>NC_088607.1:20382500-20987500 GCF_036013475.1 Columba livia
AATGTGGCTCTTTCCCATGAGTTGCAGTTCTTCAAGAACTGCTCCAATGTGGGCTTTTTCCATCGAGTGTAGTCCTTTGGAACAGTTTGGAGCTGCCTGTGTCTGACAGAGAGGCAGCCCCAACTCTCCTCTCACAGAGGCCACCCCCGCAGCCCCCCTGCTGCCAAAACATTACCACATAAAACCCTATACAATGTTCTCAGATCAAATATGAAGTAACGAGTAGAACAGAATGACCTTGTTGAAGCACTGCTATTTGTACTTAAGAGTAGGCAGCCAAACTTATTGAGAAGAAATATTTAAAGATATTACTGTTTCAGCAGTAATTCTCTGCAAGATGGAAAACTTAGATCTCCCATTTAATTTATTGAAGAGATTCTTTTAGGAGGCTGTAATGATCTGCAGTCAGCTCTAGCTAAAACTTGAAAATCACAGTATAGGAAAACAGACTGAAGACTTGTACCTCAGAAAATAGTTGGATTTTGGTGTGGTTGTGCTTGAGATTTTTCTTAGATGTAGGGAACACCAGTGTTGTAGTTTGTATATTACGATATTTAGAATCTATATTGTAAATACAATAATGGACAACACTACTCTTCATGACTAATAGCTACCAGTAATGGACTGCTCAGCTTGTCTTTCAAACAGCAAATATAATAGGATCACCCTGGGTAACTCTCTGATTTCACGACATCCTTTGTCTTTTTGTTGTTGGTGTTTTTAAATTAAGTTCTACCTTGCTTATCTTGAGTCCTCGTAGGCTCAGGTTCAGAATAGGCACTTTCATTATGCATTAGACTTTTGAAGGCACTTGGGTTAATGTTCAGAAGGTTGAGCATCTACAGCTACAAATAAATTTAATGAAAATTCTGCAGCATTCGTTTCTAAAAATGTAATTATAGATGAACTTGAGGTTTTCTTGTGTTATGTGAATGCTGCTGTATGTATACCAGTTCATTATTACTGATGTAATACCAGTGCATCTTAGGTAAGTATAATATTTTCTGTTTTCCCTAATGAGTTGTGTTTGTGTGTCAGTACTATGCCAGCAGTTCAATTGTGAAAGTCTGTCTTAGTGGGGTTTTTTATTTGTTTTGTAATAGACAAATCATTTGTTTGCAACTTTGTCCAGCAGTTCTAAAAAATAATAGAGACTCCTGTCTTTCAGAAGGCCTTAGACAGGAAACAGACTAGACAATTTTCTCCCTTTTCTCCTTGGCAGAAGGAAACACTTTGTTCACAAAGACCTGGTTAAGAACTCAGGACACAGTTTTTTATTTATAGGCTTTGCTTTCCCTTCAATTAGTGGAAGTTTCCATACTGTCTGGCATGAGCACCTGGTAAGAAAAGTACTTGGATGAGCAGGAGTTTAAAGACATAGAAACAGACAGTTTGAGTTTGGTTTGTTGTGTTGGTTTATTTATCTAGTTCCTATAAACCTGTATTTTATTAGCTGTTTATTGTTTATATTATTGCATTGTATTTATTGTTGGTTTTGTTTGTTTGTTTTTGCTTTGTTTTTGTTTTTTTAATAAGTGAGAGACCTACCCCCTATTTGCCTCGATGTACGACAAAAGCAGCGCATCTCTATAGATACACTACCCCAAGAACTGAAAGCACCAATTCCTCCTGAACCTTCCCTTCCTGTCCGAACCAAAACAGTGAAAGATTTTGAGTAAGTCACACCAGTGTTTCTAGAAGTGTGCTTCCTTTCTTTGGACTTTGTTTATTTTGTCCTGACGTATACACTTGATTTTGTTAATCTCAAATGAGGGAACAGTTCACTAAGACTGAGTAGTGGTTGTAGTTGGATTGATTGCGGTGGTTGGCTTGATAACTAGTACTGTGAAAATTATCAAAAAACTGCCTCTACCTTGAAGTGTTTTTCTGTTCAAGAATTGCTAAAGCTTGTACTTCAGAGATAAAAATTTGGTTCCTGGCACTCAGTGGATGTTCAGTTTTGGAAAAAAATATACATGGATTTTTGTAGGCTTGAAAATCCCTTTCAATCTTGGGTATTTTGTTTGTGCTGCCAATTATGGTGTGTTCTGTCCACTGAGATACTGGGTGTTCTCAGGCTTGTAACACTGCACATCTGATACTTAAATGTATAACCTCCTATTTGAGGACCTAGATTGGTGGTTATGTGGACTGCACTATTTCTAGCTTTGGCTAAAAGTGCAGATGACCTTTCTTCATGCAGTATGTCGAAGAGTGTTAATTTTCAATATTAGTTTTATGGCCAAATCTTATTTCTTTTCTTTCATGTATTCTTGCTTCTTATCTCACCACAATTTTAAGCAGTGAAAGCTATTCTGGCACCTCTCTTTAAGAGTCACTGTGCTTTAAGTTTGCCTAAGTAAAGATAGTTTTAAGATTAAGCAGTCTGTGCAGACGATGTTTATACTGCTGCGCGGTAACTCTGATTTAGCTGGAATGAAAGTAGAATTGATGTGAAATAGTGTCTTGTGTTCCATTTCTGCTTTTCTAAATTGGTACAGACCCTTATTCAAAAGTGTATCTGCATGAGATTTTTTCCAGCACCGCTATGATACTTAGTACACAATGCTTGATCAGCTTAGCTAGGCTTAGCTAGGGTAGCAGAAGTCTCCAGGGAAACCACTTGAATTGTTTTTAACTGTCTTTCCCTGATGTCAGGTCTACACCACAAAGTTTTGCTGGCTTTGCTTGGTTCACTGTGGGCACAAGGCAATAGAGAACGTTTTTTTTCTCTACTTCATGTAGCTATATTCCAAAAATTGTAATTGACATGTAATTGATACAGTCCTCTGAGGAAATAGCACAACTTCATTGAAAAACTAATGGCATAAGGTGTCTACACCAGACGATTCTGCCTGCAATACGGGAACGTATATTGGCAGACTGTTTCTTTAGATTGGGTGTGTTCTTAAAAGGGTATTTACTAATTCATTGAATGTGTGGCTTTTTTCTTGTTACCCTTAGCACCCACAGAACAACATTGTGCTGCTGTAATACCCTTGAGTGTTTTACAGTAGGTTAATCGTGGTCAGGAAATGCAGGGAAGAATTCCTGGGAAGAAGCCTGATTGTTTTATTTTTCAAACAGATGGGAAAAAAAAAATCACAGTTGCGCCAAGAGATATATGAGCACATACTCCTCATCTTTCTTTTCCATCTTTGAAATTTTCTGCATTCAGTGAGGAAAATGAATGTTTTTTGATTAGTCGGTGTGTCTATTTGGTGAAAAGGAAACAAATATAAAAGATAATTTGACACGAGGTGATCCTTTGGTATTCAGGTGATCTGAAGAGCTGAAATTTTTTTCCATATTCAGATTTTTTTATATATTGACTGCCTAATTATATAATTATCAGGAATTTTATTATTTAAAGTAAAGTATTAAAAAAATCACTAACATGTTTAATATGTCCCTCTAAAAACTTTGTTAAAAAAATATCTAGTACAAAGAAATTATCCGGAGGTGTGGGGGAGAAAACTGGGATTTGTATCACCAGCGCTGTAGATAGCTGAAGTAAAATTCTGAATCAAAGGTTGTTCGGGTTTTGTTTTGGTTTGGTGTTGATACTTACTTTAAGGTCCGATACTTAAAAGGTCCAACGCTTAAAAGTTCTTTAGGAGTGAATCCATAGGTTTTGCTGTCCCCATAAGGAATGCTTACAGTCACATACAAAGATTAAGTTCTATTTTACAAATTCGAAGAAAAATAAAATTTTGTATGAATGATAATGAATTTGACTAGTTTAGGAGCCTGAATACTTTAAATAAATTAGTCTCAAATTTTATCTTGTCAGTGTATCTTCAGTGTAATTCTGTTTTGCTAATTATTTGTCTTAACATACTGAACTGTGACACCATGAATTAAAATTTTGAAAAGAGATATTGCTCAGGCAGATCAAACACAAACTGTGCCTTTGTTCTCTTGTAATACCAAGATCTTTAAATGACAAGGAAGATGTTAGATACTGATATTATACTTGTCTGTCTTCTAAGCATTCGTAGTGAGGAAAGCTTAAAGTTACAGTGCAGACTACAGTTTAAGCGGTTGGGAAGATTGGACCCCTATATTACCAATATTTTAATATATTTTTTTCTAGGGATGATGTGGAAAAGGCTAAGTCATCAGGAGATTGGAAGGCTGTACATGATTTTTATTCTACAACATTTGATTCTTTCATGGAGATAAATGCTGCATTTAAGGTAGAAAATAATTCGTAATACTATTTAGTACTTACAGTGCTTTGTGACTTCAAAGTGCTTACAAAAACATTAGTTAAGGGCTTGCAGCTAGCTACTGAATGCCACTAAGATCATTTTGTCATGTTCTCACCTGACTTTGGCAGGCAAGCTGTCGTTGCACTGATATATTCGCTCCAGCTTAGGCAACTGTATTTCAAGTGTATGTCTTTGGTTTGTGACACTATGACTGCATATGACTTTCTGCACAAACTGCAGTTAAAAAAACATGCAAGCTAATGCAGCTAATATGGGTACCTGGGCAAATCTGGAAACAGAAATTCCCTGTCCCTAAAAAAACATGCGATATGGGCTCAAGTAGTATAGCTGTTCTGGTGTTGCAATGGCATACCTAAGTTTCTGTGGGAAAGATCATATTTGTGTATGAAAACTATCTGAATTAATGCTAAATTTCCTGCCTATTACAGGGCAAAATGTGCTTATGATATTTAATGTGGACAGTAGGGCCTCAAAATAGAGGAAATAACCTGTGACTTTTAGTTACTTAACAAATGTTGAATGCCTATGATTTTGTTGTTCTTGTCCAAACTGATAACAAAGATGAAAATTCAATCATTATTTGAAATCCTCTGACATTGTAAAAATAGAATAACAAGGTGATGGTGTTACATGAATATTGCCAGTGTGTAGGATTATTATTGTTTAGCTTCATCTTTCCCATATTAATAAAAGCAACTTAGATTCTTATGTTTTGATAAGAAAAATTAGTAGTTATATCTGTATGTCTTTTGTTTAAACTTGCTGTTAAACTTTTATTTTCAAAGATAGCTAAAAGATTCAAAACATTTCAAACCCAAAATGCTTCATGTATTATTTAACTTGCAGAAAGATACCAGTTCTGCATTTAATACCATTGAGGACTCTGGAATCAATGTGAAATTTGTGAACATTGTCTATGATGCCTTATTAAATACTGTAAGTAGAAGAATTCATGTTTTAAAACATTGTAACAATTATTTCAGCCAAGAAGCAATTTATACCAAAAGTTTTTCTCAGATTGGCATGATTTCTGAAGAATCTCTCAAAACATACTTAAAATGGTCCCGTGAGATTTGCCATAGAGTCATGAAAACTGCTCTAGTAAAAGGAAAGGAAATTTTTGCTACTAGTACAGTTTATGCTGTGGCAAATCTCAAAGACCGCTTGCAAGATACGACATGACTGTGATGGTAAACTGCATGGTGGGAAATAAGGATAATATGGACAGGAGTAATTTAGAAATTACACTCACAGCTTTTAAGTTGTTTAAAGCATTGAAAGCCGTCATTGGCACAACTCCAGGACTTAGTTAATAGTCTACAAGGAAAGATACTTAGGAGCTCAGCATCATAACATGAAGATTTTTTTAGCTGCCTTGAATCACAAGTAAAACAAACCTGCTTGTTTGTACAGTGTCTTGTCTAGAATATGTATAATTACATCAGATATGATTATTCCTCTCCTTTTTCCACAGCCTCAAGATGTTCAGAAGTCGGTCCTAAAAGGAATAATTAATGGTCTGCTACAAGAATGGAAAGGGTAATTATAACAAATGTTTGCATTAGTGCTGTGTCAGCACTTATAACTGATATACTTTTTGTCTTTATTGTTTTAGCCCAAGAATAGAATGGTCTGATACAACTTATTTGACTCATGAGAACTTGTCTCATTTTGGCAGGCAAATATGCTGAAGTATATCTGTTGAACTCTGTAAGCTGACACTGAACTTCTGAGAGGCAGACCCATACCTATCCATACATTTCTCTACAAAATCTCAGCTGCTTATTGCCAGGATAGTATTTTGGGCATCTGAACTGCAAGATGAAGTTAGGAATGTATTTAGAGTAAAACATATTATCCCTTGCCGTGCCCCAACAGCAACTAGGATGTTTTAACCTAGGTAATTCCTTGATCCTAAGTTTACTTCACTATACCGTTCATGTGTGGCAACAGCACAGAAAGGGCTGTGCAGGGTGCAGAAAGGGATAGCCCAAAGACAGGAGGTTTGGAGAAGACAACCTTTTAGTAAGAAGTAATAGAAGTGAGAATGCATGGTTTGATTCACCAAAAGCAAGAGGCAGCACCTTGTTGTGACTCACCTGTGACCCAGCACTTGGCTATTCATTTCTCCACTTTATACTACCTTTTCTGTGCTGTTGCTGTGCGTGTTTGTGGTTATGTGGAAGCCTCGAGGAAGATAAACAGCAAGAAGTACAGAGGCTGCAGTGGTAGAAGAGTATGGAGAATTCTGGCAGGAAATATATAAGATGGTATCTAAGATGGGGCAAACAAACTCTTCTGTGGTGTCACCTGAGACAGACAACAGCAAAGACTTCCCTCTTTGGAACACCTCTTACCCTTCAATTGACCTTATTTCCTCCCCCCCCGCTTCCGCTCCCTCCCCCTCCTCCCTTTTCTCTTGTGTTATGCTACAAAAGACAGATGCTAAAATAGCCTGCTGCCTTTAGAGAGTAGTCATAAACCTTGAGTGTCCTTTTCGGTTTCTGAGAACAGTGAAGATCCTTAAATATGGTATTCAACACATATTTGCAAAGCAAAGTTAAATCATAAGGTGCATAATTTCATGACTCTTAATACGCGTACATGATGTATACATATGGTTCTGCTTATTACTTCATTCATTCATAGGCCACGAACAAAAGATGATCTTAGAGCATACTGTATACTTTTACAGGTAAGAAAAATATAGTATTTTTACGTAAGTGTGTATCTGCTTAACTTATAATCTATAAACCAGTATACTATGCAAATGATACTTTGTATAGGTGAGATACTTCACATTCAACTTGCTGTTAGAAGAATGTTCCATTTCAAAATATGGAAGAAATGCAGGGTATGCATGATGGGAATGGGAGCTTATTGGAAGATAGTTGATGGGGAAAAGTTGCATGGATTGGAACTATGAACTAAGAGACGTGTAATTGTTTCCTATAATTTTATGGGTTGAAAGAACAAATGCTTTAGGAGATTATTTGTTCTTATTTCTTACTTATTCCCTGATTTGCTTTTTGTTATGCTGTAACTCTTTCTAGAAAGTTGCAGTGTATGCACTTTTGGATATTGCTGTAACTTTCTCTGATGTTGCATTTTATCCAGCTGACTCTGTCTAGTCTGGCAACATTGATTTCTGTCTGTGTTAACCTATTACCTTTGCTACTATTGTTGATTTGCATTTGTAGCAAAGTTCCCTTTAGATTTTGCCAGTGTAGATAACACCTCTATATAGAAGGGGAGATTTCTACTGTTGTATGAGAAGATCAGATGGTAATTTAATTTTTTGAGACAATAGTTTTCCTCTGTGGGATGATATGCTAGCTGTGAATTATAAGGAGTATATCCTGCTGAAAAGTGGGAATGCATGAACTCATATGCAAGAGGGAAAATAAGTTTGGATTGATGTATGGGAAGACAGGAGTTATAAGAATGCTTATTACTGAGATAGAAAGTACAGTGCTCAGATGAGTTTAATTTATGTGCTACACAGTAAATGATAATCCAGAAAAATACATTGAGTACTGCCTTCAGTACCTGTGAGCTTTCTTTTGAAACAAAAAAAGAAATTCATATTTCTACAATATAAAAGTTATCTATTTTTTATTTGAATATAAATTGCAAATAATTTTTTCCTGGTTTTACCACTGTCACAGCAATTTTGTGAATTCCTTTCCTGCATAATTGTATTGGCAACAACAAACATAAGAAAAAAATCCTAATGACTTTTTTCCCCTTTATGCAGTTTATTAACCTAACATGTTTTTCTAATCTCTTTCAGAATCCTCAGTTTAGTAACACTTCTACTTATGTCATCTATGCTCACTTGCTAAGACAGATTGCAGCCTTAACAGAAGCAGACCATCATTTCCTTGTGCACTGGTCTAAAAAGTAAAGTAAATCAATAAATAAAATTTAAAATTCCATTTCTGGGTTTACAATTGTTGCTGTATTTCTGTTGATGTTGACTGTTTTATAAGTTATATGACAGTTAATTTAGTTGGCGAGATTTTTTTTTGTTTTCAAAGTATATTTGGACGTAGTCCACTAAGCGATACTGATTTATAGATTCAAACTACATAATGTATTAAAATTGAATATCTTTAAGCAAAAATGCCTTGGTTGCAAAAGGACTTATGTAATTTATTTTTCCATAAGACATGCTAAGTAACTAATGTATGTGATTTTTTTTAGATACATGTTGAAACAGTATTACTAATACAAACATCTTTATGATCTTTGTTTAAATAAAGCTTTATCTTGCATAATTTGCAAAAGACACTGTAATCTTACTGTATTGTATTAAAATCTCAAATGAAATGGAGTCCCTTCTTTGTAGTGTAAAGAGGTGGTGAGAGGTGGTAGTTAGGGCATTAGTTGTGTAATTAATTGAAATAACTCTTATAGGACCTCACTAATAAAGTCATATGGGGATAACTGCCCAAAGAATGGCTTTCAAGTTAGTATGCAGGTTGCTTGCTTTATAATGGCTGTGCAATAAGTTCAGTCTGGGTTAAAAAAAAGTTTGAATGGCCATATTCAAAATTCCCTTGTCTCCTAGGGAATCTGTTAATAAAGGATTTTTCTTCTCTGCAAGGATGTAAATTAATTTCTATCTTCCCACTCTGTAATATGTCTAAATTTGCTTTAAAGTGTAGTACTATATGATTTCATTTGAATTGGTGTTTACAAAAAAGGTTTAACCTCTCGGTTAATGATGCGATAGGTGTATTGATGGTTTTGATCTTAACATGTATTAAAAATCTAAACCATTAAAATAAAGTCACTCGGTTTGTTCAGCCTGGAGGAGACTGAGGGGAGACCTTGTCGTTACAGCTTCCTCACAAGGGGAGGAAAAGGGGCAGATGCTGATCTCTTCTCTCTGGTGACCAAGGACAGAACCCATGGGAATGGCAGGAATATGTGCCAGGGGAGGTTTAGGTTGGACATTAGGGAACGGTTCTTCATGCAGAGGGTGGTGGAGCTCTGGAACAGGCTCCCCAGGGAGGTGTCATGGCCCCAAGCCTGGCAGTGTTCAAGACAAGATTGTGCAACACCCTCAGACATGGTGTGAACTGTGGGGTTGTCCTATGTAGGGACAGGAGTTGGACTCTGATCCTTGTGTGTCCCTTCTAACTCAGAATGATTCTATGAATAGGAGAGCTCTTATTTAGAAAAGGATGCTTTAATATGTCTACATATATATGTGCATTGTTTTGATATTATGGAAGTGGTGCGGCACGTAATTTGAAATGTGCATTGGTCACAAGCATATGAAGTACTTTCCACTCTTTATTCAATAGGACCAAATATCTCAAAATAAAAAATTGAGACTTCCTCTGTATTCAGGTTATGGAGTGAAATAGCTAAGGATTTTTGTTTTCTTTTTGTTTACTAAAAGTCAACAAGTAATTATTCCATTGCTTTTTATTTAAGTCACCGACATTAAGAAGCATACCTAGGCATGCACTGAAGAGCATTGCCATGTGCCAATGTTTAAAACCATACTTCTCAACTTTTATATTTGGAATTTTGTTTTTATGTATAGGACAAAAGCATGTGTTTTTATCAAATAACATTGACATTTGATACTACAAACTCTCGCATGGACAGCAATCACATGAGAGTAAATGCAGTATGTTTGGTTTAGGATTTCACAGAAGAGGTTCAAGCAGCTGGTGGACAGGTTACTGCAATTTATTTCTTTACGCCTGTTTCCTGCAAAACCTGAAGAGTTTCCACCTATGGTGAAATGTACCTGGTGGATTCCATCAGCAACCAAAGTCCTGGCTTTATTTAGTAGGTATTTTTCTATTTTTCTTGAACTGTGTGGTGTACATTTATGTGTGTATATGTACATATGAGGGGAGAGACTGATGATGGTGGCGCAGTATGAATTACAACAAAATGCCAAAAGGTAGGAAGCAACAAAACCCATCTTCTGTTGGCAAGACTTCGTACTTGCTTTCTAGTAGAGGATAATTGCTATACATCATTTTCCTGTAACAACAATTGAAGATCTATCAAAACAAAAATCCACTGAAGTAATCAGTGGTTAAGGTTTCCGTTAGATTCATTAATAGAATAGAAAAGAAACTGTGAAAATATCTAATTCCCAGAATTTCTTCTGTAATTGGCTTATCCCCACAGAAGTATTTAGCATCTGAGAGATGT
The DNA here is from genome assembly GCF_036013475.1 of Columba livia. Taxonomy (NCBI): domain Eukaryota; kingdom Metazoa; phylum Chordata; class Aves; order Columbiformes; family Columbidae; genus Columba; species Columba livia. The sequence continues at coordinate 20,392,922 of NC_088607.1, forward strand.
TAGGCAATACATATGCTTCCTAAATCCAAAATTACAGGTCAAAAAAAGTAAATCCCTGTCCAGTTCAACATAAAGCACAGCAAATTTGACCATTGCAAATGCAAACCTTTTCCTCCAGTCATCCCCAATAGCTTAGTGATTAGAGCACTTACTATAGAAACAGGAGGCTTAAGGCCAGTCCTCTTTTCTTAAGGGGTAAAAAGCCCTTCTCCGTTCTAGGAGAAAATGAAACAACAAAATGAAAATTAAGATTGGAATGATGATTTTTTTTTTTTTTTTTCTTTTTTCACTGTCATCTTAAAACATTCTGCACAGTCCTTCTTGTCCAGAGCAACAGTTCAGACTAATAAGCTCAACTGTATCTAAAACCAAGGTGTGGTTGTCTAGTCATCTATGGAAGCGCTGCTAATTCCTCAATTCTGGGAAAAATCTTTAGTAATTCGAAATATGCTACTTTCCATCTGACTGATCAAAATTAAATTATTTTAAAGTGCAAATAGAGGAAACTTATTAGCAGTTTGACATTATATGAATGTTACAAAATGAGGTAGGCAGCTTAAATGTGAATTGGTTTTCTTCATTTGGTTAAGTACTTAATTTTTGTTTGGTGAGTCTAGATGGTATAGTAGATACCTGAGGAGATAGTCTTATCTGAGCATACTATGTTTTGTGCTCCCCACTTTTCATTCCTTTAGCAAACAGGCGTCAGACTCAGATAATTGTTAACTGGAAAGCATGTGGATATGCATAGCTATGTTTGAAATTAAATAAAGGTGTTAAAGAAATCCACTTATCAAACTGCTTTTTCTTTTATTTCAGCAGAACACAGCATTCTTTATCCTTGAAACTTTAACTTGATGCATGTCATTAAGTGGGCTACAATCAAATGGGGGGTTCTCTTATAAATGGGATGAACTAGGGATTTATTTATACTCTTTTCTACAGCAATTGATGTCATATGTGTTAAGTTATAGTTGTAATTCTGTAGCTAAGACTGAGCAAAGTTATTAGTAGCTGGTTTGGCATAAAGTTTCTGAGGTCACTGGTGCTCAGGATGCCTAGAAAACAGATGTGCCAAATCCAAGCAGTATTTTAAAAGACTTTTGTGTTTTCTTTGTAGATGCTGCAAATAGTCTGATCAGTCCTCCTATTATTTCATATACGGATTTCTATAATTCTACACTTGATCATATTGATCTTATGGAAGAATACCATAACTGGCAATGTTATGGAAATTCTCACAGGTAAGATCGATAACTGGTTGTTTCTTGTTCAGCAGTATTTCAAAGCACCGTATCTACACTATGTATACCTATCATAAATATATGTTGTGTATATATGGTGTACATACCCTTTATGTGTATATATAACCACACTAAATACTATATTTTATTGCAAAAACGTAGCTACTACTCGTATACTTGCTACAGCATGGATGTGAGAGTGATTGTAATAAATCTCATTCTGCCTTTGCAAAGTGGAGAAAATACGTAAAATATAGATGATAATATAGTATGATAATAGTATGATTTTATTATTTATTGGCATAGACTTTTGTATCTTACTACAAACATATTTTAACCCCCAATACATTCACAGAAAGTGGTGTTGTGTGCATACTTGTCACTTCAAGATGAAAATGTCTAATTACCTCTATATATGTGGCTCTGATCATATTTTTCCAGTGAAATCAATTGTGCTATTTGTGTTACAAGAAAATAAATGCACAAGTTAAATATTTATAGACTCAAAGTTTGTAAACGTATTTCTCTTCTTGTGAGAGGCAGCCAGCAGTATGGTACAGAAGCAGGTGTTTCATGTTTCTGCTGGTTTAAAATCTTATTAACCTTTTCTTAATAAAAAGGTTATTTTACATAGCTGTGTTTTTCTAGTATATCAGTACGTACCACTCAGTTTTTACAGCTTGAATTACAAGATCAATTAAAATTTCCCCATATTTCAAGACTTTTCAGTAAGCTCATTTAAGACATCAGCTATCCAAATGTAGCTTTTTGTTTGTGTGTGCAATTTTCCTTGCCTTTAGCAGCAGTTGAGGAAAACTTGGAGAGCATAATTTACTCCACCAAAGCAGGTATTTTAGGCTGGGCTTCTGTCTGATGCCTGCTATTCTGCATGGGAAGGAAGGAAAGAAGGAAAAAACAAGAGAAAACAAAACGCCAAAACCCGTGATACATGGTGGCAAGAAATGTATCGCAGGCTTTGCAAAGTGTCAGTCAAAGCACTGGAATCTGAATACTGCTGAGCTTCAAAATGGTTGTTTTGTTTTATTTTCGTTTACACCATCTGGCTGTCTTGGCACCCACATCCAAACTTATAAAAGGGCTGTGAGATTTCCACCTGTTCCAGTTCTTTTCAGTTTGCTGGGACACTGGGAATTTAATATATATCAAAACAGAGTTTGCTTGTCACGTTATTTCTGGAGTAGCTGAAGTGCATACTAGCCGTATTATTCTTAAATTTAATTCTTTTACTTTGTTACAACCACAATCTTTTCCAATTTTACATCTCTTAACTCTGTGTTGTTCCAAAAAAAAAAAATACAGTCAAGATTATATGTTTAGAACTAAGACGACCAAGTAGGAGGGAGTATTGGCTTACCTTCCATATGAAATATTTTTAAATACGTAGTTCTTTGAACTAAGTGAACACTCCTTGGTAAAACAGTTTGGATTAGGATTTCCAGGAGACCAAGTGAGAATATTTTTCTTCATTTTCCTTTATTTCCTGAAGGCATTAGAATCCAGAGCTTCTCACAGGCAGGATGCAGGGTGCACATGCAGTCTGGATTGAAGATGCACACGCAAAGTCTGAAGCTCTCAGTATTTCAGTATGAACTTTTGCTAGGCAATACATGAGCTAAATCAACACAAAACCTACAGGTAACCAGTAAGAAAAGAAATCTTTTACTTTGCTGATTTCTGAAGGTTTTAAAAATTATTTGATTGCAGTGAAATGTGGCTGTCATCTGATATTTTAGAAGACCTAAACACCTGTAACCCTGGGTTAAATCTGAAAGACCTGTGGAAAATCAGTTCATTTGAAAATCAATTCTGCAGTAAATAAGTCAAACCAGAAATATTTATACTGTGTACCTAAAAATGCTGCACAGAGATATGTTTCTATAATATATTCTCTTTAAGAATATATTATAGTTTTCTTTAATTCAGTGTAGCAGTTAAAATTTAGCATTTAAAGCAGATGACTGTTTTATTAGGCCTATTGGTAATGATAAACAATTAAAAAGGGCTTTGTTGAGGGTGTTACTACTAATTACAGTTTATAATATTTTCAAATAACAGTTTGTTCAAATGAATTGAATGTCTATGTGTACAACACAAAAAACAAACAAACAATAACAACAAGAGAACACAGCAGCTATTTGTACATTCTTATCAGTGGATTATCAGAGTGTAGTTACATACCAATAACACAAAGATTCACTCCTATGTTCTTGAAAAGGATATGATATGCTAGATGCTAAAAGGAAATATTTTACCTTCTTTTCTCTTGTTTTTAGGTTTTCTTTCTGTCAATACCCATTTATTATTTCTATAGCTGCAAAAAAAGTTATTATTCAAAGGGACTCAGAACAACAGATGATAAGTATTGCACGGGTAAGTCATTTAGTGGTAAATGTTTGTGTCTCATCCATTGGCATTTTATAAGTTTTTGTTAAATTGATATTACACACAGCCTGTCATTACAACTTCTAGTTTTTTTGAATGCCCCGAAAAAGAACTTGAGTCCTATTACTAGTCTACAAATGTCCATGCTGGATTTTCTCAATACTATTTTATTTATTTTATTTTGCTTAGTTTAAGGATGCTTGTGGAGAAAGAGTTACAGTATTTTTTTTTTCTTTTTTTGAGAAACCAGCATAACGTGCCAGCATGTTAAATTAGCAAGATAATTAAGGAAGAAAAAGTCCGTGAGAATTTTGGACTGTTTCCTGTTTTGTTCTGTGAAAATGTGTTATCATGGAAGACCAAGTTGCAGCTGTATGTTCACAAGTCACAGAAGAGGCAGTGCTTCTGGGTGGCCTCTTCTGCTTTGAAAAAGGTGTTGTCTGCCTCCTGCAGTGATAATTTCCTTCAGGTGTTAGGGGATACTGGTTTCCTCGGTGCTCAATATGGCAGCACCACCACCTACCCATTCCTTTCTTGCTGGATGTGTCTTGTGAATAGTGAAGTAAAGCACAAACCAGTCTCTTATGGGTATGTCTTTACTATTTGAGGAGTTTAAAATGTTGCTGTGCAATTGCCACCTTGTTGTTAAATTTCTTGATAAGATAGTTTGAATATGCTGTAAATGCTATCTGCAGTAGAAAAGAAATTGCTCTCCATCTCTTAGAAGATGTTGAAGCAGCTGTCGTATTAGGGTAATGTCTTTAATGTGAGATACTAAGGACTTACAATATTTAAGAAGTATGGCACTGTGTTTTTTAAATGAAGATACTGCATGTATGATATTTTTTTTTTCTATTCAAATAGCAAAGCCTTGTGGATAAAGTCTCTCGCAGACAGAAACCGGACATGAATATGTTGTTCCTAAATGTGAAAGTGAGGAGGACACACCTTGTTAGTGACTCACTAGATGAGGTAACAAAAAACATAATAAAATGGAGTGTTGCTGCAGAATAGCTATTGCACTTAGATTTCAGGTTTACATATTTAAATCTTTCTGCATTGATAGGGAATATAACTGTCCAGTAATAAATAAAAAGAACTGAATTACTGTCACAATGGCAGTGCTGCAGAATAGATTTTGCTAGACATTCTGAACTTTATTTTCAGTCCTTGTACTGGTCTATAGCGAAGCTCATAATGAACATGTATGTTTGCATGCCACACGGGATGTGTTTGTGTTATCAGTTTTTGTCTTCAAAATACAGTGTATAATTACTAGGTTATGTAGGACTTGGTTCCATGATAGGAGCATGAATAGTAAGTGACTAATCGCTAATGAGCTTGTTCTGTTCTAGTTCTTGGAATATTTTTATTCTTTTCCTTCACTAACTTCTCTATTCTGTAATAATTATTTTAGGCTTTCTTTTCTTAAGCTCTTATCTTGATTTTAACTAATTCCTCACATTCATGAATGTAATTTTTCCTTTTTTAGAAATGAAACAGATGTGTCTGTTAAAGTAGGCAATTCTTCAGTATCCACTGAACCTTATTTGATGAACTCTAGCTCCCTACTCTTTCTTAACACTAAAAGCAACCTGATGGTATTGAAAAATAAGTCCAAGTAGTGAAAACAAGACCAAACAAATTCTTATTACTCATGTTCAGAAAACATAAATGTAACCTTTTTCTTCCCTAGATTACAGCCTGCCTATTTTTGCCTTGTCTCCTAAGATGGAATAAATATGAATACTGCTTTCTCTAGGCATTGTTAGGAATTTTTTTATAACACTAAACTAACCAAGAGCAACTTCAAGAGTTCTGATAGCCAAAATATTATCCTATTTATTTCTGATGTTTTCTTCTGCCCGTCTCAGGGATGAGTAAGGATGTCTTAGATTATCCATATTCTCAAAAGGGTGGGGAATGGAAGGTGCAGGAAAAATGTTTTATTTGTATTTCAAATCTCAAAAATGCATTTGCAAAGGAATATCACTTCAGCCAATTGTATCAAATAATACAAATATCTATAGTTACACAATTTGTGCAATAGGAATTTACTTGAGCAGCTAACAACATAGAAATTATTTTAGCACATGCATCTTCCCGACTAATGTAAACACCTCCATTGGAGCTGGCCAGTAATTAGTGATTTAAAGAAAAATTGTATAGGGATTTTATCTGGAAGATCACTGCTCATTCTGAAAGGCTGTAATCTAGTTCCTTGAAGGTCTCTTGCATACTTGGATGAAATGCTGTCTCTTAGGATAAAGGAATGAGAAGAGCTTGTTACCTTGATACTTGCTGGCATCTATCTTATGCTGAACAAAACGGTGTCTAAACATTTAAAGTTGTAGCTGCTTCCTTATTTCTAAATATCTCCAAAGGATTTTTATTTTTTTTTAATCTAACATTTCTTCCTGGCAGAATGTTTTCTGTGTAGGTAAAAAATTACATAGATCCAAAACATTCTGGACAGACTCCATTCATTGTATCTAGTAGGTTGTTAAAAGTCTGTTTGCATACCACCTAACTTCTTATCAAGCCTAGAGAGTGGCACCATGTGCAAGGTAGTTGATGATGCCAAGTAGTCATGATTGTCTTGCTTCTGCAATTGAATTATTGTTTTAATATGGTTTTGACCTATTCGTAGGAGATTATGCGAATTACCAGTTTAAACAAAGCAAGTGCAATAAAGACAGAGACGTGTTCTCTATGGCTAGAGGTAGTCATAATATGTTAAATCTCCTTTTTCTTCTTCCCTGCCTATTTTGCAATAGCTAGCGAGGAAGAGGGCAGATCTGAAAAAGAAGTTGAAAGTCACATTCGTAGGGGAAGCTGGTCTTGATATGGGTGGCCTGACAAAAGAGTGGTTTCTTCTTCTGATTCGTCAGATTTTTCACCCTGATTATGGTGAGTCCTCATAAACATTCTTAAATACAAAGTGAAAATTTGTTCATTTTTAAATTATCAAAACAGTGATGGATAATAATTCTTCATTAATCCAGTATTAGGCAGACCAGTTACTAATTGATATAAAACCAAAAGCAGGCAAGTTAGAATTGCATATAAATGATAAGATTTGTCATAGAGGAATGTGGAAGAGAGTGGGAAGTACTTGAAGGCTTTGAAGATCTTGGCTTTTGACAAGGAGCTTCAAGCATTGCTGAAAAGCTAAGACTTCACTTCAGTGGTACGGCAAAATTAGAGGGTGAACAAATCTCTGATCAACGAAAAGGCTTAGAATTAAAGTTAGGATTCAGCTTTTTAAGAGTTCAGTCACGCTAAATTTTGTGACAGAAACTCAGTGTTTGTGGTTTGTTAGTATCCCTAGGCTAGTGGATAAGAAGCAGGGGCGATTCAAGACCAGCAGTAGATTTGCCATGAAGTTCTTCCTGTGATATATCTGCAGTGTTAAATTGTTTCCACCTCTATCCAGAGATAGAATCTTGATTTACCTCTGGGCAGATGGGAGAAGGCCATCAACTGTTTTATGGAGTAGGGCAATGATAAATTAAGTATAACTCAAATGGAATCAGGCCAGTGAAAGGGTTGTTTCCATCTCTCTTCTGAGTAGAAATCTTGGAATTTTCTATGAGCGTTTGTGAATTGCCAGACATACTAACAAGCTAAGAAGAATAAGCAACAGCTGTGCAAGGCATTGAAACATTGACACTTGTCTGCCCTTGGAAATTTTTTAGAATTCACACAAGCATATGAGTGAATTCATATATTTAGATTTAAGAATAAGTTTTTTCCATTTAGCTTAATATGTTGGTTAGTTGCAACTGGAATATGATATTCCTGTTCCAAAATAGGAAAAGACATATAGCAGCCTCTGCAGCAGATGGTTTAGCAAATATTCAGTGGAGATAAGGCCAAATTTATTTGTTTGTCACCTGCCATCCTTGCCTCTTTCTTCTCATGCTGTGTTTTCTGTTTTTACACTGCCCTCAGCTGTTCTCATATTGCTAGTTTAGGGAGTTTTTCTCTGTGTTTGTTTTTTTTTTTTTTTTATTTTGTTTGTTGTGTGGGGTTTTTTTGTTTGGTTGGTTTTGTTTGTTTGTTTTAAGTAGCTACAGTTGGATGCTGTTACCGTGCTCAATTCTGGCAAACTGCTGGCTCTGACCTCCCTTCTGTCAATGGTTTCCATTTGCACTGCTAATATCTACAAGTTCTAGCACTATTTCTGTGATTAGTATAGGTAGAGGTTAGTTCTTACCCGAATCTTTGTCATCATATGTTCTGTTCAGGTAAGGCTAGTATTCTTAAAGTGGTCTGAGATGCTCTCAGGAGGGAGAGATCCTTCAGTCAGGTACAGAGACATTCTAGACAGATGTGAGGCTGAGTGACAAAGCCTGCCTCTGCTGTTACCAGGACATGGGAGCCTATAATGTTTGCAGGCTTGAGGAAGAAAAACACACATGCACCAACCTATTTTCTGATCAAATAGGAGATTGGAAGACATGAATGAGCATTCATAAACAAGCAATTCAATCTACTTTTTCTATATTGCTGTAGATGGATCTGGGTGGATTTTTTTCCCCACTAATATTTCTCAAATGAGTCAGCTTTCCTCAGCTGTGCGTGGTTACATTACTGATGTTATAATGGGTTGAAGTGTTCCCAGGCTGGTTCTTAAATTAGAAACATTGATTTCCGGGGACTTCAGCATAACACCTGATAGCCACTGATAGAATGCAAGAGCTTGTCTGTCTTTGCCTGGAAGTGTTTGTGTCCCTTAAATGCACAGTCCTCTGTTGTTTATAGGATTCCTTCTAAAGGTCCAGTTTCAAGTTATAAATATGTCCTCAAATCTGCTGAGAGTCATTATTTGCCTATAGCCCTTTTTCTAGTAAAAAGGGGTCTGTGCAGAGAGATGACATTTGGTGATAACAACCTTAACAGGAAACAATTTATCCTGGAGAAAGTGTTCTGTAAGTTTGACAGTTCTTTTAGTAAAAATGTGTTGTCAGCAGAGCTTGGTAACTGATGAGTTTGGAAACATTCAAGAGTAATTTTTTCACCAGCTCTGGCAGGCTTCCTCACTTTAAAGTGTAAATTCTTTCATTGATGTGACTATGAGCCAAGTGTGGGAGGAGTTCAGAAGTGTTCTCGTCCCTTGGGAAAGGACTGTATACTCTGCTGTCTTTAATGTTCTAAAGTTGCAAATAATGGATTTTTGAAGGTTGGAAGGAAAAAAACATAAGAAAAGGTCACTGTTATTACCCTTTTCAGGTGAGCTGATCCTGCAGATTCAACCCCTGAAATTAAAGAACTCCAAATTAATTTGGTTGTCTGCTCTCCTATGAGTGTTATGATGCTTTCTTCATCTCGATGCAGACAATTAATTAATGGAATTTGAGACCTATTTTGTTCCAGCATCACTGCCTTCTTTCAGTATGTGAATCTTGCTCTGCCTTACATGCAATTATTTGTTGCTTCTGGTAAAGGCGCTGTCTAAACTTTTTGTGATGAGCACCATTTTGAGCTAAATTTCAAAAGATAAAGGTAGATTTTTTTCAGGAGAGTAGGGGAGGTGAATATGCAGGCAGAGTTTTACTTATAGTTTTTCATAAGAACTAAATGTCCCTGAGACATCAACTGGATTTTTATTCTTTTGTTAATCCAAAGGAGTTTGATTTTTCATTTGAATGTTACTTGTACCCAGCTTCATCTTCAAACACAAATGCGGTGAGCTACTGAATACCAAGGTGTCCTTAGAACTCTTCAGCGCTTTGTTTGTACACTGACTGTGGAAACTCTCAGCCCATTCAATCCCAACAAATTAGAACCAGTCATCACCTTTTATCCAATTCTGCATTGCTGAAGTTAATTTCACTGTTAGTGCATACTTAACTGAAGTGTGTCTTGCTTCTCTGAGCAGTGCTTCCTAGGTATTTGAAAGCTATGCTATAGTTCCATTACGTAGGTTTTTTTCTTTCTATTGCTCTTTAAAACAGAGTGATCCATATCTGACACAAATAGCAGTCAAACTAGTCTGTAGTTGTGATTTCAGTAGGATCTAGCTTGTCATTTAGACCAGTGAGTGCTTTGTTTAGTTTGAGGGTTTTCTTAACTTCTCCGGTATAATTTTTGACAGAAAATATGGAACATAGCCCTTTGCTGGTAGTGTGTGTATAAGACAAACCTTTTACAGCTTTCTATCCTAATAAGGTATGGGCACTCTGAGGGGCGCTTTCAAGGGTGCGTGTGTGAGAAAGATGAGGGTTTGTATGACTTTTTATCACAGCTCAGGCTTTGTAAAGGCCACTGTTCCTTTTTGCAGGCATGTTCACCTACCACAAGGATTCGCACTGCCATTGGTTCAGCAGCTTTAAGTGCGATAACTATTCTGAATTCCGACTGGTTGGAGCTGTATCCTTTTATGCCTTCTAGATGTGCTAAAAGAACAGCCATTCAGTGAGTTGGTACTGGAATGAAATAAGGCATTGATTTAAGATCATTTGGATGTTGTGTATATTATACAAGATTTTTCCATTTTAAATGTATTAAAAGGATGTCATTCAAACAAGTGAACTAAAAATAGGAATAAAATTGTGGTATGTAGGTACACGGTACATTTTGCAGTCAGAAAATACTAGTACTAAGATTACACATGCAACTTTTTTGTGTATAAGTTGTAATTTTTTATGTACTTACATCTGAGTTTCATTCAGTAAACATAAACGAACCTCCATGCATCAATATTTCATTGAAGCCCCTGTTGATCAGTTTGTAGGTTTTTTTATATATATTGACTGGAAGCCAGATGCTATTTTGAGCATAAACTTATTTCCTACATTTTCTGTTGTGCTTAGTTGTGAAGTCCTCAGGCAGATGATTCATATGTACTTACAATTCCACTAAGGTGAAATGATGATGTCCCCATTTTAATGATTGCAGTTGGACCAGATGATTGTTGTAGGTCCCTTCCAACTGAACTATTCTATTCTAGTGAGAATCAGAACTGTGAACTGGATTCTTGTAGTTGTTGGGATATTTTCAAATTTATTTCATGAGATTCACTGAAATGTACTAGCTGATGAACTGTAAGTCCTGTGGAGGTTTGTCTTTATGGTTTTAGATTCATTTAAAAGAAAAATTGCTATATTGAGCTCTCTCTAGAATTCGTGAATTAAAAATATATATTTCCAGTTCTGTGTAAAAACGTTTTCTTAACAGTACTTTGGAACAATTTATTCTAGAAATGCTTTTATGGAATATTATGAAGAATCACAGAATGTTTGGGATTGGAAGGGACCTCAAAAGATCATCTAGTCCAGTCCCCCTGCCGGAGCAGGAACACTTAGATGAGGCTGCACAGGAACATGTCCAGGCGGGTTTTGAATGTTTCCAGAGTAGGAGACTCCACAACCCCCCTGGGCAGCCTATTCCAGTGTCTGTTACCCTTACTAAGAAGAAGTTTCTTCTCAAATTTAAGTGGAACTTCTTGTGTTCCAGTTTGAACCCATTAAAACTTGTCCTACCATTGGTTGTCACCGAGAAGAGCCTGGCTCCATCCTCGTGACACTCACCCTTTATATATTTGTAAACATTAACAGAAGATGATGTTCAAGTGTTCTGTCAATGTGTATCATTTGAGTATTTTTAACTATTACTTAATTGTAATACAAAACTGTTTGTTTAGGATGTATTAGAGTATGCTGAGCAAAATTTTAAAATATTTTTTCCAGGTTACTTAAAATATTAAGTATAATAAGGATGTGTGGGATTTGCCCTTAACGTTTTACATGTATAGCTTATGGGCCTTGCTGTATATAATAGCATCACCTTGGATATTCGTTTCCCACCTTGCTGTTACAAGAAATTATTAAGTCCTCCCATTGTTCCCTGCGATCATAACACACTTGTAGGCATCTGTGATGTCACATTAGATGACCTGTTTCAGATTATGCCTGTAAGTATTATGTTTAATTAAGAGGCTGAATTACTGATTTAAAACCTGGTTTTTTTATATTTAATGCTTGAATTATAAACTGTTTGAAAACAGCCTTTTTTTTAAGCACAGGGTAGTGGAGTCTACTTTTTTCTATTGAAAACAGAAATTCTCCATGTTTTCTAGCATAGCAGAATTTTTGTTGATCTACTTGAAGTTAGAATACCAAAATCTGATACAAGCGTTCTAGATGCATTTTCTGTAGTAAAAAGAAAAATGTAACTGTTTTTGCTGAAATAAAGATAAATGTACGCACACATATTAATTAAGCAGCGAGGGATTCTGTTTGTGTGCACATTTTGAATATATAGCTTTTTACAAGATACTTTTTGTATAAAGTAATGATTCTGGCACATCCCTTCGAAGTAAGTTACTTAGTTTACCGAAGAGCTTTTACTTATATTGTAGGAGCTGGCGCATGGACTAAGTGAGCTGCTATCCTATGAAGGCAATGTCGAAGAGGATTTTTACTCAACCTTTCAGGTCGTTAAATACACACTTATAACTGTTTCTCAAATGTGTTCAGTAATTTTACCAATGTTTCTCCAATGGAGTTTCCTACTACTGTGTGGTTACTGATTGTCTGGAATGTAACTGTGTGGGCATTGACGCTTCCTGGGGCACACAGAGCCCAACTCCCTCACCCATCCACCAGCTCTTGTCCCCTGGCAGTGCCGCTGGGTCCCAGCATTGATTGAGTGGGCGGCTGCTGGGGCATCTGAGCTCTTTGCTCAGACACATCACCTTGCAATCAGTCACCTGGTTAGTGGAATCCATCAGGCTGCAGAACAATCCCTTTCCTGTCTAACACAGATGTTAGGTTACTCTGGTTATTTTATTCACTTTGCCCAGGAAATCTCACTTGAACAATGGCTTGTTCCAGTTACAGTAGTTTTGCCTGACTTGATATTTCAATCAAGAAATTCCCTTCCATTTATTCATTGTTTTAGAACACAGACTAGTTAGTAAAATTTCATTCTGGTTTAGGGATGTGTATTGGTCTAGTATTGACCGCAGCTTTGAATTACATTACTGTCAGGCCGTATGAGAATTTTTGTAAAGCAAGTAGTTTTGAGTTCCTAGGCGAGCTACAGTGGAACTAATATCTTCTTAATTGTGTTTGATGCTCCTAAATTGTTCTTTTGTATGAAAAAATCTGTGGCTACCGAGCCTGCAGATCAGTTTGATATGTCACTGTGTAACAGGGCTAATTTTTCTACTTTGAATACCAATTTTTTAAGCAATTTGTTGAAAATTGTAATATTTAACTTATAAAATCGCCACAACCTTCAGAATTACATTATGTGCTAAAGAGAGAGACAGGGGAAATACATGAAATAAATAAATACAAGCTTTGTAATTTGTGAGTACATGAATGTATTTTCCAGCACTGACCTTGACTACTCTTTTTCTTCAGGTTTTTCAAGAAGAATTTGGTGTTATAAAATCTTACAACTTAAAGCCAAATGGAGATAAAATTCCAGTCACAAATCAGAACAGGAAAGGTACTTCAATACATATTAACTACACATATTTGGCAGATTTAACTTAGTCCTATTTTCCCTTCTTATTAAGCCCAGGTTTTATTTAAGAAAGTGTGGAAATGAAATTACTGTAGTCCTTTCTGGTATGCCTACCAATTTAATAGTATCTAAAATGCAATAAATTCATTTTTCTTTATTCAGTATAATTTGAGAGAGCATATTATTATGATGTATCAAAATAAAATGTTATTTGTTTTTTTTTAGAATATGTGCAGCTCTATGTTGATTTTCTTCTCAACAAATCAATCTACAAACAATTTGCAGCTTTCTACTATGGATTTCATAGTGTCTGTGCTTCATATGCATTACTGGTAAGAGTAAAATAAACCATAACTCTTTGCTTCTGTTTCAAATATGCGACAGTGACTTAGCTAAATTAAAGAAAATTACACTGGATGATTTTAGGATTCGTGAAAAATCTTGATCAATCAGTGTAGTTGATTAATCCAGCCTAAGCAGAAGAAATTAAGCAGGTCAGTTCTTCTCTGTAGTTCTACATTGAGAACAGGTAAATCAAGCTCCGCATGTTAGGTTTATCAGGATGCATTCAGAGGTTCTCTGTGAATGTTACTGTTTGCAGGAAGAACACTCAGTGAGACTGAGATTAAACACTCTTCATATTCAGTCCTGCTTGGCTGTTGAAATGGCTTTTGTAATTTACATCACCCCTTGTGCAGTAAGAAGAGAAAGAAGAGGCAATTATTTTCTGCATGAGAGTTTCTTCATTCCTGTGAAATTAGCCAAGTATGACACACTTGGAGCAAAGTGAGATGTGGCTAACTGCAGGGAAGGTTCTGAAAGAAGAATGAAAATCCATTTAAATGTCGTGACATAATTTAATGAAATTTAACAGTGTAGTAAATTAATAAATAGGTTCTCCAGCTGTAAGTTTAGCGGTTGTTAAATGTGGTTTATTATTATGTGTATTTGCTTTGCATAGCAGTGTGTACAACTAAGAGTCGAGTACTGTCAGCCACTGCTACTCATCAACCTACGTTGGGACTTTTCAGTGTAAATGAAATGGAGGTTGTAACCAAACTTGAGATAAAGACCCTCCCTCTGAATTCCATATGTACAAACTTCATCCTCCTGACATATTTGTGATCTAATCAGATGACAAGCAAGTCAGTGTAATCAATGTAAGAATGAAAAAGAGTGATAAAAGAAATACACTAGAATATGATGTTATCCAGTAATTTGCAACTATATATAGTAGTAAGAGATTCTTCAAAGTACTGAGGAATTAATTTTTGTATGAGCAGTGTGTATCTAAGTCACAGACTTACATTGAATGCTATTCTGTTAGTTTTTCTATAATGCCAAAAGAATAAAAAAATATCTCAGTCTAGTTGCATATTTTCTCATCTTTGGAAAAAAAAAAAAAAAAAATCCTTAATTTCTGGCAGTTACTTCGTCCAGAAGAGGTTGAAATTCTTGTCTGTGGCAGTCCTGAACTGGATATGTCTGCTTTACAGCGAAGTACGCAATATGAGGGCTACCAAAAAACTGATCTTACTATACGGTAGGCTTAATATTTTTCATTCTAATTACTGCATTTAAAAACGTCATAGAATGGTAGACTGTTGGGAATAATCTCTTCAAGGATAATCTGAGAATGATTGAAGTTTTAAATACCTATTTCCAAATAAGACAAAGACACTATCAAATTATCTGTAAGTAGGAAGAGTTAGATCTTTAATGGCATAATGTGTTGCTGAATACCTTTAAAAGGTTATGATCAGATTGATATATAGTTTAAAAATAGTAGCTTCAAATCCTGCATGGTGAAACCTGAGTCTTTATTTTTATTAACCAATCTTCTAAAAATGCTTTTTCTCTTCCAATTCTATTTGATAATGAGGACATTTTTATTATATTAGTGAGTAGAAGGCATTTATATTTTTATAGCAAAGTGGCTTCGAGCATCATTTGACAAGGCATCGTTCCAAAAATCATAAAACATTGTACTTGTTCAGTCCTTAAGAATTTATTTAAACTTGCATATTAAGATACAACTTATGTCCTACACGTTACATTGATTAAATTCTCAGTTACTGACATTCATCATGTAGTACTTATGGCTGTGTTATACTGTTGTGTCATGATATTGTATCTTACACCATTTTCTGCTCCCTCTGCCCTGAACATAGATACTTTTGGGATGTAGTACTTGGATTTTCTCTTGACCTTCAAAAGAAACTGCTACATTTTGCTACAGGAAGTGATAGGGTACCTGTGGGAGGAATGGCTGATTTGAATTTCAAGATTTCAAAGAGTGAAACATCAACTAATTGGTGAGTAGTTTTCTGGATTTTTTTAAATTTTTGGTAACTTATTTCCTGAGAGTCCTTATTGCTCTTGAATGTATTTTTAAAGAAGAGCAAACTAATTAATAAGGAAGAAACTGCATGGGCTCCTTTAGTTTGTCTTCAAAATGTTATTATATGCATTTATTGCTTGCATACATTTTGCAAGTGACCATCTAATACAAAATTAATTGTCTGGTCAATGCTTACATTTGGGGCCAGGAATTCTTTATTTATAAAGTTTCCTTACATGTTTTCAATGCAAATTATTTGTTTAATTGTTCCTAACATGAAAGCTGAGCTAATGAAAATGTACTATGAATCACCATGACTTCCTGAGTTAGTTGAGTCTGTCATTATGTGTAGTAGCCCCTTCAGTTGCAGAAAATGCTTACATTCTTTCTTGATGGTCTAAAGAATTGTAACATGTATGGCTGAGAAGATGTAGCATTCCTTTAGGGTCTATGGTGAGTAAGTGTATGGCTGATACAGAGGTTGCTCAGAAGAAATGGGAACAAAGCAGCCTTGTAATTTCATTGTGAAGGTTAAATTGTTCATGCCAGTTTCTTATGTTTCTGGTGGTGTTTTATTTTGTATTGAATTGACTTGAAAAATTCCACATAGTATTTTCCTTCTCAAGTTTATTTATAAAGTTTCCTTACATGTTTTCAATGCAAATTATTTGTTTAATTGTTCCAGTTTAAAAGCCAGTTTAAGTAATTTGGAAAGCTGTATAGAAAAGCTTACTGCTCTGGAGCTCAGTGCTAAGCAGTAATTGCTGCTAAGCAGTAATTATTGGCTTTACCTGGATTTCTAAAACATTTAGCGTAATCAAAATACTTACATGGAAATATATTTTTTTTAAGGTCAAAATTTTGTTGGATTTTCTGTAGAGAACCGAATTAAATGCATAAACAGAAAGAATATGGTTTGGTTTTTAAATTGGGTTTATCTAATTACTGTGGTATTTCTAATGCTTTATTCAATGAGCTAATAACTGGTTCCAGTAACATGTTAAAGGAGCATGCATATCTGATAAAAAATGAAGAAAAATCAGTCAACATTGAATCTCTGGTTAAGTTCATTCTCCTATGAATTGTTCTTTTTCTTAAAAATGGAAATTTTGAAATAATATGCATTTTAAAATTATGTAACTCTGTGTTTTGCAAGATAATTGTTGCAGTCAGACTGCCTGCACAGGGATGAACATGGACATGTTTGCACTGTATTGATCACACAGTAGGATCAAAGAATATATTATAATATAGCTTTAAGAAATGCAGAATTAATATCCAGTTTCCTAACTTTCCAAATTCCAAAGCACATGAATCCAGTCTGATAAACACATCTTTGCTTGCTTGTTTAAAGGGTGAGGAGAGGGAAGTAGCTGGGCTTTCCAGATGTGGGGGATTTCACCCCTCTTCGAGAATGTTTGGTAGTGACAGAAGAGCAAGCACTGCCATTCAGAAGACTAAGGGCTTTAATGAAAACAGAACTCAAGATCTTTGCAGTCACATACCAAAATTTAACTATTAAGTGTCCAAGTTTTAGAAATTTTTCAGTGTGTTGGGTTACTTAAAAATGTCAAGTTGAGCCTCAGCTTAGTCTTTCTGTCCTCCCAAGTAATCAGTGGTAGGACAAGTGTATATCCTCAGTCTGTGCGTATATCCTGCTTGTCACTTGAGAAAGGGCAAGAAGATCCCGCAGCTACATATTGCCTGTGGCTATGAGGTAGGATGTTAGTGGCATCTCATACTGATGGCAAAACAAGTGCTTCTGCTACTGAAGAACAGTTCTTATCAAACTAATGGCTTCTAGTGAGGAGCAGAGTTTCTGGTGTTCCCGTCAGGCAATCAATCCAAAGAGGCATCTGCAATATATATATTTGAACTCAGCTCTCTGAAGAAACTCACAACCAAAAGTGTTGGTATGGCCAAGACCAAAAACTGTGAACTGTTGTTGTTTCCAGGGATCCAGTCAGCTCCTCAGTGCTCTGAACTGAGGCATATTTCTGTAAGGATGTATTCTGCCAGGCTGAACCTTGAGTTCTGTATCCTTGCAGTAACTCTGGTTGGTCTAGGTGTCTCTATAACTGCTGCAGAACTCACCTTCCTTCTTTGTGTTGTGAATTCTGATTATACCCAGATTTTGTATTTAGAGAAAAAATGGTTTTTAAAGCCATGTGGTACCTGGAGTTTCCAAAACCTATAAGAGGATTTTTCCAACTTAAAAAAAACCAGAAAATTGAGGAGGGAGTTGGAGGCAAAAGTTTCGCTTGAGGTGCATATGACCAACATTGGTATTATTTTTGTTCAACAGAACTTGAACCAACAACATTAGGATAAATGTTCCTTTTACAGGGTTTCTCATGTAAGTAATGTTTAACTGAAAATGTGTAGGCAGTTAGCAGCTTTCTGCTTCTATTGTATTATTATTAAATGTGTTTTGTTGTTTGTTTGTTTGTTTGTTTTTAATTATTTTAGGTTACCTGTGGCCCATACCTGCTTCAACCAGCTTTGTCTCCCTCCTTACAAGAACAAGAAGGAACTGAAGCAAAAGTTGATTATTGGAATTTCAAATGCAGAGGGTTTTGGTCTAGAGTAAAATCAAATACTTCAAGAACAGCATTTTTATGTAGCATTCACTCTCTTCTAATTGTGCCTTTAAGCTTTTTGTTGTTACGTCTCTTGATACTGTGCCAGTCTTACCTAACTTAGGTATTTTTTAACTGAATATGAAGTGTATGGTTTTTCTTGAATGGCAATACATTTACTGCTTGCTTTGTCACAGAAAGTAGCTTTCTTCATGCAAAAAGCTAGTCTATTTGATAAATGAAACCTGACTAAGATGATTTTCAAGTTATAGTTTGTTTTTTCTTAATAGCACTTTATTGTTAATCGTAATCCCTTTACGTTACAGGTATCCTACTGGGACATAATATACAGAATATTTCTTCATTAACTAATCCCAGTGGTAGAATGTTTTCAATTAACATGAATAATAGAAAAAATATACCATACAGCATGTAGCCATATTTTCACAAAGGCAAATAGGAATTTTAGTCTTTATAAAGTGTATGTAGTTTTAATGTTCTGGGTTTCCTTCTCAATGAAACAGGCTGTCCAAGAAGCATGTAAATAACTGCCTGTGAACAAATAGGGTTTTGATAGTGCCATTTACTGCTAAAAATTTATTTTTTATGAATAAGAGGTTTTAGATGTTCTATATTAAGCTTTTACACTTGACCATACAAGAGTGTTAAAAGGTACTTTTTTCAGCTTGAGGGGATTCAGGTTCAAACTACAGGTATTAAGCAGCTTGTATGTTCATTCTCTGACAGCAAACTAACCAGATCTACTGTAGCATTATAGTAAGCTAAACTAGATATTTAAATTCACATTCAGTGAGATATTTCAGAAGAATAATGAAATCCACAACACACAGAAAACTGATATAATGATCCTGCTGTCATTTTTTTTTCAGCAACTTTGTTGAAAGTCTTAAGTAAGCTGTGATGAAAGTGAATACAGTAACATTTCAGAAGACTGTTGAAGCTTTCATTAACTTGAAGGCCGGCATTTAAAGACAAAGTTTTATGGTTTTCACTGCACAAACAACATGAAAAGAATTCTTACTATGCCGGCTCTGAGTTAGTAAATTAGGAGCTGGGACAGAAGCTGGTTCTAAAATTCAGATGTAATTGTAATTCTGGGTTTTATTCATTAAATTGAAAGAATTTATCAGCATGCAGTATAGTATTTTTTTAATATGAATAGCTACTGTGTGTTCTATAGAATTTTCTTTCAGCTGAATGAGGCCCAGATGGTTCAGGACACTTTGGCATCTAATTTGTCAGCTTTCCCCATTGACTTCTGCTGGGGCATGGATGCTTAAATATCTTGTAGTGTCTGTACTCAATTACTTATTTGCAATAAGAGTAAATTATTATATTATTCTTGGTTTCCTTCTCTGTATTATTTACATACGACAGATTTACACATGATGAACAAATTAATCTGCCTAATCTGTAGTTTCAAGGCTGTTGTGGATTTTCTTCAGTAGCTAAGGGTAAACTTGATTTGATTCTGTTTCCTAGAAGAAGGTACTAGTGATTTTACTGTTTTATTAAAGCAGAGATAAATAGTAGGATATTTTAAAATACTTGGCACTGCATTGATTGTGCTCTCCTTGAAACCAGTAATAATCTTCCATTTACTTCAGCCTGGAAGAAAACTAGGTTAGCACAGAGTGTGTTAAAAGCAGCATTTCAAACTTGTGCATTTTACATTGTTTCTCCCAAATGGCGATTTTAAAATAAATTTATTTTACAGGATTTCAGATGTTGAGAAATAGATGAAACTTTCTACCGTTGCACTGAATGAACTAGGTAGCTTCAAGCAATGTTAAATTTCTAACCACTGAATGTGGATGGAGGTAAAAAACCTGGAAACAAACACCTTCCCCCTTTCTCTGTAGAACTGATTTCATGGAAGGTTGGCTTATGAATAAATAACTATACAGTTTATCTGAAAACATGGCAAATTAGCCAAAATATTTTTTTATGGCTTGAGCCCACTTTTAATATCTATTTATCTATTATTGTTAAAATAAAAGCTTTATCTTCTTATTTTCACTGAATTGCACTTTGCCTTGGGTTTAGTTTTATTTATTGAAGCTTTTTTGATTTACTGTGTAATATTACCTCAGAATTCTGAAAAGGTTATTGTATTTGCATCAGTTTTTAAATAAGATTGTCATTCAATGACATTTTATATATTTCCTGACGTTGATAAATTAAATAGTAAATTTTGTATTTGTTAAATGAAAGCATTGCACTGTATTTATGAAATAAGCCTCTGATAATTTTAAAACTTTTCCTCAATGGTGTTTTGTTGTTCTTTTGTCTTGCACTGTAATCCAGCAAATCTTTTTTTATCTCCATCATTGTTTTGTACCGTACACAAGAAATCTGGTTTGTATAAACTTGTTCATTACTAAGTATCTATTTTTATGTATTAAAATTGTGCAGTCATTAAATCAAATATTTCAATTTTTGGCCTCACTTGTCTAATTTCAGATTTCAAAAACTGATCATAATGGGTTTAAAAATAAGACCAGCTTATCTGCTTTTGTCTTATTGTTCTTTTGAAAAGTTTTGTTTACAAGTTACAGTTTTGCCAAAACTTGTCATGGCTCACTGGAAAAGAAACTGAGTTTTGACTACCAGACGTACACCCAGAAGTATATTCCATATTTATACTCAAAATTACAGGTGTTCCAGTGCATACCATGGAGTAATAATGCTGCAAAATAGCATGGATCCTCAATTTTCTTTTTTTTCCTTTTTGTCTTTTTTTTCTCAGTTGCAAGAGTAATGTGAGGTACAAGGAGAGATAAAGCCAAGTTGTATGTTCTGTCTTTTTCTGAGTAATTTAACATTATAATTGGGAGGGGCAGGTAACAAGAACATCATGCTTTCTCATGGGCACAGGTTCTGATCACAGGACTAATATCTGAGGAAATTCAAACTTGTTTCTTGTTTCCTTTGTACTGCTCAAGTTACCTACAGATGGCAGCAAAGATGGAGATTGAAACCACTTAATTAGATGTCAGACTTTGAATAGTGAAGAAACAAGTTCTCTCTTATAAATGTATATCAGAAATAATTTCAGATTTGTAAAATCAGCAAATATTAATTTGTTAAAGCAAATTTATATGGGGGAGGGAGAAGCAGTTGCTTCTGTCTGCTGTTGAGTTTTGAAAATGTCTTCTCTTTCTATGAAAAGTTCCGTGATGTGTTACTGGGATCAATGAGAAACTCTCCAAAAGCCTCAAAGACAGGAGATTGTTACTGATCTCTGAACAGTCAATAACCTCAAGACTAGTATTTAGAAAGAGGTTAGAAAACCCAGCTTGCCTTGTCCTGTTCCAATTGGGGATCAGATGGTTGGTGCTGGGACTTAAAATGGAAATGCAGTATTTTCTTTTGATGCCAAAATACTGAGGTTCCTTCTCTGTAGTTGCAGTTGCTGGTGGTGCTGGCTGACTTGCTCCAAAAGCAAATGCTATATCTGCTGTTATTTTTCATAGCTGTGGTATTTAACATTCTTTCAGAATCCTTTCCTGAAAAAACTGAAATATCTTAAAGGTTCCTCAAAGCCTTTGTTTTCATGTCCTGACTGACAAACTGTAAGAGCATGTGTTTTTCCTTCTAGAGCATTTAGTGCTTTCAATGAAATTTCTTTTTTGTTTGGGTATTTTTCCTTTCTATTTGGATTTTTTTTTCTTCAGGATCTGTGCTGTTGTATGTGTTGTTGAAGCTCCTTGCACTTTTAAAGATTCATAGTGTCTAGGAAAATAATAACAGGACAGCTTAGACTGCCACAGCTGTTTCACTTATGTTAGAAATGTTCTAATTCATAGTCAGGTGGGTTTTGTTGTTAAATTAGTGAGCAAAGTGGGTCCCCGGAGATCTGCACCTTTCAAATTGTTAATTAAATTCTTATTAAATTCTTTAAACCCCAATGGCTTTATGTAAAATGTAACAGGGGAACAGGTATGGCAAGGGTTATTATAGTTTGATATAGTGTGTTCATAACTATAGAATGGATATTTGATTCAAAAATAACTTTTTCTACAGACTACGTTTACGAAAGAACTCTGAGGCCAAGGAAGGTGGAGAGATTTTTTGTCTCTGAGGATCTGGTAGAGTAGTTGCTCACTGAACTCTGGAAGGGTGAGAGAAGATCATGCAAGTTGGGCAGCACCTAACATAAGTTCAGTTCTGGACTCTTCTGCAGTGCTAATATTAAATAATACCTGTATACATAAGAATATGATATATACATTAATGGTTTTGTTGTTTGTTTCAGGAGTTTTCTGTTCTACCACAGCAAGGTTTCATTTGCCATTTTTCTTTTTGGCATCAATTGTTATGATTTGATATTTGTAGTGAGTGATGAATAGATTTTTACTTTCTGATGCAATATTCTCTTCCCATAAGAGCTGTCCTAGTTTATGTAGATGTATGATGGTCAGGTTTAATTTACGGGCTTCTTGTTTACATAGTGCTTTAACTCTATAGCATGCTTTCATATTAACTAGGAAAAAAGCTTGTATTCTCACAGAGTCCTTAGTATCTTTACACTAACATCTCTGGCTGCTACCACACCGTGGATGGTAACAATCCAGCCTCCACTGTTTAGTGTAGGCATTATCAGAACAAAACTATTTGTAAGTCTGTGGAAGTTATTCAAACCATCTTGTTAAGGAGTGATTTACTTGATGTACATTCAGTCTCACCTCTAGAAAGAGCTAGAATATTCATTTATTTTGCTATTCCTTTTGTGTCAGTAACAACACTGTGGAGGGCAGGAACTATGTTTTGTCCCCCAGAAAAATCAGTCCAGCTGGATGTAAAGCAGCCAAAGCACAGTCACTTTGAAAACAGTGTAGTTTAAACTTAAACATGTGAGTCTTGGTTTTGGTTGTCTCTAGTGATTTTTTGTAACCTCACACACCTTAGTTTCCAGGACAGTGGTGGCAGCATGCATACTGCCTGGGGGTTTTAATGGTTGGCATTGATCAGTGGGAAGGAATGGGCAGATGGGCCAGCAGGGTGTGCCACAGGAAGCAGAGTAGGCGCTTACTTTTGTCATCTCATTCATCTACTTTACAGCAGCATCTTTTCCCAAATTTTTCTGGATTCCAAGGTGGAGGAGTATCCTGCCCAGACTTTAAAACTTCCTCACAACACATTTTTTGTGATACTAAACGCATCATGTTCATTCTTAAACATTTTGCTTCATTAATAGAAAATGAATCACAGCAGACAAATGTGGCCTATGTAAAATAGAGATGAGCACAGGAAAAAATTGATTATTAGTGGAAGAGAAAAATCTGCTTTCTTACACAGTAGTTCTATAGAATTGCTTTTAAGTTGGAGAAATCTAATTTTATTCCCTTAACTGATGAGGTTTAATTTTTCTAGTGATTAATATCTCTGAGAGTTTAAGAACTGAAAATATTTTTCTTTAATTCAATCACCATGTTAGATAAAGCTAAAACTTGAGTTAACTACTATTTTCACATGTGCACCGCTGTATAGTGCTTACTGCATTAACTAATTGTATTGAAATCAGTAAAATGTTCTGCATCACTTTTCTTTGGGTATTCTAACTTTTGTGGCAATTTTTACAGTGAGAGAAAAGCTTTCCCAAGTGTTGAAAGCACTTGGTATTCATTCAAACTGAAGCTTTTAAGGTAATTATATACATTTGTTCCTGTTGCATATCAACAACCTCACTGCATTTTGTTTTGGTTGGTTTTGTTTTAGGATTCAGAAGCTATTCAATATCATATTTCTGCATATTGATTTAAGTGCATTAAGCTATTATCTCAAATGGCACATTCTGGAAGGTGAAAACTCTCTTTCCAGTAGCCTGTGCTTTTGGGGATTATTGTAAATCTGTGAAAAGGATTGCAAGTTAATAATTTATTTCTTTGCTCTGTTAGTTGCAAGACGAGACGAAATCTCCTGAGGTATTACAACTAAGCTGTGTTGGAACTGTCTAGGTGATGTTTGCTTTTGCCCTATTGATCATGTCCTAGCCCATGCTTGCCCAGTTCCTACTGGTTTCACATGCTTACAGATTTTTTTTTTTTTTTAAATTTATTTCTTGCACTGAAATATTCAATACCTGTGAATTCTTCCTTTCAAGAATGTACTCAACTTTCTTCAATAATCAGTGATGTTGGCCAAGAACTCACAGGTGCAGAATTGAAATATCAATGAAATTAGTTTAGAGACCCAGTTTTATTTTCCCATACTTGATTTTAAGAGTTAAACATCATCCTATAATCAAAGCTCTTTGGGCACCATCAACTCTGCTATGCTGAGCACCATGTCTTCTGTTTCTCATTGTCTCTTTTTTTTTTTTTTTTTTTTTTTGTGTCAACTACTGTTGGGACATAAGCAAAATGTGAGAGATATAATAGGAGTATTTTTTTATATTAAAGTGATAGTGTTGGGATTTTTTGAGCTCTTTGTTTGATTTCCCATCCCCATGTGCTAGATGTAGTAGTGTGTGTGTTTTTCATTTGTAACTGTTTGCAGTGGGTACACTGCAATTGTGAATCTGAAGGTGTAATAGCTTGCATCATTTTTCATATCACTAGTTGTTCAAAAGAAAAAATTAATTTCCTGGGTTACCCTTTCTCGTCTTCAGGGCACCAACTGATGCATTAAGGCTTATGTATTTTATCATGCAAAGATATTCTCAGTTTATCTTTTGCCCTTGAAATTAATTTTGATTTATTTGTTGCTGAAATTATTAGTAGAGCTTATATGACAAGCACAGATGTTGTGCTTAATCATGCACTTAGCATCTTCATACTTGTACCACGAAGAAGAAATTACTACTTTCATGCAGCGCAACCAATCTTGTGCTAATTTCTCCTGTCATTACTTATAGCAACAAGCCATATTATTTCACATTCTTTGCACAGTGATGCTGCCTTTCACTATGTTCAAGATCTACTGTCATTCATAATAAAAGAGATATGTAATTGTTGAATGATAAAGAAATGGAAGCTTTTGCTCTGAATTTCCCTAGATTAGGAAATCATCCGTTAGGCTATTTGTGAAAATTTTTTTCCTCTCTTTTTTTTTTTTTTTTAATTAGACTTCAGGCTTTATTTTGTATTTTCTCAAGACATAAGGTAACTTAGAGGAATTTATCAGACATTTTAGAACTGACTTGTCACTTACATAGATGAATTCTTTGACTTACTCTCTTGGTGGTCCTTATCCTAGCTACATGCAATGTCAATCGTCTGTTTGCAGCACATAAATCAAAGTGATTCTAATATTAACAAAGAGCACATAGAGAAAGCTGTCAAGAAAGGATAATGAGTAGTTGTGTGTCTGGGGTGCAACTTGTAAATCTGTCTTTGCCTCTTAAAAAAAAAAAGTACTGGTTAAAAGCAATGGTTCAGTGTGGTGGCATTGGGAAGAGCAGAGAGTTGCGGTGCTTCATCTTTAATTTCTGAGGAGGTAAACAGAGGCTACATGTTGAAGACAATGTGTCTGGGAGAAAAATCCCTGTGGGATAACACAGATTCAGATCAGCTGTTGTAATTTTATCTCCTCTTCCTTTTTTCTTGCAATTAGCTTATTGTTTGAATTACCTTGGCAATGTTTACTTTCTTTCCTGTTGATCTTGTCATAGCCCATGCTTACCTAATTTCTACCAGTGGTGGGTTTCACATGCTTTCAGATTGTCAGAATTCAATTTTAAATTGAGCAATTGAGCTGTACTTACGAGATGAGAAAGAAGCAAAGACTTGTCTTGGACCATAGGAAATCCCTCTCTATTTGACAATGTTTAGAAAGCTGAAGCGTTAACAATATCTATCTCAAGTCTGTCTAGATGGACCCATTTTCAACCCAGACTGATTCCAGTGCCCTGGGAGATGGTGTTTGCTCAGCTGGTGCCACCGATGGGTCCTGCAGCAGAGCCAGGGCAGAGGCTGCCGGCTGGACTCAGCAGCACATGCGCCTCATGGTTGGTGATTTATTGAAGCATTTTAAATTAAGGCAGTTTTGGAAACATGCAATGTTGATATATAGCTTAATTTGTCTTAATTGTAGCAGATTAAAAGGCAAAACATCTGCAGCAAACAAGATCATAGGGCTTCTTGTTAGTAATACCAAGAATTTTTCATGTAGCTCATTAAACCTAAAAGCAGTAGTATGAAAAGAATGTGAAACTGTATTGTGTAGATCAGAGCTACATATCAGTTACTGAATATTACTAGTCCAAAGCAGCTAAATAAAAATGCCTCGTATTATCTCAACATGCAGTGCATGCTGGGTATTATATGTCCATTATGTCTTGTAAAACTGCGTAACAGCATCTCCCATCTTGCTCAGCTACTTTTTTAGCATAGGTGGATTGTGAAGAGAGAACCACAGAAAATACTGAACCACATATTGGCAACTTGCATATAATAAAAAAAGGTTTGTTTATTTTTGTGTATTGAAGGGTGGGGGTTTGGGGATTTTTTTGTTTTGTTTTGTTTTGGTGGTTTTATTGGTCGGCTTCCCAGACTGCCCACAAGCAGAGCACAGGATGGCTTTGGCTGAAGGGAATTAAAAAACAAGAGGTAACTCTGGGGCAATGTACTAGTTTGTAACTACTCCCTTCAGTATTATATCTAGCCAGTAGCATAAGTGCTTATTTCACTAATTACTTAGTTTTATAGCAAACGTGTCTGATTCTTGAAGCAAGATAAATTTATATCAGAAATTTCATTTGATAAATAGAGCATCTATAAAACACAGTTACAGGGTTTTGCATACTTGCAGCTATTCAAATGTATAGCGATCCTCCCTTGTCCCATCAGAGCTCACCTGAGTTTGTTTGATCCAAAATTGCTGATAAAATGTAATGGCTAATTTCAGCTCATGTGCAAATATTTGATTTATGAAGTGAGGGAGGTGTTACGCTTTTCCATCCTTTCCACTCAACCCTTAGGTGGTCTGAACACTTGCCGGCAATGGGCAAGTTGGTACTCAAGTCTATCAAGAGTAGAGTAGTCTATCAAGAGTCTATCAAGGACTTAAACGTGTGTTGCCCGTAGCCCATGAGCTCCTAAACCTGTGGTTTGCATTGGGCAGAGGGAGCCTGGCCCTCTGGTACTGGAGGTGGCCACACCAAGCTGGTCAGAGAGAGCAGCGTTCTCCCACCATTGTCAATGCTGTGTGAGCTCTGGCTTTTAATTTCTGTGGTAGCTCTTGTTAAACATCTCCAAGTGGAATAAAAGCTTCATTTCTGACTTGGTGTGAACCAGAGCCTTCTGCTTCCTTGCCTCAGGAAAATAAAAGAGCCTTCATTGCACTTTTATCTTGATGTGACTTCGGTCTGTTTTCTGAAAATGTTTTGGTTTAGTGACTAAACCAAAATATTAATCACATTCAGGAGTCATGACTGAAACCCTCCCTCCTGCTTTCAAGGCAGGCATGGCCTAAGAGGAGAACAGAAGAGGCTGAGAATGGGAACACATTCTGCAAAGTATGGTAAGTCTACTAACTGAAGTACCATCGTTCTTCATGTCTCAGTATAAAATTTTCCTGAGCAATTTACAAAAATAACAAGCCAGAAAGACCTTACTGGCTGAAAATGCAAAGAATATTGTGAAAGCCATCATGGTAAATTGTTCAGTTATTACACAGCACTAACTTCTTTTTTTTTATCGAACTCCAGAAAAGTACATGTTTTATTGTAACATCAACACTATATTCTTTGGGCTGTGTTTAGCTGTTTGTATAACACCATAAACCTTTCCTGGCCTCTGAACCACCGAAGGGATTATTTTCTCTGGGGGAGGACTGGTGTGGAGTCGGGCTTTGAGCTGGATAACCACTAAGTGGAGCAACAGAGAACCTCTGGGTCCTGGACTCAGTCGCACCTCACATCAGCTGTGCAGTGTGTTTCCTGGAGCCAGTTTATTTGCAAACATTGTCTTGTGTGAGATCAAGAGACCTTATTGCCAGTTCTTACTGCTACTTTTCAGTCTTCCAGTCAGCATGCTGCACTGCGTATAGTCTGTGTGAACAAGTGCAATTTAAGGCGTCCTAAAATTTCCACTTCTATAGCATATGGAGACATTTGTAAATGTAATTTTTAGTGGGTGTTTGCAGAAGCCATACCAGCAAATGGATGCTTATGATGCTTTCTAGGCCATTTCTTTTGCAAAACTCTGTGCTAGTTTGCAGATAATTAAAGGAAGAGACTTAACTGTTCCGTTTGGTGTACACTTTTTGCAGATTTTGTTAGCGGAAAAACCTTTGTACTTCAGGTGCTGAAGGTGAGCATTCCTATGGCATTTTGAAATTATATTCATCACAGAGAACAGAACATTTTGCAAAAAATCGCATACAAGACTTAACCCAACCTGGATTTCCGACTTATTATTCTGTTTTACTTCTTAGCTGTTTTTTTAATATAGATAAATGACAGTTTAGAAGAATCCTGTGGTGGAAAATATGCATTTGGAGTCTCCATGAAACTCTGAATTTTTAACATGCTTTCTAAGCTGAAAATAATCCATTTTGATTATGAAGCTTCAAGCAGTTTCACAGAGATAGGCGTTGAGAACAGTGTCATTTGTATTATGAAGCATATCATGTTGAAGTCCTTATTCAAGCCCATGAAAATGCTCACTTATTTCAAGAGGTTTTGGATAAATCCCATATTTGCCAACTTGTAAAACTGCTGTCAATATAGAATTCAAGTTTTTACTGTAGAAATTCCACTTTGAGAACCTGATTGGCAAAGACTTCAATGCAACTATTTATGTGCTCACTAGTTTACAAAATACGTTCCCCAAATTTAACAACTTGATCATTCATTTTTTCCTTTTTTATGAAAATCACAACTTTGTGTATAGAATTGCAGTCTTCACAATGAAAAGGCTTTTTTTAAGCTTTAATTTCCAATATTTCCCCCCTTTATCAAGCTTGGATGTTTTGTGAGTGTTTATACCCAAACCATAGAGCACTCCAGAAACACATAAAGTCATTTTCCTCTCTGAATATTCTTAAATTGCTTTATTATTAAGTTGCTCCTTACAATACCCTTGAAACACAAATACCCCATTTTTAATCGAGGAGGTGTTTGTTTTCAGATATCAGAAAGTAAATGGTGTACCTGTAGGTTTTCACCCCTGCCTTGAAGTTCTACGACACCAAATATTATGCATCTTTTTCAAGGGACTTCTTATTCTTTAATGAACTGGTTTTTGTCAAGACAAGTAAAATACATTGAAATGCTTTGTAACTCTCCAGTCTGAGGGGGGGGATCAGAATCAGCTTCAGGAACCCTGTGGTTCTGAATACACTAAGGAGAAAAATCATCAAAACAGAAAAAAGAAAAACAGCATGAGCAATTGTGTGCCTTTTTCCCCATGGGTATTTATGCAGCACATATTCAAACTTTTATATAGACATCCTATTCGGTAAGAATCAACAGTACCATATTAGCTGTTGCAGTTCTATGTTTGGGCTCAATTGTGCCTAATCACTTTCTGATATAATTGCCCTGGTTCCACATGAAATTCTGCCAAAGGTGGGTTTGACAATTTCCTAACACGAACCTTGCATCGCTGTTTTCTGCACAGTTACTCTGAGGATGTGGCTGCTACAGAGGGTACGGACCCAGTCACCAATCTGCAGACAGTAGCTTCCATATGAATGCTGTCTTTCAAAACTGTTGACTGCCTTTGAGTGTTTAAAGTTTTGAATGATCAGGCTGGATTAATAAAGTAAAGAAATGTCCAGAATCTGTACCTCTGCAGTTTCTGCAGGTCCATGTTTGTATTGGTATCTCAACATGGGCTTGCATAACCCACCACCTTTACTCCACTAAAATCATATTCTGTAAATACTTCTAAGACAAAAAGAAAGGCTTCTTCTGCAGTCTAATTTTGTTTTATTTATTCTCAAATAGGTTTGGGGTTTTTTTTGTACACTAATCACTTAGTCTGTTGCTCTTTTTTTTAACAGGAGATTAGGTGTTTGCCAGTTGTCCTCTAAACTCGTAGAAGAACCTTGACCCTCTCCAAGGCAAGAAATGCTGTTGATAGGTTGACATTGAGTTCATGCAGGGAGCTTGCCCAGGTCGTGTATCTTGTCAGCACCAAAATCTGTGATTCACATCCTTAGCAGAAAGACAGCTATTTAAACAAGCAGAGCCATCCTCCATCCTTAAGGTGCGAGTTCACACTGGGCAAGAATCCGCCCCAAGCTTTTATCTCCACATTAAATTCTCGTTCTAATGTGAAGGAGTATTTGCTCAGAGGAGTGTTGACAGTTAAAATGGAAAAAAAAAAAAATCTATGCTTAAAAATTCTTGAAAGGATTTAATCTAGAAAAACATAACCAGTCTTGCATTATAAATTTTTAAATCACTGATAAATGTTTTCTTTTCCATTATCTGAGGCCTATTCACCACCTAATTACACCACATTTTTAGTATAATTAATGCATTCTTGAAACACAGTAGAAATTCCAGTTAACAATGGGTTTTATGCATTAGGGATATCAGGCTGCTTGTGACACAGAGCACCTTGGTGTCTCTGGCACCCCCTCTGTAAGGATGGGGTTGTGTGTTCTGCCTGCAGGGTCCTGTCTGGCCCAAATCAGCAGGAGCTTTCTCCTGGCAGAGAGCTGTGCCTTTGTTCCCTGCCCCACAGCTCACTCCCTTGGCAGTGCTGCTGTGCTCCTCCAAATCTTCTGGCAACAATCTGCAGGGGAAGGGATGGAGGTGACCCACCATTGCAGCTCCAGGACAGGGCCAAAGCCTGTTTGTGAGCTGGATTGCATTTGCCGGTGGAAGAACAACCTCTTGTGCCGAGGCTCTCAGCCTGCCCTCTCCGTAACAAGGCTCTGCAAGTAGTGTGTTGGTTGACTTGGCAATCACCAGGCACGCTTCAGGCAAGTGAAAACACTATTTCAGACTTCTCTTGAAGCATCTTTCCAGTATTCTCACTGTCACATCTTATTGCAAATGCTTCTCTTGCAACTTTCAGAGAGACAGCGAATGCAGTGAAACAAACCAGATTTTACGTTATTCTTACTCTGTGAATTTTTATTTGCATTAGGCCTTGACTCTGACAGCAACTATTCCTGAGCCTCCCATGAGCACAGTGTATTTGGCTGAGTCCACTCACCTGGGTTCACACGCTTTTTCTTGCAGCAGCAGCCGGACTTCCTGAGCAAGCATAGACAAACCAGGAGGAAAATGGCAGACAAGGTAAAATACCCTTTTCTTTCTCCATGCATTCCCAAGTCCTGTATTGTTACCAGTTCAGTAAGACTACAGTGATCACAAGATTCAGAAGAATACAAAAGCAAACTCATCTATCAAGTGCCAGGAGATAAAAAAAATCCAGTCAGCCACAGCACATAATAGGAGCCCGCTCCTCCCTCTGTTGTCAGTTTACCACTGATAAGCAAAGTGTCAGCATCTTGAGCAGCCTATGGCAAGAGGCAGCATTTCATGCAAATCAAAGTCTTGGATATAAAGGATTTCATTAGCAAAGCCTGTCCTGTTTCCCTAAGGCTGGTCATCATACCAGACTTGCTAATAAATCTGATCTGAAAGCTCTGTATCTGATGATAAATCATCCTTTCCTAAGCCTGTTTCCAACCTCCACAAACTTTCTGCAAAACCCAGATGGGGACCTAACTGCTGTTCTGCCTTTTCAAGCTTGCCTCAAGATTAGTATTATAAAGATCACATAGGAAGGTAATGAAAATACATCTTCCTGGTAGGGTACATGCTCTGGGGGAAAGTCAGTTAATGTAGAGATTAAATTCAAAACTGATACATGCGTGATAAGCCTGCATAATACAATTTGCTGAATGATACCATACTTTAGATTCAGGCTCTGATACCTTTTGTGTGTCTGCCTTCTCTGGGAAAGAATTCTCCTGTGGACCACTGAGATGCCAAAGGCTTTTTTTCCAGCAACCACACACCGCACGTAGCTATGTCAACCAAAACTAGTAAAGCATCTCTTTATTTAAAACCCACTTATTAGGCTATCAAATTCACTTAGGACTGACAATTGGGCACTGATGTCTCTCATACTTCCACTGTGGCTGGCATTTATATGAATAATGATACAAATCTAGCCCTAAATTTAACTCAAATCATGCTATGAATAAAAAATATGTTTGTGGGGACTTAGTATGACAAAGTGCATTCACATTGAGTGATATATCATTTAAATGGGTATCCCGGGGAAGAAAAAAAAAAATTTTAAGGTGTGTTTAATGGGCAAATATCTGAAGATATAAAGCTAATAAACTTTGCTATCTTGCAGTACTTCACCGAAGTGCATTTGTAAGGTAACAAAAGAATACATTTCATGGAACTGTTCAATTATAATGATAACAGTGAACTTTGCTAAAGGTGAGCTCTCATTCAAGTAACAAATTGCTGATTTGCAGAGGGAAACCATTTCCCTGGCAATCTTTATGTAAGGTCCAAATGATAATTAGTGCATTACAACTTGACTTCTCAGGCTTGCTGCAGAACCCTAGCAGGAACACAGGTCTGGATGAAAGAAACAAGTAATAATTCTTGATAAAATTATGCAGACTTCTTATTATAATTTCTGTGGGACCCTATGTCTATAAAATTCTGCTTCTTTTTTTTGTATTCTGTGAGATTTTTCCATAAAGTAATTACAATGTTTAAGTATTTTTTGATTTTTCTTTTTCCTATTCACAAACATACATATACCTTGGAAAGTAAGTGCAAGTGATTTGAGGGGAAATGAAGGGGTTTTGTGATGAAGGCCTGAAGCTCCGGAGAAGTGGACTGAGCACCTGGCTCTGTACCAGGGCTCCTGTGTGAGCTGCAGCAGGCAGCAGCTGGCACCAGGCACAGCCCTGCGGGTCCTGGGGAGCAGACAGGACATGTTGGACATGGAGCGTGTTTCTGGGCAGGGCTCGGTAGCTCTGCACTACCCCTCACTGTTAGCCGGGAGATGCAGCAGCAGCCTCCAAGCCCGGGGGCACTGAGCTGCACCTGGCAGGACCACATCTGATGCTAACACAGGTTTGAGCAGTCTCACCTGCATCCCACTGACCCGCCTCAGCTCCTGTTTAGGTGGTGAGGGATCCCCAGGGATTTATCCCAACTGCAGTGATATTCCAGTCATTCTCCTGTAGCCTTTCCCAAAGCTCTAGCGACACTCTTCTCATCTCAAAGCTCATCTCATTGCAGCTCCCAGTTAACTCCTCCAGATAACATCTGTGTAAATAGAGGCAGCCATAGATCTCTCTCTAATAAGGTAAGTGTGATTATTTTGCTTTTGGGTTTAGTACAGCCAACTTATTCCCTGAGCTACATATTTGGTGTGTGACGTTACTTTTGTAAACATCAGTATTCTTAGTTATTACTCTGGTTTTAACACCAATAGCCTTTACCTGGGAATTATGGCATGTTGTCAACTTTCTCAAATGAGGCTGCAACAAGATTAGAAATTATTGACCCTTCAGTAAATCAGATGATAGCCTCCCTAGAGTTCAGTTTCCCCATATGAAATAGTGGGAGCAGTGAAGGTTTTAGTAAAAGCTCTCAATATTGAAGGACACCAGATAGCGGAGAACTGCAAAAGGTGCCCTTTTGCTTACTGAGTTGTCAGGTAATCTCACCAGAACGAACCTTCCTCCAAAATATTATTTCTGGATGCAAATTATTATTTGTTTTAAGAATGCATATGTATTTGAAAGGAATTATAATACACAGAGTAGAATGAAGATAATTCTGGACTTAGAACAAACATAGCTGAGCTTTCGGCTGGGGTGAGAATATCTTGGTGCCAGAATAAACACACTCTAGTTTTTCTTTGGCCTTTCTTTAGAAAAACTAACTGCATATACATAGCTGCCAACTTCTGTTGGCTGTGGTGGTATGCTGCTTACAAATAGAGATTTAACCCAGCCAGTGATTACAATGGACTTTCTTTGCCTTTATATGGTTGTTTCATACTTCTCTGCATCTAGTTCAGCCTACTCCCAGTTATGACTTCATAGACTAAGAAACAAGCTTTGTGTTTCTGGGCATCCTCTGCAATTTCTTAAAATAGTGTTTCACTGGTGCTTTTATGCTTAAGGAATGTTAAACCCATGTCTTCTAGTCACTTGTTGAAACCTGATAGTGTCAACAAAGAATGATGCTGAATAAGTATTAGGGCAGTCCTCTTTTCACCCCGAGAAATATGTTGCTCTTTACCATTCCCCCTTAAGATTGATCTATATTCAGCTTTTTAAAAGGTGTTCTTAAATAAGTAGCAGACTTTGTTTACACATGGCATAATTTATTGTCCGGTTCTTCACCATATTTAAGCAGAAGGGTTTTCATATTTCCCAAAGTTTTCTGCAGGACATGGTCTATGAGCATTGCATTAGTAGAACAAATCTGGAAGGTGAAACACACAACTCTGTGCTACTGATTTCTATCTTTACCCAGGATGAATAGATGTGCAAAATGGTACATGACTATTAAGCCAGATGCAAGGACTCCTGATGACCCTTGATTCTGTGGGGTTTTTCTGTTTTGTTTGTTGCTTTTTTTTTTTTTTTTTAGACTTGAAAGGTGCTCAAAGAGGACAGAAATATTTACTGAATTGCATCCAAGAGACATTTCACCACACTCAAGGCAGATGTTATCAAGAAGCATCATTTGTATTGGCAGTCCTTCAAACGCTACCCTCTAGCCATGCTCAAATCAGGTTATTGCCATAGAGAACTCCTACTTTATTCTGGGCATGGCTTCAAAGTCTGCAGTCACGCAATTTAGCAGATGACTGTTAAATTTTAACTGAAAGTTTCTTTCTGTTAAACTCAGGTAATCTCTGATTGGTAAATACATATGTTTAGACATCTGCTTGTTAGTAAATACATGGAGACTGATCAAGAAAGTTCCACTTGTCTGGGTTTTGAATGCAGCTTTTTTTTTGTAAAAAAAAAAAAAAGAATGGTTTCATCTTTAATAGATTGTAAGAATTTTTTCCCTCCATTGCTAGTTAAGCATTATGTGGCTTCATTTAGAAAATCAGCAAAATTTTAAAGTTAGAAATGTTGGCTGTTTTTTTTTTTACTTTTCCATTTGCCCATAAATGGCAGAAATGAAAAAAAAATGTTTTTCACAAGTTGTGAACTACTCTTTTAACTCTGTGTCAGGCAGGTGACCCACGATTCAGCAGCTTGTGAGGCTGATACAAACCTCTGTGTTGCCGTTTCGCGTGGGACTGGCAGCTAAACAACAAAACCATCGCTCACTCACCTTTCCTTGTGTGGAGGGAAGGAAGGGAAAGAGGAGGAGAGACTTGTGGGTTGAAATAGAAACAGATTTAAGAATATAATAGTAAAAGAAAAACAATACAAAGCATATTCTTGGGCACTAGAACACACACTCCCAGCAATGAATGCCAGCAGGCCGGCACCGCAAGCACAGCCAGGTCGGTGAAGGTGAGGAGAGCAACAGCCGGGCACAGGGAAGGTTCTGGATCAGGAGCAGCAGCCCCTCAAGGATGGCGGCCATTGAGGAAAAAGGGCCATTCCCATCAACTTCCCACTTAAAGATGGAATGTGACGTTCATGGTATAGACTACTTCTGTTGGCCAGCTTGAGTCAGCTGTCCTGGATCTGTTCCTCCCCACATTACACACCTGCTTACCTGCAAACTATGAGAAACTGAGGGATGACCTTGGCTTCTCTATCAATAAGTATCAACATCAGTGAGTTCTTACATTCTTTCATGCTAACACTGCAGAGTTTCTGGAAGAAAACACTAACTCTGTCCCAGAGTACTATCTTATTATTTTTGAATTACGTTCAAAACAGAAGGCCATGCTAACTATCAATAAGAAAATTAATTAATCTCATGGAGAATTACCTTTGTTCAGCCAAACCAGCACGCTCTGCCAGTCATCAGACTTGGATTTGAAAAAAAGAAATGGCAGTGCTTGTTTGCACTTCTTTTGAAAAATGAACTTTGCAGATGAATCACATAAACAAAGCACCAGTCCCAGCAAATAATGTTGGCACTTAATTTACCTTCACTGGGTACTTAGAAATTGCCTATATAACCAAAAGAGTTATACCCTGTCTGCACTCACATGCCAGTTTTCTGCAGCCTCCCCAGTCTTTTTTACTTGGGGCTGGGGAATCTGGGGCATTGAAATTTGAATCTGTTCATTGAAATTTGAACAGTGAAAAATGTTCTTTACATTTCTTTACCTTTTTTGGTGGTATTTTTATTTGTTTTTCTGTTGTAGAAAGTTGAGTGAAAGGTTCAGGGGGAGGCTGGTAAGATGCATTGGTCATTTCTGGGCCCTGATTCTTGCAGATTCAAAGGTCTGTTCCAGGGTTCCAAAGCATTTGCAATGCAGAGTTTTGATTCTGTGGGGAGACGGATCTGCCCTGCAGTCCCACCTGGGGACAGGTCTCTGGCCATGTCAATTAGGGTGGAAGCCTGCAATCAGGTGCATTATCTTCCCCAATCTCTAGAAAGGAATAATGTACCAGAGAGAACAAGTTCTTTTATATTATTTTCATATGTGGGAGACTTCAGCTCAAGTCTAAGATTTTACTTATGAAGAAAAAGGCTCAAACATACTGGGAGGTTTTAGCCAACTTAGTTTAACTTCTTTTCTTTTGGAAAGATTTAGGACCTATTTAATGCGGCTCTGAAAAGCTGACAATCCTCTTTCCCTGATATATCCAGTCTTCTTTCCTGAGCAGCAATTTTCTAAAACACATCATTTTGTCTGGCCTGTCACTGTTTGAACATTAGTTATTCTAAAAATGTCCTCTTTGTGTCTAAAGGGATTTGGTCTGGCTGACTGAAACAAGGCTGTGAAAAACAGCCCCTCAGCTCTCTCAGTCTGTCACATGCCAGTGTGGAGCCCAGGCTGTCACTACCCAGGTGTCCCACAGAAGACACTGACAAGCTGCAGCACCTTCACTTCTGAAAATTGCCAGAGTCAAAAGGACGAATGGGAAGGATATTCTGCTTTTCATAGAAGCAGGACATGCAGCAAATGGGGCACTGTAACCTGAATGGTTACAGTTTGCTATAGATGGTCAAGGAAGCTGCATAGAGCTCACCAATGGACAATCTGCAAAATAAATCTTTGAACTAAATCAGGCCTCTTAAGGCACTCTTTTTACATGCAACATGCTACATACACTGAGTGCTGTCCTAGTGACACAGTGAACTAGAAAACATGCCACTCAGATGCACCTGCCCTCGTGTTTCGAGCTAGCTAAAATTCAAAAGATCTTTGTAAGGCTTCCATTTTGTGCCTATGATACCTGATCATTCTCTGTAGTCAAAAGGAGTGAGGCACATTTGTTAGAAATTTACAAGTATTACTGAAGTTTGGCATCATCAGTTGCACTTCTGGAGATTGCTTCATTCTCAAAATCCCCTTAAAACAACAGCCTAAAAAATGCACCAATAACTTTTCCCCTGTGAAGACCAAAACTGCAGGGTATCCCAGGGAGAAATATGAGTTGTACAGGGTTCTCTTGTGCTATATTTTCTTTTTCAAAGGTATTTTTATTGCTTCAAAGATATATTTACATGTTAAAAAAATACATCAGCCAGTCTTCTCATGGTAGGTTTTTTCTACATGGTGACAATGTTATGCAAAAAATAAATTTTGTAATTTTTCAATTTTCTGAAGCCAAAATAATGTAATGAAAATAATGAGCTAAAAGATATACCAAGATACTTAAGTTCACTGGAACACAGGCTCCATTTGGTAATGTGATTTTATAAAGTATAAGAACATACTTTATATAGAATAGATCACTAATAAAAGGACCGTTATTAAAACGAACCTAATATAAACACATTACAGCTTAGACCAGAGATATTAATGAATTACTTTTTAGTTGAATAAAATAGTAGTGTTTAGAATAATGTCTAATTTTATTTCAAAATTGGCATCAATTGAGTATGCACCATAGTCCTCAGCAAATTGCTCCAGCAAGTAAGATGGCCAAAACTTTGCAGTTTACTTACATAATTTAGTATCAGCTCCTAGTTCTTGAATCTTGTCACATGGGTAAGTTTATCTTCTCATATTTGCTATCTCTGTGTAGAAACTGAAAAGCCACAGTCAACTTCTTATAGAATCACAGAGGCGTGGATGTTGGCAGGGACCTCTGAGGTCATCTCAAAGCAGGGCCACCTAAAGCTAGTTGCCCAGGGCACTGTCCTGTCAGGCCTTGAATATATCCAAGGATGGAGACTCCACAAGTTCTCTGGGTGACCTCTTCCAGTGTTTGATTACCCCACAGGGAAAATGTTTTTCTTCTGCTCAAGGGGAATTTCCTGGTTTTCAGGTTTTGCACATTGCCTCACGTCCTGTCACAGTCCTGTCACTGCAGAGAAGAGTCTGGCTCGTTCTTCTTTACTTCTCACCACAACCATCAGGTATTTATAAACAATGATATAATGTTCAATTAATTACTCCCTGTGATCACAGAATCACAGAATGTCAGGGATTGGAAGGGACCTCGGAAGATCATCCAGTCCTATCCCCTGCACTGGGGCAGGAACACCTAGATGAAGTTACACAGGAATGTGTCCAGATGGGTTTTGAATGTCTCCAGAGAAGGAGACTCCACAACCTCCCTGGGCATCCTGTTCCACTGTCTGTCACCCTCACTGCAAAGAAGTTTCCTTTCATGTTGAAGTGGAATCTCTTGTGATCCCAAATTCTTCTTAGAATCCATTTCTTCCCCCTTCAGTGACTACTGTCTAGCTTTTTCCATTTTGAGTGAATTCATTCCCATTTGCAAATACACATTTATTATTACAAATAATCATTCAGCTTATCAGATCATACAGATTGAATTGTAGCAGTTGGCTGGCCACTTTACAGTTCGCCAGCTCTCCATCTTCATGGTAAGTTGTCATACGTCAACTTAAATTGTTTCTGTGTTTGAGGTTTGCTGAAGTGGTTCAAGTGGAGGACCATAGCAAACTTGCTTTTGCTATTGCTCTAAAGTCCATGTTCCTACACAGTGTAACAAGGGAGAAGAATGGGAATGGAAAAGAGGCAGAGGAAGAAGGAACTTTGTTTGGATGACCTATTTTGGTCAGCGATTTGGAAGTTCATAATAATCTGCAGTTTTTTACTACTCTCGTTTGGTATTTCTACACTAAGGATAGATTTTACTTGCAAGATATGGCAAAGGGATGGTTACTACTTACTAATACAGCTTTGTTATTTAAAAGAGAGATTAAGATAGAAATTAATTGACAGTCTACCCACAGTTGCACTTCACAATTCTTAATGCAGTGCATGAACAGGAACAGTCTATTCTATAAACTTGCTTAGGTTCCACAGATCTATAGATCTTGAACAGACAGGCCAGTGACTCAAGGCAAACCTGCTAAAAGATGCTGTAGTCATGGATCACAAAAGCCCACTAAAGTCACGACCAAAAAGTATGAGTCACTTCAGTGAGAGCACCGTGCCCTTCATCCATGCACTGGGCTTTTATGTGACTGCTTTCCTGTTGGCGGGAACTTAAAAGGGCCTCACCTCCCAGGAAAACTGCGAGCTGCTAATATGCAATCTTTGGCTTTTGAACACAGCCTGAACCCTATTTATTTTTACTTCTGAAGAGCGGACATGAATTATCCTTCTGACACCAGATCTGAGTAAGTAGATGCACTTCATGTGATCACATTCCTCCTGTTGCAGGAGGCAGCAGCAGACTCCAGTGCTTCCTCTCAGTACGCTCTTCCTATATATACTGCTGTGGATACACTTACATTGTCATGTGGGAAAAGGATCATGTAGCTTAGAAAAAGTACGTGGGAGTGAATTATTCTCCAGAGAGAAGAGTGTCCACAGGAGTTCGCAGCTGAGCAAAGCTTGCAGGTCCTAGCTGAAAAATTGCATCAGTTACACACAGTCTCTCATGCTAACTGAAGTAACAACAATGAGGATATTGGGTCCCAAAAAAGCCAAATATTTTGATTCAGATATAAACAAAAGGTAGATTTTACAGACAGGAGTCTCATTCTCATGTGGCATTCAGTAAGAGGGATAAAACAAAAGAATGGCAAAGGGGGATGCGCACAGTATCCAGGATCACTGAATGGTGGTAACTGAACACGACCAGGTGTGAGAGCTATTGCTAACAAAACAAGAGCTGAGCTCCAAAAAACAGCAGGGTTTTGTTCAAGCCTGAATGATTTCTGTGTCTGTCTTAACACCTCCCTGAGTAGCTGCTGGCTTTTTTTTTTCACAGTTTCATTTGTGATATTCTAGAAGGAGATTTCAATTCTGCTGTCAGATTCAGACATTTCTTGAGATGCTGGTGGGCAACAGTCAATCCTCATGTAGTCAAATCAGTAAAAGCTAATTCTCAGCTGGGCTTTCTGTGTACTTGCATTTTTTTTTTCTGCTGTTCTTAAGAGGTTTCCTGATATTTGTTCAACATTAAGAAAATAATCTGAGCCAGCTTGTGCACACAAACTCCAGAAACCTCCATGTCTTCTAATGGCCTTCAGACTTGATTCCTTTAGTTTTGCTGTGTGCTGCAGCAAAATGAATTGATCTCTGAGAGGAAGCAAAATAGAGCTTGATTTACTTGGTCAAGGTTCCAGCTCACTCGTAGCACAATGCAGCCCTTCTCTCCAGGGCTGACTAACATCCACATAACAACAAGTAGTCTTGGCAGAGTGAGCTGTGCAGCAGCACAGTGGCAGCAGCAAGTTTTGACAGGACTTACAAGCAAGGAGAGAGAAACACTGGAAACGCAGCTCATTGCAAAGGAAAAGCTGCAAGAGATCAGAGGGAAAAGAGATTAACATAATCAGAAACATTTGAAAATTGTACAGATGTTAGTAAAAGGAAAAAGAGCTTTAAAAAGGGAGTCAAGGAAAAGGCAGCATGAAAAAAACAGCAAGTTAGCAAAAGGTGGACTGAATTAGCTGTGTACACAGAGTGTCTGCCAGAAAAGGAAAGAAGCAGAATGCAATGTTCTTTCTGACCAGAGTCAGTCCAGCATGGTATTGCAGCAGCACACATGAATAAAAAAATCTGGAGTAGATCCAGTAGCTGGAGAGAGAATACAAGGTGATTTGAGCCGGAACTCATAGCTGAGCTTCCATAAACTCAGCAGCTTTCTCCACAGCATCTGGTAATTGCCATCTGCAGAATATGGCCCAAGATCAATCTCAATAACCTGAAGCATAAGCAAATCATTTGGCTTTAGGAGAGATGGTCAGTTGCTGAGATCAGACTGGAAGTTGTGGGGTACTTTATTTATAGTCAAATAATTTGATCTACAATGTTTGAATTGTAATCAAAGATAAACTTTTCTCATTACTCCAGCAAAGCTCACAACTGATTTCATAGTCTTTTTGTTACAGACAATTTGGCAAACATTTGTCAGTTTTTCCAAACATACTGGAACAAAATTTATTCAGCAATAATGATAAAAAGTACTAAGAAATGGGCTTGTGAAAACAAGTTGTACAAGTCACCAGTAAAATTTCAAGTGAAGTTATGTTCTCTAGCTACTTTTCCGTTGCTAATGTGATGAAAGCAAGAACAGTAATATACTTTTGGAAAAAAAAAAAAAAATCCACCAGGCTGAAAGATAACAAAAAAAATTGCACAACTAA
Source organism: Columba livia (assembly GCF_036013475.1). Taxonomy (NCBI): domain Eukaryota; kingdom Metazoa; phylum Chordata; class Aves; order Columbiformes; family Columbidae; genus Columba; species Columba livia. The sequence goes on from NC_088607.1 coordinate 20,434,613, forward strand.
TCCTAGCAATCCTGCATTACTTTTTAAGAACCAGATGCTCTGGCCATGGCTGAATGTTAGGACAAGGTATATTTTCTACGGCAGCGAACTGAAACCCTAACCTGGTACTGTACAGTCAATGGTAAAAGCTGCTTCTCAGCATATTTGAGATACAGCTGTCAACTTTGGCAGTAGAAACTATGATGTTTATGTTACCCGGAAGCAGCCTACCCAACACAGCTTGCAAGGAGTTATATATAATTTAAAATAATAATAGCGTGCTTTATGAATGATGTATAGTTAATAAACAGAGAATAAAGATGGGCCTGTTTTTCAAATAGTGAAACCTGTGAGCCTGCAAATCGTGTATTTACACATAGGTGACACTACTGAACAGAACAGACAGGTGAAATTTCAACATAATTTTAACACGCGAGTGCTGAACTGTACAGTCTGCAAGTGCCACATACATCTGGCAGTGAATTCAATATTTCTGGGTTTTGATAGGTATTTAGGTATACTTTTATATTTGTGCATAAGGACTTGTAAGCTATTGCTGTCAGAGTATTTGGAATTTGTTTTTACCAAGGTGTTTAAAAGAAAAAGGAAATAAGACTATGTCACTTTCAGATGTTCTGACCTGAGATGTTATTAAAGACAGACAATAATTTCAGCCAGCCTACAGCTTGCTAAACTGTGCAGACTACTATCCAAAAAGAAAATTCAGAAAAATCCAGAATTACGCAAAGCAGCAATGTGTTAAAGCAAAGGGAGATGCAAATTAACTCCATATTTCAAAATCCTTTAAGGGAAACTTGTGTCCCTTTTGTCCTAGTTAAGAGAGCTGCTGCTGTTCCTTTTGCACTACCTGGTCATGAAAAAGACCTGAGAAGCAGAAGACTGTGTCAAGGGGGGTTTGCTGCAGTGTATTCTGCAGACATATTACATGGAAACTTTTAATCCTGAGGGAAATGGAATGTCTACTTTGTTTTATCCCTGTAACGGTGATGCCGGGACCCTGGAGTGCCAGAACTGAGAACAGTTGCAGCTACAGAAGCACCAACCCTGCCAGCACTTCTCTCAACATTAAATCCAGTCCTAAATGGTGTTAGGACCTGTCCCCAGAAAAAGCCCGGTTTTAACCATCACATGGTGAATTTTAAGATTTTTTTCTTTTTTTTTTCTTTTAACAGGCAGATGGAGCTGATTACTAAGCCTAAGGAGGGTTCCATGAAGGGAAACTGTTTCCATGTAAGTTTATTAATTATTTTATTTATCTGTATTGTCATACACAATTATGCCATAACAGCAGCTCTTTACCTAGAGTATGTCACATGGAAGTTTATTGTTTCTCCAGGCATGTTGGAGTACTTACCATATCCAAGATCAAGTCTTCCCAGTTATGGTTGAAAGCAAATAGACTGCACTCAAGAAGCAGGCTTAGTATTAAACAAGAACAACCTTCAGTTGATCAGCTGCTGTAGTAGCACTGTTTACAATGGGTTTCTATGTTGCGTCTGTTTATGTCTTAAAAAAAACAAAACTGCATGTTTACCATAGAAACTGTCATGGGCTATATTAAACAAAAGCACACTTTAGAAAAACCACTTCTTTTAGAATGGTCATAAATATTTATACCAGGCAGGCCATAAAGAGCACCTTAGAGACTATGCTCTGTTTAATCCCTCTTAATTTAGAAAATACTGATCTGCTAGATTGAGACAGCCATATCCAACAAGCCATATAGTTGAGAAAACCACTATACAGTCTCCCGTGACTGGAGTTTCCCTGTTTGTACAGCATGCAATCTTTGTTGCTGATTAAAGCTACTTGTAACACTTCCCTGCCATATGTTCTTTTACAAATGTCTATTCATCCTGAGTTCTAGTGCTAAAAAGTTTGCTCAGGCCCAGATGTTATAGCTGGAAGCATATAGACAGGTCCTTTCAGCCTAAAACTGTTGGTTTGGGATTATCCCAACCTGGACTGCTGAAAATTGAACCCAGCAAAGAATGAGTCTGTTCTGCAGCTGGATGAGTGTCATGCTCTGTTTACTGTCTGGTCACACAGGACCAAAACGTGCAGGTGAAGGTGTAGGGCAGGGCAGATTTTTTGCTGGCACCTTGCACTTGGATTGATTTAGAGCTGTTGAGAAACCATCATCCTAGAAATTATTTGTCTAAAAGTGTTTTTATAATTTGATCTTGGGCCATATAAGCCTCATTTTCTGCCCAGAACAGATTATTATCTCAGGAAATACATCTGCCATCCATGGGCTATAATTGCAGTTGGAAGCTATTTTCAGAAGTTTTTGCCCCAAAAAGATATAATTAAATGTTAGTTCTGTACACAGACTGTATATACAAGAAAACCATGCCTCTGAAAATCCTACTATTTCATTTGCAGATTGTAATGGATTGTGCAGCAGTGCAGTCCACTTAATTTTTTTTATTATTATTATCACAAAGTAGAGTCTGAGACTGTCCTTTCTGATCAAAAGGAAGGGTTACCCACTTTCCTCATCTCTGAGCAGGTTCAAAGCTGGCATATGGGAAATAAAGGAGCAGCCAAGTTTCGGAATCTGCACCCAAGCCACTAGCAGTAATGGCACTGGATTCCTCCATTATAATGAGGCCACATTCCCCAAAACAAAAGTATTATTTATCTAACATTTCCTATACTGCAGCAGAAAACGAGGACCAAGTTGACCAAAAACCTTGCTAATGAGAAGTTATTTGCCAAGTTGCCATGTCCCATTAAGACAGCACAGTATTTTATACACTTGCATTACTGTACTTTTTTCCCAAGTTTGAGCCCACTTTCCTGAAATGAAAGCAATTTCACACACAATGTGAATGCACGGTGTGAGGAACAGCAGCTGAGGGCTCTGGGTGCAAAAATACTATTGCTGCATCTGCTTTTGGTGACACAGGCTGTGGGAAAGGGAAGCTCTTCTAGAAAGACTTTTAAGCTTGCATGACAGGGGAAAGTGTAACTGAGCTACAGTAAGACCTGCATTTTATCTCTGATATCCTGGTATTCTGACATCTAGATTATGTGTCCTTGGTCATGTTCTGTGCCTTAGTATTAAAATAGTTCAACAACATTCAGCAAATTTACTTAGTTAACCCAAATAAAGCCAAACTCCCAAGAACGTGTTGGGTTTGGTGGTTTGCTGTATCTGTGTTTTTATCAGAATGTTTATTTTGGTGCTTTGCCCATCTGCTAGGCCTCTCTTATTACTTTTTAACTTTATTGTTTATTTGTTGCTCCTCTGCACATAAATCAATGATGACATCACATGGTTTTGACTGCAAGTTTTTCTAAATATATCTGGCTTACACAGGATAAATTCAAGTCATTGGTTGAAATAATGAGTTTTTCAGAGAACTACTCAGAAAGATGTTTCTCAAGAACCAGTGAGGCTAGCACAGGGTCCTACAAAATTACTTCCCTGCTGCTGTCTCACTGGCCCTTTCTTGATTTTCTCTAGAGAGAATGAATGTTTATTTTAGTATAGCACTTGGCTTTCACATGAATTCACTCCCTTATTAAAAGCAAGAAAATCCCCAGAACTCAAAAAAGTGCATCTGGGTTTCAAGGGACGGGGGGAGGGGTTGGACTTGTGTGCACTGAGCTTAGGGATATATAGGGGAAATTTTCAGAAGGGGATGGCAGCATAAAGGAGAATCAGGGCTCACTCACTGTCGGCAAGAGATTTCAAAATTAATCATGGAATCATTTAGGTTGGAAAAGACCTTTAAGGTCATAGAGTCTAACCATTACCACTGTCAAGTCCACCTCTAAACCATGTCCCTAAATTCCACATCTACATGTCTTTTAAATACCTCCAGGGATGGTGAGCCAATCACTTCCCTGGGCAGTCTGTTCCACTGCTTGACAACCCCTTCAGTGAAGAAATTTTTTTCCTAATACCCAATCTAAACCTCCCTGGTACAACTTGAGGCATGCTTTTCAAGGAGGCTTGCAACCCCCTTTTACCCATTGCCATCTCTTGCAACAAAGCTTTGGCAAGCTTTTGGGCTGTGATCTTTACCACTGACTTATTCACAGAATCATAGAACAGTTGGGTTAGAAGGGACCTTTAAAGGTCACCCAATTCATACCCCCTGCAATGAGCAGGGACATCTCCAACTAGATCAGGTTGCTCAGAACCCCATCCAACTTGATTTTGAATGTTTCCAGGGATCTACCACCTCTCTGGCCAACTTGTTCCAGTGTTTGACCACCCTCATCATAAAAATTTTTCCTTATATCTAGTCTAAATCTGCCCTCTTCTAGTTTAAAACCATTACCCCTTGTCCTATTGCTATAGGCCCTGCTAAAAAGTTTGTGCCATCTTTCTTATAAGCCTCCTTTAGTTATTGAAAGTCTGCCATAAGGTCTTCCCAGAGACTTCTCTGCTCCAGGCTGAACAACCCCAACTTTCTCAGCCTGTCCCCATAGGACAGGTGCTATAGCCCTCTGATCATTTTTGCAGCCCTACACCCCCACATCAAGTCCTCTTAACTGACAGTCCTTGCATGTCAACTGTGTGACCCTAACTCATGTTGGTGAGATAAGTACATATGATGGATGGCTTAGATGCAACTGTGCTTGCTGCTGTGCAGAACGGTTGCAGCCTGGAGTGTTAGTGCCAGCTGTCCTCAATTTCAGATCCTCTGAGCATTGTTGTCCTGAGAAACGCAGAGAACTTGGGACTCTATGTATCAAAATTAGGCTTTCATATTTTTTCTTTTTTTTTTTTTTTTTTTTTTTTTTTTTTTTTTTTTTTTTGAGAGGATTGTGGCCTCTCTGTGATTTGCAGGTTGAAATTAAGTTGTGATATTGAGCATAAAAAAGTACCTTGTGGGAGTAGGAATGTGAGCGTGGGGTGAGGCTCTGGCATGGGCATGTGGAATCCTTCTCCTCATAGAAATCAAGCCTAGGACAGAATGTTTTTAATGCAGCTCCATCAAGGAAAGCCTCTCACTGAGCACAGCTGGTGAGCTGGCGATAGGGAAGGATGCCTACCACTGAGACTTCTAGCATTTTTCTTCAGGTCTTAAATTGCTTTTTTTTTTTTTTTTGGTAAAGGCTTATTTATCAGTTCTGAGAGATATGATATGACTGCTAGGTCCCAGGAGCACCTAGCATATAAAGGGCAAACTGTGAGACCTCATACCCTTCATTTTCTGAAGATTTAAGGCTAGAAACAGATCTGTCTTCTGAGCCTGTAAGAAGCTAAAATTGTGGTTCCTTCCCATGTGTTTCATATCTGTGCTTTGTTGCCCACAACCTGACCCTGCATATTCTGGGGACTTCGTAGTCTTTGTGCTATAAAGGAGCCTGGGAGAAGATCCACATCCCACTTTCCTCTATTTGTGAAGCCTTATATAGCCATGGTGCCCAACAGTCTGCGTGTCTGCATTGCCCCGTAGTCTTGTGTGTCAGGCTGTGACTCAGGCCAGCCTCAGGAACAGGCTGGAGGACAAGCTGGACAGTCAGAAATGTGCCAAAAGTGCTCTCTGGACCAACTCCATGTAACTCCAGAGCAGCCCACTCTGCTGCTCAAAGCCACAATTAACCAGAGCAGCACCCCACCTTGCTGAGGAGTTCTTACACTGGGGACAGATCCAGAAGATGCAAATCTGACTTAACACGATTTTAGCTCCCTGAAAGTCCCTGAGAAGCTTCCTGGGGTACAGTCTTTTCCCAAGATATTATTTCTTCTTCATTACCCGATTCTACTGTACACTCACTGCTCAGTTACCCACGATAAGGATGAGGTGGGACAACCTAGATAAAGCAAAAGACTTGTGATATACAACATATGTAAATGAGGCTACAAGAACATACTGGATGTGTTCACCTTTGCCATCAGCTCTCTAAAGGGAATAAGAGCTTTAACTAAAAGTAGGCAAAGCTATGTCTGAGGTAAGCATAAAACATTTTCTGTTATGAGCTCCATAACAGAGGCATCAGCTGAAGGCAGGGCTTGTGTAAGTGTATGTACCTTTCAGATTATGTCCCATTTTTAAATTAAAAACAGACCCTGTTCATTGAAAATGAGCTGAAATATTGTTCACTATGGTGTCTGTTGTGGGATCACCTTGGAGACGTGATAGGTGTGTCCTTATGGTACTGCCTGGTAAAGAGAATTTATTAATACGTATTTTGCTATATCAGCATCACTGAAATCAGAATAACACAAGGCTATGCTTTATTTCTTATCAGGGAAAGTATTCTGTGGCATCACAACTACGTTTATAACCAGGTATTTATCCATGGAGTCTGGAAAAATGTTTCAGTGTATATTGTGTTTCTAGCTATTGTTAAATGCTCAATAAATCCATACGTACTTGGAAAAAATGTAACTTTTCACACTGAAGAGCTGTTCAAGAACTCTGTAAAACCATGTAAAGAAATTAGCTGTGTTTTCTTCTGGAAAAGGCAAATATGGTATACATTTCAGAGAGGGTCTGTGCCATTTTCTCCATTAAAATCAATTTCCTCCGAGAGCATACAAGTTATCCATGAATCCCCATTATCGCTTTAGCTGCTACTACAAGTATTATCAGGGGCATATGATAATCTTATTATGCATCCACCTTTCTTTTGAAAGTGGACGGAGGACCAGAGGTCAAACGACAGACCCTTGGTTAGAATCCACTGGAAACTTCATTGCACTGAGGTCCAGATGCAGAAAGGAACTTCAGCATCTAAATCCCTCTGCTTCCATAACTCCATTTAGCTGATGCTTAAGCCCACAGACAGGAGGCAGTCCAAAGCAGCAACCATTTCCTCTCAGTTCCGGAGGGAACATTAGCTCATGGGCAGGACACTCTCCTAGAAGACGTTACTTTTAATTTTATCAGATGTGAAAGGGAATCAAATGATGCCCTCCATTGGGGCTGAGCTAGCTAGTGACAATTTGGCACAGAAATGAGAGTCTAAGACACCAGTGGCCACAAGAGCTCTCACAGCTTGTGTTCCATCTGGCAAATTTGCCATCTGAATTGCTCACCGTTCTCTATGGTCTCAGTGAAGTGCTAACACTGAGCTGGTGATCAGGGCATTGATTAGGTTCGTGCACGATTAATGCTGCTTACAGTATGTGACGCCTGCCGTTTTGTCAGAGTCTTGGAGGGAGGAAAGGTATCAAGCAGAAAGTTCAGTAACACTCTGTGCTTGGAGAAGGACGCCTTGATGCCTTCACTGTTTGTGGTTCAGCCCTTGAGAGGCAAAGAGAGAAGAAACAGTGGAGTTATCACAGCCAGGCTACCAAATCCCATTTCCATTTATTCTTAGTCTCTCTCTGCTTGTCTTCATGTCCTTCTTCCTGATTCTTCTTTTTAACAGAAATGGGAGTCTTGAAAGGAGATAGGTAGGTTTTAATTCAGACTTTTAAGAAAGGAATCAAAAGGGGAAAAACCCAAAGCACTGAGGTATTTGCCAGTGCTGAATTAAGAGAAATTGTTAAAGTACGATTAAGTAAAATGCAAAATAAGTTACTGAGAGGAACAAGGCTTGGCATACGCATTCATATTGGCTAACTCGAATGGCTTTCATAACCACACAGCTTTTACAGAGATATTTTTGAAATGCCCTGTTTCTCCTTAGGAAAAGCACAAGACCAGTTTTGAACTCAGGGAAAAGTTGTTGCATGATCAAGACCCAGCTACAGCCTTAGGAGGCTTCATGTCTGCTCTCAAATGTGAGCTCCCCTGCACAGCCACAGCAGTCCATTCCACTCGCACCTTTCCTTGCTTGGCATTCAGATGGTCTCTTCTGCTTACACTAAAAACCCAGTACTTCCATTCTGACACGCCTTCAAAATATTGTCAGACTTAAAGAAGAATGTAAGATCTTTATACTAAGTAAACAAATAATGAAATGCCATTTTGTGAAATTAGAATATCCGTTAAAAATACTGTCTTTATTAGCAGCTGCAAATGCTGTTCAGGGTATTACGCAAAACATACTTAGGAGATAAGGAAAGATTATCCACTTGGCCTTATAAAGCACTGAGAGGACAGTATGTCATTGCTGTAAAACACTTACAGGCAAAATATGTTAAGCATTGCATTCCTTAAGCCACAAACTAGGAGTTTCTTGGTCTCATGCTGACCCTTCACTGATTCGTCTTGTATGAAAGATCACATAATTAGCAGGCTTTGTTTGGAAAAGCAGACCAGAAGGGGAAGATGCTGACAGGGTCAGTGTACTGGCAGGGCTGTAGAGGAAGCCTGCAGACTTGCACGTCCTGCAGAACAGTCCCATGGTGGTTCACCATCAGCCTCACAAATAGCTACCCCCAGCCATACAGATCTAAAAAGAAATTAGAAATTCTTAAATTTTGGAAGAAATGCCTTTGACTTTAGTTTACATTGCTAATTACTGTAATTTATAACAAACATTAACTATGCCAATCAGACAATTAACTGCTGGTTCCTTTTATGGTATTGGTATGCAGTACTGTTTCGCTCTTGTTTTAATGGATGCTGCAACATGACCCCGTGGTGGATTCATTATACCCGTCCAATCTTTTTTGTTCAGACAGTAGATTTTAACTCTGCAGTTAGACTGACATCAGTATGGCATGTTTCTGCGATACCTGATCGGCCATCTGCCTCCAGCTCCTTCAGAGCAAGTAATAAGCTAGAAACACATGAGAACTGGCAGTGATTAAAAAGGCAGAACAACTGGAGAATAAGATTTAATTGCTAGTGCCTCAACTGTGCCAGCATAGTACTATGAGCACTGACTCATCAGAATAAACTGATTTCTAACCACAGTGCTGTGTTTTGTGAGAATTGAGAGAAGAACTTTTGACATGATAGACAAATCTGAAATTGCTCAGAATCCCTGCCCTTTGTAGTGCTCTAATTTGCAGTCCGTGAGTATAATGGGATAGTTTATTTCAGGCTACTACAGAAAGCCTTTAGGATAACTATCTGTTACACGATCGCCTGTGACTGTGAAACTTGGACCTGATGACTCAAGTGTGATGACTTCCAGAGTGATATTGCTAATGAAGTGTTCTGCTGAATCACCTTCAATTCCTTCACCACTGTCTTTCCTAAAGACGAAGTGTAATTACTGCTGACTTACACTTAGCTCATGCAGCGTGGGAATTTCAGGTAGGGCATAAGGTGAGAATAACCCTGCTGCAAGTTTGGGAATTGAGGGTGCATGAGAGGAAAAATTATAGGGAGCCCAGGAAGGGAGGCAAGCACGATGACAGAATTACTGTGTCACCTGACAAACAAAACTGAGGGCTATCAGAGAGAAATCTTAACGATTTGCAGAACATTCGGTGTAGGGTGGGAAATCCAGCTGGAAATTCAAAATAGCTCCTTCTACTCTGAAAGCAGTCTTTGCACTAGGAATATATTTGTTAATTCTGTTTGAAACATTCAGCAAGCCTGCAGAAACATGAAAATGGTTGAAATGGTTTAGATCAGTCACACCTTCACACCTCCATCTTCTACTCCACTCCTTGATAAACAAAATTCAAATTTGATTTGTAGCTCTGGCCTTTGCTGAACGAAAGAAGTAAAACCCCTGTGAAAATAGAAAGAGATAAAAGTATATGTATTTCTTAGTTATGTTTCCAAATCAGTGAAATTAGCCTGAGGCTCTCAGCACTCATCCCCCCATCACTGGTCCATCTGTCAAATGTAGGAGTAAAATAGATGCTTAAGAGGAAGCAGATGCTGGCAGTACAACTGTTTCCATGTCTCCTTAGGGCAAAGGAATATTTCCTTTAGCAGCGCCAAGCTGCAGCTCAGCCCTCATTGACCCAGCTGTCCCCTTAGCCCTGTGTCTGGAGCTGGCCGGGCTCTGTTTGGCAGCCAGCGTGGGAAGTGAGCAGCTACAGCAAGTGCTACGGACCGGATGGTGGAAAATATCCAGGGACTCCAGTCCATCTTCTGTCCTATTTCACTTTTGTGCTGCTTGCCAGTTTGAAAGGTAGTCACACGCATCCCGAATTTATTGAAGGATGGAGACACTTAATTTGCACCATTATGTGAAGGGAAATCCATGCTGTCAGGGAAACCATGTGGGCTCACAGTGTTGAAAAGGAATGCCCTTTGGAGAACAGAAGATGCTGTATGATAACGGACCAAAGTCACTCTGGCGAGACTGGCTTTAGTTCAAGAGGAATTGCCCTACAGATACTTCTCCCTCAGCAGCGATGCCAGACTGAATATGTTGTGTAGTCACAAAACCAGCAAACTCGTAGTAATACCAAAAGTTAGTTGCAAGAGGCCAGAATTTAAAATCATTTGGAAAAAAATACATTACCAACCACTGTGCAGATCTGTCTCTATAAAGGTGCACAAATAAACCCTTATGTAAAATACCACAGGGGCTCCCATTCTGCTCTGCACAAACTTGTGACTCAGAGCAGGAAAGGCAAGAAGTTGCTCTGACAAAAATTGAAACCATGGATGGAAAAAAAAGCTCAACACAGTCTCAAGATTATTTTAAATCTGTGCCAAATGCCCCTGTGGCACATAAACCACAGGTTATGTGCCTATGAATTACCTTGCTCTATTTACCAAGGGAACAGTATAAAAATAAAGGTAAATTATTAGAAATTTATACTGGTTTCCAGTCTTGCTGCAGTAGTGGTAAACCTGCTGTCTGAGAAGACCCTTCAAAAGTGTTATGAGAGACCATTTTTGTAAGTACTACTTTAATAGCTATGCCTTGAGTGTTTAAAAAATACTCAGTAAACAAGACAAATTGGAAAACAGGTAGAATGGTGTCTGGAAAATGTCCGTAGGCCACTTCAGAAAGCAAATGCTAGAGCTGTTAATAATATTCCATGATGAGTGGAGAAAACACACTTCCCATTCTCTGTATTTTTTTATTAATAAAAGATTTTTAGTTTTGTACATCAGGACCATCCAGTGAAAATCAGGCTTTTTAAGATCTTTTGTCAAACCACTCTGATTGCTAACAACTGCAGATATCAGTTAAGCTAAAACCTAGTCCTTTTCCTGGCCAAAGGGCTATAGACAAAAATACTTGCCTCCTGAAGCAACACTTCAACAGGTTTCTGTGCCAGATCACATGTAGCAACGAGCATTTGATGGAGCTTTTATCCGCAGCTTCCCTCTCCTCTGGTTGCTCCTGTAGCTCCAGAGAGACTTTTGCCTCCCTCTCTCTGGGCTGCCCCACCATGGGCTCTCCTCCTGCCCCTCCACTCGCACTGCAGCTCCATCCCTTGGGCCCTCCTGTTTTACATGCAGGCAAAGGACTATTTTCTCTTTTGCTATTCTAAAAATGGAAGGTGGCAAATGTGCTTTACATTTTTAATTCTGCACGCCAGTGATGCCAGGCATTAAATCCCAGAGCTGAGAACGCTTTGAAAAGACTCCCAAGAGGAATAAGCAAATGCCAGAGGGGATAATATAATCCATACAGAAAAGGAAAGGAAGGCAGTATTTTGCATTTGGAATCACTTTGCTCTGCTCTTGCTGCCCTAACATGATAATTAACTATAAATATCTGTCTTTGCCTAATTGTTCCTTGTAAAGGTATTGCTGCCCTATGTTCACCAGTGGCTGAGGAAGGCATTAGAACATACCTGTGGACCATAGATCCTAAAAGGTAAAATCTTGCCTTCTCTAAGGAGCTTTTAGCCCACGGAAGGTGACTGATTATTTAAAATGACTTGCACAGGCTTTTCTTTTCCCATCACTGCCACGCTGACAGAAAGTAATTCTTTACCGTATTACCGCAAGAGACAAGACAGACTTACAGCTGCCAGGGCGAGCGGCTTCAAAGCCACCGTGACCCTGGACTCAGCTCAGGTGTTTGCCCAGGGCAACCTCCTGGGGACAGCAGGAGTAAGATGTGAGTTCTAATAACTAGCTAGCAAGATGGCATCTCAGAAACAGACTTCAACTCTCTTTTTTTCCTTCTCTGAATAATGACGAAGTGTCAGGAGGAGAAATCCAGCACAACCTCCACTGTCAGTTAGCTGCTTGAGGCTATGACTATATGACACCTTAACCTGCACTTGCCCAGAATGCACACTTATAGCATTTGTATCACATTTTATACTTAAGAAGCAGCATATTTTTCACTGGATAGAATAAAATGCAATGTTATTTATGTAACTGATCTTGAGAATAAGAACATAATATTTGACATTTGCAGTCCACTGAAAATATCAAAATACTATATTTTCCTAATTAATATCTAGAATGAATATCAGAGTCAAGTTCTTCAATATTCAGCTGCTCATGGATTTTGAAATAGAGGAGCAGACCCTTCACCCTTACACATCACAGACTGTATTGCCCCATCACTCCCACTTCCAACTGAGCAGAAACAACCTGTACCCACCCCGTTACTCTGTCAGGGTCTACACTGCATTCAGCACAGACCCAACTATTTCTTCAGTGGTGCCTTGACCTTATGCTTTCACATGAGCCAACGTAAAAAAGCTGGGCAACTGGTCCCAGTACAATTAGGATGCTGAGACAGGGGCCTGAAAAATGCCTCTTTTGTTTTTCTCTAGCTTAGTAAAGGTTTAGTTTGGAGGGGAATGAATGACATTCAGTTATTTAGCAAATAACCACCATGTGTGCCTTACAATCTGCATCTGCTGCTCCCATTTTCTCAGCTGCTGCTAATGCAGCACTCGGCTCTAACCGACCACTCCCAGGCTGACATCAGGCCTGCAGAAGATTTACTTCAGCAATAACACTAGAGGATCATTGCCATCTCCTGCTGGTGGGGATGGATTTCACCTCTTATCCTGGAGATCTGTGAGTGCTTCTAACCATTCTCATCCCAAATGCTGGGCTCTGCTTTTCACCAGCAGACTATTCCTGTGTACTGGGATTATATGTTGCCCTGATGTCCTTCCTGAGCAAAGGCAGTGTCAGACCTCTGAAAGTGATACTGTCCAGCAACTGAGACACCTGGTCTTCCAGAAGATTATGTCAGGTAAAAAAAGGAGGATCGTATAGCCTGATTTAAAAAAAAAAAAAAAAAAATAAGGCTCTAAGGCTGGGAAGAATGGCTTGGAAGTTAATATTTCCTGACTTCTAATGCAGAGCAAAGGGTAAATGGTTTTGCTGGTACAGCTGCCGAGGTGATAGTTACAGACACAAAGACCATGTGCTAGTTTTGACTGTGCACGTTTGAGAGCAAAATGGAGGGTAGGACTCTTTGAAGGGAAAAATGAAGTGCAGCAAACAATGTTAGGAGCTCTTACATCACTCACCTTTGCTAGATGGAGAGTTTGAAGTGTATTGATATTTGATATATGATTGTCACCTAAACACAGAAAATTATCTTTAACTGCACCTGTCAAACTCCGCAACTCCTGCATGTTTCTGCACTGCATCAGTGTGTGGCCTGAGCTTTTTATGGGCAGAGGAGATGAGAATAGTTAATGGTTGTGGCTGTATTCTGAGTTCATGGATGCATCTGTTTTTCTGGGGTCAATGGATCTGTTATAGTGCTCAGAGCCAAGTCAGAGAGGTCTGTGCTGTACCATAATATTCTTGACCTGACCTGGCTGGATGGACCTGCAGTATGTAATTAAAATGAGGAATAGAGCTAGGCTTGTTTGTTTGGTGTGTTGTGGTTTTGTGCTTGAGGTTTGGGGGTTTTTTGTAAAACTCTATAAATTCTGTTGTAACTGCTGGGTTAAAGGCAGCTGGATGCTTTCAGAACCTATCTGTCTCCTGGTTAGATGCTGAATTAGCTCCGGGTATGGGAAACTGTAGGGAGATTGTGAGTAGGAAGGCAGGATACAAAAGCTACGCCTTGCAAAGAAAAGCCTTTAAAACCCCCAAAACTCAAACGTGCACACAAAACCACCTCATCCTGAGCTTTCCCTGATTTCAGTTAATGATACTTGCTGCATGCTATGAATCCGTCTGTTAAAACGATATTTTCTCAAAGGAATATCAGTGAGACACATTCTTTCAAAAAAGAAATTCAGCTATTTGCTTTTGACTTTACAGTTCATGGTTAACTACAGTTGTATGTGCGACTGGGGGAAGAAGGGGCTATTTAGGGCAGGTGTTGTGATGCATGAAGCTTTTTGGTTTTTTATTTTACCATTTCTGCTAGAGAGGGGCATTGCCATACCAGTACCATTACTGCCCAGTCAAGTGTATAGCACCAGCCACTTTCATTTTGTTCCTAAAAGCAAGGTGCAAGATGCTGCAAGTCCAAACGCATCTTGCATATTACAATGATCTGAAATATTAAGAAATAGCAGAGGTATTTCCCCAATACCACATTTGATGCAAATAATTTTTTATTTTTCCCAATTTATTTCTTTTACAGTATAGTAAACTGTAGACAAGTTTCTTCTCTTGCAGGCTTCCAGTTTCTGGTATACTATGTTTGATTTACTCCCTTCCCCTGAATCAGTTCTGTTTGCTAACTTATCATAACCACAATGTTACTGACAGTCACTCCTGTCAGAAATCCCTGTCTTTAGCTGTTTAGCAGCCTTATTTTTTTCCCCTGTGCAGATGTAAGGAATGTACACAACTGCTATACGTTCAGTGCACTGAAATGCCTAGAGTGTCTTACAAAATTATCAGCAACTGAGCAGGTCCAGAGTGCTGCATTTGCCTCAACACAATTAACTCTGGTATTTTCTACCTTACTGTTTGAAAGATGCACTTACCAAGATCAACACTGGGCCACCTGCAGGGAACACTGCAAAAACAAAAGTCAGTCTGCCTTTTCTGCACGAATCCTATCAAGCTTGCACAAATTGTGTCACCGAAGCAGAAAACACTGTTCTCCACATGGAAGAAATGAAAGCTGACCAACTTAATGACTAGTCCAGGAAGGAGATAAACAAAGGCTGGAGTGTTAGAAGCAGTTCGCAATATAGGGAGGAGGAGCAGGGAAAAAGATGACTGTTTTTAATGGAGGAAATGCCATCCTTAGAATAAATCGTCAGTGAAGCGCATCACTGATTTAATCTGCCCGGCTGTCATAAGCTTCACAGACAGTCTATTGAGCACTGCAGAATTGATACATACATTCCTGAGGCCTTGTTGTATGAGTCAGATGAAGTCAGCTGAGCAATGAAAGATGGGTAGCGAGCTGTGTTAAGTTTGCATTGGTGAAGCTGAGGACCACACCACAAGGCTTTTACTGGAGCCAGCTGAGAGTGATATTTCTGCCTTAAGGAAAATCCAGAGGTCTAATAGGTTCCTCTCCAAACAAGGCTGAAAAACCAAAATAGCCATTTCTCACAAAATGGAGTATTATGTAGCAGAGAAGGGAAGTGAGGAAAGGAAGGAAAGCTGTTCTTTGTTCCTAAGCACTTACAGCCCAATGCAAAAAGAAAGCAGCAGTTTTGCCTCCTTTTCTATGCAGAATAAAACAAGTAATTAGGAGCTTAATTTTAATTAGGCTAAGACCTCAGGAGCCTCTTTTAAGGTAAGTAGAAGAAAGAAAAACTTGGAAAGCTTGTGGAGCATCCATCTCTGGAGGGCTGTAAAAACAAGTTAAGCAAATGGCTGAAGTATGGGTGATTCTTGAAAGAAGAGTAGAGACCTCTCAAGAGGATTTAGGGAAGCCTCTCTTTTATTTTGGCCTTGATGAAACATTTTATTCCTGTTTACATTTCATTTTAAAGCTCTGAAGTGTTAAGGAGGATGGGAGTTGCTGTTTTATGTATATGTAGATACTATAACATCTACCATATTAGCACTAATTTATCAGATTTGCCATATAAATTGTGATAATTTCTTTAGATATATGTAATTACAGAAAAAGCCATTCACTAATTGCCTGTGAAAATTCTAATTATGTTCTCAGGAAATAGGATGCTGACTTCCTAGGGTGACAGATCTTCATTAATATGAAACACCATCAAATTTCAATTTAATTTTGCATAGTGAAGCTAGGCCTAGTGTTACAAAATGGAGTATAGTTATCAGGAACCCACCTGAAACACTTATGTTTGAAGAAGAAAGTCTTTAAGAACTGTGTCACCCATAGGCTATAATGAAAGTTAGACACCTCAGACCTACAGAGCTACAGGAGTGAATCTAGTCACCCACTCTGTCAGCTTAGTGGTGGAAATACAAATCCACAATGCAGCTGGAAAAATGACTTACTAAGGCAATGAGATTATGCTATAGGTTTGCAAGCTCTGTTCCTAGGACTGCATCTGCTTTATACTTTCAGGTTTTGAGCAGGGTGTGCAACGTCTAAGATGTATGTTTGAATTCTGTGGGCTAAGACAGTTTCCCAAGGGAGTAACCGTTTTTTTTCAGTGTCTGATAAACATATTCGTAAGGGGAATTTTTTTTTCTTCAGTTAATATATTAGTGTTGCTAATACCTTCCTCTAGGAGCCTGTGACATTTGTGATGGATGTGAGGTTTAGTGTTAAACGCAAGTTGTGTTTTAAAAGAGGAGGGAGTGAAACTGTATAGCTTTGGTAAAGAGTGGAGAAAGGACAAATCCTTTCTCTCTCGACTGAAGAAGGGCTTTAAAGCTGGAGAGTGACACTGCAGCACCGCATCGTCTCTCTGGTGGGCAAATAAGATCTTGTAAGGCATCTTTGCAAAGAAACTGGCTTAAAGTCAAAGGAACTTGTCTTCTTGTGTTTTTAAGAGATTTATGTCTTGATCAAGAGGTGGACAAGTAAGCATTTTCTGTTGTGATGGCTGGTTACAAAACTTGGCTGGAGCATATGAGATGATACTTTTCCTCATGTTAGGAGGCTTCTGCTCTACACAGTAGCCTTCTGTCTGGTTTGCCAAAGCAAAGTCCCACCTTGGGGCTTCAGTCCACCTAAGTCACAAATCTCTCTTCAGTTCACTTTTGTTTTTTTGTTTTTCCTGGAGCAGGGAGATGGTGATGCCGTATATATCATTAGAACTCCTGTGCAGTAAAGACACAGCGTAGTACTTGGTAGAGTTTGAGATTGGTAGATGGTGTTGGAGAAAGGAGGCCTCTGTGCAGGTTTTGCATTGTGAAAGCTCTGAATTCATTCCACAGATCAGAAACATGCTGTCGGTGCTGTGTTGTCATTTGCCTTTCAGGAATTGCTTTTTCATAATGAAAACTAGATTTCTTGCTGGGAAACCTGTGACTTGGTGTGCAACAGATTGAACTGAACTGTGTCTTGTCACTGAGCTGATGTATTAAGAAATCCCATATAAAGTATCTGGTGTGCAACTGGTGCTGGCTAATCTGTTTTTACTCTTGTGCTCATCTAAATTGCCACCTAGGAGAAACAGAGGTGTACAAAACGCTCTGCCCCTCAGGAACGAGGGTCCTTGGGAAACAGCATACCATTTTCTCCATTCTAAGTAACTGCAAGGGTAGGTCTGTGCTGCAGTATCAAGGTGAATGGCTGGCTCAAAGACAGACACTTTATTTTGCAGGGTATTGTTTGCTACTGATAGCAGTTCAGCTGGGTTCCTGGGTGTGAGAGGAGAATCCAAGCTGCCAGTGCCCCAAAGGAGCACTGTAAGTACCAGGTGAAAGCGAGCCAGAAGACATTAAGCGCTGCTGTCTTGATGCACTCATGCAAGTAACACATATGCTATAGCTTGGCAGGTAGGTCTGGCCATTGGATTAAGACAGACCCCTGCCAGACAGACTCGCCTGTGGCACAGCAAGATCCCCAACAGAATGTGTCAAAGCAAAATATTCCAGTTAAAATTGGTGAGATACAGGGGTTTTTTTAAACTACAGAAATCTTAGGGCAAATATTTTTGAGGACTTCTCATTTAGTGAAGAGCTTGGATTTAATCTTCAGGGTAATGCCAGCTGCTGACCTAGTTACCATGCCATAGCCAGATATAGCAACATCCTATAGCACAGAGCAAACTGGTTGTACCTTGTATCACAACTGAAACTGTCTAAAGAAGTTGAGAAAATAGACTGAGATTGAATAGATTGAGCTGATACAGTAAGAAACAGGTGTATCAAAACACAGTTTATTCTTAAAATGGCTAGTTTACACATAACAGCAAGGGTTATGTAGGGAAAAAGTGCAATTGGGGAGGAGTCTTATTTCACCTTATTTTTTGTCTCGCTGCATTGCAAATAGCTTCAGACTTGGGATATTATACCTCTTAGCAATGGGCAAAAATGTGATTTATATTTTTATGTTAACAACATTTCTGTACAGCTAAAAGGTGTGCCAGTATTCACACCTGCTGAGTATGTATTCGACAATTTCCCATACTAGTCTTTCATGAAACACAGATCATCATTACAGTTTGACAGTTCAGAAAGCCAAATTGTAAGCATAAAGATACAAAATATACATTAGTTTACTGAAGTCTAAAAAAAAAACTTCAGAAAATGAGGTACAATAAAACAGAGCAGTTTTCTATTTATGCACAAGCCTGTATTCAGCCTAGAAAAAACTAGTAGCAACCCTTCTCTTTTAAAGAAATTAGCTTTCACAAAGGGCAGCGAATTCACTGCCTTCAATATGAAGGACCTTGCCTATGTTACACATTGTGAAAAGTCGTCACCAACTTTACAATAGAGAGCAGGATACTCAACTATCAGATGCTGTAAGACTAGATCAGGTCATGAGTCAAATAATCTAATGCTGCCACAGACTATGAAGTTTACAGATCACTTTGTCTGTTTTCTCCTCTAACCCTATTTTTTGGCATGTAAGGTGGTTTTAAAATGTTTTTAAAGGCACATATTTCTTCTAACATTAAAAGGTGAACATCTGCCTGCTAAGTGAGTAGGATGATGAAGTCAAGGCTAGACTTGTTCTCAAATGCAAGACACTTATTTACAAAGCCAATGAGGACAGTGATGTCTTCCCAAAGCAGCCTTCACTTCCACTACTCACTTTGCATAGTCTTCTGTATTCTCTTCTGCATCCCATAGATCTTTTTCTGGGATTTAGAAGTCCAAGTTTGGAAGGAAGAAATTAGAACATTGTCCATCTCCAAGTTATACAGCACATCCTACCTCTCCCCTTCCCCACTTCCTATTGCCCTCTCCAAATTTCTTAACCTGTATTGAAGCCGCAAATCCTAGCCATGCATTCTTATCAGCCTCTGCTACAAGCACGTAGAGGGTCATAGCAAGCCTCTGTCCTGATAGCATCACCTCATCTCTACTGCACTCCTAATAGATGCAAAGTGAATTGTGATGTTTTGTTCAGGTAACATCTTTGTGCACACAAATACTCTCACACATGCAGTTACTACAGCTTGCTATGATACTGCTGCCTTCCATACTTCCTCACAAGAGTCTCTTTTCTAGTGACTCAGGAGAGTCGAGAGAAGAAAGCAAGCAGCGTATACTTAAGATACGAGCATGCTATTTCTATAGTTGATGGCATACACGTGGGTTTTGTCTTGGTTTTCTTTCCTTCCAAGGATAAGGTTTGGCTAAGAACTTCAGTAGCACAATATGGTTTAATGAGGCCCACAGACTAGTGAATCTGGATTTGTTCAGACAGCCAACAAAACCTGCCAGGTGGTTTTGGTGTGTAGTATGTGAACCAGAAAACACTGCTCTGTTGCCAAATGGAAGGATCCTTCCTTGCTAGTATTCATCACCAATATGGTGATGAATTTTCAATCTGACCCAAGCTCTGCCACTGAGGAAAGAGACCACTGGACAGCCTCGGACTGCCTAGCTGGTCGGGCTCTCTGTCTTGCCCTCTCCTTGGAGTCTGAAGATCTACACAGTCTTTCTTGGCTGATGGTATTTGAACACCATCTGGCTTCCACTCTGTATGGAGAATCTTATAATTCTGACCCTCATTATTGTCCCAGAAGGTGTGATCTCCACTTTGGTAAGAAACACAAAATTCTATCTTGTCTTCTGACGAAATGGCAGGAGGCAAGTCAATGCTAAATGAGAACGTGTCATTTTCAGAATCGCTGTAAACATTGTTCATGTATATGCACTCAATGTCTGTGTAGGTCTTCCATGTATCAAAGGTAATTCGAACCTGAACCTTTTTTTCAAAGCTGACATTTTTTACTTTCACAGTGCCTGACAGCACTTTCTCTTGCAGGGTGCAGTTCTCCAGGCAGACCAAGTTCTTCTGCAGGCGGTTCCTGAAGTCCAGGTAGTCAGCTGAGGGTCGAGGGAAACCCAGAATCAAGTTTTTCTCCTCATATAGCTTTAAGCCAGATGTTATGTTTTCAATTCCTAAGAGGTCAAACTGAAGATCCCAACCAGGGTGCTCCTGGAACTCAGAGAAGGTGTGTATTGCTGTCAGAGACAGCCCTTTCGAGTCTGCAAACACAACTCGCTTCTTGGCTCGGGCTGCTGAGTGATTCCAGTCAGTCTTCTGAGCTTCGGAATCACGTTTCACGTGAAGACATGGTCTGAGAGGTTTGAATCTGTTCACAAAGTTGTTTCTTTGGCAGTCCTCACGGGGACTGAGAAAGGTCTTCAGTGGTGGAGAGTGGGCTAAGCAAATCCTCATGGCCATGTCCACAGGCATGATGGAGCTTGGCAAGGGTCTCGGGTCCAAGATCTGTATCATTCTGAAAGGAGCGGAAAGACAGAATGTTATTATTTGTTACATTGGGTAAGAAGCTTCTTAAAAACGCATATTTGCTTCATCTCTTGTCTCAATTATTAATGGCCTCATCTTTGCATGGCCTCATATAATTCAGCCTAAATTAAAATGGACAGCTCAAGCTAAGAACTAGGGTGAGACCATTCCATCATTTCTTGCTAATTCTTAATTCTTTCAATTCAAATGTAGTTGTTTCTTTTTCTCTGAACCTCTGAAAAATAGATTTTAGTGACAGCTAATTAAGCACATTTCCCTGAAAACACTGAAAAGAACATTAAACTAACCAGTAAAACAGGTCCAGTGGAAGTACCCATCCACTTTAGTTTCCCTTTCAGAGCCTCTGAGCCAGGTCTTAAAATTCCAGCAAGCTGGATCAGCTGCTTCATCTCTGAGCAGAGACAGCACTATATTAAGGAAGTCACCTGTCCCATCATGGCATCAAATGGGAGGCTGTGTACCTTGATACAGAACCATCACAGTGTGGCTCTGAACAACCATAAATGCATTTGTTAGGCACTCAGGTTTGGGTTATTTCAGATGAATAAAAACACTAAAGTACCTTCAGAAATACCTTCTAGGAGCTATTAACCCAGGTGTAGGTAACTGAGCTCTTTTGCACTGTTAACATTGACTGCTGAGTAAATAGGAGGAAAAAAAAAGAGGAGGGGATGACACTTTATTTTTTTCACTTCATGTTTTAAGAACTGTCTTTAAACAATCTTTTTATAATCCCCGAAGTCCATGCCAAAAACCTACAGCAGGTATTAAACAAGAACACTACAGCTTTATTTGTAAATGTTTCTTCATAACCCTCCCTCTCAGGGATGAAAACCACAATTACTATGCAAGAATGCAGCCCCTTCAAAGCCTGTTAGCTTGAATATTTGTAAGGGGCTTCAACTGCAGCACATCTCTTCTGAGAAGGATGCAGTCCTTGCTGGAAATGTGGATTTTTGTTGAGTCATGGGAAGATGGAGCATTTGCTTTGTCACTTAAATAAATGGCTTTCTCCTTCCCAGGGTTCTCTACCAGTATTTGAGAGCCCTGCCAAAAAGAGCAGAATCTGTGCTGGCCTTGTAACTCCTTGCTTTTTTTATTGTAACGGTATTTGCCATAATAAGTAGGACGAGGAGAATACTAGCATCAAATTAATCAAGTTGTGCTTTGCTTTAATAGGAAAAGAACTAAGGCTGCAAAAATACTCTGCAACTTGTGTGACCAGCTCCTGGGACAACTGCTCCTAAGCTTTTATAGTATCAAAAAATGAGGGAGGGGAGGAAAAAAGAAGCTCAAAGCAACAACAACAGCCACCAAAAAAAAAAAAAAAAAAAAAAAAAAAAAAAACCACCATAACCTGATTGAGGCAGGCTGCTAGAAGAGGTAAAAAAAAAAAAAATGAAGTGCCAGCAAAAGAGGAGGCCGGTTCAGCAGTATGAGCAGGCACTGCAAAAGCAGAAGGGCTTTTTTGCAGGACCTGTAAAAGCGCAAGAGGGGAGAGGAGGAGAGCACGGCCAGTTCTAGGGGTTTATTCCCCTTATGGGCGGCGCTCGATGGCGGCTGTTTCCGCGGGCCCGCAGGAGCGCACCTGCAAAGGCAGAGCGAAGGTGGGCAGGGGGTAACGCGCGGCTGTGGGCGCTGTCCGGGCCGGGCGGCGCTTACCTGCTGCAGTGCATGGGGCCGGGCCGCCGCTGCCGCTCTCGGGGCCGTTCCGCGCCGCCGCTTTTATCGGCCCTTCCCGCGGCGGGCGGCCAAGGGGCGGCCCCGGCCCCGCGGGGGTGCGGTCGGGCCCAGCGCGCTGGGTGTGCGCGGCCGGGGGCGCTGCCGCCGCTTCGGGTGTCTCGGTCGTGAGGCAGCCTGCGGAGCGCTGTGTGCCGCCCCCCGCCCAGCGGCACCCGCCGTCGCCTTTTTATTTTTCCTTTTTTTCCCACGTTTTTCCCCTCCTTTTTTTCCTTCTTTTAAATCTCTTTTTCTTCTTTCCCATTTTCTCCTTCTTTTCCTTTTTCCCATTTTGTTATTTTTTCTTATTTTCTTTTTTCCTTTTTTTTTCCCTTCTTTTTTTCTCTCTTCCCCCACCCCGGGCCGAGGCTCAGTGCCCTGCTATGTTGCCTACTTATGGCCAAGGGAACTTACTCATGGTGTTTTCAGGGTTCTCATGTCTTACTTGCAAGTGTTCCGAAGGGGTAACCCAGCAGACCCTTCCCTGTCAGGAATTGGTCTACCTGACCTGGGCCAGAGGGAGCAGGGAGCTACAGCACTGCAGGAACTTGAGCCAACACTATGCCTTACCCTCTTGTCTTACTTCAGAAAGGCAGGAGATAAGGCCTCAACAGAGCAGCTGGAAGGCAGGCAGGAGATTCAAAGTGGGTTTTCTCAAACACCTACCTTTTCAAGCAACTGAAAAGCAAACAGGCGTTTGCTATGTGGGATTCCCATGTGAAGTGGATATTGTTTCACCTGTCAAACTAGGGCTGCTTCAAGTCGCTGCTAAAGGATGTTACCTAATGGAACAAAAGTAATAGCCAGGTGAAGTTTTAGACTGTCAGCTTCGTTGAAAAGGACCTTGCACCCTACATTGTGAGATCATGTTGCCAGGGCCAGAAATCTGTCATCCTGGAATATAACTGTCCTTGTCCCCAGTGAAAAACTACTTTTGGACATTTAATTTGAACAGTGCTGATGGCTTTTCACCTCCCACACATGGCAATCTGCACTGTCTGAAGATGTGACAGGCCCTGCTGTAGTTCCCACATTAGATCTGTTGCCTGTTTCCAGAGTGAAGGGACAAAAATTGGTAGAATGCAGCCTCTGCAGCATTAGCCATAGCAATGCTGTGTTGCTGCTGTGTCCTGCCTCCCAGAAGGCCCCTTGCACAGGATCCACAAGGCTGACAAGCCTGTTGGAGAGGTGGACAGCACATGGATGGCAGTGCGCTGTCTTCTGCAGGCTGTGAGTCACCCAGAGAAGGTCCATCCCCCAGTTACAACTCTTCAAAGACTATGCTCTGTCTGCTGACTGGCTCTGTGGGTCTTCTGTGGATCAACAGTTTTACTTCACGTTCTTGCTGGCCCATCTGCTCTTTCTCAAGTACAACAGATGACTTGCAGTCACCGTATAAGATGTGATATGGAGTCTCTGAGCTGTACTTTTCTGACATCATATTCTTTACCAGTGGATGGGACCATGCGCAAATGAACAGCAGGAAGTCTTGTGCTCTACATGAATCAAAGGGGGCTTACAGTGATGAACAGACGTTACAGGATTTTTCTGGCTCACACAAATTATTTTTCTGTTCTTCGTTTGTTAGCAAAAAATAAAAGCTCCACTGTAATGTGTGAGAATTTATTAGGAGATAGTGTGTGAGCATGGAGGGTGGTAACAAGGACACCTCCATTTTGGACTCAAGATACACAGAAGCAGAGAGAAAAAACGGTCGTGAAAGGGCTAGAGAGGGAAGATTTCTGCTGACTGATGCATGGCACATGGATCAGTACACTGTCTCTGTACGTATAATGAGAGTATTCATGGGACAGTAAGACTTCAGTTTCTTAGCTCAGACCCTTGGTGACTGAAGTTCCTGCCTTTCATGCCAGCACATGTCACTAAGTGTCACACAGATGAAGCCTGAAGTACTAACTGGCAATGCAGACAAGGTCTTGGAAAGTACTGTTCCGTTACCTGGCACCAGTTATTCAGGTTGACCTTCCTTGGTCCTCTGCTTCTCCAGTCGCATCCAGTTTCTCACATCTTCTTCCTCTCCCTTCCCATCTCCATTTTCCTTATGACTGCTACTTCCTCTTGAAAGGTAGATGATATATTCTCATTGTTTGCCTAGGGAAAGTGCTAGAAAACAGTACCTGTGCTTTGGAAAACTTGCTAGCTGGAAGGGCTTTATTTCTCTTTAGGAAGAGCTACAAATACTTCCAGCCCCAGCTGCCTGGCTGGCAGCCGTAAGCATGGCCCAACATCCCCCATGGACATAAGGGAGGACTGAGCACATGGCTGGCACTTACCACATCTCCTCTATTTCCCTGTTATAAAAAAATGAGTGAATAACTCTAGAGAAGTTTTATGAGCTTGTGTTACTCAAATCTTTCTCCATGCAGCTTTCCCCATAGCACCACTTAGCTGGGCTGCTGCGTTATTTGGGAGCATGTGCAGCACCTGGGGCTGCTATATCACACTGCCTATGGGCAGGCATTAAATAAGACCTGGGAAATTATTTTATTCCATGCCTGAAGTTTGCACAAAAGGACTCACCCCAAGGCTTTTGCTACACACACTTCTGCTACTGTGTAGTAACTCATTGCACTGTTTGCTGCTGTAAAACATTTTGTTCCTCTTGTGTTAAAATACCTGTTTTGCCCAACTCTGAAAACATTATGAAAGATTATTTAAGGTGATATACTTAGCAAAAAAACAGTAGTTAGGTACAGAGCCTTTCACGGGCAAATCATTGCCCAAGTCAGTAAATATGGACTAGATACAGCAGCTTCATGCCTACTTGGCAACTTGGAGCACGTTCATGGCCGCAGAGTGGTGTTGCAGTTTCCGGTTGCCAATACAAGCAGAGCACATTGTGCAGAGCCAGGGCAACTCTTTCCTCATCCGAGGAGACACCTCTGCATCGAGGCAAACTGATGGGGTTACCTGAGGTAGCACACCAGTTTGCACTGTCAGTGATGGCTCCCTAGTTGCGCTTTTTATAGAGGACTCAGGTTTCCAGTTATTTTGGTTCAGCAGCTCTCCTGTCATCGGCAGCTTAAAAACGTAGATCCATCTGTATTACCTTTCAAATAGGGCTGCTAAAAGAAGACCACCAGAGGAAAAAAATCATTGTCTTACTGTGCATTTGATAGCACCTTGTGCCATATCAACTTTCCTGACATTTGTAGGTGCACATAGAAGCAATGGCAGTAATAGATATATACACATATAGGAAGAGGCAGTGTTGTTTATAAAATCAAGCCACATCGTAGGGGGTTGTACCTCTAACTGCTTCTGTAACAGGGAAACACAGACTGACCACCTAGACTAATTCTTTGTCCTTTTCTGAAATCATTGAAGCTAAAATGGAAGAAGCTAATTGCAACAAGTCAGCTACAGTAAATATAGTTTTAGTATATTCACCATAGTTTTGGCAAACTTTAAATGTATGTTTTTAAAAATAGTTTGCAGCCTAGATTATGATCCAGAGGCAATGTAAAGCACAGGCTCACTTTGCAAGGAGTTCGCTGAGGTTGCTCAGTGACAAGCAGGCATTTGGGTTCACACTGTTCTGTTCAAAGACAAATATATACTATTAGCTCCACAGTGAATGCTTTTATATGTGGACAGCCCTGCAGGTCTCGCTGTTCTTCACCTGTCTAAATTAACCAACACTTTTCAATCGGCAGCTCTGAGTGCAGATAATGAGTGATTGTGCCTTTCTGTCAGCTATTGGGCAGCAATGCACTGCTTTGGTCATTTGTTGGCTCTGGTCATTTTATGGCAGAGTAGAATGAAAGAGCTGATTTTTTCAGACTGTGTTCTGAAATTGAGTAATTAAACAAGGTTTTTGTGGTTTACTTGGACTTTATTACTTTCAGGTTGCTGTGGTTCTTTGCAGTTCTCCTCCACAGCTCCAGGAGGGAAGAAAAGAGATATGTTGCAGTTGATGATATAGAAAGAATTGAACAGCTTTTGGCATTTAACTGAAGCCCTTTGAAGCAAAGATAAGCAAGCATTCTCTCAGAGCAGTTAAGTCACAACCACATTTACAGGAAAAAAAGTCCAGAGAGAAAAAAATATAAGTCTCCATTTCACTTGTATAGTAATGCATCCCTTGAAAAACTGGTGCTGTTTGCAGAGTGGGAGAGCAATGCTATTATAGCTCAATGCAGTTGCAGCATGCCATTTAACAGGGAAGTATTTTATTTTATTTTGGGCTTGAGACTAAAATCAATTACTAGGCCAAAGGCAAAATACTGGGGTTACTAGAAAACAGAAAGCATCCTCCTCCTTTTGGCTGGCACATATTTGGTTCCTGCAGCATCACTCAAGTCCTGTGAATGAAGCAGAGCTATAGTGAAAGATTATCTGTGATAATAGAGAGACGTGGCCATTTAGGTCAGAGGACAGTGCAGTCACACAAGGTTTACACCAGCCTTTTTTTTTTTTTTCCTGGAATGGAGCTCTTCTGTTCAATATTCATTCTCTGCTACTAAAACTAATCTTTGTAAGTGTGTATTATCTATGAAGTTGGACAGCAGGTTTATATAAATGTGACTGTGATGCAAATAGTAATTACTCAGGTACACAGCAAGGATAGTGAAGTCCAAACCAAGTTGAGCCTGTGAGCCTTAGAAAAAATAAAATCAGTGATTTATCTGATGAAATACAGGGAGCAGAAGTCTTATTTAGTCTTAGCAGAAGGTTATTATTTTTACTTGCTTCTCAGAGCCCTTTGATAAACTTTAGAAATTCCTGATGGTTATGGATATATACTGAGGAAACTTACCCTGGGAAACTCCATTGTTGTTTCAGGGATTTCTTCAGCACTGACGCATTCCATATGAGGAACAAATAAGTTTTTTATATTTTTAGAATTTTTATTACGCTGTTCCTTGTGGTTCAACCAGACCTAACATGCTTCAGCCTTTGGAATCTCCTCACCAAGAGGACATCAGTCACATGTGACCATTTGTTAAGAGACAAATCACAGAAGGAAAAAAAAAGGATTCCAGTGCCCACAAAACTCTTCTTTATCCTGATGATACTGTTTTGGGAAACTCTGATATCACTTTTTGTTGGTGTTGTTCAGGATGAAATTGCTGTTAAACCATGTTTATTTGGGATATGTTGCTTTTGGAATAAACTTTTAACTCTGAAGGAAGGAAGGTAAAATGAAACATTTTGAAAAGGCAAAATGACGTAGTGTTGGAGATGAGAATAGTAAGTTTTGAGAAATGTTTAATTTTCCAGGTACTTAACTGTTAGCCAATGTTTGAAAACTCAGACTTTGACAGGACAGTAGATCCCTTTCCTGCCCACTTGCAGCTTGCTTGTAGAAATTGGGCCTTTTTGCAGATCTGCCCAGCAGAATACACCCATCCCATCCCCTAGAGAAAGGGGCAAGCGGCATGCAGCCAAACTCACAGAGAGATTATGCAAAGATGGATGGGTTGATGCTCTTTTGCAGCAATTATAAGGATAATCAGACTCACCAGGAGACAATGTAGCCCTAATTCTTTAAGCACTGGCAGGAGGTCCGGGTCTGGTTCTTTTAAAGTCAATAACAAAAGTTCTTGCCAGAACTGGATCTCAGAACTTCGTAAGGTTAAATTCAAAGACATTTAAATTGAAAGGCATTTAGATTCCTAGAAACTGAAGGCTTTGTACTGATTTAGAAGATAGAAATTGATTTTAAATATCTAATCTTATTAAGACTGATTAATGACAGATTAGTCAATGGTAGATGAGTCATCACTTTGGAAATGTATAGTGCAAGAGAAGTGCATTGCTCTCTGAAACAACTGACATAGAAAAGGCAAGAAAATGTGTCTCAGGTTGCTCAAATGTTTTGTATAATATGATTATATTAAATTCAGGATATTTTGAGCAAGATTCCCCTAAACAGCTTTTTTTGCAAAATGCAGCCTTTTAAAAGTGTGATTTCTTCAGTTGTATGTAGTAAGCAAAAGAAAATAAAGACAATACCTTGTTACTTATAAATTACTGCTACTTAGGGTAAAAAGGGAAAGAAAAACTGAAAGAACAACATGAATCTATGTATTCATTCTTGAAATCACCAATTATCAATGAAGGATTCACAAAAGTGCTGGGGAAAACAAAACAAAACAAAACACATACATATGTTTTATACGTGAGTATAGATCTGGCTTATAAATGCAGACCAGTTTTTTGATAATGCAAAGGCCCTCCTAGATGTCTGAAAGAAATGCAATATTTCAGTATTTTTTGCAACTGCATTGCTTTTCGCATTATTTTTCTGTTCAGTGTTTGTTTTTTTTGTTTGGTTGTTTGTGGGGTTTTTTTTAACCACACACCCAGGAAAGTTGAATCTTGAGATTCTGTGGCCAGTTATTTCATAAATATAAAGCATTTTCTTATGTATATGTAATGGGTGTTTAGTCTTTTTCCTAGGCCTAGGTGGAGGAATTACCTCTGCTGATCGGTAGTCTTTTCTAAAGGTAACATTAAGTGAAATGCTGCTTTGTGCAATTGGGTTTATGTTTAATCCTGTGTGAACAAGCAAATGTTGGTTGAGTAGACACTTCCGTGAGCTACGTGGGAAGTATTCTAGTTCTTTGCAATCTTTCAAGCAAAAATGTGATTTCTTTATCCACATGTGAACAATTCCTTACAACCTTGCAGGAGCCACATGATTTTTCAGTATGATTACTACTCCCCTAAGGCTTGAATCACAGAATCACAGAATGTCAGGGATTGGAAGGGACCTCGAAAGATCATCCAGTCCAACCCCCCTGCCAGAGCAGGAACACCTAGATGAGGCTACACAGGAATGTGTCGAGGCGGATTTTGAATGTCTCCAGAGAAGGAGAATGAATGAAAACCTTTGTCCTGAATGAGCATTGCTGTATCTGACAGCAGCCTAGCTAACATCTGCAATATGTTCACCCAGAGTTTTTAGAAGCCTTTGAAGGGTCTGAATAATGCTCATTTTCTTGTTCTGCCACCCAAGAGACATGATCCATTCCTGTACTTCTGGTTCTCTTACAAGGTTCTTCTTTTTCTTACGTATCACAAGGGAAGAACAGGGCTTGGAAATCATTCCACTGAAATTCTGTGTCAAGTTTTTCTTGGATTTGCTATATGGGGGAAAAATCTCCCCTATGGCATAGGTCTAAGAGATGAATGAACCTTTTCTCTTTCAGATTTAGCCTGATTTTAATCACTTCAGCCATAACATTAGAGTCTCCCAGGATCTTACCTAATTATCCTTTTTGGATGCGCAACAGATATATGTATATTTCCCCAGTTTCACAGAAGTCAAATTTCATGCAGTTTTATTTCATTTTTATATTTGCTGGAAAGAATTAAGCTCTTAAATCCAAGTGCTGTAACAGCATCAGTCTTGTTTCACCCTGCAATGGGAGGGGAAGTAGTTAGGGCCTCTGAGTGTAGAAGGATCTGTGGCCTGAATAACATATTTGCAATAAATTTATTTCCTTTGTTTGTTCTTGGATGCTGCTTCCTGGAATACAGAGAGCTTACTGTCAAAGTGTGCTTTCTCCATAGATGTAATAATGCTTACAATAAGTTTTGCAATCTTTAAAATGGTTTTAATCAATGAGAAAAATCTTGCATCATGGAGAATTACAGTCATAGAATAACAGAGGTTGCAAGGGACCAGTCTCCTCCTCAAAACAGGACTAGCTGCAAAGCTAGATCTGGCTGTTCAGGTTGCTTGTCCAGCTGAGCTTTTAATACCTCCAAGGACAGAGAGTCCTCAGCTTCTTCAGGCAACCTGTGCCCGTGCTTAACCACTCTTGTAATTTTTTCCATTTATCTATCTGGAATTCCTTTGCTGCAACACAAGACTGCTGCCTTTTTTCCTTTTGTGGTACATCTCGGGGGGAAGTCTGGGTTCATCTTCTCTCTGCTCCCTCTTCCAGTAGCAGGACACTACACTCTGACCCACTGCTGCTTAGCCTGTTCTTCTGCAAGTTAAGCAAACTCAGCTCCCTCAGCCTCACCTTGTGCAGCATGTTCAGGTCTCATAATTGTCCTGGTGACCCTCCACTTCTTTAACCCCAGTTAGTCCATGAGATATGCTTATTGAGGGACCCAAAATTGGACACAGTTCTCCAGATACAACCTCACAAGTGCCCCGTGAAGGGGAATGATCACTTCCCTTGGCCTTTATTTCAGGATTTTAAACAAGATCCATGGTGTTCTCTTATAAACAGAACACAAGGAGAATTTCTTTCTTTACTGTAGCAAAGAAAGCCTCTCTATAGGTTGATACAGAGAAATTTGTGCAATTTCTTCAGGACTGCTTGGTTTGTTTGGGCAACAGCAGTTATCAGTACTTTGGCATACAGTTAAGTTACTTTTTATTTGTCAGTTGCAGGATTCTCTTTTTATCACTCTTTGTGCAAAATCTGGTAGTTTTGGAGATAATTCTTTCATATTTTATTACAGTCATCTATGGAAGGAATATTGCACTTCTGTACACAGACTATTGCAATCTTTCTCTTAGGCCTTCAGGACTTTTAACATCTGCCTTCATTTCCAAATGACACCTGTTGACATTTATCTGTAAAATTAAAAAAAAAAAAAAAAAATTCCCCCAAATGCTGATACATAAACCATTTGCTTTGCTTGCTGCCACAGATAGGCCAACTTCAAACCTCTTTGGAGGCTTTTGCTCCAACACTACATCTTAAGATCTTCCACGTCTCTATTCCCACACATGTTGCTACTTCCATCTTCCTATCTCTTCTTTTAATTCATTTTGGTTGTGTGACTTCTGATACTGTCCATTTATATTTTACCTTCTCATCTCTTCTGGCTCCAAGTCTACTAAACTGGTTCACCACACTTCCACTTTCTTAATCGTTTACCCAAGGCTTATTGCCCTGTTAGCTTAGCGAAAGCACTAAGATTTTTTTTTACTACTTTACCTCATTTCATTTAAATATTCAGGCTGACAACCTTTCAGTTTTTCTTTCTGAAGCCTATTGAAAAGGCATCTAATGCAAAAAAATCACAGCTGCTCTTTCACCATGCTGTTCCTACATCACACCAACAAAAATTTGCTTTAAACTCAAATGCTAATCTAAGGCACACGTGTCCTTGCTGGCTAGTTCTTTTTAGCCACATGTTGTTAACCAGGCAACTGGATGGACCTTGTTCATTGAGCAAAACACAGTTCATGCATTAACTTTATCTAACTTGCGCTCTACTGCAAAAGAGTAGATCTCACCACAGTGACACAAACAGATATTTGCTAGTCATAAGGTACTATTTAAGGGTATGAGGAGTTATTTGAGGACTTATGTCTGAAGGAGGAAGCACCAAATGTGTCGGATAGGAAAAGGAAATATGGTTTTATTCGCAGATTAGTGCAAAGGAAAAAACTTCTCTTAACCATAAGTAGGTAGAAATTTTTCTTTGTTACAAAATTGGAATGTTTAAAGGAATAAATGTTCATCAGTGTTTTTCTTAGAAACATAACTTAATAATAGTGCCACACAACAACAAAAACCCTTTCTCTTTGCCTTTAGCAAGGAGTTCTACCAGGGATCCCTTCCCAGAGAATGAGATTAGACAGAAAATAGCACATGGCATGGGTGGCATGCCATTCATGTCCTTTTCCTGGGGTAGGGAAACCCTTTCTAAAGTTCCTGATCCTTTTTCATATGCTTATATATTTCTCTGCAGTATATTTACATATGCAAAACTGCATAGTTCTGACAAGTGAGACTGAGAGAGGATTCCAGTCAAGGCAGTTTTCAGGCTGTCGACAGGGCAGCAGCAGGCTTTCTCCTGGGCCAGCAACTGCCTGGCCATATCAACTCACTGTAATGGGAGAAGAAGATGTGATTCTGTCCTTTGGGAGTAAGGGAGGGAAGAAAAATATTTATAAAACAAAGTTTAATAAATCCATTTCCATCCAACCCAGAATGCTAACTTTCTTAAACTCTCCATCCCCCAAAGGAAAGGAAAGTTGCTCCATTTGTAGCTTTTTTCTCAGGGTAGTCATAAAGACAGTGAGCATGAGAGAAAATAAATTCTGGCTATGTATAAAAATGGTAGCATAGAAATGATGTATCCATTTTATTAATGCCATCATGCATTACACATTTGTCTTCTCTAGATAATAGCAATACTCAGAATTCTTTATTTGAACATCCCACGAAGAAGGTATTTAAGCAGAAACTTCTCTGCTAGTCATAGCACAGTAATGTTGAAAGCGTGATGGGGTGTTGGTCAATGGAATGTCTCTGGTTTAGAAATGACACCTTATTATCAGGGCTACTAGGTCCAAAATCAGGTTATGAGTGCCCTGCAGATATAATACCAGAAAATAAAACGTTATACCCGGCCCTTTTATGTAACACAGTGGAAGTACAGATAGAGGAAGTGATGATTCATTATCTGTTCATCCAAAAACCAAGATTGCTGATTCATATGCTACATCCTAAAGCTTCACAAGTCTAAACGTACTCTTGACTACTGTCAAATCTCTATAAAAAGATGCTGTGCACAGGAGTGTGCCCATGTGTTCTGTCATTGATCTTGTTCTAAATCAAAGGGTCTAGATCAGCCTTAGACTCATGGGTATGTTAGGTCTGTTCTAGTATGTCCTACTTCTAGCCTCCCTTGTTACAAGCTTTACAGGTAGTATAGCATTAGTTTTGTCCCCCTTTTTTTTTTTAATGGCATGTAGAACTTTAAAAATACATAACATAGTCTATACCATGCTATAGCTTTTGTAAATTGCATTCCAGGCTCATGCTTGTGCCCTGTTTTTTTATGATAGCCATATACAAAAATGAAGGCAAATGAATCTCTCTTGCAGGTAAAGGTTGTTCTGTCCAAGGCAGGGAGCTTCCTGAACTCAGACAGCTTTTCTTTTTTTTTTTTTTTTATTTTCTACATCAGTTTGTTGAAATTAGCAAAACCTTCTTAATAACATTTTTGACAAAATAAGGCATGAATCTCTATTTTGTTTAAACTGTGTAAGCTTGTTAGAGTTGGATGCAATGTTGATTATAAACAACCATGCCTAGTGAAACTGCAGGTTTTCTGAAAAAAAAACATGAGACCTACTCCAGTGTAAGCACATTGAACTAGTGTGAACTGATTAATAACTTGTTACCGTATGAATATAGAAGGTCCCTGCCATGATTTGCCAGCTGACATTTCTAATGATAGGTTCTCAGCTAAGTTAACTGAGATATTCCTCTTGCTTTTCATGGGTCTTTGAAGTCTTGTATTCTTAGGATCATTTCCTTTCTTTATCCATATGAAATCGAAAGAGTAATTATACTCCTGAAGATCTTTCCCTGAACAATGTTACCACAGTCAGCGTGTAACCCTTACAATGCAAGTAATAACAAGGGTAGAAACTCCCACTTGAAACTCCTACTACCAGTCTTTTCTTGATGGGGCAAGGAGATCCTTAGAAAGCCATTCAAGTGGGATGTGCTCACTTTCTATTTTCACTGTGCATCATCCCCACAGCCATAATAGTTCACACAAATTTAATGGAGCATGAGGTTCTATTGAATACGTGGGTTTCTGTACTTCAGTGCCAATACAATTCAATCAGCTTGCATGGCGATAACCAACACCAATCTGTTGCAATGCTGAAAAGAAACACCATAAAAAACCTGTGACAGTTTCAAGAAGTGTTGCCTAATATTTATTTTATCTGTCTGTATAGCTTATAGAAGAAGAAGTGGTTCAGCAGACCAGCTGAGAAAATCTGCTACTTTCCCTGCAGATTAATACTGGTATAAGCTTCACAGCTGAATGATGATGTTTTCGTGCCTTATTAGAAGATTCATATGGTCAAAGATCTAAAACCAGGAACCTAGAGCAAGACTTACTAGCAGGAGGGAAAGGAGGCTTACAGATATACCACACTATGTACACTCCAACAACCTATAGCCCAACTACTGTAGAATTCTCTGAGCCACTGTTATGTCGTACAATATTTTTACTGTTTAGTCAGAATACTTTTGGCATGGTAAGACTACTGAAACTTATTATGAGTCTATTGCTGATACACAGCATCATATCTAAAACCAGTTTTCTTCCTTTTTAAGTCTTATGAGTAGATGAGTTCAATTACCTGCTGAGACTTCATTCTTGCAGATAAATTGACTACTCATCCACCTTAAATCTGTCTTTGGTAGCCTGGCTCAGAAGGCAGGTGATAGGACAGCTGATGCAAGAAAGTGTATGCATGGATTCAAAGTGGGTAAGAGAGCAATGAGCATACATTCTGAGAAAATGCTTAGTTTGCCTTTTTTTTAATCTGAAAAATGAGGCACTCATTTCCTGCCAGGGGACAGTGTTGAATAGGAATGTCTAGAATTGGGTCTAACTTGGAGGTGGAGAGCAGGAGGAAATGGTGATAACAAAAAATGGATGCCAGGCTAGGAAATAAGTTAAGCTGGAGGCTCCATTTCTCGGAGGCTTTGTTCTGCCTCTGAGCAGTGTACCACAATGGGTACTGACACAGCACTTTGCTATGGTGTCCTATGCTTTCCTCAAAGGAGAACCAGAACAAAGCATTACCAGTTCTTGTTGGTCATTTTGTCTCATCACATATATCATAATTTAAAAGTAATATGTGCCAAGAAAGGACTAAACAAAAGTCTTTTTATTTAGATACATTGTCTAAATAGGAAGGGAAATTCTAAGTCTTTATAAATCCTGTATTTTCACTGCAGTTAACTGTTTTGCAGGTGCATTTGATTTTATCCAAACTCTGGCAGAAACTTCCTCTTTGATTTTATTTTAAAAACAACTTTCAGTGTCCTTGAGCAGTGCTAAGCACAAGGGCCCTAACTCAGAGGTGATGATGGCCACTGCCCTTCCTTTGCTCTGTTCTCTTTGCCTTGTGCCTCAAGTGATGTAACACAAGTGTTAGAAGGTGAGAGCTAAAATGGTGCGTGACATTTTAAGAGGCACATTTTCCTGCCATCCCATTCCTCCTGCTGCTGCTCTTTTTTTGTCCCTGCAGTTAGAGGAGCTGTGCCAGTCCCGAGCACGTGTAGCTGCTGTGTGTACCAGCCTCGGGGCTGGGCTCACACATCCACACAACAAACACTCCCCAGTTGAAAACTCATCACTGAATTGTGGCAAAGCAGGGTGCTGGAGGGAACAGAACAGGGGACTCAACCTGCCATTCTTGCCCTGGGGATGTGAGGGAAGGGATCAGATCCATCCTCGCCTCCTGTTACCTGTACCGACTCAGTGAGCTTTTCTAAATTCATTTTGGTTTCTAAATTCATTTGAGGTTTGCTGAAGCCACAGCAGGACTTCAGATGAACTACTTTGAAAAATGACTAGGAACAGTCATGTTCTTCGCTACAGCTGAGTGTCAGCTTAAAAAGTTAGCAGCCTGTCAGCTACAAAGTGGTGTCTTGCTCTCAGGGTGCTATTAGATGTATCACATGCTAACACATCAGATGCAAAAACAAGGTTTGCATGTCACTGGGTCTACTGCAAGTAAGCTCAAATACAGCAGCTCAAATGCACAACTGTGAACATGTCTTCTGAAGGAAAGGGTCTAGATCAAATTCAGCAGCAATGTAAAAATAGGAGGGTGTTGGTTTCATATGTATAAATGTATGAGTGATATAAGGCAGTAAAAGGCACATACCAAAGGAAAAGAACTTACTAATAAGTCCCTGCAGGTCACTGTGGCCTTGCTTTGAATTTTTTCTGAATTTAGCCTGGCATGTCAAGTCACTGTTTCAACACAGTGCAACACAACCTGCCCATGCTAAGCTGCAAAGCTAAAAACCAGCTCCTATATCTCTGTCATACTTTTCCTTGTTAATCACTTGATGGTTTAAAGCTTTCTGATCACCGATGGAAAAACTGTGAGTTAATAAGCTGTTTCGAGA
The DNA here is from genome assembly GCF_036013475.1 of Columba livia. Lineage (NCBI taxonomy): Eukaryota > Metazoa > Chordata > Aves > Columbiformes > Columbidae > Columba > Columba livia. Next base: position 20,470,741 of record NC_088607.1, read on the forward strand.
TCCCTGGATTGAAAGGCAAGATGTGAAATCGGCTCTAGTCAAGATACAAAGAAACTGTGAAAGGTCTTTCCATCTTTTGTGATCAAGCCCAGGGAAGGGTGTTCCTGTTTGTCTTCTCACAAACATACTTTTTCCTATAAGAGAAGCTATGTAAATTTTCCTACAAGGCAGACACAAAATGCAGATCATTAACACATACTGCTGAAAATATTCCCCCTACCCTACCTTGAAATTACATGACATTTTTAATATATTCGCTGGTTTTTGTTGTTCTTAGTTAACAATTATGTTAATGTTTCCATCCATTAATTTCAAGTGCCCCAGTGTTTTGCAAAAGATCAAGGTAAAAAATTGCCTGCATTCAGTATTACAAGGTAATTTCTGAGCCATATTTCTAAGGCAGCTGATATCAAAACGAAAGCACCGTTTTGGCCTGAAAAATCAAGGTCTTTCACTGATTTAAAATTTTTGTTTTGAAACTTTTTGACCCATCATACACATCATGTTTGTATTGGTTTCTCTTCACTCAACTTCTTATTCCCTGAGCAGTGGGCATAAGGCAGGATTTCCAAATGGCACAGACTGTGTTCCAAGATATATCAGAGTGCTTGGCATCAGAAGTAAAAAAAGCAGCTCATTTGCCAGTACTCACATATCTAGCTGTTTTACACAGCTTCTCCCAATATAGATACAGGGGTGCTATATCAAGCTTCAACACAATGTAAGTTTGGAAGCTCTGTCTAGGGAGTATGAAATCACTTAAGCCTTCACATTTGTGCTGGGATCATCTGGAGCAAAAGAAGGGGTTTAAAAGAGGACACTGGCACTCTGCCTATGAAAAAATAACTGCTAATAAATCCTCTGTCTAAAGTATTTGGACAAAGCATAACTGAGAAATTAAAGAAATCTGTAACCAGGCAATTTCAAAATACAAACATAGACAATCTTGGATTCCTTGTTTCTTCATAAAGAATAAATATAATTCTGAAGTAGTTCAGTAACTAAAGGTCACATCTGGTTCCTTAGGCTTCTCTTTCCTAAAGGATGAGTTTCAGTGCTGTCCCAAGCTAACTTCTGTCCATACATACAGATCTCTAGCTTGAGTAACACTATGAGGTTGGCTTGTGTGGGAGCATAGCTTGGAGTTCATGCATTTCTGATGCTCAGACCAATAATAATAGCAATGTTATGACTACTCCTTTCTGCCAATATAGCTACTTGGGTGGTTCTAATATTACTTTGCAGCACATCAACTTTAACTCTTCTTTCATTCTTGAGTTAACTCTTTTACCACCTCTACAGTGAACTCTTCTACCATCCCTACAGGTGAATTGCCTCCATAAAAAAGACAAAACAGCTGTATATGTGCTGCTTTGAGCAGTGCCATACTGCCTGTGCATCTGCAATCCATCTTGCTGCCTCACAAGCTGCCTGCAGCCTTTGTGGCCTCAGGTGCTGGACTCAGCACTGTGAGGGAGCAGCTCACACCATCTCTTAGTCACTGCTTCCAAGTTGGCATCTGAATGACAAGACTGTCACTTTAGAGCGTGGTCTCAGGGCTGCCATCAATGCATAGCTGAGGTGTAGCCAGTATGGTTTCCCATAGCTTTTGTCAGCAATGTAAGTAGCATGAATACTTGTTTAATTTCTTACTCTTCTGAAGCATAATGTCTCCAATTTCATAGAAGAACTGGTTCTTTTCTTCAGGGGCTTATTAAGTATGCCTTTCAAGAATGTCATGAGCTCATTGTCGAAGTACATTATAGATCTGTCCATAGATAAATAAAACAGGATGGAGGAATCTCAGCTAAGGGAATCTATAGTAAGACTGATTCATTCATTTCTCTGTCTCTTCTGCCAGTGCAGGATTTCAGGCCTCCCTCAGCAGAACTACCTGGCCCAGAAGCAAAGCCCTTGGTTTCCTTTCCTGTCCTAAAGGGACTAGCAGTTGGCTGGCTTATTTAGCAAAACATGTAGGTATGTTTCTGAGCTTCCCATACACAGGTATCTCTATGTAAGTCAACATGACTATTGAAAATACCATAATTCTTTGCTAGCCAGAGCTTAGCCATCTGGGTGAAAAAACACTGATATAGCTCTTAGCTAAGGTGGGCCACACCTACAGGACTCCATGAAACCTCTACGAAAGGCAAAGCAGTTCTCCTCCAGAAGCTGGTGTTGCTGTGCTGTTGGATGCAAGGGACAGTTTCTACTTCCTACTCTCCACAAGGTGAGCCCACCTTTCCAGAGCTGCCCTCTCTGTGCTACCTGAGTAGCTGCCAAGTCAGAATAGCTCAGAAAAATATATTATTTTATTTGGTTCCAAGTTCAGTTTACTAAAAGCTATTTTGGCTAAAATGGAGGACTCCCAAGACCTGATGTTTCATTACTGTCATCATTGTATCTCAGATAAAATGTTAGTAACATGAGGCCAGGCATGTATCAGTTGTTCTAAGAACAGTCTGCACTTCCATCACCCAAATCTCTGCTAGAGCAAGTAGGCTTCTTTCAGATCACTCAATCTAGCTATAAAATGGGAAACTGGTATTTCTAATAAAATTATTAGATACTGTTATAGTCTGAAGTGTCTGAACAGAGAAGAAAGTCCCTGAGTCATTTGTGTACTCTGCTGCGTGTGCGTTCATAGGTCCTACAGTGCTTGGCACCGCTCTGAATACATGGCTGACATTAGGCACTTTGCTGGTTGTTTCAGACTAACTCAAATTATAAAAAATATTTGTTTGCCTACAATTAAAGATCCCTAGTAGCTAGCTTGTATTCCATATATTTTTTTTCAAGAAATGTAATTTATTTTGGGCCAAATACAAATGAGGCCAACTTCTGTCCAGTGCTTATCTGTTGCATAGGATTTTTGTTTACAGGCTAAAAGAGCCTCAAAAACGGCTGGGTGCCATGTCCTCATCTACATTGCAAGGGCTGTTCTGGTCCGCACTGAAGAGTTTCCATACATGGACAATATCAAGAAAGACAGCAGTAGCTCTGCTGCATGAGCTGTCCAGACAACAACAAAAAAAAGGATCTTCAGTGTAACTGTTTCTGAAGAAAAACGGTTACTAACTTACTGGGAGAAAGCTATTTCACTGTCACATGCCTATGTGCCATTTAGTTTGTGTGACATATATTGTGTGCAGAGAGAGCATTTCAGATGTCTTCAAGGTTTTAAGATCTTAATCATGCCCACTACCTCCCACCAATCTAATTTTCCATTCAGTTGTTCTGTTTCCAGTTTTGAAATTGTTTGGGTTATGAGTTAGATCTGAAAAGTAACATAGGCTCCCACTGGGCACGTACTGGAGATCCCATCTTGAAGGTGAAAGACCCTGGCCAGATGGGGAAAATAAGTGAGAAGGAAAGAGAGAAGGATGACCACTCACTCTCCTGGAGGGATTCCAGAGTGATAAAGCCTGAGATATATTTAGTTTTAACCCCAAGTAACCTTGCTGTTGAAATGACATCCTGTGTAACTTCATCTTAACAGCAGTAGTTTGCATTTATGTAAGTCTGTTAAGTAAAAGGGCCTATTTTTAAATTTTATAGAAATACATTCAGTCACCTTTAAAACACAAAAAGGATAACTTTTAAATATATTTCCCAGACAACTAAATAACCCATGACATTTAGGATTACCTTATACACTCAAAAATGTTGCCATCTGAAGAGGAATTTATCAGGTGTTAGGCACTGGCTGTACTGGCCAAGTACATAGTGAGTACATGTTATGCAAACTAATCACAGTCTCAGGTGAAATACAAGCACTACTGTTTACTATTTTTAAGCAAAGTGTAACCATGATCTTGAGCGCGACCATAAGGCGACATTTCAACAATCAAGGTATGTTCTGTCCAAGGAAAAAACAGTAGTTTTCTGGTATTAATGGAAAAATTATTTTCTGTGGATCAATAAAGACATAAGTTACTGTTACAAGGCTTTCTATAGAATGTGCAGAAGAAATGTCTCAGCTGCTTATAAGGAATTACAGAAAGTATGTAACAGAAATAATCCTAGAATAAACGATTTGAACAAAGTCCTCAAAGTTTTCCCTCTCTTGCTATAAAATACAAAATCCTGAAAAAGACTTTATATGTACATAAATGAATGGTACGTTGCCATTCATGTACAGCACTCAACTGTGACAGAATACAATACTTAATTTGCTAATATTTTCGCATCCTTTAAATGTATAATGCTGGCAATAAATAAAGCCTACCAACATACTAACTTTTCTTTCAACTAAAAAATAAATTTTAAAATTTCTTTACACGTTGGTTTTATGTGTGTGGCACTGATGCTCAAGATATTTTACTTTTAACATGTCTTAACACCTATTTTTAGTAGACAGTTGAAAGGGAAGTAATTCATTTATCTACTTGATAATTTGTGAACCTGCATGTAAAAGGTAATCCAAGTGAAAATATAAAAATTACAATTATATAGTTTATACTTTGATAGTGTATCAGCACATGTAGCTGTTAAGGTCTCTTCCAACTTACCACTAATAATGTCAATGAACAAATTGAAAATAAGAATTATTCTTTTCTTGCAGCCTATGTAGACATGATACAAGAAAACCTGCTACAGATGAGTTAGTTTACTACCATGTTTCGGAGCCCATCCTTGTGCTAAATACTCACTGAATCTTTGTAGCAGTATACTCTAGTGTAAAAATCCAACAAACCTTTTGTATAGCATCAGTGAAAATGTTCAAAGATGTTTTTTCTCACACACACTTAGCCAGGCAATACATAAAAAAATAGAGACCTACATGGCAGAATCTCACAATAAAACCAAACTGATGAATTCAGTTTTGAAACTTGTTTGGCTCTTAGAAAAGTTAAAAGATAGAAATACTTTAGAACTTTTTGACCACTCAGGGTTTTCTTAGTTTTGTTAGGCCAAATTCTACACTGAATTTAAGGTATAACCAGCTCTTGTCTAACTTTGTTTCAGTCTGAGAGGTCTAATAAACAGATTCAGTCTTCAGTTTACTCATGGAACAAATAAATGAAATAGAGGTCTCTTAAGTGGAAATTAGTGCCTTCAATGCAGGGTGGCTGCCTACCATGCATTCAGGTAGGAATACCAATATATTTACCAGGTCAATGTCTTAGTCTTCTGAGATTTATTTGTTACAGGCAAAAATATATTTGGAAGCAGATTTTAAACCTTACTTGCAGGAATAGAAGAATTGTTTTAATGGATCACAAAACTTTTTTTCTGCAAGAGTACTCCTGGCCAAATGTATTCTACCCTTCTTGAGACATTATTACACATTACAATAAGTGATAAGATGTTGGAAAAATCATCCCAAAGGAGAAGTTTGTATTTGTCATGTGTTGGTTTAGCTCCATGATAGCTTGTGCTTAGCAGGACATACAGACAACTGTGTTCATTTTTAAGAATCCTCCTTTTTTAAAGCAAAAAAATCACTATTTTTAATGTTTTTTACAGACAATTTATGAACATTAGAGTTTGATTCCAATAACTTTTTTGACCCGTTTCCTACTTTCTGTCACTTGGTTAAAAATCTGCACAATTATTCATTATTGTGCATTATTAATAATGTGCATTAATTAATTAATGGATTAGTTAATTAATTATGTGCATTACACATTATTCACAGTAAATCTTAGGATTTTAATGTTTTCTTATCTGATTTTAATACCACTGTAATGACATTCCTTCTTTTCATCATGATTCTTTCTGAATCAGTGCCGTGGACTACTTTTCAGTAGGAGCCTTCCATTAGAAATGTTGAAATTATTTGGATTTGATCTTTATTACTTCATGGTGAAGTTATGGTTACTTCTTGAACCAAGTAACTGTGTTGCTTGGGCTTAAGTCAAGAATAGCTGCCTTTTTTCTTTTTTTCCCCAGACTGTGGAACGAGCTGTTCCAAGAAGCCATCATTTGAATTGTTGAGAAATTGCCTCTCAAAGATTTGTCCTGAAATAACATTTTGCCAATCTATGTGCCAGTAGTTGGAGCAGTACACTACCACTTTTAAAAAAACTTTTACATTTAGTTGGTGCTTTGCTTTCCTTCACGCTGCATACTCTGCATGGTATTTAAATTACATACTATACACAAGCAATTTAGGTATCCAAATAAAAAGTATAGGTTTCTTATGCCATCAACAGAAAGAGGTGAAGTGCTTCAGAGGGCAATTAAGAGTACATGAGTGAGAAGCCTACCTGCTTTGTTAATTACTTGGAGGACTTGGACACTACCGTTAAGCGTGCAGGATAGATTGTGAAGATGCCTGAACCTTCCCAAAGCCTTTTGCTTGTTTGTTTGGTTTTTTCAGTTGGGACGGGAAACAAATATTGAAATCTGTTAAAATAATGCTTGAACTGCAATTTAAATGCATGGATAATCTCTCACTAGTTCTTGCTCCTCTGAAATTTTCTCACTCTAAGATGGTTTTTACAAGCCAATTACTACTTCCCACCTCAGTCAGTTCTAGACAGATTATAACTTAAGTAGCCCACTATTTTTTTTTCCCTTTTGTACAGCTTCAGAATAGCCACAAATGACATGGTTGGGTAGTTTTTCTAGTTTGCCTTTATTTATTTTTAGCTTTTACATATTATTGTAACTATTTGAGATATGAGTCCATTTTGCTGGCATCCCCAATCAATGCTCATTTTTGGCCCTACTGCTCCTCTGCTACTTGTGGCTTTCTTCTGAAAAACAAATAATAATTTCCCAGGTCTCTGCCATGTTCACATGCTGGCAGCCCAAGTAATTCTGGTTTGCATGAGTGGAATCTATGCTTTTAAAAAAGCTCTTTGTCCTCCCAGACATGTTCCAGGCACTAGAGAAAAACACACAAAATCTCCCTTTAAGCCCTCTAGACACTTGTCTGTCTAGTCATCTTTGACAGCAAAACTGGAATCATTTTAAAGAAGTCACTAGGGTCCTGGACAAAAGGCCCTTTTTGCTGTGTGATGTAGTTTCCATGAACTCTCATACACTTATCTGTACTTCTGGTGTGAGGATCACAAGTTTTTCCCTACCACTAAAAAGAATCTTCTCTAAATGTATCATGTGAACTGCCATCTCCACAGCTGGTCACCAAGCTGCTGAACAGTTCTCTTGGCTGCTGCATACATGGATACAGTATTTTGATAACTAAATCACCTACTGTTACAGCTTGTCAACATCTCACAGTGTAAACCCTTCTCCTAGAGGGACCACTTGGCTCTGTGTTTGCTCCTCTCTGCAATGCTCATTCTCTCAGTGCTTCACTATCTCCACCTCTCCATTTTATATTTTTTTCACTTTACTTCCATCTGCTGGTACAACAGGGCCGGCACATATAATATGTCTCTAACTGCAGATGAGTGACTGGCAGAGAAAAGGAACTTACTCCTGCTTGTTTAAGATAAGTAGTCAAAGTACTTGGTAGATGGGATGAGAAGGGGAAGGGAGAAAGTAAGTGACTTTAAAGATCTGGTTGTACAAACATTCACCGCTGCACAAGCTGTTTGGCTTTGATTTTGCAGGGAGCTCTTATTTCTTAAATCAATTGGCCTGTCTTTTCATTTAGGCAAAAAAAAAGACGTACACTGAGAAAGTTTCTATTTATTGTTTTAAAAAGGTAGTAACTAAGCAATACACCGTTTCTGTTTCTGTCCAGATTCACCTCTTTCATTTATAGGTATGTTTTATTATTTCCTGGTGTACAGCATTAATTATTGTTGGTTAGAGGTTTCTTTCCAAGTCTCATCTGGAAATACTTCAAATGGAATAAATTTTAAATCATTCTTCTTTTGGAATAAGCTAAACTTCTGAACGTTTGAAATGTCCTACTGATATTAATTCTAGCATTTTACCTTGCTTCCAAGAGCAAAGCAAACTACTGCAGGGACCAATTAGAAAGAGCTGAGAAATCCTCACAAAATGATGATCTGATAGCCTGCCTTGCAGATTGGCATGGATGATGTCTCTGCCCAGAAGTAAACTTTAATCTCCCAGACACAAAGAAAAAGGGTTTGTTTTTAAGGCTACCTTAGTCTGTCCATACCAAACAGTCCCCTTTTCTTCTTTCTCTTTATTTTTCTTTGCATTTTTAATTTTTCTCTTCTGCCCTCTAGCGACCAACCAAACATGTTTCTAAACAAACTGTTTAAGCTCTTCAAAAATACTTTTGTGTCTCTATCAGGCCAGCTCATGCCACTAATATAAACGTGCTGCAAAGGTAGAGGTTATCAGTGTATCACAAATTATACTGAAAATAAAACAGCAGTTAAATGTTTCCAAGCTGTTAATGAGTTCTTTTGGGTGGTGTTAATGATAGGCAAGATATAACCTCCGCTTTCTCTAGGAAAAAAACCCACTACATACACTGTGTGAGATTTGGCACATGTTTCAGCTTTGGTTTTCTAACCATACTACTGTACAGAAGACTGGAGAAAAACCACTGAATTTTACGTATCATTTTCCCATAGAATAAATAAAGAGAGAAATAAAATAAAATAAAATAAAATAAAATAAAATAAAATAAAATAAAATAAAAATAAAATAAAAATAAAATAAAATAAAATAAAATTTATATTTATTTTACATAATGTGAATCTCAAATGTCAGTGTAAGGGCTATTAATACACCAATCCTAAAATATGCTGAGTCTTTGACTCACTAAATTCAAGTCTAATTGAATCCTGCTCTTACAGCATCACATATTCAAAAATTATTTTCTGCTCACAGACACTTGCCATAGTTTTACACTCAAGCTTTCAGGAAGCCATACTGGAAAAGGAAGTCAGGATACAGGCAATTGAGAATAGTATCTTTTTGGTGTAATGATGTGGAAAGAATGAGGAAATTATTTACTTAAGATATATAACAGTAACATATTTTATAATCGTACTCTTCTTCTAATTCACTTCAATGGTTTTCCATTAGCATTTGATAATAGCTTTTGCCAAGGAAAGAAACATAGAGTTTGAACAGAACTAGTGAAAAATCATTCTAGTTTTAAAGTTCTTTAGAAGACCTTGGGAACAGGATGTGTTTCTGTGTACACAGGTATTTACACTTCCACACACTTTCAGATACACAGCCCCTTCTTCAGTTTTGAAAGCAGCCAACTTCAAATTAATGCATTTGCTCCTCCTGCTCTAGGCCTGAAGAAGGATTTTTCTCCAGCTATGCTAGTGAGGCTAATAAAGACACAAGCTGCAGCACTGAAGCTCTTGGTGTCAGTCTGTGGAGCCTGTGTGTAGAAGGGCAGTTTTAATCACATGTGCTTGGGAGATGATGGAAAGGTCTGAGGTGGCTACAGGCCTACGAGACAGATGAGAGTTTATGCCAGAACATTATGGCTACATGCAAAGCAGCAGAAGAATTATGTATATGAAGCAGCTGATAGAGGCACCCTGGTCATAGCCTGAGTTTTCCTTGCCTGCTGAACACAGCTTATGATGTAAGTGGTGACGGGGAGAAAAGCCAGTGGGGTGACAAAATACACCTGACAAAGGCATCACATTTGTCAAAGCACAGGCTTTCCATCCAGGCACTGGCTACATTTTTCTGTTACACTTCTACTGTGACTATGTGTAAATCACTAAACTAAACAGTGCCAGGACACAGAAGCATTGGACCTTGACCTGTCACTGTAGCATCGGTTTGGCCTGGGACAACTAGTAATTTCCGCAAAAAAACATTCCTGGGCACAGTTTAGGCATTTACATGGACCAGGGAGAGGCAACTTGGTGTAACTGCCTTGATCAAGAAACAAGGATATGTAACAGAATGGAAGTGACTAAACTGTGCAAATTAGCAGCTGATCTCTTTCCTAGTTCTTACACACTTTAATTTACAAGTACAAAAATAGTCTACAATTTCAATTGAGTTTGGAGGCACTTATCTTTCCTGACTTTGGAACAGGAAACTGCTGACTTGATTCAACTGCATTTTCCAAAGTGTTCTATTATGGCATGAGTGGAAAAACACTTTTCAAAATTACTGAATGAATCCTTCAGTTAGTCCCTAGCGTCCCCAACAAGCTTATTAGGCTTACAAGAAGGAGAAAGATGCTCTCTTTTCCTTTCTAAAGCCTTCAATTGGCAAAGCCAAGCAACTGTATTTTCTAATAGCTGCTTTCTGAGATTAGGAAAAAAAAACACCTGTGTAATTTATATTGTATAAATTCCACTTCATAGTTAATTACCTTTTGAGCAACATATTTTGCTATGTAAATAACTATGTAAGGCTTTTGATCAAATCATGAAGTTATTAGGACAAAAAAAAATATATCCCTCAATAGCTGTCACCTCCAAATCTACATTTAATTACTGTAGGCAGGCAGCAAAAGGACACTTGTTCTTCTAGGACAAATTACTAGCTCTGCATTTGATTTCTTGCAGTACAATCTTCTCTTAAAAAGAAGCAGGCAGCAGGTTAAAGACAATGTGCATCAGTGGTGTCTTTTATCTTGTTTCCTCCCTAAGTTTGAAAGAAATGGACAGAAGAACTGTTTCTGTTTTGCACTAGCAGGAATCCCGGCTTCAGATCGTTTTCGCAGCAGTAAGGCCCTTCGCGGGGAAGCAGAGACGAGACAGCACTTTGACACACGAGTTCCGTGCAGTCCCAGCAGCCGCCGCAGCGCATTCCCGGCTCTGGGCCCCAGCGATGGGCGTCCGCCCCGGCAGCGCCTCCAGAGCGCAAGGGCAACACCCGCCGCCGAGGTAAGAGCCGAGCAGCGCCGTGGACCCGCAGCCCCCGGACTCCGCTCCGAGCCGCCCGGAGGCCGCAGGAGCCGCGTCCCGGCGCGCCCGGCACTGCCCGGCTCCACCCACCGTCCCCGCGGGCAGCCGCGCCACTGCGCGTGCTCAGTGCGACTGCCCACGCGTGCACGCCCTGCGCGTGCCCAGCCTGTCGGAGCGCGCCTGCGCAGGGAGGCCGGCAGCTGCGCCGCCGCTGCTCCGCCCGGATCCCTCCGCCGCGCAGCGCCGCGCCGGGCCGAGCGCCCCGCCCAGCGGCGCGTGTGTGGAGCTGCCGCCGCGCAGGGCCGCGGCCTGTGAGCGGGGCGGCGGGGGCTGCTCGGCCGCCTCCAGCGGGCCCGGCCCGGCATGGCGGCGCGGCGGTGCGCAGGCGGTGCGGCCGCCTTGGCCGAGGCGCCGGGCTGCGGCGCCGGCGGGGAGCCGGCCCGGGAGCTCTTCGAGGCCTGCCGGAACGGGGACGTGGAGCGGGTCAAGCGGCTGGTGCGGCCCGAGAACGTGAACAGCCGCGACACGGCAGGCAGGAAGTCCAGCCCGCTGCACTTCGCCGCAGGTACGGGCCTCAGGCCGCCGGTACCGCCTCTGTGGGGAAGGGGAGCTCAGGGGACAGCCCCGCCAGGCGCCAGGCCCGCTGCCGGGCCGCGCTGCTCCGCTTCTCTCTCGATGCGGGGCCTGGGCAGGGCCGGGCCGCGGGGAAGCGCTGGGTGCGAAGGCTCCGCGCAGGCCCCGCAGCAGCGCGGGGAGGCTGGGCACAGCGGCCCTGTGTGCATCCGGCGCCCGTCCTGCGGCTGTGACCGGCCCTGGGCGCGACCCTCGCTGCTGAGGTGTCACCCACTGTTTGCTGCGTGGTACAGGTGGCGTCTTGTTTCTTCTGTTGGGGACACCTGTACTGAGGTTCTGACTGTTCGTTGTGTTGTGTGTGAGCTCTGACAGGTGACATATGTCCTGGGTACTGCTCCCATTGATTTCAGTAAGCCCGCTTATTTTTGCAATTTCACCCATGAAGGGTGCCTGTCGGATAATGCTGTTCATAAGCTTTTTTGTATTCTTCTCTTTACCAAATAGGCTTTGTTAATTTGGGACTTAAATATGCAAACAGCTGACATCACAGCACAACTGCTTTCACTGGCAACAGGCCAGAAGATTGCATCCCACCTTTTCAGACAAAGACCTGACTGTGACTGTTGTTTTCATGATGCTTGTTTTGATTTGATTACAGTGTTAGATTTGGGACCCCGAGGCTGGCAAGCTGCAGAAGACAGCAGCCTGTTTTCACCTAAACAACATGGATAGTAATAAAGATGTTTGTTTCTTCACTGAATTGTTTTGGAGAAGGTTTCTACTTAAGGTGTCCTTTCCTTGTGTTCAGTAGACTTAAGAGGTCTAAGTTCTTGAAAGCCTCGTTAGGAGTTGCATTTCACAGATTTAAGAAACTCGATTGACAAGAGATCCCAGGAGACAAAATATCCTGTCAGAGGAAAACATTTTTGCAGCTCTTTTTTTTATATGCAACAGTCCTGCGTGTTCACTACTAAACTCTGAACTACTAAACAAACGAGTATATTTTCGGCATTTTGAAAAAGTGACTTTAAAAACAGAATTCCTGGTCTATAGAAAGCTTTTTCTTTAAAAAAATGTATAGCAATCAATTAATGTAGTTGCTAGACTTCTAATGTTAAACAAGTTGGTGTGTGAATGGGAGAGGCCATTGCCATGCTTATTGCCTACTTCAGACTTGATATACAGAAGTTAAATGCTCCTCTCACAAGACCGTAAGAGATGCCAAAAGTTTCTGGTTAACACATGACATAAAATACTTGTGTAACTGCTTGAATTAACACTCTTGCACTGCTTCAGGTAGAACTCTGCTGTTGTCAGCCTACTTGTAGTAGACTCAGTGTGAAAGATGGACATAAGTAACTCCTGGATTTGGGGGTTATTGTTTTTGTTTTGCTTTTCCCCCATTATTCACAGTTGGAATAATACACCTTCTTTTATCTTCTGTCTCTAAAGGAAATTACATTCCAGGAAGTAAAGCAAAAGTCTGCTGTGTTCTTGCTTTGTTTATTCTTGATGTGTGTTCTTAGAAAATACATAACAAAACTCTATAGTTAGTTTCATGCAGTTTCAAGACTTATTTTATGGAAGAGGGGGACCTGAAGTATGAAGGCAGGTTTTGTATTGCCCTTTTTTCTTAATGCAGTGGCATTCTGGAGTCTGAACTTGCATTCCATTTTTTAAGTCTTTTCGCAGATTTTAGCTAACAATTTAAAGAAATAAACCAAATTGTTCTTTTTTTCATATATTATTTTGTAAAGGTGGATTTTTAAATATATTTTTTAAATATTACAAGCTTTCCCTAGGTGTGCATCATTATTAGAAGCAATATATATTGGGATCCTAGTGAAGGTTGCTTTTTGGATTTTGTAGTGCACAATTGTGTGGGTGGTAGATAAGTTGTACTGAAGCTTAAGTCAAGAGCCCACCACCCTTTGCAACATAATAGGCTCAGTCCTCTCTCACCATATGCTACATGTACTTCTTCAAGTCAATCCTTTCCATCACAGTGGATGTTAAACTTGAAAGTATCGCAAGGTTTCAGGGACTCAGCAGGAACCAAAATGCCCTTCCTGCAAACTAAAATTCGTTTAAAAATAGAACACCTGGGGAAGAGGAGGAGAACTGGCACTCAGTTGTTTGTGTTAGCTTTTTGTCCCATCAAAATTAGGTGAATATCAATTATGACATGACAGCAACTGTAAATAAGTAAATTTTATATATATATATACAGCTACGAGTTTCTGTTGTGATTAACATTCAGGATTTATCAGCTAAAAAGTTGGTAACTTTTCAGGGAGCAATAAGTGCAGCGAGCTGCTTGGCTGTCATAGATAGTAGAAGAGTTGACAGCTGGAGGCCATGGGTAGCCCTTCTACTTCGCAATAGGAAATAAAGTGATCATGATGAAGAGACAGTTATCTTGCACAGTTGCAAGCTGTGATACCATATAATTGGTCTTTTGATAGAAGCTCAAGAGCAAAAAAAAAAAATCCACCCCTTAAAAATGACAATGTATTTAAAAAAAAAGGCAGTGAAAAGTTTTTTGCAGCAGTGGACTAATAGCAAAGAGGAACTGTTACAGTAGGTAGTGGCTCCCTTCCCTATGTCGGCTAAGTCTGTCCCCTCTTTCCATTCTCAGTGAAAACAAGAGAGAGGAAGGAGACCATCATACAGAGTTTGGCCACTTCCTCTGTGCATATACATCCTTTAGAAAATAATGAGGGAGTATTTATCTTTCCATATATGGTGCCCTCTCGTACAGATGCTTCCACAAGGAAGCAAGGAATCCCTGCTGTGCAGTCAGTGCTGAAGACAAGTTGCAAAAATTGATATGATGTAAATGAGCCTGTCTCAATCTTAAAATAATTTTAAGTAGTTTAGGGGTGTTGCTTTACTACTTAGGTTATTTTTGAATGGTTGCAGGATCTGCACTGAGAGAAGCAATGGGTTGCTCGTGAACTGTATCTGATTGAACCTATATACTAAATAGAGGACATTCAGGGGAATTCTCTACACCTATCATGAGGTTCACTACAGCTGATTTTCAATAATGGTATTGATTCCTGCTAAGGCTGGTATTTTCCATTCAAAAACATGGCTATACCTCAAAGCTTTGAGGGTCAGGAATCTCTTCTGTACAAATGCCCTAGTTTTGGTTGGGATAGAGTTAATATTCTTCCTAGTAGCTGGTATAGTGCTGTGTTTTTGATTTAGTATGAGAGGAATGTTGGTAATACACTGTTGTTTTGGTTGTTGCTAAGCAGGTTTTATACCAAGTCAAGGAGTTTTCAGCCAGAAGGCTGCAGGTGAACAGGGAGGTGACACAGCCAGGACAGCTGACCCAGGCTGACCAAAGGGATGTTCCATAACAAATGACATCATGCTCAGTGTATAAACCTGGGGAGTTGGCCAGGGGGCTGCGTCTGCTGCTCAGTAACTGGCTAGGTATCTGTCAACAGGTTGTGAGCAATTCCATTGTGCATCACTTGTTTTATATATTCTATTATTATTACTATTAGTATTTTCCCTTTCTGTTCTATTAAACTGTCTTTATCTTAATGCATGAGGTTTACCTTTTTTCTGATTCTCTCCCTCATCCCTCCGGTGGGGGAGCAGTGAGCGAATGGTTGTCAGTAGTGTTTAGCTGCCTGCCAGGTTAAACCACAATAAAGAGCAATGTTTAGCTACCAGAAGTGTAGCTTCTGGACAGAGAATTTGATCAGAGGCTTTTCTAACATAACTAAAGCAGTTCTGGAAAACCTTTTTCGGTATGGGAAGAAGAAGATGATACCAAGCAGTCTGTCATCAAGTAACAGCTTTGATGTGTTTGTAGGACTTGTAAAAAGTCTCATCTGAGTAGATCGTTGAAGAATTTAGCAAATTTAGAGAATACATTCAGGCTAGAAACAATTTATTGAAATTTTGAAGATGAGAATTCAGGAGGACACATTTAAGGCAACAATATTTATAATATCTAGTTATGAAAGCTAAATATATTTAATAATTAGAAATATGCTGCATGTAATTTATAGACAATATGGCTGCATGGGTATATGTTAATAGGTACTGATATTTTTTGGCAGCAGAAATATACATGCCTGTGCATTGAATATGACTTCTTGTGCAGGTAAATTGTTTTTGCATGGACCATGGGTCTGATCCAGTTCTCATGTGAAGTGTGCTGAGCTCCTGTTTGCTGTTAGGACAGGCAGGGTGCCTTCTGTTAGTTATGAGATGGGTAACTGTAATGTTGAGACTCAGAAGTGAATTTGCTGTGCAGTATGTGGTTCTATTGAAGTCAAGGTGCTAGCAAACCAAGATTTGTATTATTACTAATGTATTTTAAAAAATTGAAGCACATCGTCAGTCTAGTCTTGTGGCTGTTACTTGAAAATACCTTGGAGTTCATTCTGGGGCTAAAAAGTTCCACATAAAATTATTTTTATAATAATCAGAAATCTGTGGGAAATGGGTTTTCTTACCAGACTTCTGAGGCAAGAGGGAGAAAAATAGAATTTAATAAAGGCTTTTCTGAATACCTTTTCTAGCCTTTTTGGTTTTTGCTTATACAGCTTGTATACGAGATCACTCAGAAAGCAGGATCCAGAAATTGCTTAATAATGGCAGTGTTTGTTTCTCGAACTCTGAGTAGCAAAAGTGCTTTTTACTTTGAAATTCCGGTTGCTGTCAGTCTGGGAGAAGGATTTACTGAATAGTCAGGTTTAGTTAATGCGCTATGAAAAAGTTGAGTTGCAACTAAACAAAGACATTCAGTTGTAACTAAGGTGCTGGCACTTCTCCTACATTTCTGTAACTTTGTCACTGAAATGTCACTGAAATTTCTAGGTTAGGATTGCATGGACTTAATACCTACCTATTGATGTTCCGTGGATGAGTTGTAACACAGTTCAAATTTGCTACAGTCTTTGTATCACTGGTATTGGCAACTGTGTCATGATTCAGGCTGAGGGAAAAGCCCAAGACTTCCTCCCCACCCAGTTCTGCACCTCTTCAGGAAAACAGTTTGCAACTTATATTTAAAGCAAGGAATGCCAAGTCCTGCAGATGCAGGTTATTTCCCAGAAGGTACTTGGTACAAGTCTGATACATACAAAACATGGCTCTTACCTGCCATAATAATCCTGAGACGCAAAGAGACCTGTGTGAAACCTGTGGGGGATTTCTGTAGGCAGTGGCCTTTGGAATGTGATCAGATGGGTGTAATGACTACAGTCAGAAGTCCTAAGTTATTCTGTTGTCTTGTGAAGATACTAGAGAAAACATGGATGCAGTTGGTAAGTTTGATGTCCCAGTTTATTTGCTGTTATATAAATGTGCAAGATACAGCTGAAATTAAGCAATAGTAACTATAGAATGCGCTTATAAGAGTAATTACCTTATTTATGGTATGTTTCTAACCCCAGATGTGCAAGTGGACTTATTTTTTTGCTGTCTATGAAACTGAATCGCACGATTGTGAAAAAGTGCCTCAGAATGCGTAAGACTATTTCTTCAATAGAGAATGGTCTCAGATAAACTTTATATGTCCATAGGGGTTTTCTTAAGTGATTGTTTCAAAGATGGCAGCTGTGTGCACATTATCTTAATTATTCCTTAGAAAGCAAATAGCCATTCATACTTCTAGTTTTAACCTGAAAACAGTGCTGCTTATGTGCTTGAAAAAAACAACCAAACAAAACCCACAACAAGCAACGTGTTTCTGTAAAATACTTGTCATGTTATAGGAACCTTTTTTTAAAAGCTTAGAATATTAACTGTATGTGCATTGGCTTGTAGCCAGTCTCATCTTACTGCTCCCTGGGCTCAGTATTGATCCTTCCACAAACTGGCTTTGAGTGGGCAGAGTATCATGCAAAATGTAGTTTGGCTTAATAGCCATATAAAATTACTTAAAAAGAGGTTTTGTTGTCAGTTTTTTGTTCTTTTTGTTATGTTTGCAATAAGCTGATGACTCATGGGAGCCCTATCAAGATATTAATTGTTCCGGTAATCTTGAATGTTACTTTTCTGCTGGTTTTAATGTAATTTTTAGGGTTTTCAAAAATAGCCTTAGTGCGTAAATGTTCTTTTAGTAAAGAATGCCAGTTGTGATTGTTAGAGTGGTTACTGTTAGCTGGTTTAACCTGTGTGTGTGGGACAACGAACTCTCTTAACCCACACTGATACCTTTCTTCCTTTTATGTCTTCCAGGGTTTGGTCGGAAGGATGTCGTTGAATATTTACTTCAAAGTGGTGCCAATGTCCACGCACGAGATGATGGAGGCCTTATTCCTCTTCACAATGCTTGCTCTTTTGGTCATGCCGAAGTTGTCAATCTTCTGTTGCGGCATGGTGCAGATCCTAATGCTCGGGATAATTGGAATTACACTCCCCTTCATGAAGCTGCCATTAAGGGCAAGACAGATGTCTGCATTGGTAATATTCTCCCACTCTTTCTGTGACTGAGTCATTTCTTTTCACTGTGAAAAATCAAGAACCTTTTAAAGACCATTTTTACTCTCTGAAGCTGTGGTTGGTATAAGGATTAAAACTAAAAATCTTGTATAAACCTAAATTTATATGCTAGTTTTATAAGAAACAAGTTTTTAGATGTTTTTGATGATCACCTAAGTATAAAGGTTCACATTGACATAATGGGAAAAGAGCTTTAGAGTGACATTATGGAGCTAGATTCTCTTCTACTCCAGCCCAGACTCTTATGCTGTCTTCTGCTGCTGCTTGCAGTGCAGTGGAAAGAACAAAACTTGTTTTAATAGTGGATTCATTCTGGCTCTGTATGTAGCAACCATATTAAATTAGTTAAGGGTAGGAGCTAAGCTTCAATTATTGACCACTTGTTTTTCCTACACAGTTCTTAAGAGTTAGGAAGAGGTAGAAAGTTATGTATGAGGTCAAGAAACTAATTTTGTGATTGTGTGGTTTGCTCCCATTTACTTTATTAAGGAGAACATATGGAGACTTGCATATATAACATTGCCTGTTTGTCCCCAATATCATTGCAAGATGCATGGCCTGCTATGGCTGCATACAGTGTAGGGCAGGCACAGGCACTTGTGGATTTGAGGCAGAGTGCTCTGGAGCTGATAAAATGTAGCTACTGCTACATTTTGTGTGGTACGTCAGTCAGTGTCTTTCAGTTGAGATTGCCTCCTGCCAATCTGTAATTGTCCCACTTCTGCTCTGCTCTTTTCTCATAAAATATGTACAGACATGTTTCACTAGTTAAACTGTTCATAGCTGATGTTAGGGAATTCTATCATCAAAAATTTGCAAGGGGAAGTTAGAATCAGTAACTGGATCTTTCTTTTGTTGCTTGTTGCTTACAGTAATGATACATCTTATAAGCCTTGTCTTGTAGAATTGTTTTGTCATGGAAAACTTTGGCATTTTGTAGTACTGCTGCAGCATGGCGCTGAACCAACCATCCGGAACACAGATGGAAGAACAGCTTTGGATTTAGCAGATCCGTCTGCGAAAGCAGTGCTGACTGGTAAGTGATAATCTTTAGATTACATTATGACTAATAACAGTCAAATGAATGTAATACAGTATTTTAAGTTTTTTTTCTTTCTGATGTTACTTTAACTTCTCACTGTTTTGTAGTTCTAAATAGAAGTTCCCATATGGCCTTCATCATCTCAGTCATGGAATGTGTTCTGCATAAACAGTTTATTGTGCTAGCTCAGTCATCAACTGTCAGATTTTTAGCACTTATGTTTTCTAAAATTTGAAAGAGGAGGATGAGTAGTGAACTTCACAAGTAGAGATAATTTATTTAACAACTAAAGAATCTCACTTTTATCTTCCAGGTGAATACAAGAAAGATGAGCTCTTAGAAAGCGCCAGGTATGCATGTTTGGAAGATATCAGGAATTTAGTTATATTTTCAGAATTGTCTGGGGGTTTGTATGTAATGAATGTGTATATATATATATATATATCTTTCCAGCTGGCATTCCATCTAGATGCTGAACTTGGGCTGTTATCTGTGAATAAAGCCACAAAAATAATACTGTAAATGCCTTTTGCCTTTCCTTTAATGCTGACAGTACAGAAGTAATGTATGACTTCTGAACAGATCTGCTGAACATTATAGCAAGTAAAAATATAAAAACATAATAAGCTACTAAAAACTGGAATAAAAAGGATTCTGTCCATTTCATATCTTGTTTTCCAGGACTGGAAATGAAGAAAAGATGATGTCTCTTCTTACACCGTTAAACGTTAACTGTCATGCAAGTGATGGCAGAAAGGTATTTTTGTTTAAACCTGTTGCAGAATTAGTTCACTCTTATGTGTTTCCCAGTTATTTTCTTTAATATATGTGGGAAAATAAGATTGTACCTCTCTAGCAGCTAGCTGATTCTTTTTGTTTGTTCAGCCTTAAAAGGACAATGTAGGTATTACCATCTATAAGCAATAAACAAGTATCTTTTCAGTTGGAACTTCTGTTTGACCTTCATGTCTGCAGTAGTAGAGAAGCCTTCTCATAGATTCTTGTCACTTCCTAGAGACACACAGGCCCCTTATTTGCCATACACACTAGGCAGGTTGTCACTGCTCTTTCAGGAACAAGATGTTCATAGATGTAAGTATTGGTAAAGAACTACATAAAAATGTTCAAAATCTCCATTTTAAAATATCTTTATAGTCTCCTGGGTTCAGCCCCTAGCGTACCAGAGCTTCAGATCACTGAGAATCAGTTTTTGGCATCCACATTTTCATTAACTGTGTGTACTCATTCGTTTAGGTTTTGCTTGAATTAATTTTCCTATTTAAGGCTTTGTGGTAAGATGTTGGGATCTCCAAAATGCCTTTGCATCTCTATTTTCACATCTTCTAGTTATAAGACTCCTCTTATAGGAACTGTACAAACCTGGTTTGTAAATTAAGAGGATAAGATTTCACTAATTTGCAGCTTTGCCCTTGGTGCTGCTGATGGGTATGCTTGAGTGGGTTTGCTAGGGAAGATCATAGAGCAGTTATTTGACTGCTCTGTGGAGAATGAGAATTTAGAAGAGAAGACTTAAGTTTTCCCCTCACCCCATGAACATACTGCACTCACTGACATTAACAAGAATCTCTGTTGATAATGTCTAAACTTAATCAGGATTTGTGTTCATGGTGACTCTAAGAGTTGTCAGTAAACAATTAACACAGTTATCAAATGTCTGATTTCAAGCACTCTTTTTTTTCCTTTTTCCTATGTTGCAGGTATTTTTACGACTTCAGTAATTAGCACTGTTAACAAGTTTTGAAAAAAATAAATATGAAATGAACCCTTGATTTTGTGTTACTGATTGCTTTTACATTCTGTTGTTTCAGTCTACTCCTTTACATTTAGCGGCTGGGTATAACCGTGTAAAAATAGTACAGCTCTTACTGCAACATGGGGCTGATGTACATGCTAAGGATAAAGGGTAGGTTCATTTTTCCTTTGTTCAGAATAAACAGAATTTGTTAAAAGTTGAGATGATATAAAAACCAGTAATACTATTTTAAACATAAAGAATTTCTAGCTTGAGACCAGAATGCAATCTTTAACCTTTATGTTATGACAAAAACACAAAGTGTATAGGGTTAAGTTTTGTGAATCAGTAGAATCCAAATTAAGCTGACCATACATCATTCTTTTAGGTATCATTAGCCAAATGATGATCTTTTGTTTAATGAAATACATTCATACACCCCTGTGAAGTCAGCAAATATTTTAATAACTTAATCAATCCTAATTTTCTTTCTACTATTTAAGTTTCTACACTTCTTTTTGCAAATAATGTGATAAAATATAAGATCTGTTGCCCAGAGGTTTTATTTGGACTACATTTTCAGGCATTTGGTTGTTATGTCAGGAAAAGTAGTGAAATATAGACAGGCTAAGTTAATTTAATTACATAAAATATAACAAAAACCCTATATTTAAATTGTGTATTTGTGTACATTAAAGATCCTAGAAAGCAAACTCTTATTCCTCGTTTTTCCTAGGATTACTTGACAGCTACATAAAGAGCTGCCTGATCAGACAGCTTTAATTGTCCCTTTGGGCTTGGAATTCTCTTTTGTCATTTCTCCCTTGCTAGCCCACAGTGCAAGTATTCGCTTTGGGCAATTTCTCATTTGCTCTTAAGACCACTGAGTTTGAGAGAGGTGGCTTTAAAACCTCTAACTCTGCCATTAGTGTAGAATATGTACAGTTACTTAAACATTAGCCAGTAAAACTTCTTTAGTTTCCAAGGGAGAAGATAATCTTACAGCAATATTGTTGTGGAAAAGGAAATGATTACTGTCTCTCCTGAAAACCCCCTGCAGATAGTTCTTCCTGCTTAGGCTTCTGATTCTGAGCAGAACAATTTCATTTGCAGTAAGACAGTGCAATTAATTTCTCATCTTCTGATTGTTTTAAAAGTTTGTTGTTCTGAAAAATGCTGATTGTACTATATGTACTATTCGTACTATTTTTGTAAAATTATCAAGGTATAACATAGTACCATAATCTGTAATGTTATAGATGCATTTGGAATTGAAAAATGCACACTAAGATAATAATCCTTCCCCTTTCTCTCCTATATAGAGATTTGGTGCCACTTCACAATGCCTGTTCCTATGGTCATTATGAAGTAACAGAGCTTCTAGTAAAGGTTGGTCTTTGAAGAGCTTAAATTGCATATTATTAAATAAGAACTATTTATAATAGACACATACAAGCTGTATATTTTTTATTTTGTACTTAGATTTACAAAACTTAAAGAGTGATAGATTGCTTTCGCTCTACATGTTAGTGATTATAAACCTGGAGCTATAGAATCTTCTGCTTGCAAGGAAGCTTTTTCCTTATAAGTGTGCTTTCTGCTTTTAACTCTCTCTGCTCAAAAGTTGAATGGTTTTGTATCACCAAGTAAGTAATTCTTACCTCAACTTTCCCATCCTCACCCAAAAAAACCTCACAAAAACTGAGCAATATTATGAGTTTGACAATAGAAGACTGTTTCAGAAGGCAAAGTATTAAGAGGTTTTTGAATGGAATACTAGTAAAGATGATAAATGTTTTAACATTAGAGAGTAATCAGTCTCTTGAGGGAATGAACTTTTTATCAGTTCTGGCCTTTACCCCAAAGAAAGAAAAATATGTCACTTTTTCTCTCAGAACTGAAGTGACTTATCTGGATTGTGTTAGTCTTGAAGAGAAAATATGATTCTTGTCAAACTAGTGGCTCAAACATGTGGCCTGCAAAAATCTGAGAGTATTGTCCACCCAACTGTGCCCATGCTCAGCTGCTGCAGCAAGTTGTGATCATTGTAACAGCTGGGAATGCTCTAGATGTTTGGATGCTCAGGGAATAGCTGTTGTTACTCTGTCCTATGTGTCTCAGTCCCCAGTAATTCTATGTGTCTTTCTATTTACTTAACAAAAATTATGCAAAAGATACTGAAATAAGCATATAGTAAGCATAAATAGTCCAGATTTTTTTTTTTTTTTTTTTTACTTCAGAGGCCAATTGCAAAGTGAATCTTTACAGTTGTGGTACTAGACAAAGAAAAACCACTTGCCTAGACACCACTGTATATCTTAACTGTTAAGCTAGAGTTGTATTCCCTGTTGGATTTCTGTTCCAGTGAGTTTTGACTTATTTTTTGCAATGCACTACAGCTTTAACAGGAGCAATGGGAAAGAGCATATCCTATCAGACTTGCTTGCACACGGGACTCAAGGGGCACGCAAAATGTTATTGGAGAAGAATTACACAAATATTAAACATCCAAGAGTATTGTTTGCATAACTTTGTACTTAAAAGCTTTGAATTGAACTCAGTTTTACCTGTCTCCTAGATATCTTGGCATTCATGTCTTGGGGATTATTCACAAAACATGTATTTATTTTTAGTGCAGCTGTTCACTCTAGACTTTTTCTAGAGCAGTAAGAAATGCTTGTTCAAAGGTGATTTGAATTTTATGAATATGAAGGTATATGAATTTTAGGCACTTTCTCAGATTTGACCTATAGCAGAGCTACTCTCCTTTTAGAGATGCTGGAAAAAATCTGGAAAGACTAGTCTGCCTTTAGCTTCTTTGGATGAACCTGTGAGACAATAAAGAATTAAAAACCGCAATGTGCTGAAATGTTGTGTTATACTGAAAATTAATGTCTGGAGAATGCATACAGTTTGCATACAAACATTGATTTTTATTGTAACAGTCTACTGGATTGAAACTAATGACAGAAGTCTTTCTAATTACCTGTTGCTGATATTGTGTCTTTTATACTCCTTTTCTTTTCAAGCATGGAGCATGTGTCAATGCGATGGATCTGTGGCAGTTCACCCCTCTGCATGAAGCAGCTTCTAAGAACAGGGTGGAAGTGTGTTCTCTTTTGTTAAGTTATGGTGCTGACCCAACACTGTTGAACTGTCACAACAAGAGCACCATTGATTTGGCTCCAACACCTCAGTTAAAAGAACGATTAGCATGTGAGTATAAAGTGAGATCAGTTTTATGGTTATAGATTGTAATGTATACTTAGGTTCTCTAGACAGTGACCTGCCAAAAGTCAGATTTGGAAGATGTTTACACTTTCCAAGCAGTTGTGCAATGCTGGACAGTACATTTCACTGTTTATAAATCGAGATTGCTAGATTTTCCAGATGTAGGCATTTAAAATAATTTTATTGTCAGTTTTATAGTCATGTGGTTGTGATGGGATTTGTGGCTTTTCTTTCCTGAATATATGCTTTCCCTCACAGCCTTGCCAGTGCACTTTCACACTTTCATTTTCCATGCTTGCTCCTGTCATTGCATCAATGCTGTTGAAATATTATGTTTTTTCTTCCATTGTCTTTTGTTTGAAGAAAAGAAAACATAACGGTTCAGAATGGTGAATGTGTTTGAGTATGCCACAATTGCTGAAAGATCAAATAAATTTATGGAAGGCATTGATTTTTGTCCAGCAAACTTAAGGAGTTGAAAACAATGCACTCAAATTCTGTCCTTGAGCAATCAAACAACAATTTTCTGGGATACATAGAAAAATTATCAGTAAATACTACATTAGCCTTCATATAGCATCTAGAAACGTTTTTGCAAAAACAGGTCAGGAGTAGAGATTTATGTGTGCAAAGAGTGGAACTTAGAACAGTGGTGAGTGAAACAAATCTTGTTCAGCCAGTTTAGATGTCTCTGGCTTTGGTTTAGAAACAAAGCAAATTCCTGTAGTGTTTTGAATTAGTTAGCAAGTTCTGTCTAGTCATGTAAAAGCTTAAGTCTGAGTTGGAAATACCTGTACCATGGTCTGCTGAATGAAATGAGCATTTTTATCTGAAAGAAACAATCCTCTTGATCCTTCTTGAGTTGAGAGTGTAACTTTCTGGTGTGTTTTTGTTTCTCTTAAAGATGAATTCAAAGGTCACTCACTGCTACAGGCTGCAAGAGAATCAGATGTAGCTCGTATAAAGAAACATCTTTCTTTGGAGACAGTGAACTTCAAACATCCTCAAACACATGAGACAGCACTGGTAATACCACAAGATCTCTTAATTATTTTGCATGTGTTGTGGCTGACCTAAACATACTAGGTAATAGCTTAGGACTAAAAATTTCAGCATCAAACAGTGTAATTCAGACTAACCTGGAATATCCAGTGTCTGCTTAAACAGGTAACATTGATTAATATTTTGTTCTTCATGTTAAGACTGATCCAAATTTCCCGTTTATTTGAGGTTGTCTAAATTACTCTTTTTCTGTACAGTAGTCTAGTTTTAAGCAACAACAAGCTACGTACATTAGCTTTGTTTGTAAAGCTTGAAGGTTTCCAGCAGCTAGTGGAGATGGAGCTCTGGAAAATACCAGAGTAAATCCAAAAGCCCATGTGGATCTCCCAAAATAATAAGCTTTTACATGCTTGGGTTTTTTTTCTGTCGTCTTTGCACAAAACCAGCTCTTAACTGCCAGCTGATCAGTAAGCAGTAAAACCTGTCTATTGCTAGCTAGTTGTTAATGCTACCATTTTCAATGTTCTCAGCACTGTGCTGCCGCATCTCCATACCCTAAGAGAAAACAAGTATGCGAATTGCTGCTGAGGAAAGGAGCCAACATCAATGAAAAAACAAAAGAGTGAGTGGTTACAAATGTATACTGCTAAGTATTTGTTTAGAAAATGTTGCAAAATACATTCTGAATTATTCTTTGTTTGTTTGTTTTAAAGCTTCTTGACTCCTCTGCATGTGGCATCAGAAAAGGCTCATAATGATGTTGTCGAAGTGGTTGTGAAACATGAAGCTAAGGTATGAGTTATTATTCATACTTTTTGTGTTGAGGTTTGCCTACTATATAGATTTTCATGGCACGAGAATGGACAGCTGAGTAGACAGACTTTTCTGAAATAATTCATTTTGGAAGGTTGTAGATCTATACACTGAAGGCATAGGCCATCAGTCCATCAGTACAGCCTGACTGCTGTCAAGTTTCCAAAGCAGTGATCAAAATCGGAGGAACAGTAGAACATACAAGTAACGTTTGGGTGCAGAGTTTTAAGCTATTAAATACACCTTGACTGAAACACACAGGAAGTCCTCAATTTGAAAGACCTCAATAAGCCAATGCAGGTAGAAGGTATTCTACAAGTTAGCACTGAGGATTTGTGTTGTCATGAGCAAAATAATGGCCTACTTCTGTATGTGGTAAAACTGCTGTAACTGTTTGTTTCTACTGGATTATTCACATGGCTCTAAAAGGGGACTGTTCTTTCTCAGTAAATGTATTAATAGTTATAACTTTATGAACTGCTTTTGTTTCGGTTTTATCTTTCTAAATGTCATGACCTTTGGAAATACACTGAATATGTTCTTTTAATTAAAGTAAGAAGAATACTTGTAAAACTCTCCCAGTCAGTAGTGAAAACAGCTTTACTATTAAGTTTTGATGGTCATATTTCTTGTCTGTGTTATTTTTAGGTTAATGCATTAGATAATCTTGGCCAGACCTCTCTTCATAGAGCAGCATATTGTGGTCATCTTCAGACCTGCAGGTTGCTGTTGAGTTCTGGATGTGATCCTTCCATTGTGTCTCTGCAGGGCTTTACAGCCTTACAAATGGGGACTGAAAGTGTGCAACAGCTACTACAAGGTACAGCTGGTTTATTCAGGATGCACTTCTGAAGTAATGTGGTGCTTCATTTTACTTGCCATTTCAAGTGCTGTCAAGAAATAATAGTAAACACAAAAAAGTACTTTCTGTAAAACACAGTACTGGGTTGTGCAGTTCTTACTCCATAACCACGTACACAGGGAGGGTGCCTGCTCAGGTGTGGTTAACAATATAATTTACTCTCTAGTATTCAGCTACATAGATTGTCAGAAATCCTCAGAGTATTTCATGGTATAGCCACCTGGGGTAATTTTGGAGAAATCCTGATGTAGGGAGGGGGGAATCTTGTAAGCAGAAAATTAGTTTCAAAAGCAAAAAAAATGGCTGCTTTGTATTTGTGAGCAGCGGCAACAGGGTACATGGATTTTCAAGTGTAAGGTTTGGACACCATACAGATAGATAAGCTTCTTGATATAGTCTAATTCTGAAACTGAGATAAGAATGTTTAGTGCATACTGCACTACTTCAAAACAGATAGGAAGTGCATTGCTGAAGGCAACTTTGCAAATACTGTTAGAGCAAATAGCTACAGCTGTAGATAGTAAGAAAAGACAAAACTTGTCTGTGGCTGGTTAAGTTTTTTTTTTTGTTTTTTTTTTAAGGGAAATCCTTGAAATAACTAAATGATTTCCCATCTTAACAAAAGACTTCAACTACATACACTTACCTATCATGCAATCTCCTTTATTTTGCAGAAGGTATCCCATTAGGTAATTCTGATGCAGATCGACAGTTGCTGGAGGCTGCAAAGGCTGGAGATGTGGATACTGTAAAAGTAAGCCTAAACCTGTCCTAAAAATAAGAGGGAATTATACCCCAAACTGTAATTTCTCAAAACAAGCAATCAAACAGCCCTTCACTGTCTGCTTTAGAGTTGTGATCTGTGTCCTAAAACCTTTGTTTTGCACAAATATTGTAGATGACAAAATGTAATTCATGTTCACTCCCTACAGAAACCTGTCTTTTATAAAAGAGTAAATAAGAAGTCAAAGGTGTGGATTTGGGAGGAAGGAGTATTTAATTTTTTTGGGGGGACACAATCTGTGAAAAGTAAAGGTTTTATGTAAAAATAAATGAAGAAATAACCCCTCTTTTAAATGAAAGCAGCTTTTCAAAATTAGGTATGTAACAACATTTTGTGACTAAACTGAAACTGTGCCAACACTGTATATAGTGATGTATGTTTTGTTTTGGGGATTTCACAGAAACTTTGTACAGTTCAAAGCGTGAACTGCAGAGATATTGAAGGACGTCAGTCTACACCACTTCATTTTGCAGCTGGATATAATAGGGTGTCTGTTGTTGAATATCTTCTCCAGCATGGAGCTGATGTGCATGCGAAAGATAAGGGGTAAATACTCAAATGTACATTTTCATGGCAATTGTAGTTGCTGGTACCTGTCAGGCTCTTGAATATTTCTAGCTGATAACTATCCCATCTTTATTCAGACATTCATTTTTTTGTTTTCCTGGCAAGTTCTGTTAGAATGAGGATGTTCAGAGTATCTACAAAAGCATTTGCAGTACTTGAGACTAGAACATCAAGAATTTCTCTTGCCCTGTATTTTTTGTTCTCTTAAGTGCCACTGCTGATGGCATTTTTACCATTTTGACGGTAGATATTTCTACTACATTAGACTATTGTGGAAAAAAAAAATTTAAAAGTTATGGTTTAATTATTAAAGGTGCATTATGTTTTAAGTTTATATAATTTTGTGAAAAAAGACCCTATTTCAAAATATGGTTTTTTCTCTTTTTTAATTGTTTCCAGAGGTCTTGTTCCTTTACATAACGCTTGCTCATATGGTCACTATGAAGTTGCAGAATTGCTGGTTAAACATGGTGCAGTTGTCAATGTAGCTGACTTGTGGAAATTCACTCCCTTGCATGAAGCTGCAGCGAAAGGAAAATACGAGATTTGCAAACTCCTGTTACAGGTATCACGTGTGCTAGAGAAATTTCTTTCCTTTCTTGTTCAGTCTGAAATGTGGTTTGACTTCTCTGAGAAACTGACTTGTGTTTTCTAGTTTCTAACTTGTAGTTAAATGTATGTTTTCAGTACATGGGGTACTGTTAGCAACTATGTTATCCTTTCTCACACAGTAGATGAAAAGGTCTGTCTGAAGAATTCGAATATGTGTCAGGATATTTGCTCAATAAGGCATAAGATGCCAAAGATGCAACATGTTTTTTCTGCTTCTCTACTTAACACCTGTTTTTGATGTGCACAGCATGGAGCTGACCCTACAAAGAAAAACAGAGATGGAAATACTCCTCTAGACCTTGTTAAAGATGGCGATACTGATATTCAAGACCTACTGAGAGGAGATGCAGCTCTGCTAGATGCTGCAAAGAAAGGTTGTTTGGCCCGAGTGAAAAAGCTGTGTTCACCTGACAATGTCAACTGTCGGGACACACAAGGACGGCATTCAACACCGCTACATTTAGCGGGTCAGTGTTTTAATTAACTGTTTTGATCAGAGTTATTAGTTACTGTGGCTGAACTTCCTGTGTCTAAGCAACTGTAAAGTGTAGCCTCCAGTTAGAGGATTCCGTATTTTTTCTTTTTAAAAAAAAAAGTATTTTACACATGTTCATTTTATGTTCCTCTTCTAAACTATTTAATTACTTTAATTTCCTATTTTCACTAGCCAAAGAGGATCTTTTATTGTTTATCAACAGAGGTTTTAAAACCAAATACTTTTACAAAGAGTAAAGCTGTCTTCACTAAGAGATAACATGCTGTCTTCACTGGGATTAACATCTTAACTTTCAAGTAATTTAAGTGAATTATTACTTTTCTACAGTTTGTTTGAGGATTTTTCTTTTCTAGTAAGTTCTATTTATTCTGTCTTTTTGCAACCTTCCAGCTGGTTACAACAATTTGGAGGTTGCAGAATACCTGTTACAACATGGAGCAGATGTGAATGCACAGGATAAAGGAGGTTTGATTCCTCTGCATAATGCAGCATCTTATGGGGTAAATATCTCAAATTTTCTGAGGCTTTATTTATTTTTAAAATAAGTAAATAAAGTGGTATATTTCATTGTCAGCACTGTGAGCCAGTACTCCCCAGAACACCTTTGCCTTTGAGTTGTAAAGTAATCTTATTTGTGAAACACACACACACACACAAATCTATTGTTGTCAGCTCATTTTATAGGTGAAGACTCTTAAATTTGTAAAATCATGATTGGAGTTTACAGAATTGATTTTTCTGAACACGAATGCTTAGAATGCCAGCAGCCTGAATGGTGTTCCCTAAAATGCATTTCCTTACTTGTGCCAGGCAAATTTTATCAGCAAGATCTCATTTTCACTTATTTCACTGGTATTGAGACATTAATTGTATTTGTGGACTTCCTGGATCTCTGTGCTTACATCAACTCTTTAATCAAAACAGTTGGAGTACTTTACAAACTGGAAGTTCAAATTCAGGCTTTTTTCCTTTAGCTGCCCTTGGATTTGGGATTCTGTTGTAGTCTGTCCTTTTTTCACAAGAGAAGAAATCTTGACTTTTTATTGGTATGTTATAGGTGAGGAAGAAAACACCATCTTTTAATACCTTTTTAAAATCACAATGTAGAAGTAAATGTATTCTAAGAAAATTCAGAATGAGAATTACAGAGAAGTACCAGTAATAGTTTAATATACTGTGGTACCTTGGTATTTAATGGGTGTTTTTATTTTCCAGCATGTTGATGTAGCAGCTTTACTTATAAAGTATAATGCATGTGTGAATGCTACAGACAAATGGGCTTTCACACCCCTGCATGAAGCAGCGCAGAAAGGAAGGACACAGCTCTGTGCCTTGTTACTGGCGCATGGGGCTGATCCTACTCTGAAAAACCAAGAAGGACAAACACCATTGGACCTTGTCACTGTAAGTGATGGGGCTCTTCTTGGGAAATCTGTACTGCTATTTGTGGCAGCTCGTCTAAAAACTGTCCTTTTTAAAAAGAATAGTAATATAGCAACTAATGCAAAATTTAGAATACTGTGGTTTCTCTGGTGTTTATATGTGCCTGTAAGGAAAGTAGTAGAACCTTTATAAACCTTCTTTAAATACTTTCTTGCTCAAGACTTCTATTTCAAGATGGAGTAAAAAAAGAAAAAAGGCACCAACAAAAGGAGTTCATGCTTATAATTTGATGTTTTTAATTCAGTACCTATAGTTTGACTAGTATTGCAGAAATAAAATGTAAGTAGACTTTGTAGCAACAGAATTAAGAAACTCTCTGACTGCTAAGTTTTTGGGTGGGTTTTTTGTCTAAGTAATATAATACAATTCAAAGCTACACTGCGAAGTGTTTTGTTTCATAAATTCTGCTTGCCCGTAGAAGCCTCTGTTCATTTTTCCGAGCAAATGAATTCTGTTTAACCGTCCTTTAAGTTTTTTAAAAATATTGAAGTCTTTACTTTTTACTTTATTACAGTTTTTGTTAATAAGCATTTTACAGTTTCATGTATGCAGTTGGCACAAAAGGCCATTTGTAAACTGCATTGTGAACTGCATATTTTTCTGATATGCATTTATTTATTTTGCAGTATACTTAAGAAGTCAGGAATAATGATAGTGCATTCCAGGCAAAAATGTTGTGTAAAAGTGTTCATCTGTTTTAATAAGTTGTTTTCTGCTATTTAGGCAGATGATGTCAGTGCATTATTGACAGCGGCAATGCCTCCTTCCGCCTTACCAACTTGCTACAAACCTCAGGTGATAAGCGTGTCTCAGACTACGGCTTCTACAGCTGATTCTCTGTCATCTGTTCCATCCAGTCCATCCAGTCTGTCTGCTGCAAGTAGTCTTGACAACTTGTCTGGTAGTTTTTCTGAACTTCCTTCTGTTGTTGGTACAAACAGTGCAGAGGGAGCTACTGTGCTGGAGAAAAAAGAAGGTGAGGGTTTCTCAGTTAGGAATGAGTAACATTATCTACCGTATGGTAAAAAGAGTACACAAGTGTAAAGTTTCCTACACGTTCACACAGTTACTATGACATATGCAGTATCCCTATTCCTTAGGGTGTCACTAATGAGGAACAAAAGTCTTAGTCTTGTAGTATAAGATTTTAGTACTTTCCCCCTGCAGAATCTTTAAAATGTTCCCTTTTTGCTGTACAGAATTGTGTTCTAAAGGAGAAGTCAAATGAAATTTGGCTCTATACCAAGCAGTGTTTTACTACAAAATTATCTAGTTTCAAAGAGGCTATTTCTATAGGTTTCTATTTCTATTATGTTTTGGTTCTCAAAACATGTTCTGTTCTGGTAGCTGGTTATTTGCTTATTTTGTGGAAGCACAGCTCCTGGGGGAGAGGGGGCAGAAATCTTAGAGTACTAGGGTTGATTAATAGTTGCCACTGGTTAATGATACAGATATTTATTCCCCATCTTCAGAAGACTGGGAATTTCTGTCTCTCTCATTGCCAGAGACAGTGAGATGTGTATATTTTGCAATACATGTATGAATGTTCATTGTGAGTTTTTCTTTTTAACGCAGTTTCGGGTGTAGATTTTAGCATAAATCAGTTTGTGCGGAACCTTGGCCTTGAACATCTGATTGACATATTTGAGAGAGAACAGGTGAGTAGCTATTTATTTCCAGATACTCAGCTAGAAAGCAAGGGAATAAATACTGGCTGTTTAGAATAACATGAGACAGACTTAAAATGAGGGAATGTCAAAATGAGTGAAATGAAGGAAAGGAGTGCAACTATGGGGTTTTAAAATTGTTATATAATATATATATTAAAATATATGTATATATAAAAATCTGGGGCCAAAAATGTCTGTATCAGTGAGAGAGTGTAGGCATGTTTCCTTTCATGTGGTGTAGATGATGTAAGTAGCCAGTGTTGATTAGTAATTTCTGGTTTTGTTTCTATTAAGTTGAATACATCTAGAAAAATGTATTTCTCAATCAGACACATGATCCTTGCTAGAAATACGAGTTACACAATTGTAGTTTGTAGCTTATTTATTTAAATGCAAAAATTTGGAGAACACAGTTGAGTAAAACAAATACACTGAAGTCTTCACTGTTCATGTTCTTTTCACACTTGCTTTTTATCTCTGCTATTGTGAGGTACATTTTCACTGTCACTGGCAGCTGTTCTGGTCTGTTTATTGTGTTGTACTAAAAAGTGGTGTTGCTTTCATTGTAGATAACATTGGATGTATTGGTGGAAATGGGGCACAAAGAATTGAAGGAAATCGGAATTAATGCTTATGGTCATAGGCACAAAATCATTAAAGGAGTTGAAAGACTTATTTCTGGACAGCAAGGTATATACTTGTTTCAAATTAGATTATTCCAAATTGTATCTCCTTACAAAGAATTGATAGTAAAACTTGTCCTAGCAAATGGAACTTCAAATTATAAGAATGTGTTCTGACTTGAAACCTGAGTGCTTTTATTTGTGCTGTGGATTACTGTGAATCTTGCCTTTCAGTTCTGTATTTTTTTTTCTTCATGATCACTGTTTTGTGTTTGCTTAGGTAAAGTTACACCTAGTTCAAAATTATTGTAACCGTTTTGAGATATAGGATCTATATCTTCTTATCTTCATCAGAGCACTCTCTGGACAGCAGAGCACATTCTCTATTGTTGGGTTACGGCCTGTTACATACTGTTCCATTGTGTTCTGCAGAATAATATCGTGTTTGCTCTCTCATAAAGTCAGCTGAAATTCTTATATATGCTTTTCTTTAAAAATACAGTCAGTGTGCGTCCAGTGAACCAAATTTAACATTATTGCTTTGTTTAACAGCTTCAGCTTGTATTGAAGATTTTGCTAAAGCCTCTTTATTTGTGCAGCACTGTTGATACCAAGACAGTCTTGGGAACAGCATGCTTCTTTTAACTATGGCTGCATAAGACAGAGAAAAACAAACCAACAAAACACACAAACCTTTTTTCCCTGCTTGTCTCACTGAAATATCACTTACTGTTGGTTTGCTGTGTTTCAAAGAAATTGCATAAATTAGTTGAAATTAGTAGGAATTTTTCCATTATTGAGATACCAGCTATAAATTCTCATTCTGTGCACTTCTTAAAACAGTGTTCACCAACCATTAAGATAATCCTTTTTCCTGGTAATGGAAATCTTCATAGTTTTCCTCTCAATTGTCAGTTGTTTTTGATAGGTTTATTGAGTATTTTGGATAGAAGTTACTTTTAAGGTGTCATTTCAGCCTCATGTCCTGTTTGAGTTCTGAATTTACAGAACTAAAGACTTATATACTGGTTTTGCTTTCCAAGTAGGCCTGATTTATTTTTTCACATAAATATATTTGTACATATTTTAATTTGTCTGTACATAAACAGAATGTCAAACACCTAAATCCTTCAGTGCTCCTGCCCCTGTTCTTTCTAGGGTCTTGCTGTTTTGCCATAAAAGGACTGACATTTTCCTTTGTAACATTAACCACAGGCACAAGTACTTCAACTGAATATTTCAACAGCTCTTGATTTTTTTTTTTTTTGTTTTTCTAGGCTGTCTTTATAGAGCAGGGAGGATTATTGTTGCTCAGTTGTTCCATCAGTTTATCTTGCCCTTGGGCTGTTGCACTCAAGTATGTTTGCCCTGGTGTTTTGCCATCTCTTCCTGGAGACAGTATAGCCATTATTCTCAGTTGGGTAGGGCTTTCGTGGAGGAGCTTTTTTTTATTTCTTACTTGCCAGAGTTTGTTGCCCCTGAACACACTATTCCAGTTGCACACTGCCAACATGAGGCTCCTGGCTGTGCATGAATCTGTAATTTCCCTTTTCCCCACGTTATTTATTTCTACAAAGGTTATGACAGACCCAGCATCATACTCATGTCACCTGCTAGTTGTCTGGGAAGACCATGGGCAAAAAGACGCCTAATAAGTTCTGTGTTCTTATGCGCAGTAATTGCATTCTCACTACTTGCCAGTTATGATTGAAGTCTGTATTTAAATCGACAATGGATTCTGGATTCTGCATAAAACTCCTTTTTTTGTTTTTGTTTTTCTGTATTTGGAATGATAGAGAAGTTTCCTTTAAGCATTCAGTATCAGGCTTGGGCCTTTGTTCTTTCCTCAACTCTTTCTGCATGATCCATGAGAAGAATATTCCTACTGAATTAACACTTCAAGTGCTGTGCTTCTCATGGCATTTGTGGTGTACGCATGGTAATGTATATAGAGGTTATAAACAGAAATGCTGTAGAAGTTTGTTTGAAGCTAATGGAAGGGTTTGAGGGATTGTGCTTTGACATTCGCAAAAATGTATGTAGCTCTTCATCTTCTAAACTGAGTTTTGAGAGAATGTTCCCTTTAAAAAGAAAAACCTCTTGCTGGTTATCATTCCAAATTGGTGGTCTTAAAGCAGTTTCTGAAACTATTGTGTTTTGTTATATTCACAGGACTTAATCCATACCTGACTCTAAATACTTCTGGTAGTGGAACTATTCTCATAGATCTTTCCACTGAAGATAAGGAATTTCAATCAGTAGAAGAGGAGGTATGCCTTTCTTTGTAGTCTCTTGGTATTTTGGTTATTTTTACTAAAGATGCAGGTAAGTTGTCTAGTAATACTTTTAACAGTGCAGTAAACATTGCTAAGCTAAGAAGAACTTGCATAAGGATACTTTGAATTTCCAACTTTGACTGCACCCTTTGTAATCTGTGCTCATTACATCTGTAACTTTTTTCCTATGTTATTACTGCTTGTAGCGTTTTTAAAACCTCTACTATACAGAAAAGCACTTTGATGTAACACAAAAATTCTATACTATCGATTGCCTGTCTGTTATACACAGTTTTAAGTCACTTCCTTCCAAAGTGTCATAATCACACAGGACAGAATTCTGAAGAAGCGATATTCTATATAGATGAGAGAAAATCTCTTTCAATTTGAAAACTCGACCATAGACTATTCAAGATATGTTTTTAAAAAAAACTGAAACATTAAACCTGTGCATGTGCATCCACAAAATCTGGCATTACTTAACATATCATTGCCTAAAAATTTCCTGTATGATTTTTATATTTTTGCAAGATAGAATTAGTTCTTTGGATTGACTGTTTGAAGGATATATGTTTTGAATGTCTTCTAAAACAAAGTGATCTTCCTTAAAATTCTCATTCTTCAGATGCAGAGTACGGTCCGAGAGCACAGAGATGGAGGACATGCTGGTGGAGTCTTCAACAGATACAACATCTTAAAGGTAGCTGTTGCTTTTTTGTGGTCCATGATTACACCTTTAGAGTTTTGGTTGAAAATAAAATGTCCGTGAACTTGTTCTAAGATTTGTTTGTTGAGTTCCATAATGTGATAAGATGTCTTGTTTTAAAACATGCACAGGAAAAATACCGTCTTCCAGGGAAATTCAAAGAGTAAGATTATACAGCAAAACTGCTTATGGGTTAATAGTCTTTAAGAAGTTTTGTGAGAAATTGACATACAAGGTACTCACAGAAAACTGCAGAATGTTTGAAGAAAGAGACAGAAGGCTTTATAGGAAACAAAAGAAGGTTTCTGTTGAGGGAATGGCAGGCGAAAAAACAGCAAGAAGCGAAAGCAAAACTTCTGAAGCATGGAAGTAAGGAGTACCTGGTTTGATTCAACACCAAAGAATCTTAAGACACCAGGCAGTAGACAACCTTTATTTAAATAATTTAAGGGAATTCTGGTTTGTATTCATAGTTTTTTCCTCTGAATAAACTGTCATTTTCACTAAAATGACAAAGATTTTGATTTGTAGTACTAAGTTTTGCTCTGAACTGATGTTGGAGTTTCCCCAGTAGAATGTTATATCTACACACATAAGGCTTTGCCAGTGTCCAGCATACCTCTGCAGAGGGTGCATCATTTACTTTCTTTTAGAAGTGTTTTAGAAGTCTTCATGGAAGACACTTCGTAAGTTACTAGATGATATTTTTACTAGTGGTTTGGCATCAAGCTGTGTTTGGAGTTATACTCAAGTGGACTTGTGATTAAGCCTGCTAAATTTAAATTAAGGAGTATTGCTCAACAGATATTTAAAATTAGTTGATTCTTAATTAAATGTATAATTGTCATTTACTGAAGTTATACTACAACAGTCAACTTCTGCAGGATAAATTAGAGAGTTTGTGTTTCATTGAGTTCTAAGGAAAATATTATTCTTTAAGTGGCAGCGTTGTGTACTGTGGTGTAGCTGCTATAGGTTAAACATCTGTCAAAGCAAACAGAATTTTTTAGTGTCAGGGAGGAACTTACACTTTGACTGTTTCAGATTCAGAAAGTGTGCAACAAAAAACTATGGGAAAGATACACCCACAGAAGGAAAGAGGTCTCTGAAGAGAATCATAACCATGCTAATGAAAGGATGCTGTTTCATGGTGAGATATTGAAATGCACCTTATGAATTCATCACTGTCAACGGTGTTTTGTTAGAGGGTTTCTACTGGCTCATACGAAGTAAATTTTCTCAGTGGAAATAGGTTCTGGATTTTGCCTCAGTTGTAAACGAGCAAGTGTTTGTATGTATCACAATGGGGACATATCATGCACTGCATCTTTCTGAAATAAGCATCTCCTTGTCTCTCCCCAAAGGAGGCTTCAAAGATCTAAGTGAAAACATTTTAGCAATTATGAAGGAGGCTGCCTTCTTCTTGGTTAAGTTACTAATTCTGTTTTATCAGCTGTATGACCAAAATGATTAAGTGTCAAACTTTATTCTGCTATGGGTTGTTTTGGGGTTTGGGGTGGGAATTTTTGTTTTCTTGTCTTTATAGTTTGATAATTTAGTTCTTGTTCATCATTCCAGAAAAGAGAGCTTGTAATTGGCAAATTAAAGCCAATGGAAAGCTCTCCTGTACACAAATATGTAGTTTATCCTGATGAGCAACTTAAGTAAGTTCACAGTACATCCTTACAATGAAAGCAACGTAGTTCCCAACATAGTACATTACTGTTGGAAGCAGCAATAACACAATAATTAACTGCTTGCCCAAACTTGTAGATATCTAAATCCTGTCTTTTCACTGTGGTCTGTAACCCTGTAAGAGGAAATGGCCTCTTAATGGAAAGAGCTGTCTTTAAAGGCAAGTCTTAAATTAGATCATAACAAAATTATCCCTGGAACAAAGCAATTAATGTTTTATGAGCGTTCTGGGTTGGTTTTGTTTTGTTCTAAGTCTTTTGTTTATATAATTTTTTTTAAGCATTGATATATGTCTTAAACCATGTATACCACTTGCAGAAGATGAAAAGCAATTGTCTCAAATATTATCCTTCGTAGATCTTTGTTAAAAATATACATTTATTTGCTACTGTCCTTTGTATAATACTTCTAGCAAATTGGCTGTGTAAATCTGAGGTCAGAATTGCTGGAGACAGATTTCCTTGTATGTGTAGAAGAACTGTACCCAAAAAAGAGTTGGAAATAGATGACTGAATTGTGACAAAAGTCTCTTATGTACTGTATTTCCAATATTTTACTTCCTTTCTCTCAGGCTCGCCATTTGTAAACGCGATCATTCACAAAGGCTTTGATGAGAGACACGCATATATAGGCGGCATGTTTGGAGCTGGGATTTATTTTGCTGAAAATTCTTCCAAAAGCAATCAGTATGTGTATGGAATCGGAGGTGGCACTGGATGTCCAATACACAAAGACCGGTCTTGTTATGTTTGCCACAGGTAAGTCCTTCAAAAGAATCTGATTTTGCCTTCAGAATTTTGTGAACTATCATACAAGGAGTGACTAAAGTGGCTTTAAAGTTCCACGGTTCTCAAGTAAAAGATGCAAATTATTAAGAGAGTCTTTCTGGAGTTTCACAAACATTTTGTATTCTTTTTTTTTTTTCCTTTTTAACACAGGCAGTTGCTGTTTTGCCGTGTAACACTGGGCAAGTCTTTCCTGCAGTTCAG
Organism: Columba livia; assembly: GCF_036013475.1. NCBI lineage: Eukaryota > Metazoa > Chordata > Aves > Columbiformes > Columbidae > Columba > Columba livia. The sequence continues at coordinate 20,509,085 of NC_088607.1, forward strand.
TGCTATGAAAATGGCTCATTCTCCCCCAGGACATCACTCAGTTACTGGACGACCCAGTGTAAATGGATTGGCATTGGCAGAATATGTCATTTACAGAGGGGAGCAGGTAAATAGCTTTTTGGTTTGGTTTTTCAGACTGTTGGGTTTTGGTTTTGTTTTGTTGTTTTGTTTATTTTTTAAGGCATATAATGTGTTGGGGTTTTTTCTTACTTTCGAAGGTCTAGGACTTGCTTTTGTCTTAAAACAAACTCCAGATGTGGTTGCAGATGAAAGGAACTGTGCTTCCTGAATGCTCCAGGCGTTTTACCTTTGACGTTTTGCCTTTTGTTCTTTGGCATAAATACTTTTTTCCCCCTCTCTAGCAAACATACTGAATTTGTCCAGAAAATGAAATAATAATAAAGAATGTGCATGTCACTCTTTCAGGCTTATCCAGAATACTTGATTACCTACCAGATTATGAAACCTGAAGCCACCACTGAAGCTTAAGACAGATTATTTGTGGGAAACCATCAGACTTTGGATGCAAAGATACCAATGGCTGTTCTCCTGTTAATTACAATGAGTTGTTGGAAAACTTTCATCCACAGGTGGTGCGGTAGCAAATGTGAACAAAATATACCATTTTTGACTTGATAAAGCTTTAATAATGTACAGTATGTTTTTCTAAAATTTCAGAGATGTCCTCTTTTTCAGCACTTTAACAGATACCATTCCAGGCATAAACTGGGGTTTGGCTATACTAAATTATAAAGAAAAAAAAAAAAAAATAACTTGAAACAATGGTTTTATACAATACTGCATTGAAATTTAGCAGAAACTGTAATGCTCTATACAGGAAATCATTTTACTATATTGTGTTCTTTAAAACACTGCATTTACACTGAAAACATTTTCATTTGTAAAACTGTAAATAAGAGCTTTTGTACTAGCCTGGTATTTATTTACATTGCTTTGTAATATAAGTGTTTTAGAACTACAACCTTGTACAAAATGTTTTTTCCAGATATTAGTTTATTCATCTGTGTTTTCTCATGCGCAATAGATTTGAAACGCCAATTTTTTTCAGGGTTTATCACTTATTTGTGAGGGAGACAGCAAATTTTATCTGAAGACATTTAGAAATATCCAACTTTAGATTGAATATGCAAATCTTTGTTCTGTATTTTTATTTATGAAATATACATTCCTGAGAACGATGGGCTATGAAAATAGAGTGCTCCAGCTGAATACTGAAGTGCTTTTCCACCTCCTTCTTTGAGTTGCGTATTTTATTTCTGAGAAATGTCTTCTGAAGTTTTTTTATTTAGGTATAGTTGACCTGTATCCTCACTTGAAGGCTAGTAGACCGTGCAAGTTACAGTTTTAGTAAATTATTTTCTTTGAATGTAGTTGGCAAATTAACCTCAAGGAGGTCTTTCTTGAGTTCCTCTTGCTTACATTTAAGCCAGGAAGTTAAATAGTTTATTCCTAACATGAGGGCAAACGTCTTGGTCTTTTTTGTATGCTTCTTTTGGTAAATTAATCTACCTGTTGGTGCCCTCGGGATACAATTATTGCGAGGAGGAAATGTTAAAAACCATCCTGTCATCTCCTGTGTCTCTTCCATGTTGACGTTCAAGCTGTAGTTGAAGCAGGTGCACAGCCGTGTGTTTGTCTGCAGTGCTTTTGGCCAGGTGGTACTGGCCGGTGCAAGGTTCTGCTCCCTGCGCTCGGCTGGCTGGCAGGTAGGCTGCAGGTGGGATGAGCGACTCTTCCATGGCAGCAGCTGCCTTTGGCAGCTCTGGCAAGACCACTTGGGTGGAGAAAGAGTCCAAAAGGTACAGTCCCCTGTTCAAGTCTCGTTTGAGGTTACTGAATGCACCGACCAGTTCAGTCAGCTCTATCGTAGCTCTCTCATGTATTCTCCTTCTCTTCCATCTGCAGTTTTTACCTACATATTTCAAAAATATGTAAATACAAATTATAGTTAATTTGGGGTTAAAGTGGTTAGGAGAGTATTTTAGTTGTTTTATATTTCTACACTGTCCCAGAAGACAATTTGTTTGCAGGGCATGTTATCATACCATGGTTTTAAATGTAGTAACTGGTCAAGATAATGAAATTGTCTTGCTGATGTGGTGGTTATGTGATTATGCTCTATGTAAAAATGTATCAAACATTACCCAGGTATGTGGGGAATCTGAATAATAAGATTGTATAATTCTTGCAGAAAGTGATATTGGCTATGAATAAAAAAGGCTTTGATTTTTAGGTACTTTCTCCCAGCATGCTGCCTGTTCCTTAGGTATAGTAATGCTGGAATTGGTGTTCATGCAAAATCTGTTAAGTATGTTTAAAACTTTTTTTTGTTACTGCTAAAATGCTTCATTCTCTTTGAATGATCACTTAATGTCTTGTAAAATATTGTGGTATAATAGCATTTTAAGGGGTACCACAATGTTGGTTTTGTCTGTTTGGGGATTTTTTAAACTTCTTTTTTTGCATGACATACCTTGCACTCTGAAGATGGAAGCTGTATTGATTTGATAATACTGACTATTGAGGTGTACCTTTAATCTCTTGTGCAATTAGTTCTGCTTTACTCATTTTGAAGTGTCTTTACATGTACTGTATAACATTCCATATCCATTTAACACTAAATAAATTTCATTCACTGTTTTTTTGGTAGCATGGGAGTAATTATAGTATGTCAACCCATTGTTTTAAATGTGTGTACAGTACTATAACAAACTACATAATTAGAGGCAAAAATAATTGCATTAAATAGCAAAGCTTTTAATGTGGATAAAAAACTGTAAATAATGTGGAAACTTGTAGTTTGGTATATGGCTAACTAACATCTTTAGCTGCTGTTGAAAATGTTTTAATAATAAATCCAAAAGTAAGCTTCAATTTGTGCATTTAAAACTCTGAAACTGAAAAAGAAGACTGACTTGCATTAGTTTTGTAAAATGAGAAGTAACCTGGAAAGTCTTACCTTTCAGATGACTGCAGAGGAAGCAGTATGATACGTACATGAGCAGCAGCACAGGTGCCTAGATCACTTGTAGTATTGCAATATGGAAGTAATTTTATTTCCGTAGGCTCTCTTACATGGTAGGAGGTTTCCAAAGCCAGCCTTGTGTAGAAGATTTGAATAGAAATGAGCACTAGAGGGCAGGAAACCAAATGTTTAAGATCAAGGGTAAAGAAAATCTTTAAAGTATCCTAGGCGTACAACTTCTGATAAAAATGTTTCTGAAAATTCCCCCTATCTAGGCTGTAAAAAAATTAAAATTAACTTTCCATTCTGCATTAGTTTTTTAAACTAAGTAATTAGTATAAAAACAAGTGCTGAAACTAAGCAAATTGAAAATGTTAGGATTTTTTCTTAAAAACTTTACTCATAACTTAGACCATATTTCTTAGAAATTAAAACATAATTTAGCCAGACTCTTCTGTTGTATGTACCTGAAACACTTAGGATTATCCCCACAATGCACGTTCAAGGGGTACGTTGGCACAAATTTGGAACAGAAACAACTCCATATAAAAGGAGTTCCCGCTGTCTTTTCTCCCTGAATTTGCTCATTAAACACAATGCTCTGTGTGCATGTATCCATATGCATGTATATATGAGTACACACACACACACACTTGTTCATTCTCTCACTTCATTCACCAAGAAGCTGAGAAAAACTCTAAAAAGTGATTTCTCCAGCAGGTCAGCACTGTCAGTGAGGGTGCTGCAGCCATTTCCCCTTCTTCTGCCCATCTCCTGAACTTAATGTAGTAGAACAGGTTTTTGCTGGAAACAATAGCATCCCGTGAGCGGCTTGCCTTCTGCCTGCCAGTCAAAAAAATATAAAGGCTTTATTTGTACCCATCTAGTGCAACAACACAGCAAAGACTGCTTTCTCACCTCCAGTGAACGGGTTCTTGGAGCTGGGCTTGTGCACCCACTCAAGGTGCAGTCGGAAGTGGAGACAGTGTCAGCAAGAGACGAGGGTGTGGAGGGAGGCGTGTGCCCCTTTTTGCCCCTCTCCAGCAAGCATAAGCAATGGTACTTCTGAGAGTATCAAGGGCTTTCTTCCCTCTGCCTGTGGCTCAGTAGATCAGAAAAAGCTGCAGGCAGCCAGAACAGAATGCAAGAAAAAGGAAAAAGCATGTAGATCAGTGGTTTGGAGTTAACATGTTCTGCCCTAAAAAGGGACAATGTTGGTAACTGAGAGAAGACAGACAGGAAGGGAGAGATAATAATAGAACTAAGAATAGCCTGTAAAGAAATAAAGGCAAGTTCTACAGACACTAAGAAATTATGGTAGGAATAAGTAATGTAATTATTAGGAGCGGCCAAAATAATCATACATCAACTTCCCAAATTATGTTTGAGTTAAAACAGCAAACAAGTGCTGATGTGTAGACGTTACAGGGATTTCAGAATATCTCCTCTTGAGAGGAACACAGTGTTTCGGAGGAGAAATTTGCAGCCAATTCAAAACATCAACATTAGACCTGTGAAATAATGTGTGCAAGAAAAAAGAAACAATTTAAAAACTGAAGGCAAATGTCCTATACAATAGCCCTTAAAAACATTGGTTTTGAAGCATCAATTATCAGAGACAAGCTGAAAAATGGCAGCAGATAGCATGTGAGTAAGGTATGTCACATCAATTTATCTACCTGTATTCTGTCTAGTGGCAGGATATATATGGAGGGTGTGGGGTTTGGAATTTTAATGCAGCTAGGGAATTCAAAGGAGGAGGTGGAGGTCAGATCCATCGCTCCATCTGTAATCTTGGTAACTGCTAAATTTATTCCTTTGCAACTCAGGTATGTTTCAGCTGGGATCTTCACAGGTGGCAGAGACAAGGACTGGGGTGGTGTCTTGGTACAAGATATGGTATGCGATACCACTGCACAGCGAGTGTGCAGCAGCACAGCTAAGGGAACACTTACGTGCAAAGTTTTTAAGTTAAGGCATTCCAGAGTTTTCAAAAGACTGTAGTAGTATTTGCAAAGCTTAATATTTAAAATAGATTTAAATTGTTTAAGGAGCAAAAGAATATGCACTAGAGCCTAGGAATGTATGACTGAGGCTTTTTATAGTTGGGAAAGGAGCTTTATGTCAGATGATAATAATGTTTACAGATCTAAGTTGGTACATGTGGGAAGGGATTAACACTGAATGGTGAAGCTGATAGAAATAGCCTGAGAAATTGACTTGAAAGTGGTCACTTATTTCTGGGCTAGCAGTGTGTGGTTTTATGTTGTGTAGCTGCTCTTCCAAAAGGTAATATTTTCCAGCAATATATTTGGAAGCGTATTTCACAACAAGAAAGGTATTCAAATTTGTGAGGCAGTGGCCATTGTAGATCAACAGATGTGTATAGAAGTAGAACTTCTTACTAACCTGATAAAGAAGCAGGTAAATAAATTGAGCAGGTAAATAAGTAAGTAGGAATGTCATGTAAATAGAACTGAAATTACATGAACAAATGAAAAAATTGATTTTGTTGCAAAAATTAGTAACAGTAAATCAATTAGTGTATATAATATTTATGACCCAACTGAGGATATTGTATCTAATAGTTCTTAATTATTGAAGTAGTCAAAGTGGAAGCTGACAGCAGTTACATTAATTATTGTTTTAATTAATGAGAGAGTGAACTACCAGGCAGACCAAAAGTATCATTTTTAAATAAATAAATCTTTATATGCTGACAAATTGCCTGATAGATAGCGGTTCCCTGTTTGGAAGTATTTTACTGAAGCATTGCAAACATACAATAGTATAAATTAGATTTGGTTTAGTATTAAATGGATTCATTTTTAATGATATCTATTCATTAGAGCACCTGTTTTCATAAAGGAGTCTAATTCAGGATTTTGGGAAGGAGCTACTTTGGGGGAAGAACCTGTTTAGCCGTAGGTTACTAAAACAAAGATTTATAAATAACTGAGAAACTATATAAATAAGGGCAGTTTCACAGATAGCGTAATCCCAGCAATAACATGAGGCCTCTGAAGCACGTAGTATAGGTTTTATTTAATGCAAAGATTTTAAAACCAGTAACCAGACAAAATAAATATGACTTCAAAATAAAGGGACAATAAGGGGACTAAAGCTTATTTCAAAATACTAGGAATGTGAAAATGCACTAGAAGCTGCAAAAACCTAGGTTTGAAGAGCAGAAAATGTTCTGTATGGGCTAGAGCTCTATGAATGGAGGAACAGGTCAGCACATTACTAGTAAGGTGGATTTCTAAAGGTGCAGAAAAAAAAGGGGTTAAAAAAAAGACGGGGGTGCAGGGGGAGTGACTGAGTGTCTCGGAATGCTGGCAGATAGGTTAGCAGAAAACCTGGTCAGTGGTACGCCAGAAGACCTGAAATAGCCTACACAAAATCAGACTGAAAGGCACTAAGTGTCTTGATTAGGAGACAAAAATAGAGAAAAGGGCTGCTCTTAACTGCAGCGAAGAGTAAGTCGGATTGCTGAATTTCAAGCAATCCTCAAGAGTAGCACCGAGCAGACTGGCCCCAGGGGGGGCAATTCTAATGGGAATAACCAGTTCTAGATAGGATTGGACAAAAATAAAAGTGGAAACCTGCTCTTTTTATGTAATCGGGTGTTAGATCGCATTCCAAGGCACTTCTGAAATACCACCTGCTATTAAAAGTGTACTTAATTAATTATGATTTTGGAAACACCTAATTAAAAGAACAGCTGTTTGTAAAATATAAGAAAGAATTAATAGTAATTTCAGATCTGGACCAATTAAAAGGAATATTTCACACCTACTGTAAATTGAAAGATTTATTCAGGGACATGCGTTAAAACCAGCTTTGGACCAGTTTATGTATATAACTACCATGTGTCTGCTGTAAGGAAATAATCCAGCAGAAATATTGAAATCATGACAGTAATTTACGTGTGGCGACTTTTAATAGCCAAGGACATGTGCAAACTGGTCCATAAATGAACAGTCAAAAATTTAGGCATGCCTGCTTTCTGTCTTCTGAGACTTCCCTCCCCATTCCCGGAAAATGCCGGCTTTTCAGTAAAAAGAGTTGAACAAAATGTGTGAGTTAAATATTTCATGCATCAAGTTTTGGTTGTGTTTATTTTTTTGAAAAGAAGAAAGAGTAACGATGCCATGTTGTACAATTAATAGCTTAAATATTATTATATAAATTGTGTAATTGGGTGCATTGTTATGTATTACAGATGGTTTATTGCAATATCAATAAATAACATTTTCCTTTTAAAAAAAGAAAGAAAGAACTTTTTAAAATAATGTTTAATATGTCTCCTTCACTGGACTGATTTTACCGTATGGATTTCAGGGAGTTTGTGGCTCAGCGTCTTTAACCTACTTGAAATGCTATTAAAATAGTGGGTTTGATTCACTGACCTAGTTTTAGCATAATGAATTTTCTCATCTCTGTAAACACAAAATTGTACATATTTGCCTCAGAATTCTGTTATTCCCAGGGAAAAAAAAAAAAAAAAAATCAGAACTATATTTATATACCCTAATTTAGCGGTACAGGTATTTTAAGGTTATCAACTGAAACAGCTGGCTTCTCAAACTCGAACACAATTCATTTGCCCCTGTTGTATCTAATTCTGGAGGTAAGACGTAACTGGGATTTCCCAGGAAAATCTGCGAATTATGACCTTCAATTTTAAAACTTCCTTTATTTTAGTTTCTTCTTTTTTATAGCATTTTGTCTGTTTTGACTCAGTGGAATTACTTTATTTAGCTATGGCTGCCTAAACAAAAGCCTCACTTCACTGTCACTAGCTCTCCCTTACACCAAGATCAGAATTGGGTTTGACATGTAACACTAAAGGGAAAGGCTGTACACCCATTTTGTGTCAGAATTTTATTTCCTGAGCTAAGCTCTTGCTTGTTCACACCAGGATGCGATTTACGGGGAGGTGAGGGGGGTTCGGGTGGGTAGGCGATCTTCCCGGAGGGGTACCGAGGGGTCCCTATCACGTTCCCCCCACTGTCACTGCTACAGGTGGCTCCAGAGACCCCGCTGCCAGAGATGTCACTAACAGAGTTGCAGCCTGTGTTCACCTGAAAGACTGACCCTCGCGGGTGGCCTCTGGCACCTTCTCCCTTATTACAGCCCACAGGGACTTGCTGGCATTAAGTATCTCAGCTTCTTGGTTCCAAGTCTGCCCTGCTGTAAGCTCTCCACCCGCTCTGAAGAAGCACCAGGAGTCTGTTCTGTGCGGCTGAAGCTTCATGATCTAAAACGTGTGAGTGATGGTGTGGATGGCATGTGACAGGAATGTACACATTCTAAATAAATAGCGATGTCCATAAGGATCTCTGTACCTATAGACAGTGCAGTGTCAGTTTTATTGCTGGACATTCCTGTTTCTCTACAGCATTCTCCATAATTTTGCCTGCTTTCTTTTTTCAGCCCAGCTCTGTAACAAGGAGATTCAACCCAGGATTCTGTAATAGTCATAATGTCTACTGAGAGGCTGAAAGGCATTTCACTTCAGATAAAAGTGAGACTTATCCCTGTAACTTCAAGTAAAAATATCTGCTGTGGCTCTTTACCCCCTGTAAAAGCAAATTAGATTAATTTGGGTTGATATTAGAGAACTTAAACTGCAACTGGTAATTTTAAATCTCATATTTGAGAAGGATAAAATGCGTATGTATTGCTAGAGGTCTTCAATTTGAGAACTTTGCTTGCTTTTAAATAGGGTATTTCTATTCTCAAATCATAAGAGTAAGATCACATCATACTAAAAGATGATTGTCATTTTTAGTAGTTTCTCAAATAAGCAAGCAGTTATCTGCCTGAGAGAAAAGGAACCATGTTCAGCCTGTGTTTATAGTTTACAATTTAAGAAATTAAGTTGATGAACATATAGCACTAATTGTTAAGAACAAGATAGATTAATCTGCATACTAACAATGTAAAATGTATGTGAAATGTATAGCTCCATATGTGGAAAGCAGCACAAGCGAAGACCACCAGTTCTGCCAATCAGTCATTCACGTTTCCCACTGTTTTCTTCTATTGTAGCAAAATGTGAGAAGCTGCTCTCAGGCCACACAAACAATGCTCTTTATTGGTCTTTACTGAGGCATGATCAGGCGTCTATGCTGAGACTGCCAGCCTCAAAGAAGTGCTGCTGGATGACATCTGGCAGCCTGGCTTTGCTACAGATAGATTTATGAGCTGTGAAAGATGGTCAAATTAACATCTTCTGCATTCTTGATAGGATTAGGGTTTCTGGGACATGCAGCCATTTGCATATTGCCCTGACTTACCACATTAGTATTGTGCTTGTGGCTCATTTTAATAGATTTTTGTGGGGGGCTTTCTCCCTTTACATCCTACTGGGTTTAGTTGCTATTGACAGTGATGCAGCTGTGTTGGTTTAACAGACCTACCAGAAATCATACTTCTTGCTCTGACTTCTTCCAGTTACAATCTCAATGCAAATCAAGAGCAGCAGTAGTTGTAATAAGATCTTTCACTCAGGGAAGGATGCTCTTCACTAGGCATGAGATCACACATGAAGTCCCTAAAGAGAGAAGCTCTGACCCAAGCTAACTTTCTACAGCCTCAAACAATTATTAAGTTCTTGAAAAGCTTAATTTCGGCAGTAAAAACTTAACTAAAAACACTGTTAGCATTAAATGTCTGTTCCTTTCTCTTTGCCCCTCCTCCCAAATACCCACAAGACTCACTTCCCGTATTTTTGGCAATGCTGTCATCTAGTGTTGCTAAAATATAGCCTGTGCTTGTCACTAGAGTGGAGATGGTTTCAGGTTGCTGCGTGTGCGCTGAATGTGATGGCTGTACACCCCTCAGCAGCTCCTGGCCTGCCTGGGTGGTGGCACAGGGCAAAGCGTCTTTCTGGGGGACAGGGAAAGGGTCTGGGCTGGAGATGCTGAGCCCGGTCGGCACCGGGGCAAGGCTGGCAGCTGGGGTGGGAGAGGGGACTTGTGGGGCCCCCATGGAATGGCAGAGCAGGCCAGTGCTGGAAGATGCCATATGAGAGCACAGGCCACAGACTGTGGCCATCGCTTCCAGACTCTAGGGTGGCTCTTAGCCTTCAGGTGTGGGTAGGAGTGACAGTGGAGGATATATTATAAAATGCAGTTTAGATGCATCATTGTAACCCCATTAAATGCAAAACCAAAGACTGTGTTTCATTCCGCTTTCGATCAAGATACTAGCAGGGAAGCTATTAGCTCGTGTCAGTGAGGCTATGATGTCTGTCACCACAAAAAAATATCCTATTCTCTTCAATGGTCTAACTGATTGAACTTCTCTGAGCTATCAACCCCTTTAAGAAGCTCTTTTTTTCTGCCCTCTAGTTTTGTTTTCCAGATAGAAGTATGCGGTGTAAGCGAGACACTGCGGCAGGAAGCTGGAAGGCTCACTGCCTCTGGGGCTTGGAAACGACAGCAAGTGGCCAGCCCAAGCCCAGAAGACACAACTTGGAGCATTTACAGGTAGAAGGCAAACAGAACTGCAGTTAATTCTGGGTTACCACACAGGTATCAGGGTTTTGTTGACCTTTAGAGCCAGAGATTCATGGCCCTTCTGTGCTGCTTCTGGGACAGCCTGGCACCCACTAGATGCTCTAGTGAATATGTGTGGGGAGTTTGGTAGTTACACTGGATCAGCTTAACTCTGCTGTGTAATTCAGCATACATGACCTTAAGTGAAACATCGCTGTTAGTTAGTTTGAAATCACCCTTTCTTCAGACCAGGTATAGGAAAGCATAAATAAATGGGTCTTCATAGACCCCTAATTGCATTTAGTTGCAAGAAACTAACAGCTTATGCTGTAGACTTAAAGCCATTTAAAATGAGAATTCACCAGTCCTGACACTGAAAAAGCCAGACTCGCCTGCGTTTGGACACTCACTTCAGCTCCTGTGCCACACCTTCCCTGATAAGGATAGGACCATCTCAGGGTTCTGACCCAGCCAAAACTTATCCTGCCCCAGAATGCTTCAACACCGACTGGTTCTCTGATCTCGTTTGTGATATGGCTGCACAAACACTTGCACTGACATAGAAAGATGGGCAATAGCAAAAAAAGGAGAAGGACAAGGCTGCCTCTTCCAGCTGCAAGGCCAGTCTCTGCTGCCTGCAGCTGATGGCGTAAACAATGTTCCCCAGCCTTGGGATGCCGGTGTGAGATAACCAGATAAACTGCACACACACAGTGATGGGACTTCCAAGGTGCATAGAAAAGAGAGGGTATCCAACAAATCACTATTTCAAATTTTTAAAGGGTACTTATATGTACTTAGTCCTTAGCCTGTAAAATAGTATAAAATAAACAAGCTCTTCTTCAGGACATGATGACTTTTCCAGCCTTGTCTTCTGATTTCCTTACTTCCATTTTTCACACTCACTGCCACTCTGACTTAAAGTTAGCTGGTACCTTCTCTCTAGAGTCAATTACTTTTGCTGCAGGTGATGTGTGGTGGAAATATTGTCATTAACCTCAGGAGTTAGCTCCAAACTCCCAACAAGAAATCTACTCTGCTCTGGCATCTTAGTTTAAATAACTTGAACGGATTTAGCATCTCCAAGAGTCCCACCACACTGTTACATTGTGAGCAAAGAAACTACAGAGGCAGAAACGTAAATGGAGTCTAATTTCCTGCAGCAGCGAAGGGCATAGGGAAGGCAATGAAACCTGCATGACCACGGCATAAAAGGCAGAGCAAGCTGTGACTGATTATTTTCTGGTGGCATTGGCTGTATACTCCTAATTTCGTGATGTTATTTTTTTTTTCTAAGCCATATTTGCTGTGTGGACACATTAAAAGGAAGAAGCTCAGGCTCTCCCCACCATCCTGGCACTGGCAGAGGGAGTCGACCAGAGCCTCTTGGTGACCCACTGATGTGTTGTCCCCATAGGTGCCGCCCACACACGGCTGGCCCTAGCCCCAGGGTTGCCTTGTCTTCCAGAAATGAGAGTAGTAGCCTTTATCTCTCTTAGACCTATAATAACTCCTTAAACCAAACTATTTTTTGTTTCCTGGTACTGTTTTCCTACATGACTATGGCACCGTAAAGTTCCTGGCTCAGGGACATCCATTGAAACGGACTGTCACATTACCGCTGCTATTTACTGTGGACTAATAAAGCTTAAAAAGCCCCCAGAAGCTATTAAGATGCCGCTGATGTGTACGTGTGTGGCGGAGCCAGGCGAGGAGGATGATCATTGGCCCCATGCTGGGTGGGATGACATCAGGCCCCGCTTTCCATAGGGCCTCCAGCTTGCCCCAACGTCTGCTGAGGGTTGCGAGAGAATAGAGCCAAGGGGAGAAAACCTTCACGCTGCACCCTCTGGGATCCAATGAGAACACAGGCAGCTTCAGCTGGGGATAAAAGAACTAAAAGAAAAAAAAAAAGCGCAAAAACAAAAAGAGAGACGCTATAGTCTTGGAGCCACTATTAACGGGAGATGAATCGCAAGGGACCATTTCATGCCGAGGGACTTTAGAGAGCAGCATCCCCAAGAGCTGTTAGCTCTCAGCGAGAGTCACGCCAAAGCCCTTTGCTGTCAGGACAGAAGCATGCATATAAATTTTATACCGTTTGTCTTTGAGCAGAGACAAAAGATCAGCTCTAAATCCTCAACATCTTGTCTCGACTAAAATGAAATAATACTCTCTTGTGTGACTGTCTTGTTACTCTTTTCCCATCAAAAGAATACTAGTGATAAATTAATTCATAATTTTGAAAGGTTTTGCTCTTAAAATCAAGAGAAGAAGAAAATGCATAGGGTTTACTCCTGTTAGTGCAAATCGTGCTGCTGCTAAGGATGGTGACTTTGGGAAGTGCACAGTACTTTTGTTTAGTTGAGAAGAAGCACAGCTTTAAAAAGTCAGCCACGAGGTTTTCTTCTGCTTTTCACTAAACTAACTCTGATGATGATTGTTCTCATGTATTTTCTAGTTGCAAGTGCAGTCTGGAAAAAAATAATACTATAGGACTTTTTGCTCTTTTTCAACCAAGATTTCAAACCCTGTAGACATTTTGGGGCCTAAGACCTTCACTTACTCATGCAAGAAAATCTGCTGAATCCAGTAGTCAGACTAAATAGTGGCTCTGGATATAATTTGCAGAATAAAATGCTTTGGAAGCTTTTTTATTACATTAACAATGTGTGCCAAAACAGATATTACGTGCAATTTTACATTTTAAGATCTTGATCTCTTTTATTGCACCAGATTTTGTTCTATGTATTCCCTTTGTTAAATATATATTTTAGCTTTAGTAGTTCATGAATGTGTAATAAGAAATTATTTAATTCTCTGTTCACCATGACCCATTCATCAAACATTTTCTCATTTTATGGCAGTTGAAATAAAAAACTATGTCATGTTAGAGTCTGAAATTAATTACAACTTAATCCTAAGAAGTGTTATTATACAAGGAGCAATTATTGCTAGATTTCCGCTGAAGGATTAACATAAAACTTCTCCAGCTGACCCAACAGCTCTACAGTGGGTGTAGAAGGGGTGAGTGTGTTGCACGGCACAGGTGCTGGCGTGGCTGCGGTGCTGAGTGACTCGGGCACAACCCTGGCAGCAGTTGAACCCTGTGCCTGGGGCACACACTGAGCACACAGTCCCTGAGTGTGTGTACCCAGCCAGGGTGCGAGAGCCAGCAGCAAGGACCGAGCTCTGAAATAGATATATAAAAACACAATTTATATATAAATGTACATAGTTTTTATATATAAATACATACAATTTAGATATATAAATGTGATTATTTTGGGGGGCTCTCTGTGAAGCATCCATGTGTTTTCCTGGTGCACTGAGACCCTCAGCGTCCCTGCCGGCCGGGGCTGCGTGGGAGAGCGGGAGAGCCAGGGGCTGCTCGGCGCGCAGAGCGGTCTCTCCCGTGGGAAGGCTGGAGCCAACAGTAAAATCCAAGCACAGCGGTCAGGCCGTGCCGCTATTCAGCCAGCGGGAATGAGGGCTGAGCGCGCCTTGCTGCCCCTCTCCCCCCTCAGAGAAACAAGTATCATTAACCTTCTGAGTGCTTGAAATAGATTGAGTGAAATATTTGCCTTCTAAGAGGCCAGTGCAGAATGTACACACTTCACAAAGCACAGCACATACCAAACAAGGCTAAGCCCTAAAACACCAAATTATTTCTAAAGCCGTAGATATTTCATACATACTTGTACTTAACTGATCCCTTCTACATACGGAATGAGCGTGAGGGCTGGGAGAGTTAATCTAAACTCTGAAATACTGTACAGTTAAAAGCCTCTTTCATGTAACTGCTTTCATGAACTGAGCTTGGAATTCTTAAAAATCCAAATTGTTACAAAAGAGGGGGCTTGGTGTTTGGCAAAATGACAAAGGCTGCCATTCACTTGCCTGCTGTGTTGCTTGGCTTTACAGTGAGTCCCGATAGGGCTCATGGCACAAGGGATTGCCTAGAATATGTCAGAGGCATTTAAAGAGAAATTCCCAGAGATTTCAGGGATTTCAGGTTCCATTATCCAACCAGCTCCCAATTGAATGGTTTGGGGTTTTTTTTTTGTTGTTTTTTTTTTTTTTATGGCTCCACCTGTCTCTTATTTGTTAATAGCCTGATGACTTTTAAGTTGCACCACAAGTCTCCAAAAACATAGCATTCCTTTGTAGGCCCCCCCAGAACAGATTGGTCTTAAACTCAGGTAACAAACATCAATGTCAAATGATCAGATGTGGAAATATTAAATAAGCAAAGGCAGGCAGGTATAGCTGGTAGAGCTGCCAGCTGAACTGAGACTGCCTGACCACATTTGACTTGTTGAAACTGTGAAATGAAGAATTAAATCCCAGTGTCAAACACCTGACAATTAAGCTCAGTTTGTGCCAAAACTCTCTGCAGCTTAGCCATTTCAAGGGTTATTTTTCTTAAATCGACCTCCATAGGCTGCTTCCCACAGTACTGTGTTGCTTGATGCTGGCAGCAACCCAGTGTCACTTGTGAGCGCATTGTCCTTTACTTGTCTGCACTGAGACAGCATAACCTGCAGCCTTTCAAGACTCTGCATCTAACTGAGTTTCCCAAAATGGGCTGGGAAGAGGTGAGCAGGAACTGGAGCAGAGCTCAGCACTGTTTCTGCAGGTCCTGAGTATATAACAAATCAGAGACAATAATTTGCAGAGTCGATATTAGTGATGTAGAAGTGCCCAAGAGTACTCGTGTGCTTTGCTGCGGTAACTAATCCACTGAGGACTGACAACAGCCTGTGCCTGTTAAATCAAAACTCTAAGTATTTAAAATAGGCCTACAACAATTGAGTAACACTGTGGCATCTTAAATTGCAATATGTATACTATATGTTGTAGTACATTGGCATGAATTGGCTTATTCTAGTTTCAGTTTGCTTTTACAAACCAAGAATAAATGAGTGGGTGGTCCATCAGAACAAGAGCTAGTCTCACCGTCCAGATAGGGCAGAGCTCATGTGCTGTCTTTGCTTTTGTGAATACTGGACTTTTCTCCTACCTCACTCCAGCATAACTCACAGGTGTCGGACTGACTTACAGAAATTGAAATGCTTTCAAGTAAGACACAGCCATGTCTGTCTAAAGGTGTCATCACTGTGAGCTTCACTCCTGTGCTGAACCTTTGGAGACTCCTGTTCTTCATCCAGCTCTGCTCAGTTATTGAAGAAAGATTTATTTATTTTATTGATTTTGTGATGTCACTTTATAGGAAGGGATTGTTGCAAACAACAAAACAGCTTACTGTCTGCTTTAACCTCACAAATTAGAGTAATATCTTGTAACTGTGCCTTCAAAATCAGAAAGTGGTGAAAGAGGTTGTTAGTTTGCTATTTAATAAGACCTGAGGTTTTCTATGTGTAAAAAAAGTAATTAAAGCCAGCTGCATTAAAAACATACCCAGATTCAGCATCACTGACTTTTCTCCAAAGGAAAATCAATGAATGATATGGCCAGCTCTTGAGATTATGAGACAGTGAGATATTTGTTAGTATGGTTGCATGAATACGTGAAGAACTGTGAGTTCAAACTGGCTGCCATTTCTACTGAGCAGCCAAAGGAAAGAAAACAATGCTAATTGTGTGCAATATAGCACAAAGCTGATTTTATTTTAATTTTTTTTATCCTTGAAGACTTCCAAAGAATTAGAGCTCCCAGAATACAAAATCCAGAAACTAAAAAGTCAATTGATACCATATTTTTTTAAAAGGTAGCTCATGGTTTTCCTCAAAAGACAGATATAGTATCCTGATACATTTAGGGAGCAGCACCTGCATGATGACAACCCAACCTTGCAGCTGCATGTGAAGAAGGTGCCCTCTCCTTAATTATGCCCAGGACCACCTGCTTCTCAGATGGGAGAGCTTATCAGGCCTGCAGGGGAGACAGTCAGGCTTGCTCCTGGAGGTGTGTCTGTTCTTGCTGAGGATGTTGAGTGACCAGGAAGAGATGAGGCGGGAAAGATGAGACAACAGGAGCCAGCCAAGCCAGGAACCAGAGAAGTGGAGAAGGACCACCACAGCTGCAGTGGAAGAGCAGAGGTAAGGCTGGCTGCAGGGTGGGGGCGTGGGCAGATTTGGGTGGCTGAACTAAATCTGGAGGGGTGACAAGTATGTGCTGTGGTAGAGCTGTCACAGGGTTGGAAAGGAACAGATCCCGCTGGAGGTGAAGATCTTGGCTTCAAAGCTTCTCTGTGTTTGGTTGGCTTAGCTGGTGGTGTCAGCTGCCACCTAACCACAGGAGAAGATGAAAATGTTGAGGTAGGAAGCAAAAAGTCACAGTCTTCCCCATTAAAAATAAATCTGGGGGTCTGACTGTGGTTTTCTAGCCTTTGGGACCTGCAATACCCGAAGTACAAAAACTGGGTTATTTTTTGCCATTCAGCTCTAGCCCTTAGTGTTATTAAGCACAGTAAATGCAGTTAATACAGTCTCTTGTGTTCTTGTGTTTCATTACTTGGTGGTGCTATAGAAAAGACTTCGAGATCTTTTGGAGTGTCGGGGGAATAATGCGGTAAAACTTGGAACAAAGGATCCTATTCTTTCTTCTCTCTCTTGAGTAAAACAATGAATTTGTTCAGAGTTTCTAATTGGGTTTCTAAACACAGGGCAATGTGGGTAATCAGATCAGTTGCCATGGTGTTCCACTTTTGCATCTGATGGTGTGACATGTAAGCTCTAACAGCACTGCACAAAACTTCTGTGCCAGTGTCATGGATGTAAAACTAAGCTGCATGTTATTGCAAGATGTTATGCAATGCTATAGCCAGCAGTTTGCTGTATGGCTGTTTGTATGACATAGGCATGAAAGAAAATTGAGCTGTCAGTTAAAAAAAATTGTGTAAGTCACATACATTGATGATCAAGCTTTTGCAGAGTGCTGCTGAGGATTATCCAAGATACTTGCTGTAAAGAAAAATCCCTTGGCACTAAGAGCTGTATAGAGCAGTCTGGATCCTCTTGAGAGAGCCACTGGCAAATTCTTATTGCATCTAGGTGGTGTCCTCACAGCCATCCATATAGAAAGAGTCTGCAAGTGCTCCCAGTCATTGGCAGGCACCTGTGGCTGTGTAGGACCACAGGCACCTAAATGCACCAGTCTGGGGGCAGCTGAGGAGGGCCAGTTTGCAGACTGGGGCATGCTGGTGGCTGCCCTCCTACCACCCCTCACACGCACCGTGACAGTACTCGGGTGCATCTGTGGCACTTGGTATATGAACCAGGTCTGGGGACTGCAAGTAAGGGCTTCAACTCGAGTACTCCTTCACTGTCAGACAGAGAGATTAACGGTGAAAAAGAAGGGCTAGAAAAGATTGGGAAGGCACACATGCTTTTACAGAGCTACCTAAGCAATGGTTCTGGTTTGGAGCTTTTGTTGGCTTTTTACCTTTTCATGTGGTGTTCTTCAAGCATGTTGAGTTGTGGGTTGAATTCATCTAGAGGTTGTGGAAGGGACCATGTTTAGGACTAGGAACAAGCAGCTCAAATTGCATAAACTTTTTGAACACTGTAGTTCAGCTTTTAAAAGATAATTTCAAAACTAACACTGAATTTGTCTCTGGGCAGTATTTTATCAACCTGAAACTCTCTCTGAACAATAATGTTATGAACTTACATTAAGGAAAGTGAACACTACTTGTTATCTTGCCACATTTTGAGCATAAAAGTTGCAAGGGCTGTAAGTCAGCAACAGTTTCTCTCTTGCCTGGGTTAAGTTCAATTTCAAAGAGACAATATTCTGGTTTAGCTCAGTCACATCGTGTCCATAGGCTTCTGTGCGTACCTGTGAGGCTGAATAACACTTTGTCATAATATGTTTGCCAACAATTTAACCGTGAAATTCAAATTTCTGTAACACATTGTTACCATTTCCCTTGTATGAAAAGGTGAAATTCTGTAAACCAGCAAGGTAAATAATGCTGCCATAAGAATACATATAACTTGGCTAAACACTCATCTATGAGAATGCTGGAGTTTTGAGAGAGATGCATTTTGCTAAGACAGAGAGCTGGTTACACAGTGACCTTTCAAAAGTAGTGCCGTTTTCCTCTTGTAGTCCTGCTGCTTCCCCAAACAATTCTTCAGGTTAAAAAGAAAATATGCCTGGTGCTTCCTCAAACAAGAGGGTTCAGAGGAACAGTCACATCAGGAAGACTGGGTTTTATTTTTGACATTGCCCTGTCTGATTTATCCATGGTTTATTTAGTTGTTTTACTGCACCTGTCAATGATTTGATGTTTAATTGCTGGTCCTGTTGTGTGTGAGGTGACCATGATAGGTGCCTCACTGCTGCTCAGATACTGCTCCTCTGTGCTTGATCTGGTTCAGGAATAATGTATGAGAAGCAGCCATCTGACTGACTGCAGGGGTAATGTCAAGATATCTCTGCAGAATAATTAAATTAATTTAATCCTTAAACACACATCTCTCTGCAGACAGGTATCGTTCCAGTTTCTGCACAAGTCACTCCCTAGGAGCTTCTTTTCTATGTATGAAGGGACAAGGTCCTTCACACACCTCAAGTGCCACCTTGACTTTCTGTACAGCTGCAGTGGGGCAGAGCAGTTGCTGGCATGCAGCTGGGTATGTGCTGTAGAAATTACAATCCCCTTTTTTTCAGAATCTGAGCAGGATGTTTATAAAGGAGAGAAACCGAGACTGAGGGAAGCCTGAGCTTTCCTTGCCAAAATGTATCACAGAATCGTGCTTCAGTGAGCAGATAAAGTAGTTAACATCTAAAATTCCTCTTCCCCCTTGGTAAGACAACTCACCTACTTGAACATTATGGTCCCTCTAAAAGTGACTTGCTTTGGCCTTAGCTCACTGGCTACATGAAACACAATCTCCAAAATACCATCTCTATACATAGCTGCTTCTGAGTTTCTCAATCTTTTCACAGCTGGTTTCTCACCCAACTCTGTTCATGTTCCTGTTCAAAGTCAGTCAGTGATCATCTGCTCTGTGGAAACAGGACTGGACTGGTTTGTTTAGCTTGTGAAGCTTTTGTAAGCAATACAGGTTTTTTTTTTTTCTAGGACTTACTGTTTATTGAACTCTGAGTTGTTCCTTCTTTTGGTATAAATGTCTGTTTTTCTAGTTGGGCAATTTCAGTGTAACTTTAACCTTTAGGCTTATAGAAATAGATTTGGAGGAAGGAATAGCTGTCTTGTTTATGTCCTTGGAAAAACTTTAATGTACTAAAACTCATGAACTGACTCTAGAGGCTCTCATCTCCTTCGTTAGGTGACATGGCACACACGTTGTTCAGCAGTGTAACGGTGCTACAGGCATTGCAGGGCTTTGAGAAAAGAGTTATGTCCACTACTTGTCGTAAAATAGTTGGCACTTTATTGGAGAGGAAAGAGGAAAGCTGACAAAGTCGAGGGACACCCGTGGCAGGCAGGTGAGGACAGGCAAGGCTGGGAGGGTGGACCGTGGCCGCCAGCCGGACAGAGCAATTCTTGGCCCGCGGACAGGCAGCCGCGCTCCTTCTCAGCGGCTCAGCCCTCGAAGAAGCCGACGAAGAAGCTGCACAGCGAGTGCCAGCGCTCGGCGCAGTAGGTCTCCGCTGGGTCTCCCGTGGGCCCCGGGGCGGCGGCCGTCGGGGAGGGCCCAGGGGCGGGCAGCAGGCGGAGCTGCGCCTCGGGCGGCGCCCGGCCCGGGCCGCACAGGCGGGCGCTGAGCGGGCCGCCCTGGGCGCAGGGGTGCCGCCGCCGCCGCAGCTTGCCCAGGATCTGCCGCCAGTACTGGCGGCTGCGGGCGTCGTATGCGGGGCAGCGCCGCGGCTCTCCGCGGTACGCGCAGCTCCGCGCCGCCCCACCGCCCGCCGGCGGCCGGCAGCTCAGCCGAAGCTCGCTGGCCCCCGCCTCCGAGCGCAGCTCCCAGCTGCATCGGTGCTGCTCCGGCGTGGAGAAGCGCCCCGCTTGCACCGCCTCCTTGGCCTCTCGCCCCGTCGCGGCGGCGACAGCCCCTAGGGCAGCCAGGGCCAGCAAGACCAGGGGCAGCCTCATCTCCTCGGCGCCGTGGGAGCCTCCTCCGGTGCCTCAGCGACGGAGCGTTCCGGCACGGGGCCCGCCGACCCGCCGCATCCTCCGCGCCCTGCGGAGACACGGACACTGGCGAGCGGGTGCCCCCGCTGCTCCCACCCGCTGCCTGCCCCGGCGGGAGCGCAGCCCCTGGGGTCGCGCCAGGCTGAGCCGGGTGGCATTTGTTTCGGCGGAGGGGCTTGCCCCTTCAGAATCGTAACCCCCGGGGCTTTTAGCTTGTTTTTTTCCCCCTCGCCCCCTGGCTCCGCTGAGGGACCGCCGATGGCGGCGGGGCTCTGGGACCACCCCAGCCGGGAAGTCGTAACCCCGGGGCGCCGCATCGTGAGCCCGCACCTGCCAGCTTGCAGCATCAAAGCAGCGAGCGGGCGCGGGTCAATCGCCAGAGCTGGCTAAGGGCAAACCGCTCCCCTAAAAACCCGTCGTTGCACCCCGAACCCGGCTTCCCCCCACCGGTCTGTCCCGAGGGCACTCACGGTGCGCTGTGGGGTTGGTGGAGGTGCCCGGGGACAGGCGTGCGCGGCGCTCTGCGGCGGCGGGGCCGGGCAGGGGGGTTATCAATGGCCGGGGGCTGCCCCCGCTGACGCCCCTCCCCGGCCCGCCGCCCGCGGGGGGACACGCGAGGAGCTCTGTGCCCCAACTTGAGAGAAGTTCACTGCCCCCTCTCCTTTCCCCCCCCGCTTTCGGTCGAGGAAATCTCACGCCAGTATCGCAAAACCATCCCGGGGCCGCGGCGCACTTGGTAGGTGCCCTGCCCGACAGACCACGGTCTGGGTGCCGAGTCGGGCAGCAGCGGCTGTGCGGAGACCTGCCTTCAGGATGCTGGTGGATGAGAATCGATCTCTTTCTTTTCCCTTGCACAAAAAGGGATTCTCATTTCGGAAGTAAAATACCAACGTAGATTATTCTAGGACGGTTATTTATGTGGATACAGGCTTCTATATACGGAGGATGTGTTTTTTAAAAAAATGCCAGAAGTTTCAAGAAAATGCAGACGTGATCTTTGTTACTGCAGTTTCAGAAATCTCTGGGTGGAATTAGACGCACAAGATCCGTGTGTGCTTCAGTTTCATGGGTGATGATGTACTTTTCACTTCTGTTCCAAACTTCTTAATAGCACTCTGACCCTTTTACGAACGTCGAAGTCAACGAGCCCTCGAGTTCCCCAGCACCTCCCCGCTGTCTCCGCAGTAGCGGATCAGCAGAAGAGCGTGTCCCTGCTCAGCATGCCGAGCCCGGCCCTGCACAGCAGAGACACTCTTCTCCTGCGCTGCTTGCAGGGGAAGTCCGGGCTGTCCCCTGAGCTGTCACAGGCTTTTGGAAAGATTACTGCTGAGCTATAGATGCAAATACTCTCCTATGCCCCTCAATATGTGCACATACTACACAGACCGTTGTGCTGTCGGTGTAACGCTGTAGCCGAACCGCGGCCGCCCCCAGGCGGTCAGAACCGCGGGCGCGGCCGAGGCAGCTCCTGCTGCCGCCCCGTTCCGGTGCGCGGAGTCGCCTGAGGCACGGCTGGGGCACGGCGACAGAGGGGTGGGAGAGCAAAGCTAAAACGTAGCCTTCTTCGCACAACGAGGTCAGTGTTGTTGTAATGAAGACTGAGTGGTATAGGGACATCTTTTGGCTTTCTTCTTGTGTCATCCCTACTTTCCAGTGACTTCTTGAAAGATCCCCTGTGCTTATAGCAAGGTATGCGTGGGAGGTGTTTGCAACTGTGGCTGCAGAGGATAAAGTGTGCCTGGGTGTTTCTGGAGTCACCTGCACACAGACATTTAGACGCTGGCTTTCATACGCATTTCTGAGTATGTGGTTTGATCAACATCTTAGTCCAGTCTAGGTATGGCTCCCTCCCTGTCTTCCCAGTGCTGCCCATGTCTTTGTGAGGCACCAGCTCTGGACTAGTTGTAGTATGAGCTGGATCTAAGAACACTTTATTTTGCTGGGCAGCTGCCCTGGTTGATCAGAGCAAGGAAGTTATTTGGAGCAGTGGTTTTGGCAAAGCATCCCAAAAGAGTGCCTTTATTTGTTCCTGAGTGCTTGGGCGTACCGTACCCTGTTGGGACATGGCTAATAGAGAAGGGGCATGGCTCTATTGATCCGTTGTATCAGGAGAATTTTGTTCTAAGTTAGCATGAGTAGGCCTCAGTTAGCATGAGTCTGGTGCAGTATAAGTGGAAAAGTACTGAGCGGTCGCTCTCTGGTTAGCTGAGCGTCTAAGATAAACAAGCTGGGGAATTATCTCTAGCAGGGTGAGAAGGTTGCATTCCAGAGAAACCACAAGAAGGTTGAGCTCGTTATGTATACTATCCAATTAATAGAAGACGAGTAGGCATAATTATTGTATACTATCCAATTAATAGAAGACGAGTAGGCATAATTATTGTATGCTATCCAATTAATAGATGACAAGTAGGCATAATTACTGTAAGTCTTATATAAACCAGCTTAGTGTCTCAATAAAGCGAGGTATGCTTATCACTCATATTGGGTCGACCGCATTCCTTCCTCCGTCCGCTCGGGTTTGGAACTCTGATGGAATTTTTCTCTCGGCAATTGGCGCCCGAACCGGCGATCCGAAGCGGCGGATAGAAGCAAAAGGCGCCGGGAGAGCAGCGACCGGCGGGCAAGAGCGACCGAACACTGTGCTACGGTGTGTCGTCTCCGAAGCCTGAACCGACTGAAGTTCGCCAGTGCTGGGCTACAGGAAACAAGGGCTGCAAGAGGTCTCTTAATTTAGCAAGAGGTACCGTACTATAATGATGAATAACGGGGAAATAGATTAAAAATGATGAATAACGGAGAGATAGATAACAGAGAAATGGGTTAAAAGTGATAGATAACAGAGAAACGGGTTAAAAGTGATAAATAACAGAGAAACGGGTTAAAAGTGATAAATAACAGAGAAACGGATTAAAAGTGATGAATAACGGAGAAACGGGTTAAAATGATGAATAACAGAGAAATGGATTTAGAAGTAGCCCTAGATTTATTACAAAGCTTTTTAGAAAAGCGAGGTGTTGATCATAGTTACGTTAAACAGCTAGCTGGTCTAGTAACATTGGGAAAAACTAAAGGCTGTTTTCAGGATCCTGATTTATTGTGTGATGAAGGAGAATGGAGGAAATTGGGGGATGTGTTGTGGGATATGATCATAGACGAGGATAAAACAGCTAAGAAACTGATGAAACCGTGGAGGGAAGTAATTAATAATATTAAGCGTCATAAACTGGAGAAGAATTTAGCCGCGGTAGCTTCACAGAAACTCGGCAAAATGGAGCCTTCCGCTCCGCCGATGGAAACAGGCATATCTGCGTTTTCAGGGGGGCCAACGCTGCCACCCTCAGGACAAGACGATTTGTTATTTAGTACATGTAAGGCTCCTGTTTCTCCGTGCTGGCAATCGGTGCGTGTAAAAAAGAAAGCAGAGTTGAGTTCTAGTTGGAATGTAGATCAAGTACAGCAGTCGCAGCAGCAGAAACAAAGTTGTGAGGAGTATAACGATCGGAAAGCTATAAGTGAGTCAGAGATGGAGAAAGTTGTAAAGGATACATCTAAGAGACCAGTCAGGTGTCCAGCACTAGTTAATTGGAAAAAGGTAATGGAGGATGCTGCAGACAATGGAGATTTTGTGCCAGATTCACCTTTTGCGTTCTCCGCACTATTTGAGCGAGATAGACATGGAGATATGCACGGGCAGTATAATCTGATTAGTTGGAAATTATTGTCGCAGTTGAGAGCTACAGTTTCGGAATCAGGGTTGCATGGAGAGCCGACTAAACAGCTTTTAAATTATTTGTTTGGGAGTACGTTATTGTGTCCAGAAGACATTAAGGTAATAATGAGAATGATAATGACACAGTCACAGTTGTTATTGTGGCAAGCACATTGGCAGAGATTTTGTGAGGCTTCTGTACAGCAAGCGAGAAATCCTAATGATCCTTTAAGTGATGTAACGGTAGAACAGTTAATGGGGTTAGGACCATTCCTTCAAGTTCGAGCTCAATTAGAAATGGGCCCCGAAAAATGTGCTGAGGCTATGAGAACAGCTCGAGAAGCCATTGAGCATGTTAAAACATCACAGCCATCTCCGTCGTACATGAGTATTAAGCAAGAAAGGGATGAATCATTTGCACAATTTATAGACAGGATTACTTCAGCAATAGAACAATCAGATGTACCAGGCTGGATGAGGGCAGCTTTGTTAAGACAGTGTGCATTGCAGAATGCAAATTCAGTAACTAGAGGTATCTTAGTGACGTTACCTGCAGACGCTACCATAGAAGCTATGTTAGACAGAATGAGCAGAGTTCCGGTAGGGCCACAAGCCATGATGGTAGAGGCTATGGAGAAGCTAGGGAGAGACCTCCTGCAAGCCCAGCAACAGGCATTTGCTGCATTAGCCCCGCTACGTGCTACTGCTGTGGAAGTAGAAAGACGACCACGCCCGAATGAGGGAAGACAGAGTAATAAATGCTTCAGATGTGGAAAAGAAGGTCACTTTCGCCGTGACTGCCGGGTGCCTCGAGTTTGGTGTGAGAACTGTAAATCTAGCGGTCATAATACTGAAGCATGTTTCTCGGGAAACGGGAGAATGAGCGCGCCGAGCCGCCGCGCTCCGACAAAAGTGGCAGCTCCAGCAATCGAAACACCAGAGGATCTACAGAGAGAGCACCACATGACAGTGACAGCTGCTCCACTGGTACGCTCCAACCTGCAACAGCCGGGAGCCTCGGATTGGACTTGGCAACCTCAGTAGATATCAGTTTGATCGATCAGCGGCCACAAAAGATACCATCCACCTTTAAAGGACCTTTAATAATTAATGGACAATCACAAGGGGCATTGTTAATTGGTCGTTCGTCGAGTGGTATGAAAGGCCTTACGGTTATCGCGGGACTTATTGATGCCGATTACAAAGGGATTGTACAAATTATGGTTCAGACACTGTTTCCTCCGATTTTCATTCCGAAGGGTAGTCAAATAGCACAATTGATACCACTTCCGCAATTAACAAAGGACATGACGCCAGCATTATCTTCAGAAAGAGGAGGTGGTGGATTTGGATCGACAGGACCTGCTGTGATGCTAACTATGTCAATGAGCCGGCGACCAACTGCGTCAGTTCGAATGGAATCTAGAGGACAATCTATTTTACTTACAATGTTACTGGACACTGGGGCTGATTTGACCATCGTAGATGAGGGCACCTGGCCTCAGGATTGGCCAACAAAACCTATGGACAGGGGCGTTGAAGGAGTAGGAGGTCATTCATCAGTACGTCAAAGTATTTAACGTATCCTGTTCATCATAGACGGGCGAAAAGCCAATTCATTTGTTACAGTGATGACTCTTCCTGCAGGTGTAAATGGACTAATAGGCCGAGATATATTGGATCAGCTAGGAGCTGTTTTGACAACTGAAAGGGCTTTTCGCTAACGGTCACTGCAAAATGGGCTTTCCCGATCCCTCTTAAATGGACTTCAGATGACCCTGTATGGATCGAGCAGTGGCCGTTAAAGATGGAAAGTCTTGCAGCAGCACATCAGTTGGTACAAGAACAGTTTGATCAAGGACATTTGCAACTGTCAACAAGCCCATGGAATACGCCTATATTTGTGATTAAGAAAAAATCAGGAAAGTTCCGACTGCTTCATGATTTGAGAGCTGTAAATGCACAAATGCAACCGATGGGAGCATTACAACCTGGTCTTCCGAATCCGGCAATGCTTCCTGAACACTGGAAGTTGTTAATTGTGGATTTGAAGGATTGCTTTTTTACTATTTCTTTGCACCACCTCAATACACAGCGATTTGCCTTCACTTTGCCAGCAATAAATAGGGAAGCTCCTGCTCAGCGGTTTGAGTGGACTGTGTTACCGCAAGGAATGAAAAATAGTCCGACATTGTGTCAATTGTTTGTGGACAATGCGTTGCGTCCTATTCGTGATGCCTGGCCTACAGCGATGGTGTATCACTACATGGATGATATTCTTATTGCACAAGAACAAGACTTTACTGAGCAACAATTGCAATTTTTACATTGTCAGTTGTATAAGGAGGGTTTAGTAATTGCTAAGGAAAAAATTCAGCGACAAGAACCGTGGTTGTACTTAGGGTGGAAAATTACTGACTCCCAAATTCGACCGCAAAAACTGCATATTACCACAGATATTAGGATACTTCATGATGTTCAGAAACTCATGGGGGATTTACAATGGTTAAGGCCTGTCGTGGGTATTACCAATACGCAGTTAGAGGTGTTACGACCATTGCTGCGTGGAACCGATCCCTCCACTCCGGTGGATCTCTCTATGGAGCAAAAACAAATGATCCAGAATTTAGCTCACTTAATCACATTGGGTTTTACAAGGAGACGTGACCCTGCAATACCTGTAGATTTTTCTGTTTTTCAAACAGATGGTCATTTAATTGGGGCTCTTACACAGCACAAAGAAAAAAAAGGGGAGCGAGAGGAACTTGGGATACTTGAATGGGTATTTCCAAAGCTACAGCCAAGAAAGTCAATACAGCAAAAGGTCGAAACTTTAGCAGATTTAATAAGGAAGGGTAGGAAGCGTGTAATTCAGATCACAGGGCAAGAGTTGCAGACAATATATGTTCCGATGAAAAAAGAAGCAATAGAGTGGTACCTTCAGAATAGCGAGGAGTTGTGTGAGTGTTTATTCTCATCAGCTACAACTATATCCTTGTCTCCTGTAAAGGCGGCAATAGTGCAGTTTATTGGTCACAATGAATGGATGCAGAAACCTCTCCGCAGTAAATCACACCTAGAAGATGCCCAGACAGTGTTTACGGATGCAGGAAAAAGGTCCAGAAGAGCTGCAGTTACCTGGATCGCTTGTGGTGAGTGGCACCACCACTTGCTGGAAGCTGTTCCGGGAGATTCCTTGCAGACATTGGAGCTTGCTGCTGTTGTATGGGCCATGGGAAAATGGAGAGAGGAAACAATTAATATTGTGACCGATTCGCTGTATGTCGCGGGTGTGTTACACAGGATAGAAGATTCTCAGATTAAGGATGTTAAGCAACTGCGCTTGGGAGAACTGTTTAGACAGTTGCGTACATTAATTCAAGGAAGAACAAAACCATATGCAGTGATTCACATCCATAGTCATATGTGGGATTGTGGCCTTGGGGAAGGGAATGCTAGAGCAGATAGGTTGGTAGCATGTTCGGCCCCTGTTAGTGATTTTGTCAAGGCTAGAGAATCACATAGTGTGTTCCATCAGAATGCGAAAGGATTACATTCACAGTTTAAGATCACTGTAGAGGAAGCTAAGGGAATTGTACGGACTTGCCCTCAGTGTAGTCATCATGGTTCTGGTCTAGGCGTAGGGGTTAATCCTAGGGGGTTGGGTCCTAATGAGATATGGCAAATGGACGTGACGCATGTGCCCTCAATGGGTAGGCTCAAATATGTACATATTACAGTTGATACATATAGTCATTTTGTATGGGCAACGCCACAGGCAGGAGAAAAAGCTAGTCATGTGATTCGTCACTTGACGGCGTGTTTTGCTGTAATGGGGGTACCAGCACAGATTAAAACGGATAATGGGCCAGCTTATTGTAGTGAGAAGATGCGTAAATTCTGTCAGTTATGGGGAGTACAACATGTTACAGGGATTCCACATTCCCCAACGGGACAAGCAATTGTAGAGAGAATGAATCAAACGCTGAAGCAATATTTGCAGAAATTTCAAGATATCACGGACAGTCAAGAAAGGGTTATGAAAACATTGTTTGTTTTAAATTACCTCTGTATATTTGGATCAGATGAGGAGCCACCAGTAAAAGTGCATTCAGGTCTCTCAAAGAAAGTAACTGTTCAAATGAAGGTGTTTTATCGAGATCCAGAAACTGGACAGTGGAAAGGGCCTGCAGAAGTTCAATACATTGGCAGAGGATACATGTGTGTACTTACTCCTACAGGGCCAAGATGGATACCTGCAAAATGGACTCGGCCAACATTAAAGGACTGATGGTGTTTATTTTGACTGCCATTGGTGCAACAGCTGTCCCGCATTTGTTGATGAAGCAACAGAACATTTGGTTAACTTGGGCCAATAAGACGCACAATCCTAATTTCTGTCTGAGTCTCGCTTCAGCTCAAGAGCCATTCAAGACGTGTCTAATTGGAATACCTTTATCAGTCAATGAATCTATTGAGATGCTTACAGGACTGTATAATGTGTCTGTTTGGAACAACTGTAATTGTACGGGGGAACCTGATGCTTGTTTAGCTCATTTACCCTTTAATAATGCATCTTGTCGATTAGCTTTCCAATCGCTAGGTGGTGGACCTCGCTAGGTTTTCCTTCATGGCTGTTGTCATTCTTTAAACCAGTATTGGTAGGAATTGCCTTTATTTTGCTTATATTGCTTATTGGTATGTGTTGCCTTTCATGTATTAGGCAATTATGTTTAAAGATAATTGATGCTACTTTTCGCAAGGAAGTGTTATTAGCCCAAAGAGAAAAAGGGGGAATTGTTGGGACATGGCTAATAGAGAAGGGGCATGGCTCTATTGATCCGTTGTATCAGGAGAATTTTGTTCTAAGTTAGCATGAGTAGGCCTCAGTTAGCATGAGTCTGGTGCAGTATAAGTGGAAAAGTACTGAGCGGTCGCTCTCTGGTTAGCTGAGCGTCTAAGATAAACAAGCTGGGGAATTATCTCTAGCAGGGTGAGAAGGTTGCATTCCAGAGAAACCACAAGAAGGTTGAGCTCATTATGTATACTATCCAATTAATAGAAGATGAGTAGGCATAATTATTGTATACTATCCAATTAATAGAAGACGAGTAGGCATAATTATTGTATGCTATCCAATTAATAGATGACAAGTAGGCATAATTACTGTAAGTCTTATATAAACCAGCTTAGTGTCTCAATAAAGCGAGGTATGCTTATCACTCATATTGGGTCGACCGCATTCCTTCCTCCGTCCGCTCGGGTTTGGAACTCTGATGGAATTTTTCTCTCGGCAGTACCCCTCTAATCTTTCCTCATGGAGTTGTTCTATTTTGAACAAATACTATTCAGTACGACTTGAGGGGGGGAGACAGGCTGATATTGACTCATTTATATTTCTGTGCAGTAAGTCCTGAAAAGGAAAGACTTCTGTAGAGGCTGAGAAAATGACTGCTGGAGGAGATGTGGGATGCAGAGTGCTTTCTCTAACTGAGGGAAAGAGGGGGATTTTCAGAGAGCTCTCATTTCCCAGCTGCATTTCATACTTAGAGCATGGAGACATTGCTTTCCTTAGTTGGTTGTTTGAGGTGGGAGTTGAAACAGCAGGGGAAAGAAATTCAATGACTTAGGCAACAAACTCTAGGAGAAGGTTTACAACCAGAAATTTGAAGTGGAAGCTGGCATCTCCTGTTGCAGAGTTACATACCTAACTACCTCTGAAGAACAAGGCATAGCTGACTGTTAGCTGTGCATGGCTCCTTGTCCACCGTGCTGGATTGTATAAATACCTTTCAGGGGTGCTGAGGACTTCCCGTGGGCTGTAGGAGGAATCTTGGCATCTAACTTTGGGCTGTGGGTACCATGAGGCATCATAAAGAACTGCATTGTGACTTTTAAGACCCTCTGTGGCTCCAGTGAGCATAAGGCACATCATGTGCGTTAGCTTATTAGTCCAGCAAACCTTGGAGTTGCTTTCAGATTAAGTTGTGACCACCTGTAGTTGCTATGTGCTATTAGACAGAGATCCTTGTCCATTTTCCACATTCTTACTGGCATTTATGCAAAGTGAAATGAAGTTCTCTAATACGTTTGAGATCATTTTTATAGTAGGTTATCGTAAGCATATCAGGTTTGTAGTGATATATAACTGCGTTTTAATGAATGTTTTGCTATTACACTTTTTGGACAGTTCAAATTTCATGCAAGCTATTACTGTTCGTGAACTAAGGAAAGAAAGTGAAACAGAATGAAACTTGCCAAAACTCCCCATACAGTAATTTTATCCCCTGTATTTTTCTTTGCCATGTTCTCCTAGTACCTATATTTACACAGACATTTTCCTCCATGATTGCAACTGATCTTTTACAGAAAAGCAGATGTTAATCTTACTCATTAATTCTATATTAATTTTCCTGCACATGCTACAATTTTATCTCTTGGTTTTGATGGGGACGAGGGGTGGGTGGGGGGGAAAGATTCTTACATTACCAAAATCACTGTATCCTTTTGTTCTGCATTTGCAGCTAAAATAATCTAGTTAGTCTGTTTTGCTACTGTAGCCGGGGTTTGACTTCTTTCTCCATCATTCCCCTCACCTTAGAACATAAGCTTTATAGTTATAGGAGTCAGCTTTGAAAATGTGATCAAAGTGTGCACCATGGAAGAGCTGCTTGCCTTGTATCTGCAGAGAGCCTGAAACAAATCTCTGGGGAGGTAAGTGATCGTCCATCTAAGTAAATGAAATAAAGAGAATATATATATATATTGGCCAATGAATAAATTACCTTGTTAAATTTTAACTAGGAACTGAAAAGCCTGTATTCCATTTATAGGCTATTTCACCCTCATTGAAGATACTGTCCAAGGAACTGGGTTAATTCTTTAACCTCAGGGTTCTGAGTTTTGAAAGTCCAGTTGAGTTAACCCTTTTTTTTTTTTTTTAATCAAAGCTCCGGTCACTGTGAAAAATCAAACCTATTCCTATTATTTTTAGCTCCCAGGATTGCAGCAACAATTGATAACGATTGCAGAATACTTCTGTATTACAAGTGGAAAATAGCTGCAGTCTTCAGCCCTTTGTTTAAAGTTCCTTTTCAGGGAAGTGGGTAGTGTAAAGAACACTGATTCAAAAACTTTAATTGTTCTATTATAAATACACAACATGAGCATAGCTGTGTTTAACCTACTTGTTTGAGTGACCAGTTTTCTGATTTCTTGTTACTGATTCAAGAGAATCAAGTCATATTTAATGTCATAATAGGCATCATCTACAGGAAGATAAGATAGACTGACCTTCTCTATTACCTGGTTTTGTTCAGGGCAAGCCAAGCTCTGCATGATGTAAAAGACAAAAGCTGATGGCTGAAGAGCCATGCAGAGACAGATTTCTCCATTTGGCCATGGAGCAGAGTAAACTATTACCTTACACTGGGAGGGTACCCTGCAGTCCCATTCGTCTGTGCTGGGCACCTCAGAAGTCCAGTCCCTTAAAGGTATCATGTATTTACTGGCTTTACTGGTGGAGCTGTCTAACACTTCATGTTCAGTTGTGCTAGAGGATCTTCTGAATGCAAACAGTTCCATGGCCCCTCACTCTGAGCTAGAGCACTGCAAGGCAAAGTCGTGAAGCATTTTTCATCATCTTTCCTCCTTCCATCATAAGCTGGCAAATAAACATGGCAATTGAAAAGAGTTTTGTAAGATTATTTACCAGTTAATCCATCATTAATGCCTTTAACCTGCAGATAGCTGGACTTCTGGGGTTTGTGTCCTGTATGAGAGCATAGAAGGAACAAAGTGAAACAAGAATTTCCTTGCTCATGTTTTCCTTTTAAGTCTCTTTTAGATCTTATTTAAGCACTTCTCAAGGGTCAGACGGTGCCTTTCTCGGGGTTTTTGGTGTGCTTGTGTGCTAGTTCCTTCCTTTGCTGCCAACAAAGTTCCAATTCATTTCAACCTAGCCTTTCATTCAAAAGATGGTTTTTGGTTTTGTTTTGTTTTTTTTTTCAAAATGGCAGAGAAGTTAAAGAAAATGCATAGTATTGACCAGAGACTAGAAGATTTACAAGTCAATTTCTTGTGCTGCAGAATCTGCTTAAAATCATCCATATGCCCATCTTTCAGTCAACAGATCATGCTGCTGCTGAATGCTCTCTTGGAAGTCAGGCCATTGCAGGGCGCCTCAGAGTCATCCCAGAATACCGCTCCTCCTCAGTTCATTTGCTTTAACAAAAAGTGTTCCACATATGTTTCCACCATCTTTTCTGTCTCACATTCCCTGCAGGTTTTTTCTCAAGCTGCTCTGAGTCATTCACCTTGTGTTCTCCAACATTGGTTTTTGGGTTGTGTTTTGTGGGGGGTTTTTTTGTTGTGGTTGTTGGTTTGTTTTTGTTTGGTTGGTTGGTGGGGTTGGTTTGTATGTTGGGTTTTTTTTGTTTGTTTTTTCTCCACACTGGAGCTCGGGAAATTTTAGTGATACGAGTTTTTGGTAGTGGTTCCATTGCCCCATAGGAACTGCTTTGTCCCTTGCACCATGTGTATATTCCTTTCTTGCTTTGACTTGTACATTCTCAACTCAGACTGTTGTATTTCTGATTAGAGATACATAATTACATGCTAATTTTTCTACGAGTGTGTTTTTATTATTTAAAATGCTACCTTTGAATGTTTTCTTCTATAATCTGTCTTCCACTGTGAGGACACTTCTGTATTAGTCATGTAAAGGTTACCTTGCTTGTTCTTTACCTTCATAAGCAAACATACGAAGCTTTTTCATTTATATTTCTCAAATGTTTGTCAAAGAGTCATTGTTGTCTCCTTTCACAGAGAACCCACATGACCGCTATTTCCTACCTTCATTCTTCACTGTATAATTAAAGTACTGACCTCAACATTGACAATGCCCCTTGTTGAGCTTGGTATGGGAGCTGCAAAAACACCCCTACCACCCCGTGCTTTTCTATCAGCTGATCAAAACTTCAAGTCTTGTGAAAGGCTGAACTTCAGTTTTGCCTTTGCCATTATTTAAGCTGGTTCAAAATAAATCAGCCTCTGCCCTATAATAGTGAAGGACATTTGAGACAGAATTGATTTAAAGTACTACTAAATAGCAGACTTAATTAGAATAACAACAACAAAAAAAGACTATTTCCTTTCATAGAATTTACATCTGGTCATCCTACAGTTGATTTAAAGAAGCAGAATATATATTCCTCTCTGTTGCAATGTGCATACAGACCTACACTAGGCAGTTTAAAAAACAAGCAAGTTTTGTAGAATGAAAATGAGTTGCCTTTTAAATTGATCTCGGCCACTTGTTTTAGACATAGACAGGAGGGGAGGGGGGAAACCTAATATTTAATCTGAACATTCCTAGAAATACGAAGTGTTAAAATTAACTCAACAAATGCATCTTGAGACCATTTCTTTGCAGTCTTTCACAACGAGGTGGAGATGCCTAACATGCTCCAAAAGCCTTATTTCATTATTTGAGAAAAGTAGCTAAAGAGTAGAAAGGGGGGAAAAAGCTAAAATGATGCAGGAAATCAGTTATTAAATTGTTACCAGAGAATGCTTGTATCAGATGGTGTGAGAGAGCATTTCTATTCAAGAAGCAGCAGGCATAGCGTGAGGACGGCAGGCGGCTGGTAATGTAAAATCTGGTACTGCAGCATGAACCCCTCATTCGCCACGTGTGGGAGGCCACGAGTTGTACGGATCACAGAAAACTCAAGGGTGGGATTGCTTCCTAGTTTTCTTCTTTTTGTGAAACATGAGGAAATTTCACAGTCTGAAAATGTAAATTGTGAGGGCTTCATTAACAAAATATAGCTGCAGAGCCCTTCCAAAAGGAAACATTCTAATTATTTGACAACCAAGTTGTAAACAGAAGGCAGTATCCTTTAAAATAGATTAAATGTCTTGTTTGAATGGAAATATTCAAACCCATATACTATTATACAAGTTTTAGAAAAATAATAATTTCTATAACAAAAGGTCTGATCTATGATGTTCCACTTAAAATTCCAGGAAACTTAAATGACAAATGTATTAAGCATACAATAGACTGGCCTATCAGGCCTACTTTTATTTAATAAAACATAATAGGAATAGTCTATTTTTTTCCAAGGAAAAAAATATAACACTGATTGTGCTTTCTGTGTATCATCACAACAAAGTACCTCACCTGAAACTGGAGCAAGTTCTAACGTTCAGCTTGTTCAGACATTGTTTATTTAGAGCTTAATTCTTTTACCAAACTACTCACAAACTGAAGGCTGGAGCTTGTTTTTCCATGATGTGAGCTGATATGTAGACTACTGCAAGGAAGAGTAACTCTTAAGAGATAATTATGATACATGTCACTTACCTAAAAGATGGATATTTTTTTCCCCAAAACCCTCAACTTAATGGTTGTATAGAGTTCTGTGTTTATTTTTGTTTATACTGTGGTTTTATCTAGAGATCTGAGGTAGGGAGAATGTTGGTGTATTATACACCAGGTAAAAATGAAGTTAGCCGTGGCCTATAAATTGATTATTTTTATGGAGTAGAAATACATGGGCTTGTGTGTATTATGACAACATATGATTCATGGCTCTTGTATTACAAAATTAAAACCAGTTTGTCTGTTTTTTGGTTTTTTTTAGTAGCTCTACAGCCTGAGCATCAAATATAAAAACACTGCAGCAAATATCAAAGAAAGACACTTGATTAAAACAACTCAGAACTTAATATTAAGAAAAGCAGATGAGCGCCATGTACTTGTTGGTGTTTGTTTGCATTGACAATACACAGGCCACCAAGTTTCCAAAAGGATGTTTTCTGGTTTGATACAAATGTGCATCCTGTTACCAAGCCTTTGCTGCAAGCACAGTTTTTTCAAGCCATTCTTTTAACGGCATTTTCTTCTCTGTGTTAGAAAATATGGTATTTTATTCTTGTGAGCTCCAAAGAGTTGTAGATAAATGAGTTGATTCATGTCCCTTTGCTCTACAAGGAAGGAAATAGGAATTAATTTTGTGGTACATGCAGTAAAACTGAAATGCGGGTAGAATACATATTCTCATCCCTAAATCAAGAATGTCAAAAAAAGATGAGTATCCTGACAGACAGCTGGACAAGCCTGTCCCACTGGAGATGTGGGCTGGCTCTGGCTGTATTTCTCCAAAGGAGAAAAGTCACATAAATGAAGTTTTGCCCTGACACCCTTCTGCTGTCCCTGTGCTGCAGCCCACTGTCCCTCTGCTACTGTGGTGGACTACAGTGCTTGGTGACCACTGAGCCTCCAAGCAGGACCCAGGACTTTTTAAGCCTGGAGAGGATCATTCTTTGGGATCTACATTTTAATTTTTCTAAAGACTCAATGTTTCCAAAACAAGCCTTCCCACTATGGACTGAGTGCATCTAGAAGAAAGCTGCTTGTTGGAGACAGGAGACAAGTGGAGTTCAGACTGTCAGTTCCATCACAGGATGAACCACCTCATGCATGCTTTTTGTCCTTTTGTGCAATCTTTCTACACCCATGTGTCTTTTCTTCTGTTTGCAGATTATAGTTGCCCTCTCTTTTCTGTATCCTGGTCTCTCTGTGTCTAAAAGGCTCCATCAGAAATGGAAAATATTTTTTTTCACACTGTGGTTTATTAGGAGGGTGCAGTGATGAGACCTTTATAGTTACCAGGTCAAGAGTTAACAGAATCACAGCAAATACCACAGTATCAGACAGGGAAGGAGCTGCTTGTAATGTACAGAAGATTCATGCTAGCATGGTAATGGGCAATATAGAGCAGTGGGATTGGCTGTAGGCAGGCTGAAAGTTAGGAAAATCAATTTTATGAATGCATGATGATAGATGCTCAGCCTAAAGGCTATTAAGATCACAATGACTCCTGACAGGTACATCTAGTTCTTCCAGGTTAGGTCCTGGTGGGTGCTGAAGTTTTTAGTATTTTCCGTTGTAACGTGTGTCAGTAGGCTGAAGTTAGAGGTCTGTGTTCCTGGAGCAATATGGCATGAACAGTTTTTTCCTTTCTTACCACATGATACCTTCACCAAGGGTGATGTGTTTTCTGCCTCTAAAATCCTGTAGACTAAGTCAGAATATAACGGTAATATGGAAAAATGCCTGTTTCATTCAAGCTACAGTAGAGCTGAGGCTGACAGTGATGAGCATTTTCTAAATGGAAATAATTGTTTTTTTCTAAGTAATGTAGAAATACTAGTGCCAATACTGAGTGGTATTAAACTGGATGAAAAATATCCCCTGTACTACTCTTTTGCCTTCAAGTATATTTGATTTTATTTTTTAAATTCTGTATAGATTTCCTTCATGTTCTGTTAGTGTTTTACCAAAGAATGACTCTTTTGACTGGACTGCAGGGGAAGCTGGCATGTTGTAGCAACACATGGGGAGAAAAGAAATTATATTTGGAAGCACATGACTTGAGGCATTGTTTGAACTCAGCTTGTGCTACTCCAAAATTACACATTTCAGCTTTATAAAATAAGACATACTAAAAAACAACCGAAGCTCAACAACACATTTACAATTCATGGGTTTTGACTGTCTCTGAAAGTTAGGCTTAAATTCGCTAAGAGGATTATTCAGAAGTGAAATAAAATGATGTTACTATATTTAAAAATAAAATAAAGGTAATATATATTCAGATAAGCAGCTATTGTGCATTATCTGGAAGCAAAAGTGGTGGTAGTAGTGAGTGGAGTGACCTGTGCTTCAAATGAAATCAGAGTTGATTTGTATTATCAGTCTTGGGTCAGTTATTGGAGCAGCACAAAAGATATTGCACAGCCGTCTGGTCATCTTTGTGGGCCTCCTTTGGACTTGCTCCAACAGGTCCATGTCCTTCTTGTGTAGGGAGCCCCAGAGCTGATCACGGTACTCCAGCTAGCATCTTGCAAGAGTGGAGTAGAGGGGGAGAACTGTCTCCCTTGACCTGCTGGTCATACTTGTTTTGATGCAGACCAGGATACGGTTGGCTTTCTGAGCTGCAACCTCATATTGCTGGGTCACGTTGAACTTGTTAACCAACACCCCAAAGTCCTCCTCCTCAAGGCTCCTCTCAATCCATTCTCCTCCCAGCCTTTATTTGTGCTTGGGATTGCTCTGACCCATGTGTAGGACCTCGTGCTTGGCCTTGTTGAACTTCATGATATTCACATGGGCCCACCTCTCAAGTCTGTGCAGGTTCCATTGGATGGCATCCCTTCCCTCTGGCATGTTGACCACTTCATGTCATCAGGAAACTTGCTAATGGTGCACTTAAGCCCACTGTCCATGTTGCTGACAAGAAATTATGGTTATTAATTACCACTATTGATTAATTTGTCACAATGTAGTTTGTCAGCACTAATATTCTGCTATAGTCCAAAACATAAGAGACAAAACATCTAATTACCAGTTTGATGTCTTGAAACTCAGTTGTTATATATTTCCCCTCTGTTAACAAATGCATACCAAGAACATTTGCCGTGGTGCTGCCTCTGACTCTGTTATTGATTTAGGCATTAGTAAACATTTCATGCTCTGTGTTATTTTATGCATTTGTTTATTTAAGCTACTTTGGAAAATTGACAGTTCTTATCACTTTCATTTATATATTTTAATTTCCTGAAATCTAAATGAGGTGTTAGACTTTTCAGACTGCCATCAAACAAAAGATCAAATCTAGTTCTTTGTACATATTAAATATCATTACCTCTTGTCAAGTTTTTAGTGTGATCTCTGATTCGTCCTTGCTACCAATACAAAAAATGGAACTAGTTTGCACACTTGATCATCTTATCTCCTGTCTGTTACTATCCTGCATCACTGTTGTGGTGTTTTGGTGTGGGTTTTTTTGTTTGCCTGTGTGTGTGTTTTCATTTTGGTTTGGGCTTTTGGGGGGGGGGCGGTGGGAGGAGGGGTGGTTTTGTGGGTTGTTTTGGTTTTGTTTGTTTGTGGTTTATTTTTGGTGTTGTGTGTTGATTGTGGTTTTTGGGTTTTTTTGTTTGGTTTTTCCTTCAGCTAGTCAGAGCCTAGGGAGTTTTTCCTCTCATCCTAAAGTAGGTAAATCTTTCTAGACACATTTGACTGTTTGGGATCTCCACTGACTGTAAAAGAAGCCCTGACACCTTGCTCACATGCAGTTAGTCACCTTTGGTGTAAAAGTCATCACAGGATTTAAGCCCATGAAATGATGTGTATAAACTCCATTCAGCCACTTCAGAACTAAATATTAAAAGAGTAAAATGAAGCGATGTGCTCTTACTGAGGGTGGGTACAAAGATGAATTTCACTAGTTAAAAATATTTTAAAATGTTAAACTGCAGAAAACTCTATGAAAATAATCTTTGAAGAAAAATGAGAACCTAGCAACGGTTTCTGCAGATTTTACAAATGGAAATGTCTTCTCACTATCTAAACTAAAAGCAGGCTCAAGACAAAATTGTGTTCCTCCAGTTGAAGATAAACCTACATTTTCCCCAGCATCCTCATTCATTTCATGCTGTGCACATGTGAAGATTCTGCATACATGTCCACACTTCACTTAGTGCTGTCAGTCGTTTAGGCATTTTCTAGGCATCATGTCACTATTTAACATAGAAAAATGTGAAATGCACATATAAAACCAGGGTTTTCTAAAATGTCTTGAATGATTAGACACAAGTAGGGACTGGTGAGGGACAATAAGCCAATAAGTTCAGTAAGTGTGGGTTTTTGTGTGTGTGTGATGGTTTGTTTTGAGTTGGTTTGGTTGTTTGTTTGGTTTGGTTGTTTGGGGGGGGGGGGGGGGGGGGGTGTGTTTTTTTGTTTTGTGTTTTGTTTTGTTTGTTTTGTTGTGGTGGTGGTGTTTTTCCAAAGCCAAATATGCTAGGAAAATTCATTATTCTAACACCTTTATGCCCATGCCTGGGAGTGCATCCTGCTGTGTGTCCCTTTGTAGTAGGAAAGGATTCAGGAAAGTGAGCTAAATTATAACAATGAGATAAATAAAGTTAAGCATTATGTGGTGGGAGTCTGTAACCATGGTGATGAAACCACTTAAGTGCATCAGAGTACAGAGGGACTGGACTCATAGTGCTTAACATCCAGAAAGCCACTTCAGCCCCCCAAGTGAGGAAAATACCAGTTTATGAAGAATAGAATTTTTCACAAAATAATTTTTACTGAGAAATATTCAACTGATGGAAATACACTTAATATGATGTATGTAGGTGCATCATCTGAAATCCAACACAAGAGGCACAATTTTGGCACAAGCGAAACAACAGATGCTTATGGCAACTGGGTTTTATAATAGATTTCTCTTTTTGCTACCTAGGTCAGCTGTTTCTCACTGAAATTAAAGTTTACCAAAATGCTAAGGCATCATCTTATTATTAGAAGAATAAGAAAAAGTTATATACAACTGAGGCTTCCTTTACATTGGTATTTCCACTGAATTTAGCATTTGTTAAAGTTATACCTAACTATAGACTTCTGGATGAAATTTAATATTTTTAGCTTTATCATAGCAGCTTTATATAATAGTTGCTAAATCTTTAGAAATATTTAATTTTCCATCTGTACATATATTTGGACTTTCTAAGGACAAACACAATGATACTTAGTCTATATTCAGCTCAGCAAAATGAAATACAATTTAGCAAGAAATAAAATTATGAGGGGGGAAGACTAATGTTGGAAAAATATAATCTCCTTTGATGCCTTGGTAATATATTTTGTGATATATAAAGGCTAAAATAATTTTCATGGCCTTTTATGAAGTGCCTTTCCTGAAAACATCCAAGTGGAGGAATCCAAAAGCTTGTGCAAATACAAAGCTGAATACCCATATGACTGTACTGGGTTTTGTCCTCATAAATGGCTGCTTAGACCCTGGAAAGTGGAGTCATTTGTCATTGTGGTGGTGACCACATTTCCTTTTTATTTTCTTTTTTTCTTTTTCTGCTTTGCTTGTTATTCAAAGACAGGGCAGCGGCTTGTGGGAAGCAGGGGACAAGCTAGAGCTGGAAGAGGGGAAAGAAACCCTTTCCCTCTGCAGTATCTGCATGCCTGTGTGCATTTGTGAAGGAGAAGGAAGTTGGAAGACTCTCCCTGGAGATTGGATATATGGGTAGCCTTTTAATCTGAAGGGAGGAGGAGGCTGGGAGGAAATCTCATCTTTTTAGGTTTTGCTTATTTAGATTTTGCTAATGGGAAGTTCCTTTGAGAATATGTTTTTCTGCTGTTATGGTTTGAATTGTAGAACTGTCCCAGGGCTTTATGTTTTCTCATGCCAAGTGACGTGCTTTTTCAGTCCCTTCTCGTTCCTGAAACTGATATGAATAGAGGCAGTGCTGTAGCTGTAACAAGCTTCCTAAAGTCAACAGTGATCTCCTGAAAGTCTATGTGTAATGCAAAATAAATACATAAGTGACAGGCAAACAATAAGCAATAAACATCAGAATATAATAACGTAAGCTTAATGTCAAGAACGCCTGTGTGTTGTAATTAATATTTTTAAAATATTGCTTAGGAAACAAGCTGAAACTTTGCATCAATGCAATGTTCAAATACATCTTTGCTGTCTGACTGTTACATCCTGCCACAAAGGTGCTGTAGCTGGTGGCACTACAGTTGGTCTTAGAACCAACGCTCTGGTGGCTGGTTATGGAAATGTGACTTGGCATCTCTGCCACACATGGTTGCGGGAACCAGCCTTGGTCTTTCATGAGGAGGGAGTTCTTGTCCTCACCCTGCCATATCTTCAGCTCGAGAGAGCTCTCCCTTGAAGCTTAGATCTCCTTTTCCTTGAAGAATGCTGATCATCTTTTAGCACAGTTGTCTATGAAGGTACGTACATGTGCATCCACATATCTGTCTCTGTTTACCCCCGTGTTTAACTTTTAAACTCAATGAACAATTTCAGAGAAAGCGGGCAGGAAGGAAAAGCTCCCAGCTGGATAAGCATCTCTACATCCACCCAAGGAGGCTACAGAGACATTATCCCTATTTCTCATGTGCAATGTAATAGTGAGAAGGGCTGCCTTGTTGGCTAGGCTACTAAGTTTTTAGCTGACCACAAAAAGTTTGTATTCATTTCAGTTGTTTAACAGAAATAAGAGCTCTTGGGAAGTGTAGCTGGTTGAGAACTTCGTAGACTGACACAAGGAAATGGGTATTATTTGACTGAACAGAGAAGGCATTTGGTGTACGTTGTAAAGCTCTATTTTGCTGAACTGGGACATGTTTTGATTTGGACGTTCAGGCACTGGTTAACAAGAGTGTTTAGAAAAGGTATCTGTGTGGTTGGACTGTTTGGATACCAAGGCTATTTAAAAACTATTTTTTAGGCCATTGTAAATGTGGAACCACTAGGCATGGAAGTGAACTGCTTTTAGTCAGTAAAGTATCTGACACACATTGTGGTGAATACATAAAGTAGTATGTAGATCTGATCATCTGAGTTACAAGACGGGTG
This sequence comes from Columba livia, assembly GCF_036013475.1. Taxonomy (NCBI): domain Eukaryota; kingdom Metazoa; phylum Chordata; class Aves; order Columbiformes; family Columbidae; genus Columba; species Columba livia. Next base: position 20,550,822 of record NC_088607.1, read on the forward strand.
TTTGAGGAATAGCCATAGATGTCTCTGAAATAATACCTTAATTATTTTTGACTCACTTTGTCCAACTAAGTACTGCCAAGATTCTGCTTTGGAAGGTGCTTCTTTTGGGTCACTGCAAATGTGTAAACAGGAAATAATTTTGCCTTTTAATTTCTGCTGAAGTAAACCTTTGGCTTTTTCTAATAATTTTTTGTAATAATTTTAATTATCTCACCAGACTCAAACCTAACAATTCTAATTGAATTCTGTCTAATTTAACACAGCTTCTTACCCTGACATAAGAAAAATATCAATTAGAGACCACATTTAATCACTGGAAAAAAATATTGGGAAAGTAAGTCTTGTTCATTTACTGTTCACAGAACTGTGTGACCTGCAGAATGCTTAACATTCAGGATCCTTCCCAGTCTAGGAAAACAAAAATACACACAGCATCAATATTTGTGTTATTAAATTGGCAACAGCAGAACACGTAGTCTGAAGGGTGATGCAGTGTAGCTTTAATACGAAGTATTTTGAGTAATATGCCACTTAAAATGAGTGAAATTTGTTGCTGCCTTGAACACTACACTGCATTTAACTACAGTGGACGTTACAGCTGTAGACTATTGTAATGTGTACCATCTGTACATCATTAGTGACCTTTATCAATTAGGTACAAACAATTATTTTCTGCATCACTTTCAAAGAGCAATTTTAAACTGTCCCTTTAAAAAAGCTTCAGTAAAGACCATGTTTTTTTCTTCAGGTAAATATCCATTTATTTTCAGGTACAATCTGACCTATTAATGAAACTTATTTAACTACAGCCACAAGCACTGACACAAATAGGTTTTTGCATTCTTAACCCAAGCAGTTCCATAAATCAAAGTTACCATGCATTTCTGATTATTCTTAAGATAAAACATTATTCAAATATATTCATGGCTTAACTTCTGCCACCTACTCTGTCATACACTGTTTTCATCACTCTGTGTATTAAGTCCAGACTACTATCTGGGTGAGATGGCTCCCATAGGCAGAGCAAACCTGGTGTGAAGGTAAATCTTTACCTTACATCAATTTTCAGCTTTTATCACTAATAATGGGGCTGTCCACACACACCAAAAAAACAAAGAAACAAAATCCCCACCAAACACAAACCTCCTGTGCATAATAATTTAATGTGTGGCCTTGACTGCCAGAAGACTGTCTGCCCAAGAGAAGGAAGATGTGTGTGGGCAGTGAGAGTTAACTCTCTGAGGGATGGAATCAGCTGAAGCTATTGCAACAGAAACAGAAGCGTAACAGGCAGTGAGGGAGTCCCACTTCAGCATAGCATCTTATCAGGTGTGTCAGTAATATCCCCAGGATGAGTTTTAGTGTGGAGGGGGTGGGATGAGAAGTCTCTTAGAACCCTAAGATATAATTTCATTTTTTTGGACGAGATAAAAGATGCTGATACTCTTACAACAGGTGTTTCTGCTTTATGTAGGAAGTAAGAGATGTAGCAAGGAAAATTCTCTCAGAAACTGATTGACCCTTTAGCATCTGAATCTATGTACAGTTCACGTACAATCACCTAGAAAATAATTAAGGGAAATCAAAATAAAACTCACATATTTTGTATATTTTTCAAGGAAATACTAGGTTTATTTCAGGTTTTCTCTCTAGATGAGGCACCAGGTATGCTGAATGATAGTTTTTAAATGCTAATTAAAATGCAAAATCACTAAGATAAGGGAGTTATAACAGTGGTGTCTCAAAGTTCTTAACTGTATGCTTTTCTGCCTTCAAGAAAATTTCTCAAAAAAAAAAAAATCAAACACCTTAAGCTGAATTTTTAAGGAGTCCTGCTGTCGTAGTGAAGCAGGACTAGAAAAGATCTCAAGAGACCATTACACTATGCCTCTGCCCTAAGACAGGGTTAATGATGTGAGTGTGCTTTCAGACAGACATTTAGCAATCTCATCTTCAAGACTTTTACTGAGAGATGTCATAACCTCCCTAGGCAATCTACTCCAGTGCTTCATTATACTTATTCTTAGAAAGTTCTTCTGGGGTCTTCCTTACAGTTAAGTACATGACCTCTGGTCCTGCCAGTTTTGGCCATGAAGAGCAGATTAGTTACACATGGTATTTTCTCTCCTGCAAGCCATCCAACACCCATTTGCTCTGCCTTTTGCTGTTGTTTATGCTTACAAGGACTGAAATGGGTTCAGACAGATGATCTGACCACTTTTTATTTTACGGACCAACTTGCTTTCTGGAAGGATTGCTTGTCTGAACTAAGAGAATGAAGGATTGCAGCTGTTTCAGCTGAGAGCAGCTTAAATCTCACTGGAGTTGTAGCGTTAGTTCTCAAACACCATCCTGCTGTAACTTCAGCTCAATACAATGCTACATTTTCTAACACTTGAGGATGAGGAAGATCCTAGCTCAGTATCATTAAACCTGGATACCAAAATTTGGCACCTGAAATTGTCTGGCATCCTACATAAAAGCAATATAATTTTCCAGGGTTCTGAGCGGTCTTTTGACTGAACCTAAGATAGTGATGTTTTAATAGAGCAATTTTTAAGAGCCTAAACACAGATTCAGACATGTAAATCCAGATAGGCAGCTTTGAAATAAACACAGAAGTAAAACCAAACACAACCTTTAAGACCAGAATTATGCGCATGTATGATGTGAAACCAGGAGGAGTTGGAAACTGTGTTTTAGCAAGTAAGCTAAATCTAAGATGAACTTATCTATGTAAGATTATATTACAGAGTTGCAAACTACATGTTTTTGTTTTGATCTCATTATCTTGATATTCTTAATAAATATCACAAATTTGATTTTGTGAAGGTGTACAAATGCGTGGGAAATGTCTGCTGACTCTGAAAGAGAGTAAGAAGTGAAGATGGCTGTGGAAAGAGGTTAATATACAGTTGCTGCATGATTTTGGGGTGGACTTCATACACCTATCGCCCCTCTGGGGTAAGAGCTGCAGGTCCCCATCCCAGAGGGGGACTTTGTTTGCTGGGGGACAGGTGTATCTCATGTGCAAGCAGAGTGAACTCCCCCCATGGGATGGCTGTGTGTGTGACAAATGCACAAACTCTTATCCCTCTGGAACAGGGTGATCGGGTTCCACACACTGACCAAGCCCTGTACAGGGGCTAGTAGTTTCTGCCTTGCAATCAAACTGCAAAATGGCTGGTGTCTGATGGCTCTTGGGGCTGCTGCCAGGGGCAGCCTGTGTCTGAGAAGTCACAGGCCTCTTCTCCATAGACATCTCCTCGCTGCTGTCCTCTCCCTGCAGGCTTACGGTGTGGGGTATGGGCTGCACCCAGGCAGTGATGGCAGGGCGGGGTGCGGATGATGAGGCAGCCCCTTCCTTCTGGCAGGTGGTGTCATGGTGATAGGAAACGAGCTCATTGCTGAAGTTGACCCTCTCCACACTGGATCTGGGTGTGCCACAGCAGAAGCATTTGCAGCCCAGCAGGTTGCTGAAAGCCCGCCTGAAATCTGCATTGAAAGCATAGATAACTGGGTTCACTGAGGAGTTGGCCCAGCCAAACCACACAAAGATGTTGAAGGTAGTCTGGTCAATGCAGGGTGACTGTCCTTCATGGTTGCTCTCCAGCTCGCGCTGGCAGAAAGGCAGCAGACAGTTGAGTAGGAAGAATGGCAGCCAGCAGCAAACAAAGACTCCCATTATGATAGAGAGGGTCTGCAGCACCTTGGTCTCCTTGCGCAGGGAACTCCGCAAAGAGGAGGTAGGCTCCTTGCTGTGAGCTGGCCACTGCCCCCCTGCCCTCTCGAGGGTGGAGATGCGGCGGATCTGGGCCTGGGCAATTCGGTAGATCCTGGTATAGGTGATGATCATGATGGCTACAGGGATGTAGAAGCTAATAAGGGAGGAGGTGATGGCGTAAGTGCGGTTCAGGCTGACATCACAGCGGGGTGTCCCAGGCAGCCAGGAGCCTGGGTATCTCATATCCTTGGCTTTATGCCAGTGCAGCTGCACTGGGACGAAGGAGATGAGTATGGAGAGCACCCAGGCCACAGCTATCATGGTGCAGGCAAGGCGCTGTGTCATCCTGCGCTCATAGCGAAAGGGGCTGGCGATGGCCCAGTACCGGTCCAAGCTGATGATGCAGAGGTGGAGGATGGAGGCAGTGGAGCACATGATGTCGAAGGCCACCCAGGTGTCACAAAAGTGGCTGCCGAAGATCCAGATGCCACCAGCCACCTCAGTGACTGCCCTCCAGGGCATCACGAGGAGGGCCACACAGAGGTCCGAGATGGCCAGTGACAGCACGAACCAGTTGGTGACCTTGGTGCGCAGGTGGCGGAAGCGGAGGACGGCCAGGCAGACTAGTGCATTGCCCACTAGCGTGCTCAGCACCAGGGCGCCCAGCAGGCACCCGGTGAGGGCCTGCAGCGTCCGCGGGCCGTCCCCTGCCACCGCGTTCCCCATCAGCAGCACAACCCCGGCCGCCGCGGCTCCGCCTGGAGGAAGGGCCCGGCCCGGCCGCTCCTGCCGGCAGGACGCCCCAGGACGGGGTCGCGGGACCCCTGGCAGCCGGCGCCGTCTGCCGCAGGGCGATCGGTCGCTGGCAGGGGCATCTCCGTCCGCCCCCCGCCGCCTGCCTCAGTTTCCCCCTCGGCGGGACGGGCCGTCTCGGTTATACTCACCGCACCGGCTGCTTGGGGCCGCCGCCTTTCGCCTCGCTGCGGCTCCGTCCCGGCAAGGGATCACCCGGTGCGAGTGCGGAGCGGGCGGCGCTGGCAGCCCCGCGGCGGCGGAGCTGCGTCGTGCCGGGGGGACACCCGCGGCTCCTGCACGGAGCGCTGCGATGGGCGAGCAGCAACTTTGACTAGGCTCCGCTGCAGCGGGAGGGAGCGGAAGGGCGAGCCCACGCTCAGACGGAGCTTGCTGCCGGGTGGGGAACGGCGTGGGAAGTCCCCAGGGTCAAGCGACCTTCGTAACTGCACGGAGGGAGATGTCCCCACAGCATCGCCCTGGGAAGAGTCTTTTTGCAGACTGCAATTTGTACTTGCGTAAGTGTCAGGGACGAGGATCTGGCGCTTTCCAAGTATCTCCTCCTTTGGGAGACCACGGTCAAATTTCAGGTTTCTTAAAGAGCAGGGTAGCACTTCACATCTGTTCACACTGAGAATGCTATCAAATTGGGGTATTAGAAGATGCGTTTTCAGCAAAACAGTATTTTGCTATTTGTTTTTTTTTGTTTTGAATTTAAATCCTTCATAAAGAAATCAAAAGCATAGAAAACTAAGACATCTCTAGTTTGGATTTGTTTCATTTTGGCAGAAGCTTGTTCATGTATTTCCACAAACACTCAAAACGTGTCTCTGTGTTTTTCAGCCAAAGGTGTTTTCAGATGCATTTCAATAGTTTTCCATTTGCTGTTGTAATTGTGTATACATGTTGTCATATAAATTCCTTGCATATATTTACAGCCTACTTTCAATAAAGTATCCTAATGCAAACAGGGTATAATCCTTTATTTTTGAAGAATTTATACAGTAATCCTGTTATGAGAAAAAAGAGACTGGGATCTGAATAGAAAATATCAGCTCATGTAATTAACATGGCAAACAGGTATTTATTTTAGATAAGGTATTTTATATTTTCTTTTTGCCTCCTATTATACTTAAAACTACTTCATTCACTAGTGCCAAATAATTTTCAAGCCAGTAAGTATCTGATTTCCACTGTACTGTTATGACATTTTTGGTAATTTGAAGAGAGACTGGAAATTCTTTAAACAAATTTTGAACAGCAAAGCTGGCAGCTTAGCCTGTAAAAATCAGTACATTTGAGATAAACTAGCAGGATTGTACCAGCTCATAACAGATTGTTAGCATTTGGTCATGTTTTTTAAGATTCTAGTTGCTTTGTGCCTTGGAGACCACAATCTTCATAATACAGCCCACTGTTACTCCTTCTCTGACACTGAAAATTGGAATACATTTCTTGATGTCTTTGTCTATAAGACTAACTCATAATTCAGGCAATTTATCTTCTCTGATAAAATATATATTTTGTTAAAACAGTAGTAGCTGTCAAAATATCATAATCTGTAAGATAAGAGCCAACTCCACACCTTGTCTTATTTTTAACCATCTGTAGTTCCATGTACATGGATTTTGTGAACATCTGCAAACCACAGTGGGTCTCTAATTTTCATTCCAATACTAAGGACTAAATCTTCATAAGAATTCTCTACACACTTGCTAATTTGACTCAATACATTTACTCTTATTTAACAATCAATAAAAGGAACAGTATATATCTGTGAAGAATTGTACATGGGACAGTAGATGGAATTAAGGCAATATAGCATTGAAAAGGAAAGAGCAATGCTGTTGCATATTCAGCAGATTATAATGCTACAGGGCTCTGTAGTGGAAGGTAGCTAGCATTTTCCTTATAAAAAGAACTGTTTTCAATGTCTCTGTATCTCTTCAGTTTCCAGGATCTCATTATGCTCTACAAATATCTCTAGCTCCTTTTTAGCATGTATTATAAAGGAAAGTGTTTGTAATCATGCTGGTTTGTGTGCATATGTTTTTATGTAAGTGCCCTGCCTCAAAATTCAGAGGTTGTTGGCTGAAGTCAGATCTGACTGAGGCAGTTGTCTTGAAAAATTAATATTCTACAGTTTTAATTAAGTAGGCATCTGGGTAGGAAGGCTGCATTGCAGACTCAACGCTCACTAAATACAAGAGAATCCACACAGAGGGAGACATTATGAATGCTCTTATCTTAAAGAAAACATCAACAGACGCATTCATCTTCTTAGATACCAGAGGATCCAAGTGCAAGATGCAAATGCTTAAGAAACTCTACAGTGAGTCAGTGGCAAAGACAGGAATAGAAACATTGCCCTGCTCTTATTCCTATATTGGGCATGGTGGAGTGAAGTGTAAGCTTATCGGAGAGGGAGGAAAGAGAGACATGGGGGGAAACACAATGCTGTATGAAAACCAGTGTGTGCAGTGAATTGAAAATGCAGTGAACTTTGATTTTAAGGCCTGTAGCTATTTCTTGAATTAATCTTACAGAGGATAGAACAGGAAGGGTCTGGGCAAAATAATACAAAAAATAGTGGTGGTTTAGGTAAAATGGTCTCTTGTGACTCTAGAAAATGTGCAATCTCATTCCAACTGAGAAAAAAAAAAAAAAGCCACCAAGCACTTACTTAGAGATTATACATAAAGCATATGTCAATGTTTAGAATGTCTCTATATTGTAGTCACTGTATTCAAAATCTCTTTCCCTCGAAAAAAAGAAGGAAGCCTGGTCAGGCAGACTCGTATAACAAACCAAAATCAGTTTCCTTCTCCTCCCTCTTTCCTTCCATTTGTCTGTCTTTTCCCTTGTAGAACTATCTCATCCTAGACTCAGTGCCCACATGCTTATAGCACATTATGATTAAGAGGAGATCTGACTCAGAACTTAAACTTAAGCCTTTAATGGTTTACTAGAATTGCATTTGGAACTCATACCTCTCTCTGGGTCCCTAATGCATTGGCTGGACAGCTGAAACAGGTTAAAATCTGCACTCAAGAGGCTCAACCCAACCCTCAAGGTGCCTCCTGGAAGGGCACCACAGTTCTCATGTCCCGTGCTGTCATGCTGCAGTCAGCTGGGGACAATGAGCCTTCACCCCATTAACAGCAGGGCCCGCGCTGCCCTGGCACCCAGAATAATGCCAGATCTCACTGACGTTGCACGGTCTCATAAAGACGGTGACTGTAGACTTCAACCATGATTATTCAGTGCCAATCATTACTGCTTTATCAAAAGAATGTAATACCAACAGTGGTCAATTAAATAGTTCATTTAATTTTGAGATCTTTCCCAAACGGGGGAGCACTATTATAACCAACTTCATGTACTAGTATCATTTAATGGAATGTGATCACACTGTATAAATATGTATCAAGGTACTGCTAGAATGATGCTCTGAATAAGCTGTCTTCCTCGCAGTCTGAAAAACCATTGGTAGTAATGTGAATTAGACTAAACTAGGATTTGTGATTACCTTTATGGCTACTTTTTGTGGCTGACTTTAGGTATCTTGGAGGAAAATGTCATTGAAGACAATAATGTTACATCTGAAACCAAGATTATTATCTACCTAGGCACCTACCTATCTATCTATCTATATCTCTCTATACAGCTACATAATCTATCCCATTTCGTACATATGTGTATGTCTGTGTATATGTATCATTTTGGCTTTAAATATTGCATTCATGCTTTCAATGCTATGTGAGTTTCGTGAACTTGATCATATAACAAGACTGCTGATCTAGGTATATAGATTAGCATTTACTGTTGAAAATAAATGACCTTTTTATTACAGAGATATGGATTAGCTGTATGATAGAACTGGAAGTCACTGAATAATTCATCATTTCAGAAACTGTCTAGACAAGTTCAAGTAAGAATAACTGAATCAACAGCTAAGTATCAAAAGCATGCTTAGCCTGTTCAGACTTAACAGAAATAATTTGAATTCATGATGTCCAATCTAGAGTCCACTGTAGCTCTTCACATCATTCAAAGTTAATATGGTTCTTAGAGTGGTTTCACTATGAGTTGTTTAGTAAATTGGTTCTTGAGTTTGGAATACCTTTAAAGTTATGTAAGGAAGACTAAAAGTGATGTAATATCTAACTAAATGACTTTTCTGGAAAAGCTGCCTGGTTTCTCTCACAGATATAAAGGCCAGGTGACAGACAAATCCACTTTTCAGAAACACCCTCCGAGCACCACTGTATGATAGCTATGAATACCAGTCTGTGGGGATGCTGTGATGCTTTCATGTGATTTAATCTGAAGATGGTCCCTATCCACAATTGGGATTTCCTGTGTCAGTGTGCTAGGAGAACAATAACTACAGGTAAATGGCTTTTCCACAACACTTGCTGGTATCACAGCGCAATGGGTACTCAGCAGTAAAGATGCTACCTCTTGTGAGTTCGGAAAACTAAGTGGCTAAACAGATTTCCTTGAGAGATAAGGAGAAATTTCTTAATTTTTTAGCAAACTTTCATGAAGAATAATGTTTAAGGAATTTTAAATGTCAAAGAATGAATGCCATCAACTCTCCTTTGTTGCTATTTTGACAAAATCAAGACAGTATTTTATACCAGGTTAGCAAGAGATCTCTCTTTGTAGAAACTTTGCTGATCAGATCTTTTCATTCCATAATCAATAAGGTGTTTTATTGCAGTGTGGTTGATAAATTGACTAGATGCAGGATCTCTGCATTATCTGTGTATCTGTTTTATGTAATCTAAACAGAGTGGTTCTGTGTTCTTCTAGTGAGTGGACCATTCAGGCTTTGCCTAAATTGAGCTATAGGTGTGTACTGCTGCATGATCCAACATCCTCATCCAGACTGGGAACTCCACAAGAGCATGTCCTGGCTCCCTTCTTGCTGTTGTACCTGAGTCTCCTTCCCATGGACGCCAGTGTGCCCAGGGAGTGACAAGGTTAGCACACACTGGAGTCTCCCGCTGGGGCTGTGTCAGGCCATATCTAGGCAGTACACACAAGAATATCTGGACCAAAAAGTTCAGAAGTTTTCAGAGTTTCCTCAGTGCAGAGATCATGGGTTTGGGATAGGTGCCTGACACTGGCTTCTAGCAGATACCAAGGCATTTGTTTGAGACTCTGGAGACAGCACTGTAGTTATAATTTAAATCCATGTGGATTATTTTGACCTTTCGGGTCTCACACAAAAGCTGCATATTTTTGCTAACAGCCAAACCACTTCACCTGTGTTTTCAGGGTTCTTGGGTATGCCGCCTGGACATGATGACTTTATGCTTTTGAAATTATAGGGTTGCTCCAATTTATCTTATAGCTAGTCTTCGGTCTAAGACAGTGCCTTATTTTCACTACTAGAAAATATTAGGTAAAGGGTAGCTGTCTTCCCCTTGTGTTCTCCAGTTTAGAACTAAGGTACAGAAGACAACATTGTCCTTTCTAGGGCTTCCTAAATCTTCTTTGATTATTCCCTTTAACCTCTGTTGATACGGGAAATGCACAGATCCATTTCAGGCCACAGCAACCTTCCTCATTCCTTTCTTATCCTCTATCTGATGTAGTTTAGTGTTCCTGAGGCCGTTTTCAGTTGCTAGATTTGGAGCTGGACCCCAGAGTTGTAAAGGGCTGCACTTTGGCTTTGCTAATACTGGACATTCATCATTCAGCCACATTGGGGTTTTGGCACATTGCTTTCCTCATAGTCAAGGTACGTATCTGTTAGAACGTCTTTGTGGTTTCCTTAAGTAATAGCTAGTGCTGATATAAGGATTCTGCCTCCTTCACTATTCTCTTTTTGGAGCATTTTTATTAGTCATTTTATGGAAGTCTACCACTTCACATATAGTTAAAGTGATTAGCATATGATTATAGTACTGTAAATAACGAAAGGGTACAAATTCTATTTAGGTAGTAAACTGAGCTTTTTAAAAATTGACTTTTTTTTAAAAAAAACTATAAAAATAAACATGGGAGGTGCAGTCAACTGTCATTTGAATTGCAACTTTACTGTGAACAGCATGAAAGAAAACAACTAATTTGAAAGGGTTTGCTTTACAAAGCAACATTTCATAACTGCATTTAACCTGAGATATATTATTTCAAATTTTTATTTAATCTTTTCTGTTATTGATAAGTATACACAAAGAGATTTAACACTTCTAGACGAAACGAGTTCAGTATTGTGCCAAGAAGCAAGTGAATACTTATTACTAAACAGAAAAATCATGCTCTCAGTTCACCACAGATAATGCTAAAAGGGGTCTTGATCCTTTATTTTAGTCTGCTGGGTAAGGCTCAGTTTAAAGGTAAAATCCATGTTTTGAGCATCCTGCTTTGCAGGTTTTCAATAGGTTACCTTTGGTGATGACACTTTTCTGATCAACTTCAGTAATCCAGCCTGTTCTCCAGGGAAATTCTGTGTTGATATCACACTGATAAGGTCATCCTATTGTTTTATTTTATCAGGATATTATTCCTTCCATTATTCTTCAGAACCAGCATAATTGAGTCTCTTGCTTTCTCCCAGTTTGGTGTTCTCAGTGGCTTAGCTTTTATCAGCTCCCTTGGCTTGTCCCTCCCCAGCACATTTCTAGTTATTTGCTTCCACCAAAGCAGCCCAGAGACCAGGGCTGGCAATTTATCACCCCTGGGCCACTGGCTTGGACCTTCCTGGGTGAGAGGGTGCTGGTGACTGAACACCAGTATTTTTCACTCAGCACCATCAAAGGCAAATACCTTTGAGGGGGTACCCTTCCAACTCGGGCAGAGATGGAATGCCCAGTGTGACATTTAGGTACAGTCAAAAATGCAGAAGGTAAAACCAGAACCTTTAATCTCCAGGCAGCCCTGGGACAGTGCTCCTGACTATTCTGATCATGAGCACCATCCATGGGCAGCCATGAAGCACCCCTGTAAGGCAAAGCAGCACACAGGCTGGTTGGAGTAATGTTGGGGTTGAGTTGCCTTCTGACACAGCCCATAGTTTAGGAGGCAGAAATGTGAGGTGGTTTTAATGCAAGCTTTGCCCTCTTGCACATGAGCTGCATTTTTGAGTTGTGCAGCACAAAAGCCAACACCTTCTCTGTTGAACAAAGCTACATGTTCAGCTGCTCGGGTGTTTTACGAGTGGCTGCCTTTTTTTCCAGAGAGGTAGGGCACAGTAAAGAGCTTTTTGATTTTACTTTTAAAACAAATGCAAAGTGTATTACATTGTGATATTAATCAGTATCTATTTTATTTTAATCAGTGTTTAATCTAGATTAAAGTAATCAAGATAATAATAATGTGAAAACCAGTCTATAACAAAGTGTACACCATTCCAAAATGCTACCTCTGTATACTTTAGGATATAAATACTTCACTGAAATTGAATTTCATTGAAGATATAAATGCTTCATTGAATTGAAATTGACTGTCCTTGCTTTTATAAAACAGGCTTTAAAATTAAGATTAAAAAATGCCATCCATCGTATGTTTCCAATAGAGGGCACACACAGCACTTTGCAGAACGAAAAATTTTTGAAATCCTCTTTTACTAAGTGATGTGGCAGAACTACTACCAAATAATATTCAGATTCCTATAGGAGTTATTGTTAATAATTTGTGCTCCACTTCTGACAAAAAGTTATCTGCTAAGTTTGGAATGTATCTCTTTTGGTTTGCTTCAGAATACACAACTTTTAATTATTAAGAAAATAAATGTGAATTTTCCTTACTTTTTGTCCATGTTCCCACAATGTGTAAACAGTTTTTTGAGATATGTGTGATATTTTCAAAGAGTAGACTGCAAATGGATTTTCTGTTTATATGGAACAGTGCCTGGCACTCAGCATTAAGAAGTGCAATTCAATCTCTATTCAAAATTATTTGACTTTAAAGAATTTCAGACAACAACGGCATTGCTCTTTGTTTTGTTTTGTGTTATTTTATAGATTGGGTAAAACAGAACCTGTCAGCAGGCTGGTAAGCTTTCTAGTACCCAACATGATAGCCACTGAATTTAGTGTTACACAAGGACCATTTAATCTATTCTTGTTAGAAGTCTAGATGCAGCCACTATCAGAACTGCTTCCACTACATGGACAGACAACACAGAGATGATGAGCAATTGTTTCTGTCCTGAAGAGATGGACATGCCACCACCACCAATAAGGCTCGGTGCTTGGCTGACTTGGCTTTGAGGAACAACAACAATTAGGTACACAGAATGCAAGCAAGGCAGAAGTGATGCCAGGAGGCAGACAAAAGGCTTTTGAAGGCTTCACAATGCTATATTCACTCCTATTTTTTTGCTGATTCCACATTCCTACAATCTATCTAACCTGTATTTTAGAACAATCTTTGAATTCCTCTCAAAATTTCTATTATCTAAGCTATGTTATTAGCCTATCCTGGCAAGCAATAGCCAGCCTGATTTACTCACTTACTGCAAGCTTGTGGCTGGACTGCAGCATTTAAAGCAATGGAGCATTGATGTTCAAGGACACTTACAGATACATGGGCACAACTGATAAGGTCTCCGCAGCCTACACTGGCTACCTTGGAAGTTGATTCAGATTCGAGTTCTTTATCTTCAAGGCTTTCCCAGACTTCATGCTGGTAAAGGCCATATAAAATGTCACAGTAAAGATCATGGTTAATAATTACTTGGCAACTGTCCCTGTTCAGAAAAAAATCCATCCTGCAAGAGCTGCTTGCTTGCAGTCTTCACCCCAGAAGTTCCAGCAGCTCACACACCTTGTCACCTAGTGCTCCACACCTCTTTTTCAGCAGCAGCTGAGCAAATTTGTGTTTGAATACAAAACAAATAAACAAAAATCTTTGTTTGTAGCATGTGCTTCTTTCCCTGTGATTGAACACTACAAATACTAGTTGCACTGGCTATGTCTTGACTGCATTGAGAAGTGCTTCCCATGAGATGCTATAAGCAGGGCCCTTTCAGTCTTTCCTTAGCTTTTCACCTGTGGAAACCATTGCATGAAAAAGTGGAGGCATGATGTATGGTGTATGATCAGCTCTTAACATCAAGTCAGGATAAAATCAGTTGTACCCCTGGAACTGAGAAATGAGAAGTGTTCCATAGTCCCACAATTCAGACATAGCCATTATCTAATGCCTGCACTTAGAGTCATTACAGTGCTGGACTGGGATAATGCAGTGATGAGAATTGCATTAAAACTGTATGGAAAGCAACACAAGCTTTCAGCACTGTCTGGAAAATAGCTTAGGATATGTGTAGGATGCAACACTGGATAACTAGAAGTTTATATTTCTTCATAGTAAATATACGCCTCATATATTTTTTTCTCATTTTCCTCATTCCTCTCCATCCATGGTGCCAAATGTTCCATGTTGGTTTTTATAAATAGACAAACATTTCTTAGTAAGTATACTTAACAAATGTCTTTAATAATAATACACATAAGAAGTTTCTCCCCTGTTGCACCGCCTGTGATTAGCTCCAGTCGTACTGGCTGTGCCTGGCTGCACCGTTTCCTAAGGGACCATCTCCCAGCTCAGCACAGCTTAAACACAGAGCAGTAAATTGAGCCTTACCCCTTCCAACCACTCCCTGTTCTCCTGTTTGCCCAAGATAAGGGAGACCTGCTCTTTCCAGGATACACTCTTGTGTACTACTATTTGGGACCAGGTTCAGCATTCACAAGCAGCGCTTTGTAAACGGAGGTAGGCAACTCCCGCATGTGTCTGCATCACTCAGCTTCATGTTACCTTCACATAACTGCTAGAGCTGTAGAGTAACATAGCAAAAAAAATAAGTTATTTTTCATTCATATTACTTCCTCAGTCTGATTCATTGCATTGCCACACAAAGAGCTGAGATGGCGTGACAGCAGGCAGGGTTAGGAAGGTGAATGCACGACCGGAGCTGGGACAGAGGAAAGTCTGTTTACACCAACATTGTCACTGAAAACTTCTTTACCCTTCATACCTTGTGCTCTTATATACCCTGTGACAATTTCTTTAACTTTCTGTGAAAGGTTTGAAAGCTTCTATGCTGGTCATATCTCAAGAAAATACTTTTTAATAAAAATCAATTAAAATATTTAATCTGCAAGTAGTCCTAAGCCAAATTCAGTTCTCACTGAATTCAGGAATAAAGACTTTCAAGTTCCATCTGTTTTTCTTGGTGGACTTCTCTTGACACTAAATTTAGTGAACAGAATTCCAGAGTGCCCAGGACCTGATGCTCTTTCGGCAACATTCTACAGTCATGCTGTATGTATACATAGAACCTGTAGGTTCAGGGCAGCATAAAATCAAACCAATTAGATTAGTCCTAAATATTTAATATGAACTTAGCTTGTGAAGCAAAGAGAATGTTTGGAGAGTGAAAAGACAGAGTCCTGTTCTCATAGCCCCCAATGGGCATTACAACACCTTTTATTTTTTTTTTTTTTAATTTAGGAATACAAATCCAATATGACTAAGGGGGAGGAGGAAAGGAAAATCCCAGTAATCCTTCTTCCCCCCCCCCTTTTTTTTTTCTGCTTATATTTTATCAGCCATAGAAGTGATTTTAAATAGTGACACAGTGAGCAAATAGAGCACAAGGCTGAGACAGGAATTTGTGATAAGGTTGTAACTATGATGCTATGATGGGGGAGGACTAACAAATCTTTATTAACTACATATTAACTTTAGAAAAGTAAACAAAAAACTTATAAAACGCTCTCATTGCATGTAACAAATGTTGGTATGAAAAGTGCAAAGTATATTCCATGCAATTGAATGAGTTCCCACAAAAATATTTACTGCGGTAGGCTAAGGACCATATCCTGCCTGAAAACAGGAAAGGGTTGTGGCTGAAAGTAAGTGATTAAAAATGGGTCTAATTAGTGGATGAAATAAGTGAAGTAAGAACTATTGTTGCTCATAAAAAAAACTCCAAACCAAAAGGTTTATGTGGAGAATAACTAGCCAAAATATTCACGGGGAACCAAGAAAAGAGCTCAGATCTCTGCTTCATTAAAGTGACTCCCCTTTCATTTCATTCCCCAAATATGCCTCCACTAACATGGGGCCACTGCCTGAGCAAGTGAGGATCTCAGGCTGAGAAATGTGAGATCCTGTGTTGCCATTTACCCTCATCTCTTTCTTTTCTCCTGCTTTGTGTCTGCTCTCTGCCAGCTTGCATCTACTCCTTTAATGGGTCCCAAAGGGTGGATTTGATCAAAAAAGAAAGAGAAAACTCACAATCTTTGTGAACACAACTTGAGGTTTCCAGCATCCAAGTGGACAGAGCCTGTGGATTAACTGTCTAATCAATTATCTGGATAGAAAGAGGAAAGTAAAAGCCTTTTGTATCACAGCAGAAGCAGTTTTGTTTTGTTTTCATTTCTCTCTTCTATTAAGAATAAGTGTAATTACATTTCTGGCTTGGATGTGGTGATAAATAATTCTGTTTTTTTCTATCTCAGTCTGGTTTCAGATAAGGTTGATTTCTCGATAACTCTCTGTCCGTATGAGTTTAGTGACATTTAAACCAGGAATATTGGGATATGTAAGCAGTCTTTAGATTTTCAGTATCTTGATGGTGATATCCAGAGGGCAACAGAAGTCTCTGCACAGGTGTGTCATCCACATAGACCAGCCTGGCAGTGAGAAACATGGAGGTTACATGGAACAAGAGTCTTCCAGTGACTGTCAATAATTTTGAAAGCCTTCTAGTCCCTAGCAGAGCAACGGCAATTATAGCTTATCCCACTGCAGTGCCCAGGGAGGTTTTGGCTCTGTTTGAACCACAGCAGGTATAAGCATACACAAGCAAAGCATCACGGGCTGAATTATCTTAATACAGGTATACCACATGTTTGATGTGCAAGCAGTGTAGTTTAATTCCAGGACTGCAACACAAATAGGAGTGTGCAAAGGAGAAGCTTGCAGTGTGCAGGAGTCTGCCAAACATCATGTCTCTGAACATCTTAATTAATTGTTAGTTGTTCTTTGTGGTGAGATCTTGTCCAGAAGGCTTTGTATTAAAAGTGCAAACTGCTATCAGTGGGGCGCAAAGATGTTCTTGCCAAAGTAGCATTTCCAAAGAAACAAGAGCCTCTGGAGTGAACTGCCAAAGAGCACAACTATATTGCAAATAGAAGAACATCCGAGGTCTTGGGAACCCTAGGGTACAGTTCTTCCTATATATTGATTTGAAGAAATCACTCTGTATTTTAATTACAGAAGTAATAAAACAGCACAGGGAAAACAATAGCTACATATTGGTGGTGTGTGTATCTATTAAATGTGTATTCAGTTATCAGCATTGGTTGGCACAAGAGGTAAACTAGTATCTGCAACCTTGCTAGTTGTTCTTTTGAAATGGAGAAACTAGTGATGGACATTGGCTTATTTTTTGTACAGTTCAGTGTTGGTTTTGTTTGTTTATTGTTTTTGTTTTTTACAGAGTAGCAGAGTAGTCAGAATAGCTTTGTTTCTCAGCACTTGGGAACACATTATAAATTGTCAGTTTCCTTGCTCATAATTTCCAGACCTACAGAGAATGTCTGATTTGTGAGCTGCAAACGGGCATCAGGGAGGGGCACAGGAACTTGCATGACATAAGAAAGGGCATTCCCATCAGACTAAGTGTCTGTTTAAGCCAGTATCCTGCCCCTAAACCAGAGAGTGGGGAGATCAGATCACTACATTGTGCATTTCAGCAACTGGTTCTTGTTCCTCAAGGAATGCCTCAAGGCTTTCTCAGTACTGCCAGCAGCATTGTGTAAGTCCAGCTCAGCAAGGAGCACACACCAAAGTATGCAAAGCTCACAGTATACCTTGTCATAAGTGTTTGCAAGATTAGAACCTTTGCCTGTGTTCACAGCCTCCTTGAAAACAATTGCCTGGCTTATGTCGTTACACGATATTCCTTATGCTTTAAACTTCATAGTAAAAAATTATCTGTATTGGTAAAACCCATAACTAGATAAGGCAACGCAGATCAAAATGGAAACCAGTGCTAAAACTACTGACCTAGAATTGTGTTAATTATATGAGAGATGTGTGACATTTCCTAAGCATGCAGACCTTTGAAAGGGTGCAGATATAGACGGGGGCTATTCCTAATGAGGGACGGTATTAAAAGGTCAGCTGTCAAAAACAGTCAAGGATGCAGATGGGTCTAGTTCTCTGTTGCCAGCGTATTTTGCAGGCAAGAAGGCTGCTTCTCTCAGGCATCAACTCTGGGTCACTGCAGCACATTATACATCTCCGGAACAAGAGGCAGGGTTGCAGTTCGTGCAAACCTGAAGTAAGAAGTATTAAGAAGACTGACCTCTTCCTTACATGATATTTTAATTGTAAATTCTTTGGAACAAAATCTACATGTGTTATTTATTTGTACACTGCCTCAGTGAGGACTTGTTTAGCTGAAAGTTGTATGTGCTGTTTGTAATATAAAATAATGAATCCAGTGAAGATTGCTTCCTTTCTCTTCCAATGACTAACAGTGAGAACAAATTAGCCAGATTCCTTTCACTTAGCTCCTGTTTCATATGTATTCTCCTGATACCACCCCAAAACTGGCATAGCACTCAGAGCTGACAGACTTCTAAGGCAGAAGAGATGCTGCTCTCTTCTTTCTGACATCCACAATGCCTGGAGTATCTTCTCCATAGCTGAATTTATAAATGGAGCTGGAGGCTTTGTTACTGCAGAAAAGTTTTTAGCAAAAGAAAAAGAACTCAGCTTCAAGTTTATGTAACGTGACTCACTCTTTCTCCACAGAATCTTATTTGGTAAAGTTGCCTCTGTCATAAGGGTCACCTCAGAGAGCTAGAAGCACAAAGGATCTTAATATATGCAGATTGCTGTAACCAGTTTGAAGACAATACAAAAATCACTGCCTGATAAGTTATTCACAATATTCAACTAAGCAGCTATTTTCACTAATAAATTACGCTATTTCTCATGCGATTACGTCTAAACCCTTGGATACTAAGGATCTCACTACCAGATCAGAACTATAGTGTAAATAATAAATATGTCATTTTTCACACTATCAGGCAAGAGCACAGTTACTATACAGTGTGTTTAGGGTAGAATCCCATGTTGTAATTTCTTCAATGTCAAGGTGAAGAGATTCCCACTCTGGCCAGTCATTCCCAACCTCCAGCCACAGTTTAACTCTCCTTTGTGATGATTCATTTTTTTTCTGGGAGGGGGTTGCCATAAAATGAATCCATCAAATGATGTGGGATTTTGATTTTTCTGAACCAAATGATTTCATGGATATGCTGTAATAATTCTAATGTGAGACAGTGCCCTCACAAGGCTCAAAATAAGTTCCTGCACACCTAGTCCTTTCAGCAACCCTGCTCTTAATATTCCTGGACTTTATAAACACCCATCTGCTGTTTAGTCCCCACTTCTTCCCTGTGGATTGCTGACAACCCTCTGCAGACTCCAGATTACCTGCTCATCCAAATCAGAATGAACTTCTAACATGGGAGCATGTGCTTTGATGTGAATTATTGCCTTGACTTTCAGATACTTGGCTCAAAGCTGTTTCATTATCAGCTACATGCAAACTGTATAATACATATCCCTGACAATTACATCTTTAATTCTTTAGTTCGTTGAGGTATTCCTCAGGATTGAGCATTTCTGGAAAACACAATACAGAGCTTCAAAAACGCTCATTCAGCTCTAAACTCCATCCTACAGGAGTGACCTAAAATTCAAACTATTATTTGGAAATCTGTGGGTTATAAAATATGTATATAAGATTAATCTGCCTGTCTAGGAAGTCCTAGAGGTGGAAATTAATGCAAATGCAGTGAACCAAGTGGTTTTATTTTGTGCAAGACAACCTACTATTCTTTGGAATCCCTGGCATAATTACCAACTATCCCAGCCGCAATGAGTAAAATAAGTTCACCACAAGCCAATCTTGTGTTACAATCTCAGTGCCAATCTTCATTTTGCTTAGCTTGTTTAACATTTGATACTGTTTTGCAGGTTCTGCATTAAATTAAATCACAGGAGTCTATTCAAGAGTGACATGGCCACACAGCATCCCAGGTAAACAGTGAACACCGTTGAAACTGAGCACAAACACTCAATGGATTTCCAAGTCTTTCTTTAAACCTAAAATCCTCACCAGTAAAGGCAGACATATCTCTCATTTTGCCCTGGTGCAGAATGAGCTGCCAGATAATTTCTGCTTAATGGATTCACACTGTATCCACCCCTTCCTTTCTTACAAGGCATAGAGTGGTGCTGTGTTTCCACAACAATTCACATCATGTAACAATGACTACGTAGATATTAAGTGAAATCACTGTTGATCCCTTCTTACAGTGTATGAAGTCACCAATTCAAGATGGTTAGAACACCAAGATTTTTAATTCTGCTTGCTGCATCAATTTAGCTAAAATCCAACAGAAGTTCAAGGTGGATGGATAAGACTCCTGCCCAGACCTCTAGTCTCAAAGAGGATCCACAGCATATGCTGCACAGGAGTTGCATAGTCTCTATAACACTCTGCATGTATGTTCACTCAGCAGGCATGGTGATTAGATCCCATGTGTTTGAGGTGACATGGACTACAGTGAACAGAAAATCCACCACCTTAGTTACAGCAAAAAGCTTAATTAAAAAGCCTTAGTTAACAAAAAATTAGATCATCTTTACTAGGTGTTTGTTTTGGCCAAAGTAGCCTACAAAGTGCTCCAGCTGGCCTATCCAAAGGATAGGCAATCCTGGCAACATTTATGGGGCATTTTTGTGAGCAGCTGAGGCCAATGGTCCTTTATCTGAACTAGCTGTAGCTTGGTGGGGCTGCATGCCTGCTATCAAGATATGCAAGGAAAAAAAAACAAATCAAGATTTGTTTCTTCTCCAGCATCTGAGATCCAAGCCAGACATTTTTGTCAGATTCTTGTATTTACCTGCAATATGCTGCATGCTTACCCTGGGAAGTGGTTCAGTCACCATCCCTGGAGATACTTAAAAGGCATGTAGACATGATGCTTAGGGACGTGGTTTAGAGGTGGACTTGGCAGCACTAGGCTTATGGTTGAACTTGATGGTCTTAAAGGTCTTTTCCAACCTAAATGATTCTATGATTCTACTCGAGTAAAAAGGGGTGAGATCAGACTTGCTTGTTACATGTAAAACATCCAGTGATGTACCTCTGATTACAAGAGGGGAAAAAAATTCACAAATTTCATGTTTTTGTTTATTTCTTACTAAAGCAAAACCCAGAAGGCTTTATGTTGCAAAATCCTAACAAGAAGTCATAAGGCAATGAAATTGATCAACTTTTTATTTGGATGAAGATCCTCAGTTTAAACCTTTCTTTCTAAAATGGCCACAATTTTTAGGAAGAAAAAAAAAAAGGCAAAACACGAAAAGAAGATGGCTGTTTCGTCTCCATTTCCATGTGGTGGGTGAGGCCTCTCTCTCTGGGCATGCCCCACTTGCCTGCCTTTAAAAGCAAGGACCTCCACAATGCAGCAGGACCTTTGAAGGTGGAATGACCAAATGGAGGACTTTTCTGGCCAAGGATTTCCAAGAGAACGGTACCTCCCTTGTTACCAGCTGTGAGTATTTACGGTAGGAATCCCAAAGGCACCTGTTGGGTTGAGGTGCTACCTTTGGTGCTTGCCCAGGATGAGTGGCAGCCTGCTAGACCTTGCATAGGGCCTGTGTTGTTACTGCTGCTCCTTTGCCATTTCTTTTGTCTATGACTTTTGGTCTTGCTTCCTCACTACGCCGAGGGGGCTGTAATGACTTTGTTTTCCTCTGAGAGGTACAGTAGGAAACGTGTGCTGGCACCTGCCTTCCTACACGCCCTCCACCCACTTCTTAGTGTCAGCCTAAGGAGTTTTGAAACCCCATCGCTGCTCTGGAGAGGATTCACGCCGTGATTGCAAAGCGCTCATCCCGTTTCTATCTCCGTGTCGCGGGCAGGTTGCTGGGTGCGCGGGGGGCGGTGACCGCGGGGCGCGGCTGTGCGGCGCGCCTGCCCGGCTACCGGCCCCCGGCGCGGCTGGAAGCGGCGTGCCCGAAACCTGCGGGGGTGCTGGGGCAGCCGGAGGGTCCTGTAGATTTGTGTAACCCCGCCAGGAGCGGGCAGGCATGGGTGGCAGCTCGGTTCAGGGGAGGGAGGAGATGCCGGCAGCTGGGCTGTGCTTTCCCGTGACGGAGGGGGCGCGGCAAGCCGGCGGAATACGGTAGATGCTGCGCGAGGCGAGCCTTTAGCTGGAATACGGTAGCGGGGCTGCGGGGGAACGGCCTCCGCAGCACCTCTCTGCCGGGGAAGATCCTGTCTAGTTGGCAACTCTATGGTCCCGGATGTGGCTGCGCCGGAGAGGGCGGGCGCGCTGCTCCGGCCTGCCTCTCTATGGTGACTTTCCGGGGGGAAGGGCCGCCGCCGGCGCCGCGCGCCTGCGTGAGCCGGGCCTGCCGCCCCCCGCCGAGGCCGCGCTCCCAGGCGCTGAGCGGCGCCGCCGGTGCGGAGGAACGCGCGCGCCCCGCCCCCCTGGGCCCCCGCCGCGCCGGGGGGGCCGCGCCCCCGCCCCGCTGCGCCGCTGGCATCCCCGGGACTCCGCGGCGGCAAATGGTGGGGCCGGACGATGCCGGAGCTCCGGGCAGCGCAGCCGTGCTTCCCGCGGGCCGGCAGGAGGCGGCGGCGGAGGAGGCGGAGGAGGAGGAGGACGGAGAGCGGGATGGGAGCCGGGGCTTGAGCCGGAGGAGCGACGGGCCGGGGCAGGAGCGGCTGCTGCAGCGGTACCTGGCGGCGCTCGGCCCCGCCGCGGCGGGTGGGAAGCGCTGTCCGGAGAAGCCCGCCAACGGAGCCGCCTACGCCGTGGGCCCCCGCGGCAGGATGACCAACGGGGACGTCGGCTTCCTGCTGCTGCCGCCGCCCGAGGAGTCGCCGCCGTCGCCCCCCCGTCGGGCAGGACGGGCCGAGCCGGGGCGGGATGAGCCGGAGCCGGGGGAGGAGGAAGCGAAACTGCAGAACGGGGGCTTCGTCCCCTGCCCGCCCGGCCCGGGGGGCGGCGGTGTCCCCGTGGGAACCGCCTTGGAAGAGCCGCTGAGGAGCTGCCGGTTGCGGAGCGAGGCGGAGCGGCGCGGGGGGACGGCGGCCGGCAGCTCCCCGCCGCCCCTCGGCCCGGGGGACGATGCCGGCAGCCGGTCACAGGCCGCCCCCATTGTGCGGACCTCCCGGGGCCGGACGGAGCCCGCTGCTGTGGCCCCGCCGCCCCTTGGCTTCACGGACGTGAACCTGAACTCCCGCAACACCTACGAGGTGAGCCGCCGCCGCAGCGCCCCGGAGCACCTGCCCCACGGAGGGACGGCGCCCGCGGCCCCGCCGCCGCCGCAGGAGCCGGCGGAGAGGTCCCGGCGGGCGGGCATCGCCAGCGCCGGCAGCAGCTTTGCCGAGTTCTTCACCAGGTAAAGGCGTGCGGCGGCGGGGCCGGTACCGGCAGTGCCCGGCCTTGAGCCTGGGGCGGGGGTTGCCCCGCGGGGCGCGGCGGGCCGGGTGCGCCGGCGGCTGGGGTGAAGGTCTGCTGGACCGGCTCACGGGGCGCCGGGCTTGTCTGAAGCGACGTGTCTCGGCGCCAGCAGTGTCTTACTGCTGGTCAGGTGATGAGCCAGTCCAGCCCCCCTGGGCTTTTGCCACCAGGTAAATACTGCTGCAGCAAGAAAGAGGCTTTGGGTTGGAAGCGAGCGTAAGGTGATAAAGTCACTTGTGCTGCTACAAACTATCCGGGCTTCAAACTGGAATCTGCTTTCTGTGCCAGAGCGTTTTGCTGTCTGAATGAACACAGTGGTACTGATTAAAGTCTTTGAGGAATAAGGTGAAAATTGTTGGTGTTGGAAGCTATTTTAGTGTAATAGAGTCATGGAAGTAACAAAGGCTTGTAAAACCTATGCTGCTTGTTGACAATGTAGATACAGTTTACTTGTTTATTCCAAAGTGTGGTGTGGCGTGCTTCAAGGGCTAGGCTTTGTGCTCAAATTAATTGAGCCTCTGTTAAGTTTCTAGCACAAACCCAAAAACTCTAGGGCATCCAGCTTCATTACCTGGGGACTCTGTAGAATCACTTGCTCTTTAACATACTACACAGGAGGGGCATCTTGACTATAATAGTTTATAGCATACTCTGTGTTACTTTTGTTATGTTTGGAGAAGGGATTTCCCAAATTTCTAACAGTTTTTGCTCTCCAAAACCCCAGGATTATAGTTACTGTGTGACAGTCACTCTAATAGCATGGTGGGTCTCTAAGTGTTTAGAGGAGACAGAATAAGATTACATCTATTAACTAAAGAATTGATAAAGGTGGGGAGATTTGCTCTTGAGGCAGGATCCAAAACTGAGAAATAGGCTCTTTCTGCCCTCAGGAAAGGGAGAGATGGATTCCTGCCCAGGGATGCTGGCAGTTGCAGGTAAGTTTGATGCCACCACTTTCTTTCAAGGATGGATTGAGAGATGTCACTCTAGTCCCAGTATTTCCTATTAGCGTTCTTTCTCCTCACACCTTTTTTTTTTTTTTTTTTTCTTTCCCCCATGTTGTGTGGACTGGGGTAGATTACTTTCTCTTTGTCTCATTACTTGAACACTTTCACCAGTAACATTGGTACTTGCTGGTTATTGCCCTGGAATGAAAGGTTAATGAAATTCTGCAGAATTTTCTTCATAGAAAATACTGAACTTGGTGTGCAGTAGAAGTTTTTGTCAGTATATACTCATGTTCGCTGTTTCTAGTGAAGGCTTGGATAATGCATGGAAAAATGTAATTGTTTCTATCCTGGCAAAAGGTATAGTGCTGATGCCTCAGTGAAAAAAAGGACTTGACAGAGAGCCAGTTTCATAGCCCTTGACTGGCCCAGCTGTCTGTGCCTCTTGCGTGTTTGGCCTGGTGAGCAATGTTGTCTTCAGTGACTTTACCTTCAGCTCTGCTTATACGTTCATAAAAGTGTCTTAGTTACAGCTGAATTCATCTGAGCAGCCAAAATGAGATTTATTAATAAAAAACACTGTTACTGACTGGAGAGAGGAAAAAACCCCACAACAAACAAACCCAAACAAACAAAAAACCACAAAACCAAACCCAGACTTACCTTCCTTGATAGATTGGTCTCTAGATAAAGTAACAGTAGAGTTTGTAGTCTCCATTGCTTAGAGAAGTGGTAATAAAACTTGCTTGTCATAAATTCTTTCGAGTAGTTAGTTCTTGTTGTTTCAAACTGACAGTTGCCACTGTGAGTGGACTTTCTTCCAGTTCTTAGAAAGATACCCTAGAAAGATATCTTGGCTCTCAGGAATGAGGACTTAAATTGTTAAAAACTGTCCTGTGATTGAATGTTGATAGCAACTCTACCCCCTTGTGAAACCTCTCAGCAGATGATTGGTTGTATTTTTGGATGAGCACAGAGCCATAAATTATGTTACTTCCCAAGACTTAATTTGTACTGGGTGACTGTGTCCTATGAAAAGTACTCGCTAAGATAGAACTACTTGTTTGTGTTTTGTTGGCACATGTATCTGCTCCCACATTGTGCGGGTAGTTCAGCACTCTGGAGCATCTTACAGGCTGTTTTGCACTTGTAATGCTCTTGGTCTAGGTTACAAACTCTAAAATTTGTTAGCTTCCACTGTTTTTTCTAGTAGTCATAATCACATGGAAATTCTTTACAAGGTGGACGTTTCTCGCTGTTTAAAGTCTGAGAGAAGCCAAGGGGGAAGTCCTACTGCCTTCAGTGTGAGAGCTTCGTTGTTGTCATTGCCCAATCAGTCAAACTGGTTGGTTGTGGCAGATCTGGGTTAGGAGGCTGCTGTTTCCAGCTGCTTATTTCCACCCCTTCAGTTTTCAGCCTGGCCTGCTTTGCAGTTCCTTGAAATCATCCATGTTAATTGTCTGTGTTAATTTCACTGAACCAGAGGAGAAACTCATGAGGTGAGATAAGGGAAAAAGTGAGCAGCTGTCAACAGTGGCATCTTACCTGAGCTCTGTAACAGGGAGAGTTGCTGTGCCCTTGAGATTGTCAGCAATAATGGGAATGTTTCCATCAGTGATCAAAGCTTTTTTCTTTAGGTAAGTATTAGATGTAGTATTTGGCCCTGGGCTCTTAAGTTGTGTTTGCGCCAAATTAATAAACCTGTCAAATCAATGCAAACAACTTTAAACTGAAAAATAATAATTTTTGCTGTGCTCTCTTTGTTTCTCTCAGCATGTGAAGTGGGATGTCTCAAGTAAATCAGAGGTATGTGAAGTAGAGTGCTGTGGCAAGGAAAATTGCATGACTATGGTCACTTGTCTCCACTGAGCTACTGTTACGGTCAGAGCATTAAGTGGCTTCTTGAAAGTCACCTGTCACTGCTTTGTACTCCTGTGTATGATTCATAATATGGTCATATATAGGCACTGTTCTTGTGGTTTATGGTCTTATGTAGCAGTTTACAAGGGTAATGCTCTGTTCTTGGGTTATTGGATCACTTTTGGGTAGCCCCAGTAGATTGTTATGGGGTACAGAATGGTTCAGTGAGCGGGAATGTTGTGTGGATGGTTGAGTTAAAGCTCTGGTGATTACCTTGATTGCAGTATACTTTATCCCCCAAAGCAGAACATATAGAGCAGAACAGTAAACCAAAAAGGCCCAGCAGCAGTGAGTATTGTGGGACTGAGATAAAGCCATGGTGATTCTGAACGTCTTATAAAGATTATATTTCATAGTCCTACACGTATGTACTAAACTTATGAAGGTGTTGTTCCTTTCTGGATTGTGTATTTAACTAGATAAATGCACATATCTTGTAGTTAGCAAAGTTTCTCATTCCTGGATTCAAAGTTTACTGGTGACAACAGCAGTGAGACTTACACTGTTGTAGTAAAGCAGCATTTTCCCAAGTACTTGTTTTCCAGAATTCATCTAACAAGTTTTACTGATAAAATAGCAAAGAGCTTAATTCATAACCACCACTTAGTGTAGATCACAGCACATCCTAAAGACCTATAGGTGTAAGGTGTTGGACACATGGATGGTAGTTAGCACGCTTATGCTTACAAAAACTGTCTTTAGTCTCATCTTTCCTTCCTCAGTCAGAGTGGTTGTGCTTATTGTCCAGAAGTTTTGAAAAATCTTCACTTGTGGAGATGATTGGAAGTTGAAGGAAGTCAGTGTATGTAGGAGCAAAGAACTGTGTAATCTCTGAAGTCGGCATCTTTTTTTCCCTCTTTGTAAACACAGTTCTGTGATTTCAGTAAATGGGTAGTTAGAGCTCTGCTAATCTTTGTGCTCCTACTAATGTCCTTGACAGAGACTGCAGAGAGTTGTGAAGAGGTTTACCTCCCTGAGTATGGTTACCTGTGTACTAGTAATGTCTGTAGAGCTGTAGTTTAAATTTCTAAGTAGCAGTCGAAGCTCTTTGAGCTATATAGGCATGTACCTAGTCTACAGTTGCATCTCGTCAGTGTTTAATACCAGAGTCAACGTGGTTGTGTGGTGGTTTTTTGTGTGTGTTGTTATTTTTTTTTTTTCTTTTTCCAGAGCTCTTCTGTTTCATAAATCAGCATGAAATTTCAGGGTATGTACAGTGCCTCTATGAAGAATAAATCTGTTTTGTGGGCTTTTGGTCAAAAAAGAGAGTCAGGTGGGGTATGAGCCATCCTAGTTCTGATAGATATTCTAGATCTCCTGTTTGTGTAAAGGTCAAAGAACATATTGGGGGCACTTCACAATGCTTCATTTATATTTCTCTGTTGCCTATGCCTTGGCCATATTGCTGACAACCTGAAAGACTTTGTGTGCTTGTTTTTGGGGTTGTTTTTCCCAGATAAGAAGGGAAAAAAAAAAAGCTACAGAGTGCTTCTAACATGTCAAGGAAATATCCTGGTAATATATTGGAAAGATAATTGGAAGAGAAGAGCTAAGGGAATATAACAAAGCTTCCCCTAGAAGTTTTGAGAACACCCTTCACTCTTTGTCCGACCTACTTTTTTTACTTTCTCTAAGCAATCTTGTAACTTAAGTGAACAAGCAGATACCTATGATTGATTTTAATTAAAGCTGACTGGAGAAATTTGGCAAGAGCACCTGGACCTAAATCTGTGACTAACTTCAAACAGTATTCCTTTTTCCTCAAAGGCATAATTAACTTGATATAAATAGGAAAAAGCATTCATTTTGTCAAAATGAGAAGCTTTTCTGTGGATTCTTCATTCACTGTTTGCTAAGAATGATTTTATGAAGTTGTATTGACACGTTTACCAGTTTCTGGCTTTCAGTCATATGAATAACAAATATAATGGCAACTGAAGTAAGGGTAATCTCCTAAGCAAAACAAACTGTAGCAAACTTTGAAGATAAAAGCTCAGCACTTTTTATTTTGGCTCCCAAATTTTAATAACTGTGTACATGGAAAATTTTACCCAAATTATAGAAAACTGTTATTCATAAAAAGGTCAAGGAAATACTGGGCACATGTAAAGTTTCTACAGTGGGATCTGCACTTGCGAAAACTGAATCTGTATGACAGCAGCCTTGTTATTGTTAGTGAACCAGTTCCAAGCAGCTTATGAAAATGAGCAAGTCCTCAAGGTCTATGAGTTAAAAATGGCTGTTTGAGAAAGTTTCTTGATGTATAGACTTTAAAGAGTTTTGTGTTTCTGAAAAAACATTAGCAATGGGTGTTTCACCATAAGTAGGATGCTGTGCATCCATGGTGCCCATGATATTTTGGCTAGAATGTCTGTTGATTAGTAAATCAAAGTTAGATTTCGGGGTGCAAGCGGAAGAATCGTATGCTGATTTAATTCTAGATAGGTATCAGGTTGCTCCAGCTTCTGTCTGCAGCCCATTTCCTGCCCTCTCCTCCCAAGAAAAAAACCAAAACATCACACCCGACTGAATAGATGTGATTTCTAAGACTGTACAGCCATGTGTATAATCTTCATCAACTTCAACTACCCAGTGTGTTATTAGAAATTTATCTTTTCTCCTTGGTAGACGTTGGTACAGATATTTGCACTGGGAGTCTAATAATCCTAATAGGATTTTTATTGAAGTGAGTTTTCCTTAAACTAATGCTGTAGGTTGGTGGTTGTTTGTTTGTTTTTTTTGGGGGGAAGGGGATTTGTGTGGGTTTTTTTAGTGTTTTGTTTTGTTTGTTTTTTTTTCCAAGCCAAACAGCTGAAATTACTGTTCAGTGTGCACAAAACTGTTGGAGTTGTAGCTTTTTTTGCTAAGGAGTGTTGTATAGAGGTATTTAAACTTAACCTGAAATTATCTTCTTCCCTGCTTAGTTTCACAGAAGGCCTTTTTCATTCCATGGTCTCTTCTGCTTATTTTATGCCACAGAATTTCTTAAAGGCTCAATATATTGAGCATAGTGTGACAAAATGAATGGGACCTCTCTTCTGAACAGTTTGTGACTAAAAGGAGAATGTTTTACATGGAAAAGAACAACCAAAGGAGGTCGCTTTAATCACAGCTGGCCTCTAAGAAAATGATACTTTTATGCTTTTGCTTTTCTGACTGTTCAATTATTCATTAGGCCATTTTGCCTTGATTGTTTAAGAATAAAAGAGGATTTTAAGGATTTTGGTCACATTTCATTTACATGGATGCAAAAATCATTCCTCTCTTGAGTTCCTGGGAACTGCTGAGATGTTTATGATATAAAGCCTGTCCTTTTTTTATCTCTTCTTGATGTTGTTGTTTGTTCAGCTGGGAAAGGACTAGGTTTGTTAGACTGGATGGTAGACACTGCTTTAAGCTTCTCAGCCTCAGACAGTACTGTGCTTCTCAGCCTTTTTAGTATTGCTTTCTAAGGAGCTGCAGTTTAGGCAGCTACTGCCTCATCTCTCTGGTACTGCAGCCTGTTAGCCAGGTTCAGTCACATTTCTCTGAGACTGAGAGGACTCAAACATAGAAATCCTGCAGGTTTTTGAATTAAGGCTGGGCATAAGAAGAACCTGCAAAAGAGAGACCCTGCTAATTTGCCTCTGTATTTGGAGTAACCAGTCAGCTGTGCAAACCACCTGCAGAGCATATTGCTTCTGGCCCAGCATTGGGGGTAGCAGTGTGAGAGGTGGATGGATGTGTTGTGGGTGAACTTATGATCTGAATGAGTAGAAAGCTGGTTTTGATGGTCATAGATGAGTTTATTCTTCCAGAACTTCTGAGAGCCGAACATTCAGACTGGTGTTCCTGAAAATTCCATTACTCCCCATTGAGAATAGCACCTGTAGCCTATGGGAGCAAGCTCTTTGTGATTTTTCTCCATCCTTGTCCAAGGTACTCCTTTATTAAGAAGAAATGGTGTTCTGTTTTTGTCGTTACATTGGGAACTTTTATTTAATGTACTCTTGAAGTG
Organism: Columba livia; assembly: GCF_036013475.1. Taxonomy (NCBI): domain Eukaryota; kingdom Metazoa; phylum Chordata; class Aves; order Columbiformes; family Columbidae; genus Columba; species Columba livia. Next base: position 20,580,729 of record NC_088607.1, read on the forward strand.
AAACAGTCTTTCTGGATCAGGCAGTATAATAAAAGCTGCCTTGTTGGCTCCCCTTGCCTAGGGCAGTTCTGTTGATCTAAACAAATGTCCTGAAGGCCAGCTGTAGAAACAAACTAAGTGATTGTCTAGAGGGAGAAAAGACACCAGAGATATGGAAAGCAATAGAACATCTTTAACCCTTCTGCCTCTGCTGTAGCAAATGAAGCCCAGGCTTGCTGCTGCTGCTGCCGCCCCAGTCACTGAGGTCTGGTTTGGTGTGCTGAGGAAGATGCAGTGGGACAATGGTGATTGTACTTCACGCATCTTACATATGCTTCAAGAACAGCAAACAGAGTTGTTGATGCCAGTTCCTCAGTGTTCTGCAGCAGAGGAAGGTTGGCCCTGGCCAGGTCTCAGACCCCACAAAGCTCAGTCCTGTCTGTATCGCTTCAGTTGCTTAATGCATCCATTAATGTAGGATCTTGTCTTTCTTGCTGCTGGGTAATAATGAAGCTGTTTGTGTGCTGGATGCCAGAATGCTTTAAAAAAAACCCAACCAACCAACAGAACCCAAACAAACTGTGAATTACCAAAGGCATTGGAGGGGTTTGTAGCTGTGGATTGGGAAGCAGTGGAGATTCCAGAGCACAAAGTATCTCTGTTGTGGGTGGCTGAGGGAACTGGGGTTGTTCAGTCTGGAGAAAGGGAGGCTGAGGGGAGACCTTACTACTCTCTCCAACTACCTGAAAAGAGGTTGTAATGAGGTGGATGTGGGTCTCTTTCTCACAGGTAACAAGTGATAGGACAGAGGAGATGGACTCAAGTTGTACCAGGGCAGGTTTAGATTGGATATTATGAAAAATTTCTTCGCAGAAGGGTTGTCAGGCATTGAAATGGGCTGTGTTGCCTGTTGTGGTTGAGTTGCCGTCCCTCAAAACGTTTAAAAGACGTGTAGATGTAGTGCTTAGGGACATAGTTTAGTGGTGGCTTGGCAGTGTTAGGTTTACAGTTGGACTTGATCTGAAAGGTGTTTTCCAACCTAAATCATTTTATGATTCTAGCTGCTTGTTGTTGTAAACTTTAGGTATTTTGCAAGTTGCTTGCTGTTCCTCAAATTCTGAGGGCAGCTGAGTGATAGACTGGGGAGTCTCTTCCTTGCTTCGTAAAACACAACGTCATCAGGCAAAACTGGAAAGAATCAGGCTCTTGCATATTAATGTCATCTGTCTAACACATCAAAAATGGATTATTGAATTTTGTAGTATTTCTGCAATTTATCACTGAAGGAGTGACATAAAATCTATTGTGAATTGCTAACCACAGCATAAACCAGATACACTAAGTGGCTACAAAACTAGTAGTGTAGTATTTTGTAGTACTACATTACACAATCAAGTAGTTGACAGGCACTCTGGGAGCAGAAGGGAAAAATAGTAAATGAGGTTTAACCAGGCTGTTTGGAGCAGTAAGCATTGCTGCTCTTGGGACAGTCTTAAAAATAAAACTCTGCCCTGTGTTTGAACTTACAGTTCACAGACTTGTAGTGGTATCAAAGGCTGAAAATCTTTCACCTTTGTCTTGAAAATGTGTCTCGTGTAGGAACATTCGGACTACACAGATGACTGCCCTGATAAAGTGTGAGACTTTTGCCTTAACTGAAAGTGAGTTTCTACTAGAACAGTTTTAGGTAGTTTGCTTCAGTATGTTGTTCTTTTGTGAGAAATCTTGTTAAGGTGATTGAAAAATTTGTTGTTGTCAGGAAACAAAGGGAATGTCTCTTCCCTGCTTCTGGTATTTATTTGATCCTCTATGAGCTGCTATAGCTCGTTAAGCTCCGGAGTGAAAAAATGTGGATGGTTTTCTGTGGGATTAGTGAATTGAATTGACTTGCAAGGTATAGAGAGTCTTGGGAATTGATGCAGAAAAAGGGGCTGTAGGACATGACTGCTGCAAGGAAGAGAAACGGGCTTCCCCTTTAGTGGAGCTGAAATAGCTTAGCCGTTGTGTGTGTGTGGGAGGGAAGGGGTCTTACTCCTGTAGTGTTTTTTTGCTCAGAGTATATTGCTGGTTAAGCAGATGTGGCTTTGCTGGAGTAGATACACCTAGCCATGAAAGAAATAGCAGAACATCTGTAGTCAACTGGTAGAAATTCTCCACTTCTTGCAGCTGTGATCTAGGATTTTGGTTTAGGTTCTGTGGACAAGTGACATTTGGTTATTGTTAAATGTTTGGTGTAGCATCAAAATAGCTGCTGAACTACCAGATTAGATATGAAGATGATAAAATAGTTTGACATAGGGCTCTGTTTTGCTAGTTCACTCTGAAAAGTGCTTACTTAAGCATTTTGAAATTTAACCACGTCTGTCACCTTGGCATATGTCTGCTTGTTCATGTGTGTTTTGGCATGCTTGAGCACGTTTGTAAAATTGACTTGTGCAACAGATTTTTGTTAGAAGTATTTTTTAGACTGTTAAAATACTGTTTGCCAGAAAGTGCTGTGTACTGAGTGTTCTGTGATACTGCTAAATGGTTTCAACTGTTAAAACTTCTCAAGTGTTTTTGTACCTGTAGTAGAACTGTTCTGCAGCAGAGTTTGTAAAGCCACTTTGGGACTGGTATCAACTGTTAATCTTTCCCTCTTAAGAGGCCAGAAACCTCCTTCTTGCCTACCCCTCAATCCTTAGTAGCTACTCCTTGATGGTTCATTAGATTTCAGGTATACCTAATTGTATTATAGGTGAGGCTTTAGTTAACCAGTAATACCAATGGAAATGTCAGAGCTTCATTAAAAAATACTGCAAGCTTGGTCTTGCTGAAGATGGGCCTTCTACTAGTTTGGGTTTTTTTTTGTTTCCTTATTTTAATTTTTTTGGGAGAGGAGAGGAAAACTGAAAACTTGCTTGTGTAGCACTTAAGACTATATTTCTAGAGTATTACAGATGCAAACATTGAAATTCCTTTGAAGAAGGGTGGTTTGGGATAGTCTCTGGCTTGCCTTGGTGTGGAGAGAAAGAAGAGATCTTTGTACTGCCATGAAGTCCTGAAATGTGAAACATCCTGTAATATGTAGATCTGTGTCCGGGGGAACAGGACTTCAGCTGGTGTGTAGTTGTTCCTTGCAGCAAGGTGGTGAAAGAGGACAGAGCTTGGAAACTTGTGCCCAGAGCAACTGTATAAATGTATGGAATCAAAATGGGCTGATGTTGTTCTAAGTTATTGAAAATAAAAATATAGCATGTGTAATAAATTCTAAATTTATTAGTGTTTTGTTCTAGATCTATGTGTTATGGATTTTAAACTGGAAAATGCTTGTATCTTAAGGTTGAAATGTGAGAGTAAAGGATGAGTTGAAAAGTGTATTTCTAAAGTAGGGGTATTTGCTCTTAATATTTTAATGTTCATGTCACTTTTCCAGCCATAACTAATAACGTGAGAAAACACTTCTGAGCATGTGAAAGTGAGCAAACAGCTCCTTGACAATGTCATGTAATTCAAATCTAAAATAACCCTATCCAGTGGTCTAAGAAATAATTATTGTGTGCACTTTGAACATGCATTGTATTTTTTTCGACACTTTCATAAATACGCTTGTTTCAGTATGTAAATTATTGAAAAGTCTTGTTTAAGAGGAGCTACTTGTCTGTAATCAAGCAATGTTTTTCTGGTGTTACTTCCAAGTCGTTGCATGTAAGACCTTAACAGAATGGACAAGTCTTGAGTATGAAGAAGAATTCTGTTGTGTTCTTAAGCAGCTCTTGTGTTTTACACATGGCAAAAACATGCCAGTGTGAATGTTAAAATTCTTGCTATGTGCTCAGTTTCAGTCATGTAGGAATATGGAATTACAGACTTGCAGGGGTCTTCAGAATTTGTGCATACTGTTCTGAAGGCATGACTTTAGGCCTAAATGACTGATTTTAATGCTATTCCAGTTAAAATGCATCTCTAACAATTTCTGGACATATGTTTTCTAACTCCTCAGTGATACAGCTCTCTGGATAAAGATTGTTAGATCCATAAGTAGTTTCCTTATCAGTTTGTCTTTTGGCTCATTCAGATTTCAACCATAAACTTGTTTTTTATGCCTAGGAAGCTTATTTTAAAATTAGCATAGGGATGGAGCAAGAACAGAGTGTTTTTCACAAGCAGAACTCTATTCTTTGTGGTGATGCAAAGTAAATTGTATCATAATACATATGCAGTTTTTAATGAGTTTTATTATTTTGTATTTATTTTACAAATGCCGAGGTTTTCTTGGAATCTGTGGATTTTTAATGTGATTTAATTATTGCAGAGAAATGCAACTTCCAGTTTTTTTAACTGGATTTTTGTAATTATATTTAAAACAACCAAACAGGAAACTTTTTTTCTTGTCCAGCTTGGTGCTCATTTACAGTTTTAATTCGATGCTGGATTCCCCCTCTAAGCCTGTGTGATTCTGGGAGGAAAAGTTAAATAGGATAAAGTGAGGATAGTCTTGATGTGCTGCTGATTCCTTCCTGTTTGTGTCTTGCTTCACTGGATTCAACATGAGGCAGTTGTCTGATGCAGTGTGTAACAACAGGAACTAGATGCTTAAGAAAAAGGAAAATATAATCAGCCATCACTTTCTTTATCAGTTCTTCTGGCTTTCAAAGCTTGTTTTCTCAGTGCTTCCCTGTTATCAGAGATCTTGACAGGTAGATGCAATGACAAGAAATGATTGTTGATTGAAAATTACTGTAAACCAGACTGTTATGTGTGTAAAAAAGGTCAGAAAAATGTTTTAACAGGAAGGTCACTTGTAGGAGCTATTTTATTTGTGGATTAGTGAGTAAACATTTTGAGCAAGGTCAAAGTTGCTTTGCAAAGGAAATAGATTATAGTATTCTAGCTTTCAGCATCAGGATTGAAACACATTTATTTCTAAGATAACCCTGAATTCTGAATATTTTATTTGGAAAAAAAATTGTTTGGTGCCGTGCATCAAGTTTTGCAAGGATTGTTTTCTGGGGATGCCCACAGTTGGTTGTTGTCTAACATGGTGCAGCATTTTGAATTAGATGTATTTGTATATGAAAGTGAATCATAAAGAGGAAGCATGCTTTGTTGCTCAGATGTAACAGTAATGATGTTCCTGTGTTTTATGCTTTCCTCTGAGACCATATACTGGTTTCAGTAGTTGATACCACTTGATTTTTTGCCACTTTTCATAGTGCAGAACTGATGTTCACCTTAAATAGCTCACATATAAGATCCAACCTTCCCCTGCACTTGAAATTTGTATATAGAGAACTAAAAGCAGCAGAACAGGTGAAGCTTGGGTCTGGAGGTGGAGTTCTAATGATTTGATTCTCTTAACACCTAATAAGTAGAACAATGTTGTGATTTTTCTTCAATGTGGAGGAGGTAAATCCTTATTAGGACAGCTTCCTGCTTTGGCTGACTAATTACCTCTGAGTTTGCTGTGCCTTTTACAAACCTGATTGAAGGTGCATTACTTGATTCACTGACTAAACAGTTAGAATGGCTTTCAAGGCAGTCACCATAAAAGTGCTTTAATAATGCAGGCTAAGCCCTACACGCCAGGACTACATTTTAGCTTGCCATTTTGCAACTTTGTTGCACTTCACATATTTCTAAACTGTGTTTGTTTTCTAAACACCTCACAAGCATTGCTGAATGTATGGCTTTGAAGGCTACAGGTTACGGTTTTATGGGTAGTGGGGAGGTGAGTCATAATCTCAGAATCTGAGTCAGTATCTTGTTTTAAAGCTCACAACTAAGGGCAGATACAGGCTTGTGGATGCAGTTTCCAAGTGTTATTGCTAAGAATGCTGGACTCAAATGGGAGTTTTAGGAAAAAATGGGAAGTAAATAAAGTTGCTTGCTTCCAATAATGCTGGACTATATCTCAACAACATCAGAACTCTGAATCATCAGAGATGATTCTTCTGGCAGGCTCCTTTGACTTAAAATTTGGAGTGGGAAGGAAAGCAACTTCAGGTTGCCCATAGGTTTTTGTATAGAATAATCCAAACAATGTCAGGAATAGATGTCTTGGTATGTGCCAGTAACAGCTTTGTAGTCTGTCTTGCTTCAGTTACTTTTCAGGCTCTTCAGTGCACCCACTGGAACGTTTTTGAGTGTCACTGAGAATGTTAATATGTGTTCCAGTGTAGTTATATAAAACTAGCAGGGAAAAAAACTTACAAGTTTTCCACTGGGCTTTTGTAAACCAAAGCTGAATTCAGTGAACTAATTTAATACTTGTCCTTTCAACAGAAAGCATTATTCAGTTCTAAAGTGTAGGCTTCTTTTTAAGGAAATGTGATGTTTTCAGATGGATTTTGAGATTCTGTACCAAAATGCCACTGACTCTTCAGTCCATTTCAATAGATGACTTTTCCTGGGATCAGTGAAACTCATGAATATTCTAAGCAGCAACAAATATATCAAATCTGGTACACTTCCTGCAGTTCAGTGAATGCAACTGGTCAGCTTTCACAGATGCTGTTCCTTAACGGTGCTTTTATAAGGTCTTACTGTTGTCAACAACACATCAGATGTGATACTGTTAGCTGCCAAAACAATGTATTAAAGTGCCCTTCCATCTTCAGTAAAGCTTATTTGTAAACCTCCCATTAATTTCTCTTGGATTAGAATTCCTATGTGAGGTTTATTCTGACATGATATAATGTCTGACCAACATTTTGCCTTCACAAGAAAAAGACTTCAATGAATTTCTACTCAATAAAAGTAAAATTGCATATTTTCACTTGTGCATTCATAAAAAGTGAAATAAGCTTTTGCTTATTTCAGTACACCAAAGAAGAATAAAGAAACAACCAAGATTTGTTTTGTTGGAGGCTATGTTCTGGACAGTTTGTTTTAATGTTATATTTGTTTTTTGGTTTTTGTTTTTTTTAAATCCAATCTTGTAAAAGCCACGAGGCTGCGTAAATCTTTTGTACAGATATATTAATTAAAACCTTCTGTGTGTTTAAACATTTTTCCTTTTAAAATCTGCCAGCTTCCTGGTTAATCATAAGCCAGCTTTGATACAGTGACAGATTGCCATCACTGTTCAAGGCATACATCATCTCCATTTCCACAAGTGCTGGAAGCAATGGAGCTGAACTGCCAGGTAATCCTGGTAGCATTTTGTAATATGTGCAGAGACTGAATGGTTACTGCTATCCATGAAGTCAGGACACATCAGCTATTTCATATTTCAAGAATGGTACTCCAGAATGTATCTTCCTGCGTACCTGCTTTTGGAAAAATATCTCTCCCAGTTAAGTTTCATATATAGCTGCTGCTGCAATTGCAGATTTAAGGCCAAGGCTGTAGTGTAGTATTTATTGTCATCTTGGTCTTTAGAATACTTAGTCTTGTTTTTTTGATGATTTTTTGAACACTTCTCATTCCCTCCTGAAGACAATGTAAAGCACTGTGAAAGGTTTCCTGTGCATGTGAAACGAGCCATTGTTGTTTACATAAGCACACTTTTAATGTATTTTTCTGTTATGGATGGACCTGTTCATTTCACTAATGGTATGCAGTCTTGGAATTGGTTTTAAAGATGTTGGTACCATGGCTTGGCTTTTTCATCAGCCCCTCTTTCCAGGTCATGTGTCAGGAAACACTAGTTTGGGGTTCTGGGTACTTACTCTGCTTCCACAGGGATGGACTAAGATATCGCAAGTTTCCCTGATGGGGACAGAGTTGTGGGACGCATGGATCACAACTAATGCTTACTAGAAAACCTTGTATTGATTAAGCCATTAAGTTATTAATTAGCTATTAATATCTAATTAAGCTATTATTAATAGCAACAGCTGAATTTCATTAATGGCGGGTAACTATTAATGCAGTGCAAGCAATTATTTCCAAGCGTACTTACTCACTTACTGGGTTGGAACAGCAGCTGAGAGGCGTCCACAGACTCGGAGGGCTGTACTGGTGCACCAACAGCTTCTATGTGGGCATCCAAAAAAAAATATCTCTCAAAGTGCTTTCTCTTTCATCAGGTGTGTATGTAATCCTGTACTCCCTGCCTGCCTGAAGCAGCTGCTGCTTCCTTGACCGCAGTCGTCTTCCTTTTTTTATAACAAGCTGTTGTTGCTAGCGTGTGCTGCTGGCCTTGGACAGACTGAACAGAGTCTCAGTGTTCTGAGTTTCTCAGTTCTCCTGGATTCCACAGGACTGCTTGTCTTGAGCTTACAGTTCTTGGGAGACTTTCACACTTTATCAACATCTACTCCCCAGCTTGCTGTTTTTTGGTGGCTAGATCTTCAGCTAGCACAGGAGTATCCGTAGAGTCCATTCACACAGACTTGCACAGAAGAGATTTTTGTGACACACATTTGCTTATTTCCTAAATAACAAAAAACCTTCTGCTAGCTGAAAAGACAGCTTGTATTTGAAAGCTATACAATGTATTTCGAACACTGACAGTTCCTAATTGCACAACTATGCTTCATGGTCAGACCCTGACAGTGCTGGAATTTAAGAGCAACTATACGCTTTTCAGACAGTTTGCGGTTGTTGGAGCATGCTGCTTCTGTCTGGGCAAAGCCAAGAGACTGATTTCTGTGCACAAATGTGAATGCATTCAGTTTGAGAAGGAAATGTATTTTAAAATACAACAAAATGTTGTACATGAAGGATAAATCTGGGGATGTCTTTCCAGAGGAAGAGCACAAAAGCACAAGGTTGGCTGGTTAGTGCTGCTCAAAAACCTCTTCCAATAGAAGTGCTCCATATTCTGCTTGCTCAGAGGTCAACTTGTAAGCATCCTGAGAAATAACCTTACAGGGTACCTAACTTTTAATCCCTCTGTGTTTTTCATAAGTTTCTGGAAAGTAGCTTTCCAGTATTCAGAATAAATGCACTTCTTTCTCTTTCAAAGCACTTGCACATGGCATGCTTTCTGAGAGCTTGTGATCAGAGTCAAATGGTTGGCTTTCTAAGAACTAATAGGGCAATGCAGTTATTTGCTTGTTTGAGTGTAATTGCTTTAGGCACTGGCAAAGGTTATCTTCTATGTGCATGGTCCTTGGTTTTCTAGTCCATGTTATGAGAGCTGAAGGTGTGAAGATTGCAGAAAGGATTATTAGAAGTAATATTCCACAATTTCTTCTTAAATCTGTAAGTTACATAGTGTTTTCCGTCTGTTTTCATCTCCATAAGGTACACTAAAACAAACCCCAGACAAAAGTCCAAGAACTGTTGCACACTGCTAACTTACATTTAAGAAAGTGTCCGATATTACTAGAAGAGGGCTGATATTGCTTAAGTAGCTTAGAATTCAGAAATAAACCAGACTGTTAAGTACAGATATTATTATCAAAGCACCCATAACGAAAGCTGCTCAAGTTAATTATTTGAAAGTATAAGAAAAAGCTAAGGTAGCACACTATGCATTTGTTGAGAAGTAATTCTCTACATTTTTGAGCTTGGTTTAAAGAAATGTAAATAGGTATAAATATCATGTTTATAAGTTGTTAATAGACAAAAAATATCCTTCTCTCTTTTCAGAAACTTCTTTGCTAAAAGGACGAAGGAACTCAAACCTGCTGTCCAAAGTGCTCCTGGATGGAAGTTGTTTGGTAAAGTTCCACCCAGGGAAAACCTTCCAAAAGATTCCAAAATTATTCAGCAGGTGAGTAAGGATCACACAGCTTCAGGTAGAAAACTTGTAAAAATTAATGCATAGTATTTTAGTTCTCTGCTGTTATCTCCATGCTGTTACTGCACAACTGTGGAGTGCTTTGGGAAGACTCTTTATGAAGTTCACTTCTGAGTTACTTTTGCCTGTTTAGTGCAATAACATCATAGTTGCGTATTCAGTTTTTCATCGTCTTCAAACTAGATATTAATCTAGGAAAATTTATCCTCATAAAACATTATTGGGCATTCTAGTGTTACAAAACTGGTTTTGGTGTTGCTTTTTTGTGTGTGGTCGTTGTGGGTTTTTTTTGTGTGTGTGTGTGTGGTTTTGTTTTTTGGTGATCTAACTCATCTTCCCATAGTTGTTCTTGCCTGGAAGGCTTACAATGTGTGTAACTTGTGACAAATCGCTTAGAGTTCTTCCTGAAACATGTAATCCTGTTTCATCTACACTTGTAATCTCACTCAAGGTATTTTTGTTTCAAAATAGTACTGTAGGTTGAACTTGTTTTAGAGTTACTAGGTTACCGCATAAAGGTAATCCTGATTTCCTTCCCCTGATACTGAGTTGTACTTCCATATATTTGTTCTTGCAGAATCTCTGTTTAGTTAGATAAAATAATAATAAAATGGCATAGTCTTCAAAGACAAGCAATTGGTAATGCATCGTTAACTTCATGTTAACATGTGATCCTGAAGTTGAAGGATTTGTTGACCTAAGAAGTATGATTGCCCCTCATGTTGGTGCAAACAGTAACTTTAATCTCTTGAGAGCTTTCTCTTTGTCTCCTTGCTCAAATTCCATATAAGCTGATGTGTTTGGTAGGTACAAATGTAGCTGTGAATGAAGCCGTGTTGAGCGATCTGCTAGAAAGAGCTTCATGGTGAAGAGGGCCTATTGGGAGCAACTAAAGTGCAAAACACAATGAAATGTAGGAAAATTATGAGATTGCAGAAAGTGCTATTTACTCTGAAGTAAACTGGGTGCTTTTTCAACATTTTCAAATACAATTTTTCTTATCTAAATGGTTTCCCTTTTTGGGTGAGAGAGGGCAAGTGTTCTTGCTTAGTCTACTTGCAGATAAATGGTCTTGGCTTTGTGCTATGAAAACACTGTGGTAAAAATCCAGATGTCTCTTCCATCCTGAGGAATGGAGAATGTGTACAATGATACCAGTCATCTGCTTCCCGTTTTCTAGTAATGAATGTGTTTGTGCTGGAGACCAAGTCATAATCTGCAGAAATAGTCTTATTTTCTTATCCTGCTGTCCCTCAGTGACTCTTTTTCTTTTAAACTGTAGTGTTCCCATTTTTTTAACCTCTCTGTAGTGGCAGAAAAGCAAATATATTAAAACAATGTATTATCTCCTAAACTTGATTGAGTTGGTCCTGGCCACTAGTCGTGGTTTCTGTTACAATGGTTGCCAGATTAGGGTCACTATTTGATTTATATAATCTTGAGTAATGTGTCAGTAATAGCTAATATTTTTAGCTTCTAATTTAGCTAAAGCATGTGTGGTCTTTATCTAAAGCATCATGAGCTAAGATATACAGTTATCAAAGAAGGATCCAGACTGATGGTATACTCTGTACAGAGTTAGCTCTACAATACCTGAGAAAATTTGATTCTTAAATTGAGAGGTGACCCTAATGTCTCCATGTGCAACATATGTCAGATCTCTTGCATGTGTATTTAAAATTTACAGTGTATCTCTTTGCGCATATGCCTTTGAAGAAAAGCCAATGGTTTCTTTTCTCAAAAACCTTCAAATTTGCTAAGCTGACGACGGGTTAGAATGAATATAGGCACACTTGGTTATTGAGGATCAGTAGAAAATAGTATCTTCACTTTTGAATGGCTGACTGAAGCCCCTAGACTAAATTCCTCACTATGCAGGACATGTGAGAAGAATATAGGCAAGAATGCAGTTGTGAAGCCTTTAAGAAGTTGGTAGAAATGTGATTAAAGCTCAATATGTTCTTTTCACAAGTAATTCTGTGTGAATACTTCATACCCTATGTGGAGTGTCTACAAACTTCCATGTTGTCTTTCTAAATTGAAGTCAATGGATCAAGTGTGATCTGAAGCACAAAACTCACATTTTTTTTCCCCAATATTTTTTTAGCCGTCTGGTCAGAACGGTGGCTACTTGCTGTTTAGCACTTTTGTAAAATGTGCTTCTAGGTGTAAGACTATGCAAGCACAATGGGCTTAAGCTGTATGCAAACTGCATGTGAGGGAGTTTATGGTAGTTTATTATTAGCAAAAAATCTTGCCATTCCTGGACACTACGGCATTCTCTGTGGCTGGACACAAACTTGTGTGACTTTACTGGTGCCAGTGGCCAGATTTGGCAGGGTGCAAATAAACCCTTGATTAAGGAAACTCAGTAATGAGTCAGCATCCTTGAGATGAAGGATGACATCTCAAAAAGTCTTTTTGCAGGAAAAATTAACTCGCAACAGGAAAAGCTTTGTAATTAATAAGAGGAGGAAATCTTTTGGGTAAAGATAATACTTAATATCAAAGCTTTATGGCAATATTTTGACACTTAAAGGACTTCCCTATTAGTAAAACAAGAAAAAAACTTGCATTGTTGTAGATTATTTATAGTCAAGAGGGTGGTAAAGCTCATGTGCCCTATTTCCATCCTGTTTGATGGAAGCTTCGCATGTTATCTTTTTGGTAAGGATGATGTAGTAAATTGATAATTACATTTAAATGAATGCTTATGGCTCCCAGTCACTGTCTATCAACTAGACATTGCTATATATGCCTCTACAGAGAATTCAGGTGGTGATTCTAATATCCTGAATAACTTCCAAGAAAAGCTGGAAACTTAATTTGGGATGCTGTTGCGGACATTTTTCAGACAGCGATGCTAGCCAGCTCTGCCTTCAGAGACTGTCGAATGAAAGTTCCTGTAAATAATTTTCTTTGCAAGTTTCTTGGGCTGTGTGGAAGATGATAAATGTTTTTGTCGAAAAGCAGCCGGCATGGCTTTCCTGGCCGGGGAGGTGGCGGGGTCCGGCAGGGTCCGGCAGGGTCCCTGCAGCCGTGCTGCCGGCAGCGTGCCTGGGCCGAGATGCTCCAGCTCAAACTGGGTCAGGGGTTGAAAGTTCTTGGCAGCGGCATCTCCCCGCTTGCAGCTGCTGGCACGCTCGGCTCTCCGCGGATTTAGAGCTGCCCAGGCAGGATGTGATTGAGGCCAACTCTTTTGCTGGACATCTCCCTCCTCTGGGCTTCCTTCCTTCGCTGTTTTTTAAAAAGGGAAAATAGCAACTCCTTAGGACTGCAAATGTGAAATGTGTTTGGTTTTAGGAAGTGTGCCTTCTTTCATGAACTGCAGTTAATAACACTGGCTACTATAAGACGTATGTGTTCATTAATGATCAGTCTGGTAAATTCTTTTTGGTCTGTACAGAAATCTGCTTTAAATTAGACTGCTGAAATATTTTAATACAGAAGCATTTAAAGCAGAAAATGACTTGTGGGCTGATGCGTAACATTTTGGTGTGTATTGACTGGAGTACAAGTTCTGTTCAACAATGCAAGCTTGATTTCATTTTTTTTCTTGCTCATGCTTAAAGAAAAGAACTTTAAATCTATGATCAAAATTATTCTGGATATCAAGTTATTAAGTTTAGCTCTTGGGTTTTATTAAAGCACTTTTTGATACTTTCAATACTTTTCGAAAATGGAAGGTATTCATTTTAGACACTCCATTAAATACTAAGTCTGATTATGATGACTAGGTCACTGTCTTACAACTAACCTCTGAAAATATTTTTGGGTGGCTTTGAAATCGGAGGTGGGGGAAGAACACAAAACCAACAACAAAAAACAACCCAAATTGTACTTGAGGGCTAAAAAACTCAGTGTCTTCACTTGTATATTTTTCTGATGTCATTATCTCCAGCCTGAGCTCTAATGGAAAAATTGCATTCACTGAATCAGGAGAACTCCCATGGTCTCTCAGGGACAAGAGTTGTTGGAGGTTTCTCGTCAGAGGAACAGATGCATTTTGAATCAGTTTTCATATGACACAGACCTAACTTGCAATATTAACTCTTCCCTGCAATGTGTTTCAGTTTAACAGTGCTTGCAAAGTGAATATGGCATGGTTGTCAACAAATCTAGGTACTGAATATGTGAAGGAAGTAGGTAAATACAGTGCTAGATGCTTTTTCACAGGAGTGATTCTTAAGCAGGTACTTACTTAGGGATAGCAGAGGGTGACACAGATAAAAGTAATGGGTTTTTCTTCTCTTAAGACGTGAGCTTCTGCAGGTTAAGCAGACTTATGCTACTGAGCTCGAGGTGCTGTGATAGCAAAATCATAATCTAGGTAGGCTGTATGAAATTCCCAAAGGGTAGGATTTAGCAAAAAGATTTGTGTAGTAAAGATGCTGTCTTTTGTGGACTTTTAAAAAGTTGTGGTGTGTGGGGGGGTTATTTTTGGTGTGTGTGTTTCCTGTGGTGGGTGGGTCCTTGTGTGTGGGTGGTGGTGGGGTTTTTTTGTTTGTTTTTGTTTTAATGTAGCTTTTATCCTTCTGAGCCTGGTATGGTACTTTAGTGCTGAAAAGGAGAAAACAGCAAGGGAGAAGAAAGCCTTTAAAATGCTTTTTATTAGTCTGGGCCATGCATGGTACAAGAACACTGCAGATGTGTTCAGAAATAATGTTGAAGGCATGATAATTTTCCTTCTTCCAGGTGCTATAATGTGATGCATAAAAGCAATGGCTTTTTTTTTTGTCTTCCCCCTTCCCCATCTTTGTTTGGCTTTTCCATGAGAAATGAAAGCAAGGTCTTCAAGATTAATTTTCAGAGCAAACAGTTTCTGTTTTCTTGTGTCAGCCTATAGAAAATGTTTTGTTCTTTTCTTTTTAACAGTTTATCTTCCAAGGCCGGTGTCTAAGTAAGTTTAATTTTTATGTGTGATCTAGACTAGGGAGAGACAGTGTATCAGGGAACACCATCTGTCATGCACTTGAAGTGCCACAGTAAAAGATCTCCTTTCGGACAGAGGTGCCGACTGTAGAAAATATACAGCTTCAGTTAAACCAGAAAAATAGTCCAATAGATGTCTATACACATCTTGCACAAGGGGGAAGTCTTTGTATGTGTTTTTGTATGTTTTGAGAGCTGGAGAAGGAGGAGCAGCCATATCTATGTTTCTTCAAACACAGAGTATAAATACTCTACATATGAATTGAAATTTTGGCTTACATGTTGCTGTATTGTAATGGTCTTTTCTGTCATATATTCACTAAGGCTTTACTTCTGTTTCTCTCATTAGGATGACAGTTCTGGCAGTGTTGCGTCAATATCTGCTCTCAGTCTATTAAACACAGGGGTATGAAATTTAATATATTTTTTTTTCTAGTTGTATTCAATGCCATGCATGGGACTATGTAGCACTCATTAAAATAGAACAAACATCACATTTTCACATTAGCATGAATATTTTATGGTACTAACCATCAACTCATTAGATACCATTAGTAAAATAAATAAATAAACCTCGCACATGAGTCTCACTAACAATTTAAAGTGATAGAGTATTATTGTTTGTGTTGCATGTTCTTGAATAGCGGGAAATAGGTAATGCTAGAGCTTGACGTTAATCTACTTTCTATGTTTGCTGTACCAACTTGCTTAATGGTAAAAGTTGTTAAAAGGCTTAATTTGTAATGTTTTTGAAAACCTTGTATTAGCTTTGAAAACTGATATCCTAGAATCTTTTTTTTCCCCCGTCACTAAGTCACACAAGCTATTAACAGCGGCACTTTAGAACTCCAGAGGCTTTTAGTCTCTATTTCCAATAGAAAATTGGAAACCTAGAAATGCATAACTACCGAGACTTGTTAGATGCTGTTATGTCTTCTAATTGCTGTGGCTGGTATCCTTCTGGAATTGGCCCAATGCACATGCCTGTTACTTTGAAAACTTTTTATGCTGAACAGGAATATTCCTGTGTTGAACAGGAATAGTACAAGTTTAGCTTTTTAGTTCTGTGGGTCTGTTACTCTGGCTTTGTGAAGTAAAGCAGTAATGTGACTGCTAGCTGTATGTGATACCTGTGGTTCATGTTACATGGTCCAGCCACTCTCAGCTCTTCTTTATTGCTGTTTTGTAATAAACAAAAGATGAAACTTGATGCAACTTGTTAAATGCCCAGTTGAGGAAAAAATAAAGTAAATGAACATCTTAAGATGGATGATGTTACTTTTGAAGGTTGACCTAGAAACTCTTCACTGTCTGTTTGGTTCTTCTCTTGTACTATGTGAAGATTAGTATTTTTCCCTCCTTCAATATAGGTTCTTCCTATATCACCGGCAAGTTAGGAGAGAAATTACTGTTCTGTCTGTCCTTATAGCATTTGGCATTCTTAGTTCTGGGAAAATGTACAGCGTGTGACTCACAGAATTTTTCACTGGCACTTACTATTACTATAAACACTTCATTTTTAATCACCTTGTAACCAGTTCTAGCTCAGCAATTTTAACATTTAACCTGAAGGCGACACATGATGACACTGGAGTGAATCCTTACGCATTAGCAGAAATCCTTCTTACATAAAATTTCTTACTTTTTATTGAAGTGATTTAGATGGGTACCTTCCTAAGCAATTATATTAATGTTTCCATTCTTGCATGATCAACTCTGCTTGAAATGAAGGGAGATGATCTCTCTGATATTTCTAGTTAGCTGTACAACACTGTGAAAATAATCATATAGATGTTTTTAGACCCCCATCCGCTCTGGAGTTGCACACGTGTGTAGAGAGAGGTTTAAAACAACTTGCAGATTATACGGCACTCCCCATTGTTTCCTTGACAGCAGTCATGATTGCTTGAACAAAACCTGTTTCAGTATCAGGTTTAGAATTTGGGGGTAGTAAAGCGTGTGAAGAGAAGCAGTAATATACGGGGTGTATGCTTTGTTTAATAGGAGTATTCATAAGCCTTGACATACTGGAAATAGAGGCAATCCTTAAGGTAGTGAAAGTTAATTCAGTGTTGCCTATTGGGTCATTTTCTTCTCCAGCATACATAAAACATAATTGGGTCTGGGGTGCTTAATCTGTATTATTGGTACTTTCAGGACTGTGGGTACTCTCACAATCCTTGTAATCCAAGGCTTTTATCACTCATTTCCAGGAGTTCAGCTATCGTTGTTGGATCCTAGGTAGATTAAAATTTATCCCAGCAAGATGCATGTAAAATTCCATTGTCAGTATTTATTGCTTTAAAGCTGTATGGTTTGGGGACTGTAGATGCAAGTTTATCTTCTAAAATTGAATCATTATGTGCACACTTGGCTACATACTCTATACCCACAAGTGTGCCCTCCTTGGGGTCAACTAATGCTTTTGGAGTGCTGCAATGCAGCTGGTTTTCTTTTCTGTAAGTTAGTTTGCTTAGATGCTGGAAGAAGCAGCGATGCGCAGTTATGGTGTATGTTACACAGTGTAATCCAGTACTGCTCAGAGAGATTCAAAATAGCCCAGAGTGGTCTAGCTGTCCTATATGGTTCTACTGAAGGAGGATGAAAGAAACTTCAGTTTTTTATGTTTTCAATGTAGATATCAAAAAGGTGCAGGCAATAAAGACCTGTGCAGGCTTATTATTTTTCTTTTGTTTAAAACACCAGAATAGTTTGTGTGTATGCCAGTTTTATTTCTTTATTAAAATAAGTTACAAAAGACGTTTTTCCCCAGCCCCATTCATGTATTACTTGTCTGAAGGTTAATATGTTTATCTATATTTCTGTAGGAATAAATACAGGAAATACAAATCCCTCCATATATTAAAGTGCTTTTAAATATATTGTCACTGTGTTTTTTGGGAAAAAAGTGCTTTTGGCCTGTTAACAAGTTTATTAGTGGCAGTAGATTAGACGATGCAGTTCCAGCTTTAATAAGGAGAGAACTATACTTACTTTGTATTAAAGCTGAGATTTGTTTTTCTTTATCTATTTTGGGATTGTGTTGTGTATCTTTTAATGCTGCAATAACAATATTTTTAACATCATTCCTTAAACTACTGAAACCATATGTGTGACACTTTTTGTTTTGTTTTGTTTTTTTTCTTCCCCATAAACAAGTCTTACATAGTCTTGAATCTTAGTTTTCAACAATTCTATGCTCTGGCATATACCTTGCATGTTAAACATTTGACAAGACATTTAACTTTAAACTGTATTTTTACCTTTTAAAGAAGAGTATTAGCTCACATCTTTTTAAGTGAAATTCTATGTCAGCAGAAGCTTTTTATCCTGTGTGAAGAATTTTAGATTCTGTATCAAAGGCATTGTTAAGGCTATGGGATTCTTTGCTTCTAGTAATGCAAAATATTCCACAAAAAAAAGAAGATATTTTAGTTGCGCAAATGAGTGAGTTTGGTGCGTGTCTGATGGTTCCGGGATCTCACCTTCAAGTAAGTTTCCTAGAGCACGGGTTCTTGAAGAAGAAGCATCTTCTATTGGAAAGTTCGGATACTTTAGACTGTATTTCATCCTGAGGAATGTGCAGCTATGACAGTTTGAGCTTGAAGCTATTTTGGTCTCTGCTTTGAGTCTTTCTAGTAACACTTAGTGTTTTCCCTCTGTGCATGTGTTCTTTTCTTGCAAAAACCAACTGTTTATGAAGGACAGTTCCAGAAACGCAGTTGGGTGATGAGTTCTGCCTTTTGTGAAAATCCCTTTCTTTGTTGCCTTGGAAATAGTATATCAGTTCCTAGCATGTACAATAGCCAGAAGCACTAGCATTATTCAGATGTGTTGCTTGTAATAAAAAGGTGAGAGTAGTTTCGTTTCTAACAGCCATCTTGCAATGCTTTTTAAATTTAACTTTCATACAAGTTAGGTGAATGTTGAAAAGCTTGGTACCATTTGAGCTTCCTAATCTCTGACCACTAAATTAACTTGATTTTGTGGCTTCTATTACAAAGTGTTGGAAAGTGTGAAAGTAAATCAGAACTTGTACCAAGAATATGAGGGGTGGCCTTGCTGTGGTACTTGCAGCCTGGATGCTACCAGAGGATTCATTCCTAACTTCAGAATATACTGGGTTAGCCTGAGGTATAAAGCATAGCAGAAATGCCTATAATGTTTCTATAGTTTCAGGTGGATGAAATAATTTTACACTTAATGTGTATATTCATTCATACAGTGAATGTGAGTTTCCAATTTGTTTTTTTCTCATGCCTTTGTGAATTACAACAGGACTCTATCAATCCTATATGTCCAGATGTTCAAGATACTTGTTTGAATGTGCCAAATTATGTTGGATGCATATTATTTTCAATCAAAAGTTGTCTTGGGTATTACCCTTCAGGAGAGGAATATGTTCTAGGCAATTTTTGTAACTACTCTTCTTGGCTAGACTTGGAAATATTTTAGAACTAAGTTGTATTTAAGAACTGTTGGCTAGTAATTTAGAAGTCATTGTGTTTACAAAGCATTAGGGTTTTAGTGGGAATGTGTGACTTTCCAGGGTGCTAACAAAATGAGATATTTAGTACACAGCCACAGGGTAGAGTAAGATACAGCAGTTAAAGGGGTGGACGGCTGGAAGGATAGCTGGGGTGGAGGTGGGAATCACTTCAACAGATACTGAAAATATTTCAAAACTATTCTTTGCCTTGTTTTGTGGAGGTGCGGTCACCTTTTCTCATGAGCTAAACTGTTGTTCTGACTCCCACAAACTAGAGAAGGGCAAGAAGTCCAGATAACTTCTCAGGACCTGAAAATATGTATAGAGGCATATAATGTGTATGCCCTTAGTGTTGTGATGACATCTGATCTCTGAGCTCTGAAGGTAAAAGGTTGGGTCTGGTTAGTACTTGGATGGGAAACCACTTGGGCATACCAGTTGCTGTAGCCTCTGCCTAGCAAGAGTGCAGTCTCCATCCTTGATGATACTCAAAATTGTGCTGAACAAGGCCCTGTGCAACCTGCTGTATGACGTTGCTTCAAGCAGGGAGGCTGGACTAGGTGATCTCCAGAGGTCTCTTCTAACCTCAGTGATTTTCTATGATAACTTCCCCTTGAGACTAGATTAACATGGCATCATTGAGATTATACTTTTCAGATCCCTTAATGTGTTATGCCCTATGTGGAAGAATAGAAATTTTGTTAGAGATCAGTGAAATGGGCAGGGTAAGGAGGCTGTGGAGCAGAAAGCTTTTAGCAACCTTAGTGTTGAGCAAACACTTTGTGCCTTCTCTAGAAATCTGAGGCTGCATTGTCATGTTTGAGAGGTCTTTTCCCATTTGACTTTGTGGACTTACTGTGTACTGAACTTTTAAGCTATATAATAGCTTTAGAGTTGTCAGCTCTGTTTCTGTGATGCTACTAATGAACACAGAATATGTAAAGCCCTCCGTTTCTCCCTGGGAGAACTAATGTGCACCAGAAGCTGTATATTAGGTGTGAGAGTCATTTGGGAACAGTTTCTAGAGAAGACTAGTTTGTTTGGGAAGATACATGATAATTCTTTTTCTTTTTGGTGGCTTACACGTAAGATATTGTGGTTAATCTGAGACTGAACTTACTTACACAATTATTAAAGCAACAGATGTACAAGAACAAACTGCCTTTAGATTAACAAAAAAGCTTGGACAAGTTAGAGCTCACTTGGCTGTGCTTAAGAATAGAGCTGTGTGATCTGTGAAAGTACATTACTAAAATATCTTGAATTTCTTCTCTTAAAAAAGATTACTTTTCAGCTCTTAGTATTCTATGTTTGAAATTCAGCATGTGGAAGACTTGCAGAGAAACTAGTATTGGCCTTCATGCCTAAGGAGAGTGTGAACCCACAAGCTCACTTGGTTGGGAACAAGTGGAAAGTTTTCTCACAGATAACCTTTGAAGCTTTGCTGGATTGTAAGAATGGGTTTCCTAGTAACTTGGCAGTAAATTTTCATTTACCGAGGCTAAAAGAGAGGGAACATGAGATTTGAAGTTTCACCTGGCTCTGTCTAGCCTTTTGCTAAAGACTGTCTCATATTTCTGTTTTGTTGAGTTGCTCTGTTGAAAAAGGAATGGGATTCTTTCTTTCTCAGAATCTTCTGTGTACTGGAGGCTCTAAATATTTTTTCCTAAGGAGACTGCGTGTTTTAACCTCTGAGAAAGAAATGATGTGAAACAGACTTTTAATTATAAATACTGTTACATTGTCACTGAGTATAGTGTAGGTAGGTCTGGATAATGTGAGTTTGATGGTCTTCCTAAAGGCTTCAGAAACCTGAGAGGCACCGGATCTTAAGGTGACTATTATAGAATCAAAGGGCAAGAAATGGAAAGAGACGGGTGTTCTTGGTTAGTGGTTTTTGGTGTTTGTTGTGTGAGGCGTGTGGTGGTTTGTTTGTTTTGTGAACTTCAGATTACTTAAATATACTTGTGTGCTAATTAGTTCAGGAAGATTGTGTAGACTTCCTCATTGTAACTGATCACTGGATGCTCAGTAGTAATGTTGAACTAGAATAGATCAAAGATTAAGTTGACACAAAAAACTGCTTTCTCATTCATCTTTACTTAGCAGTCTTGGAAACCTGCAGTCTTGCTATAAACAGTTACAACTTGTTAGCTCCTTGCTGTCTTAAATTATTTAATATTATATATTTTAACATTGTTTTGTAAGTTAAACAAGTAATATTATACTTAGCAGCTAGAAGTGAGGTTGAAATCTGAGGTTGAATTTTTATCAATGATGTTATTTAGGAATATGAAGCACGGACAGGAAGAATGTATAAACCTCCACCCCCATCAGCAAGACGTAAAAATATTGAATTTGAACCACTCTCAACTACTGCTTTGATTCTGGAGGATCGACCAGCGTAAGTACGAATCTGCTGTGGAACTGATGATGACTGAATTTGTTATATATGCTTCTGATGAGCTAAGCTCCTCAAGTCTTACCTGAAAGTATCATTGTATTATTCCATCCCAGATAACAGACTAACAAAAACCTCCAGGAGGTCTATAGTCTATATGAGGAATTATTTCTCACTGTAATGGGGCCACCATTCTGTTACCTACTGTATATCACAGCTGCCTGTGACAGTGCTGTGGGCATCCTCAATCAGGAAAGTTCGCAGAGACTTTTATGGATTTCTTCACTGCCCTCTCAATGTGCACTCCTCCTCCTTCCTCCATTCTGGAAACTTAATTTCCTAGACCAGACGGGAAGACAGTGGTGGTTGTCACTTCAGTAAACCTGGACTTGCCTCACCAGAAGAGTGTTTTTAAAAAAGGAAAAAAAGTATTAGGTAGGTAGCTGCAGGAGTGGGAACTGTCTTTGAAACACAAGAAATACCTTCCTGTCACTAGTGCTGAATGCTCATTTTGTGTCTGGCAACTACAGTTGAAGTCTTTGGTGGCAGCAAGATGATCGTGTTCACTGAAACTGTTCCTTGCCCCTGTTTCAGTTGTTTTTGTGGCTCCTTAAAACTACAGCTGAAGGCAAGGCAACAGCAAGAAGACGCAACAAAAACTGCATTAAGTACAGATAAGAATAGTAATGAAAAATGGGTAATAAATTGGTCGGTATTTTTAGCTGTACAGTCTTAGCAACTTGAAGGAATGAGGAGGACCTGCTGACTAGGAATGCGTGCTGTGCTGTGAGGAAAGCAAAGGGAGCAAAGCTTTTATATTTTACGGTGAGAAAGCTCGTGATGGCACTGTTAAATGTTTGCTATAAGCAGTTCGAATTGGGAAATCTAAAATAGAACATGTAGTGTTTCCTTTGATACTCTCTGTAGTGGTATATAAGCTCATTCCATGCTGAGATGGAAATATATTGAATGAAGGTATGGATTGCTATTATTATTTTTGAAAAAATACATTATTTCTTTTACTATAGGGTGGCTAGTCAGATATGCAGTAACTGGTTTGCTGATGCTTTTCTGTACTTTCAAAATATCACAATTTACAAACTAACATAAATATGTTTTTACAAATGACACTTCTTGTTTCAAATTGGAGTGCCAGCCCAAGTGTGCAATGTATTGCCACAGTCTCATCCTTTGAAAATATATACTGTTCTCTCTTCCATTCGAAGTATTAATACAGTTTTGGGTTTTTGTTCTTTTGGGTTTTTTTTTGTGTGTGTTGTTTTGTTGTGGTTGGGGTTTGTTGTTGTTTTTGTGTTGGTGTGGTTTTTTTTTTTCCTGCTTGTGCAAGAGGAGATGGAAAGCTTTTATTTTTTTTTCATATTAAAATGACAAAACTTTCGTCTGTTTAATTTGAACCAAAGTAGACTAGGGATGAGGTAAGAGACTGAGACCAAACATTGTGTTTAGGTTTGCTTTGGAATTAGTCTGCTTGGTCGAAAGGAAGTGTGTGTTTGACAATTAGGGGATCACTATGCAGCCAAAAACCAAACACATTTTAAGCTGGTGAACTTGTAGTTCTGCAGTAAGATTCTTTAGCTTTAGCTTTGACATTAATGGGGATCTGTCCTTTCTTCCTTTAGCAAACCTATCTTCTCTTAGGAAGGCTTTAAAGGGCTATCTGTAATGAATAAAACCCTTTACCATTCATTAAAAATACATCATCATAGATTTCAGATGAACAAATGGAGTATCAGTATGCAGGTATATTTAATGATTAAAATTTGCCTGTGCAGAAATGCATTGGAATAAGTATCTGGATAGAATATCAGTATTTCCATTTTGTTACTTCATGCAAACTTTATTTGAACATCGTTCCAGCTTTTCAACCAATCTAATAACCCTGCTTTGGAAGCTATAGGAGAACTGAAACAGAAGTAGTAAACATCTGGTAGGTTTGAATGCTTCTACTGCTGTTACTGAAACACAACAAGTCCAGAGTTCACCTTAGAAGCCAATTTAAAGCCTGTTTTGAAATGGTTCAGAATGTCATTTGTATGTATTGAATTCAGGAACAACTTGTTTTCAGAAATCTTCCTGCCAAATCAGTGGAGGAGGCTTTACGTCACCGACAAGAATATGACGAGATGGTGGCAGAGGCAAAAAAAAGAGGTATGTACAGCAAAAATAAAGTAATTCCTGGCTTCTAGGCTAGTAGGTACAGTCAACAACATCCTTGTTTAATATCTAGGTTATTTTCTAGTACACGTGTGCACACAGTAACAGAACTCAGTTATCAAATTGTTTTCTTATTCCACCAGAGTGAACACAACTAGGTTCAGAAGTCAGTTTAACCTTTTCTTTAATTTTTAAGTAGAAACTTTGATGATGTTTTTTTTAATACTTGTGTAATGTGATCAGCTAGAAACTTTCTGTGTACTTGGACTCTTTTTCAAGCTGTGTTGCTGCAGTTGCCACTGAGAGCCCAAGTATAATAAAGCTGACTACCTAAAGATCTGGGGGTTTTTTGGGGGGAAATTTGAGATAAATTCCAGTGTGAAGACAGATTAAAACTTTGTTTTGTTTCCAACCAGCCATACCTGTGTGAACCATCTCACTCCTGATAGATCTCCTTTTTTTTTTTCTTTTTTTTTTTTTAATTAAACATACCGATAGCATCTGGTACTGTGTAGGTCTTTGAATAGTTTGTTGAAGGGACTTCCGTATTTTTGTGCCTAGTATCCAGGGAATAAGCTATTTTAAGAATCCATGCTGCATGTTGTACTTGGGCTGTTGTCCGAGTTACAAGCTTCTGTATTGACTGAGCCTCTATGCATCTGTGGTAACTTACTCTGAAAGATGTAATAAGAATTTCAGGCATTTGACAACTCACTTCACTCTTGTGTTGTGCATCTTACAAGGTGTGATCTGTGGCCTGTGGTCTCTTAACTGCACCTTTGGAGGGTCGGCCATGTGTGGTGTGTTAGTATGTGTGCCTTAGTATTTATTAAGTTAACTATTGCTACACACAAAGCTTCAGTAAAAACTTAATGAAGCTGGTCAGCTGTATGAGTTTAGCGGGGATGGCATGTTTACTCTATTGATGTGTCTAATGCATCCATAAATAGAAAATGCCTTGCAATTTCATAGTGGTTCTTAGTGATGTCAAGATAGCACTGCTCCGTCTTTCTTTTAGCCTTTTTAATAAGAGGAATCTATAAATGATCCTCTTCTAACAGAAGGCAGAATACTTTTCTCCTGTTCAGCATTGAGGCTTTGTCTCAGATACTCAGGTCCTCTTTCCAGAAAAGAAAATATATAATCCTTTTAGGTGGAAAATTCATTAAAATTTTAATAATTTTGAAAATGGGTGTAGAATTGCACTTCTATATAATAATTTGATCTATAAGAATTCCTGATTAGTTTAATAAGTAAGGTTTTGGTAGAACATGCTGTGAAATTCATTGCAGGAAAAACATTGCTAATGATGTGCTTGCTTTTTAGTCATTCTGTGTACTGCGGAAAAGAGTGCCAAGAGTTTTTTAGCCAGATTTTTGTTTTTTGAAATTGATGTGTATTTGAATAACTTAAAGATAGCCTAAATTTTAAAAAAATCCTGTGAAATGCACCTACAATCAACAGAAAATAGTACCTGCTAGTTCCTGCACAACTGTAATTTACCCTTGATATCTTTCAGGCATCATCTAAATAATTAGCTAATAGCTGAAATATTTACCCAATACTTTATATACACTAATACGGAATTATTAACATGTTATGCTTAACAGAAATTAAAGAAGCACATAAAAGGAAAAAAATAATGAGAGAGCGTTTCAAGCAAGAAGAGAATATCGCTAGTGCTATGGTGATCTGGGTCAATGAAATACTACCTAACTGGGAAGGCATGTAAGTAAAATTCTGTTGTGTAAATGAGGCAAGGCTGGTGTGTTTCTCCTCTGGAAACAGAGGAACCACATACCTTATTTTCCTTTTCCTTTCTTTTTTGTCAAGAAGTCAGTTTTTGTTGCAGTGATATAGTGAGAGGTCATTACAGAGCAATAGGAAATGTGCTTTTTTTCCTATTTCAGGCGTGCTACCCGAAGAGTTAGAGAGCTGTGGTGGCAGGGATTACCCCCAAGTGTACGTGGCAAGGTTTGGAGTCTGGCTGTGGGAAACGAATTAAATATCACTCCTGGTATGCATTAACAGATCTCATCTTAATGCAAAATTAAGTTGGCTATTTTAAAAGAAAAACTTAAACCTTTGTTAAAAACATATAAATGAGAGTATACTGGCTTTTTTTTTTGTTTATTTTTTAAACCATTGAACATTATATCCTCGTAGATTATGGAAACTATCCAGACCTGCTTACAAAAACATTTCAGTCTCAGTTAAGGTGACGCTCCCCCCCAAAAATATTTTTTATATTTAATATTGAGAATTTGTAGCTTTGTTTTCTTAAGGAGATGGAAAGGGGAATTGCTTTATTTCATAACTAATTATTTTGATGAACTTGAAGTGTTCCAACCTATTCACAAAAATAAACATCTGAATTATTTAAGACATGATTTCCCTCTTGTAATTTGCATGTTCACCATAGAAGAAAGCAAAATACAGTGCACAGCGTAAAACTGGACATAGTGGCACTCCAGTGGTTAGGAGTGACCATCTAATAGATTCTCCCCCCGCCCTCCGTGGTTCAGATGAAACCAAGCAATAAAATCAAAGCCAAGAATACTTCGTGTGCTTTTGTTTTGGATGGGTGCTTTTCTTATCTGTTCCTTTGGTTTTGTTTTCTTGCAGAACTTTATGAAATCTTCTTGTCAAGAGCTAAGGAACGATGGAAAAGCTTCAGTGAGACAAGTTCTGAGAATGACATAGAAGGTGAGATCTCCTGAATGCTTGACAGCCTCCTATTCACTGTTACAAACCCAGAAAGTCTCACAAGTTCAGCTGCAATTGCAGCATTAGGAATACAGGTTAAAACAGCTCTGGGGCATTCCCTACTTAAATGTTTGTTTTCTTATAACAAGTCAGTGAGTGAGTAGCTTAACAGTATTTACTATATCAATGAAAGATGCCTTGAAATATTGCATGTGCTAGTTCACTTTCAGATGAATGTGTTTTCCTCTGAATTCCTGAAATGCCAGGACTAAACTCCTCTGAAAATTTTAGATCAAATACAAAAGAAGAAATGGAAAATTAAATTACAGTATATGTGTTGTTGCTTAACTCTGCTTAGATAATTCTTATGTTGATATCAGTGCCACAATTTTGGAAAAGAAAAATAATATTCTCTGGTTTTTGATTGTGGAACTGAAAGGTGAAGAACATATAACATAGTACACATTTTGGATCCCACTTGGGTTTCCCTGGAGGAAAGGCTGTCTGAGCAACCATGATCAATTAAGTGGGGATGTTAGCACACTTGTATGTATAACGGTGGTTTATCACTGGCATATTGCTTTCTTCTGTGGCTATTCTCTCTGTTAAAAATAACATCAATGATGTTTTTAAAGGTACAGAAATCCTTGTTATAAAGATTAACTCCTTGTGCTATTAACAGTTAATTTTTAAAATGCTGTCTTATGTTATACTGTCAGCACCAGCTGCTATATATATATTTTTTTTTTTTTTTTGAGCTCGTCTATTTTTTGGGAAAGAAAACATCATTGTAATGCAAACCAGGCTTTTTTGTTTGCACTTGCCGTAGCCTGTCCTGATTAGTTTGCCACTTTAACTGTAAATTATTCAGGTCTTCTTTAGGCAACCTCTGTGACTCATCTGAAACTTGTATTAAAAAAACTGTGTGTGTATGAGACTGTAAATATGCTTATCCTTGGAAAACACATTTGCAGTCCCCCTTGGTTTGTGGGGTGGTGGATTGTTTTTTCTGTTGTTGTGGCCGAGTGGGCCGAGCGTGGGGGAAGGCTTAGGTAATCTGTTTATTTTGGAAAGGTAGTAGTTCTGGATGGGAATGAAAAGGGGAAGGGTTCAATTTGATTATGTCAGATGTTCTGGGAAATGTAGTAATAAGGGAAAACTTAGGGTAATAGGATTTTCATCTCTGGTTGAAAAGCAACCCAGCTCACTGTGCTTTTTACTGATCTTTGGTAGCAAAACCTGGAAGATCAATTATTTCAGCCTCATTTAACATATATGAGTCATTCTGAAGGTTTTTCCTGTTCAAATATCTTTAACACACTCTTTTGGCAGATGAAGATTAAAGCATGAAAAATACGTTTTTGTGTCTTGAAGACAAGACATTCAGCAAAAGATGTGTTATCTGTCAGTTCTGTTCAGAAGACCCCAGCAACTTCTCTTTTGGAGTTGAACTGAATTTCTTGCATAAATCCAGAGTTTCTTATGCTCTGTACTGTAGATTATAATCTTCCTTGTGAATATACTAAATGGATACTATCCCAAATTAACCAATGTAATACCTGTTCCTTTTGAGAGAGAAAGGAGGGAAGCAGCAGTTCTTGAACGTTTTATTTTAGATTATGTTCTTTCTCTGTAATAATAATCACCTTCTTTCTCCCAAATTCCCCTAACACAACCTGCAACAGTCCCACTCACTCCTGAATGTAACTATCTTAGCTTTAGGAGGACTGGACAAAAATGCTGCTTTCCAGGCTTTAGCAGAGCTGGTTCTGTTTAGCCTATTCATCAGACTCTGCAATCTTCCACTTCCCAGGTGGCTCTTGACTGGTTTAAGTCCTCTGAAAGAGCCAAGTGCCAAGAGCCAAGTGTATTTTTCTCCTTGCTGTCACTAGCATTTGCATCATATCCCTTTGTAGAGGACAGGGTAGAGATGACTCAAGGGACAGCTGAATTTCAGTGAATGTTGCCTTTTTTCCTTGCATTTGAGGAATGCCACTCCTCCTAAGGATGCAACAAAAGTCTGAGTCTATTGAGAGCTCAGAAGTAATGTAACTTCTGCAGATCATAACTGTGTGGTCAATTCTGGAAACTTCAGTAAAGTTGCTCTGTATAGTTTAGTGACCTTCAGTAAAAGCGGGACGTGAGAAGAGCATGACTTGGAAAGTCATCTGCTTGACTTTGCAGGTGAAGAAGTGCTAGCTTCTTGTGATAATTATGTAATTAATCCTTTTATTTTTTCTAGAATACAGAGTATATTTCAATGCTGCTGGTTGAAATAAGCCACCAAATGAGCTGATTAGGAATGAAAAATTTGAGAATTGAGGTGTCACTGGCTCACATTTAGATCAAGAGCAGTGCTCTCTGTGCCCTTGCACAGACTCAGTAACTGAAGTCACAGTAGAAGATATGAAAGAAAACAGGGGTTTGAGGACTGAGCTGGGCAAAGTTCAAATTTTAGAGAATGTAGGGCCAATCTGGGCCTGGACACAGCGTGATACAGAAGGAAAAGGTAACTTGTTATTTTAAAGTCTGAATGGTATAAAGGTGACTTGCAAAACAATGAGTAGACAGGTAGTAGTTGCTGATCGTTTCCCTCAGTTTCTGGAGCTGATGGCCTACACCGGGTATCAATGGGCAGCTTCAGCTCTTGACGTACAGCACTGTAGAAATGCACTCCAAGAGTTTGAACTAGGTAACTTCTCCTTAGATCCTAAAAGTCTTTAAGTGCCTATGACAGTTTTATTCTGAAGTCTGTAAAATTTATCAGTTTTAATAAGTGTTGGTTTTGCTTGCAGATGTGGGTGCATCTGTTGCTGATCGTGAGGCCAGTCTGGAGCTAATTAAGTTGGATATATCACGCACATTTCCATCCCTGTATATTTTCCAGAAGGTGAGATTTCTGTAACTTAAGTTGTGACAACTGTAAACTTCTGAATAGTTAAACAAGAAAAGAAACCTAGCCGGCTAAATATTGGAATAGTTTTTAGAAACTATTTGTATAAAACAACAAAAAGTAGAATTAGTTCTTTTCTACACACAACAGCAAATAGTAATTTTTTTTTTTGGTGAGAATAAAGTAGGGACACTTTGGATTGTAACTCTCTTTCTCTTGGAAAAAATGCATGTGGTTCTTATTAATATTCATGACATTACATGCAAATTTAGAATATTCTCACTGCTTCTACTGAAATCTTGTTTTAGTACACATTTTCAGGCTTTTTGATTTTTATATAGATAGACTATATGCATACATGTGTGTCTGAAACAGCGTTCACTGTTGTAATACAGCAACTTGTGCTATTAAGAATTAAACCATCTACTATTTCTGAAAAGGAAAAACCAACCCTGGATGTGTACCAGATATCCTCATTTTCCATTAAGTACTGATTTCTGATTAATTATTTCATAGGATTATTGGTCAGTTACTTTTCCTTTAACATCTCAAAACCATACATGGTAATGCATAGAGTAAAACCTAGCACTGTTCTAGATGTGAACAAAGCAAGAATTTACTGGCTGACTTGTATTTTAAAGCAGTAGCTTGTTGCCTTCCTATATTTATAAGGTGATTTTGAAAAAAACTCTATCTACTCCCTCTCCTTGTATTAGGGTGGTCCTTATCATGATCTCCTGCATAGCGTTTTAGGAGCATATACATGTTACAGACCAGATGTGGGATATGTAAGTATTTACTATAAAATGTTTATAACATGTAAATAAACGTAGGATGTCCTGTATTAGAATGTATTAAATAAGTAGGTTATCTAAACTTTACGCTAGTGGCACTTAAAAAAAGTCAACTTTGGCATTTATTCATTTCATAGCAGTTACAGTGATGGTAATTCTTAGAGACAATGAAATAGCTGAAAATGTACTGGATGTCAAGGGTGAGTATATTATCCGACTTGCATGGAAAATTTTAAATGGGTGTGTTCACAAGGCATTGTAGTTTTGACAAACCCACAGTACATACAGGAAAACCCAAAATGCTAGCAGACTTACAGTGAGACCTCGGCCTCTTCTGTCCTAGTGTTGCTCCTACTGCTGCCATTTCCACACTCACACTCTCTGTTTCACTACCGCATGTCCTGAACTCCAGAAAATCCTTATTGGTGTTGTCAGAAGTTAATCGCTTCAGCTGAGTACAGTGAAAATAAGATTGTTTGCATCAAACATTACTGTGTAAAAAAAAAAAAAAAAAAAAAAAAAAAAAAAAAAAACCAACAAAAAACACAAAAGCCACAAACACAAAAACACCAACAAAACCCACCCATAAGAAATTGGCAAGAATCCCACAAACCAGCCAACTAAACCTAACACTGAATGGTGTCAGCTTACAGAAGCAGTTAAATAACAAACAAATGCGTTTTTCCTTTTTCTTTCTAGCAGTAGCTAGGAACACCTTTCACAAGCTCTAATTGATTCTCAGCTGAAAAGAACCTGAAGACTTTTAAGTCTGATCCAAGTAACAAAACATTACATAGGGTGTGTTTTCCTCTAAATCAGACATACTTGGGACTCTGCATCAATACCTAGTTGGTTTTTCATGTTCAAATGTTTTTCAGCCCTGAGTACTGTCATCTGTGACCTCATTTTCAGAGACCCTCCCATGCTCTTTAAGTGAGATTACAAACTCTGCAGTTCTCAGGGTGGAGTTTTAAGAGGAAAATAAGTAATTTTTCATGGATAGGTCATCTCTTTTTCTTGAGGAACACAGCTAGCCTGGATATTGCTGATTATAGATTTTTTTTTTCTTTTAACATGAATATGGCAGTAAATTTAATGTTATTTCCACACCCATCTGTTGCGCAAAAATGGAAAGCTGTGGAACATTTTCCCTAGTTGGTTAAAATACTAAGTGCATTTTTTTTTTTATGCATAAATGCCTAGAAACAGCAGAAGTTGCATTTGAAACATCGTTGCAGTCGAAATGGGTAAAATTATTTTTATAATATATAAGTATTTGCTATTTCTTGCAATAATGAGTATTCAGTTCATCAGTTAACAATGACAAGAATAATGCTCTTCACTTTTACTGCAGGCTAAAGTGTTTTTGAGAGAGTAATAGTGGAAAAATGTAAACTTGCATTGTAGCTAGCCACTTAAAAGTGCTTTTATGTATGTGAACAAACACTGTTTGGCAAGTGGAAAGCTATATATTGACTGTTCTGAAACAGAACTTTGTCTCAATTCCAACATATCTGTCTGGGTCTAAACTGTCCCATATGTGAGGTTTTTCTCCATGTCTGCTTTTCCCATAGCTTAACAATGAACTTATGGCAAAATTTTGTCTTTTATGAGCTTTGTGTACATCCTGTGTGGTTTTTAATTTCTTACATTCCGAGTCCCAATGACTTGTGATCGTGAGACCTCCCAGAACTTCCATCAGTCACCCAAAACTGCCATCTGAAGAAAAACACACTGTCTTGCTGAAATAGAATTGTCTGCATGCATAAAAATTATTTATCTGTATTGTTTCTGTTCATCGGGAAGTGTTATGCAATGATTTTTTATGTATTGCAGACTGTAAATATTTGCATTTCCAAAGATATAAGATGTACTGAACCTACTCACCTAGATTTACCCAATGCTTTTCCCACTTGAAGGTACAAGGGATGTCCTTCATTGCTGCTGTGCTCATTCTCAATCTGGAAGAGGCAGATGCTTTCATTGCCTTTGCTAACCTTCTAAACAAGCCATGCCAGCTGGCCTTTTTCCGTGTGGATCACAGCATGGTATGCACAGTTTTCTGGTTTTGAACCATAACATTCTTTTGACTTGAAGCATAGTTGATTTATTGGTGACTTCCTTTTCTTCTGTTGAATAATGGAGAACTTTTACCTCTAGTTACAAAACTGAAAATACCAGATACTAATCCATAGAACACATCCTACTGTTTAATACTCGTACTTATCCTAAGAAGTCGCATTGTGCTATCTTGACATACTCAGTTTTTGGTAGTGTTTCTGTTATTTTACAACTAAACATTCTTTTGATGATTGCTTATGAGGTGCTTTACTGTCTCTACAGATGCTGAAATACTTTGCAGCCTTTGAAGTATTCTTTGAAGAAAATCTTCCCAAATTGTTTCTTCATTTCAAATCATACAGTCTTACTCCAGACATATATTTGATAGACTGGTGAGTTCAGAGAACATAGCAAATCTAATCTTATAACTATTGGAACACTTTCCAGTTTGTTATAGGTTTTTCAGCAATAGAAATACAGCACAGAAAAAGCATTCAGTAGGTGCTTATGTACCTTAGCTTCCTAGGTCTTGTGAAGTTGTGGTGAACTGTTTTCTGCAACAGCAGTTCCGCTGGTAGGATTCAAATTTTATGAACTGGGATTAGGAACGACATCTATTCAGATAGAAAAGGAGGCACACAAGAGTCCTGTGTGTCTTGTGTCTCATTTTCTTGTTGCTGCAGATAAGACAGCTGTGTGTAACATAAGTAGCGGAGAGAAGGCTGCTGCACTGATTGTGACTTGATGAAATGAACATCATCAGCTACTGCAAAGCAGGAGGAGGATAAAATTTAGGACCTGGTTTGGGAAGGGATAAGGTTGGAAATACAGTGAATATTTTGAAGTAATGAACATTCTAAAGTAGAGAGTATCAAACTATGTTATGTGCCTGTAGCAAAAGGCAGCATCCTTGAAGTACAGAATGTCATTCGTAAGCGTTTGTGTGTGGATAAAAAGTACTTCATTTTAGTATTATTAGAGAGGTCAGAAGTTTCTAACAGAGTAAATTGAATTGAGTAGAATTAACTAATATAAAAACCATCATGTCATCTGAGTACTGGAGAATGAAGAACTTTGGCTATAAGATGCAGCTTATCGGTCTCAGCAGGAGCAGGTTATACAACAGCAGCATTGAGTCAGGAGCGTGCTGCAGTCCTGAGAGTTCAGGCACATGGAGAGAGGTATATGTGTTGTGGAAATAGTGCCGCTATACGAAGTGCTAGAATATTCTGCTTCCAGTTACCCATGAGAACTGAACACCTTTATTCCTGCACGTGTTCCACAGATGGCCTTGAAGTAGAAAGAGTTCCTCTTGTAAAAGGAGAGTGGCAGAGGTGCTGGTAGTCTGCAGTAAGGAGCGCTCTGAGGTTCCTGAATCGCTTCCCAGCAGGAATGCTGGGGAAACAGAGAACGCCATGCTTTGTATCAAATGAACCACTACAAATTTATGGGAGGGCTTCTCCAATATGGTACATGCAGCAGGCTGAACACTCTGCCCATGTATAATGAGTATCATTTTTAAAAATATACTTTGCAATAAGAAGCGCAAGTGGGCTCTTCCCTGTGAGAGGAGAACACCAACTGTATTTAGATGTTGGCAATTTTTAACGTGGATAGAAACTCAAAATGTATCATGGAAATGTAGTTATTGAGTTCTCACTAGTACATCAGTGGGATGTAGCCTCCTATTGAGATGATTTAGATTTAGTTTAGAAAACAAATGATTACAGAGCTGCTAAACTCTGGCTTAAAGAATGTGAAGGGTTAAGTTCTTATTTATTTATTTTACCCTGTTTAAGTGTAAAGGTGTTTGTAATTTCTCTAGTCAGAGCTTTCTAAAGGAGATGGCTTTCAAATTCAAGGTTCCCTGTAGCATGAAAAGACATGGGTTTCAGAGCAGGGTTCAAGACTTCAAGAACTGGAGACTTGTGGATCTTTGAAATAATGGAAAAAATAAGAACGTATGAAATAATTTGTCATCTGATAACTCTCAGCTAATGTAACTGAGACTTAAAGGAGGTTGTGTTTTGCTCTTTCTGAGATAGGTTAAAGTTATAACTGTGCCTTTTTTTTCTCAATTGTAGGATTTTTACACTCTACAGCAAGTCATTACCACTTGATCTGGCCTGTCGTGTCTGGGACGTTTTCTGTAGAGATGGAGAAGAATTTTTATTTAGGACAGGGTTAGGAATCCTTCGGTTATATGAAGATATTCTCCTACAGATGGACTTTATTCATATAGCACAGTTTCTAACAAAACTTCCAGAAGACATTACATCAGAAAAGCTTTTTAGTTGTATTGCAGCTATTCAGATGCAGAATAGTAACAAAAAATGGGCACAGGTGAGTTTCTTGGAGGAAGTGTGTGTGTGTATATATATATATATATATATGTATTACCAGACATGTTGGCACATGAATTTATGGGGCACTTATCTTAATGACTGTGCTGTATGTCTGACTTCTGGGCAATGGGCACTTCCTATCTGGTGTCTTACTCTAGAAATCAATTTCTGTGATAATATTGTGGTGGTTAATATTGATCTATTTTATAAGACTGGCTTTTTAAATATTCATTAAATAACTTACTTTTCCAGGTGTTTGCCTCGCTGATGAAGGACAACAAAGAAGGGGACAAGAACCATAGCCCAGCACTGAAAAGCTAATTGTCGTAATGTTGAGGTCAATTGAAAATGTGGAAAACCACTTGATGATAAGAGTTTTCACATCACTTCTATGTGGAAAAGCACTATAGAAAATGTGAAAATGAGATGGAAAACCAGCACAGTTCTCAGTGGAGTAATGAACTGATGAAATCTTCACCCTTTTGCCAGTATTAGCTTTTGTCGTGGGAAGATTTGTTTTCAGATAGAATACTAAAACCTATGAAACTGAGAAGTGGGGGAGTTCATATTTAATACTTTAAAAGAATCAGCTCAATGCAATAAACATTTGTAATAACTTCTGTTGGTACTTCAAAAAAATTTTGAGGCATAACGTTTTTTACGAATACCACAAAGGCACTTTTTTGGGGGGATGAGGGAAATGTTAAATCTTAAGGCCCCAAAACTGCTATCCAAACCAAATGCTTTGGCACAAATATTACCTCCAAAATTAATCATTTGAAAGTATTGGGGACCAAATAAGGTTGTTTAATATGTTTATGTTCCAAGATGGTTAAAATTTGGGAATGGGTGTTGTCTTATTTACTTGTCTTTATTTTGTTTTAAGTTGCAGCTTCATTCTTCAGTCTGGGCAAATGTAATTAACTCAGGAACTGTGGAATTATTGTGCCCAAACCTGTTAGAGCAAAAATCATCTGAATTTTAAACAGTGGTAAGATCAGCGCTAATATTTTCAGTGTGTACAGTTTTCAAAGCAAGTGGTGTTAAGCATTAGTGTTGGTGTATTGGTTGTGAGGCTTGTTAGAAATGCAGTAGGTATTCTGTGAAAGGGCTTTGCCACCAGAAGTTTTATTTTGCCGAGCCGTTTCCAACTAGGAGATACTTTTATGTAATGGTGAACACTAGGAACTGGCAGAGTTATCTGCAGACTTTGCGTTGTCAAAGGAGCAGCCACTTTTAATACTTTGGAATAATGCAGGCACAGAATCACTCTTGATACTGTCTTTTATTAGTGTGCAATACTGAAATCCAAAAAGCATTTGGTTTAGTGAAACTTAATTCTTTAACATCTTTTAACTGTGAGACATGAGGTCATATTGTATGTGTCATGGCAGATATTTGCAAACATTTCCTATTCTCGAAGATGCTGTACAACAACTTCTGATTGTAGGGGATGGAAATTTAAAATGGATAGCACTGCAGGTGAGGAACACTTGCACTTTCTTGGTCCATTTTTGCTAATATTTAATGTAAATAAATTCCTTACATGTGGGTTTTTGTAACTGGTCCCTCTGTGGAAATCAAGTCAAAATTTACCATTATGTATTTTTAAGTGCAGGAGGCTTCCAGTTGTCTGGTGTTTAAAAGCAGAGTCTACATAACTGGGGTAAAGATTTAGTGTGGTGTAACTTACATTGCTATCTGGTTTAAAAACTACATATATACTACTCATAACATTACAAATTGAAATTTAAATGTCAAATTTTTCTTAACTTATGTATTCACTACTTTAATTGGATCCAATTTGTCTTATATTTTTGTGTTTATCTTGTACAGTTTTCTTACTTTTCAACTATAAATCTGTATATAACTGTAAATAGAAGGATCAAGCTGTCCTTTAAAACCACTAGTACCAATTCCTGTGTAAATAAAACTTATAGCAGCTGTGCAGTGTGGTTCTCCGTTCCTCAGTAACCTGCGGCTACCTGTGGCAGGAGACTGCTGTAGGGACAGTGTTGTACTGATTGAACTGAGCGCCAGCCCCGGCGTTACTTCGTTTCTTTTTGGGTGCGGGGCAGAGGGCGGAGCACTAAAACCAGATGTGAGGGGAGGAGCTTCCCCCCAACCCCTGGCGGCTGCCGCTCTCCGCCGCCAGGGGGCGCTGTGGCCGCGCAGGGCTCCGCCCCCGCGCGGCGCTTCCGCTACCCCGGCACAGCACGCGCACGGACCGCCGCCATGAAGTCGGTAGGACGGGGCGGGCGGGACAGGGGAGCGGTGCCCGGGGCTCCCGCTGGCCCTTGCGGTGCCGCGGGGCGCGCCTGGCTGGGGCCTGCTGCTCCGCCTGCCCTCGGGGCGGCCTAGTGGGCTGCAGGAAGCGATAGAACGCGGAGCGCCGGGGGGCGGGTGGTGGCGCGGCGGCCAGCCTTTCCGCGGCGGGTCCCGGGCAGAGCAGCCCTTCGGCCCTCACCCTCGGGGGTGGTTTTGCCAAAACCGGGGCGCGGAGGAGCGAGCCGCCGCTGTGAGGTGCTTAGAGGCGCGGGGCGGGGGCCGGGCAGAGCCCGAGCCGGCTCCCGGCGGGGCAGCGCTGCCCGCGGCTGCTCCAGCGCGGTGGCGGTGGCGGTGGCGGCAGCGTTGCTGCTGTCCCGGTAGTGAAATCTAAAAAACAACAAAACCGTAAACATGAACTGGCAAAAAACTTGTAGGTTCGAGGAGCCCCATGGTACTCCAGCCACTTGTTCCCTTACCAAAGGGACACCCCTACCAGCATCAGGCCCATTTTCCCTCTGTAGCCCCTGCCTTCCAAGCCCCCCAGTACAGACGCTGTGCTGCGTCCATCTCCATCTTGAATGCTTCTGAGCCTTTTGCAGTTTTGGCACAGGGTGCCTGTGTTGATGCGTTCCGTTGGGCTTTCCCCGAGCCCTCTTTGGCATAGCCACTGGGACCCTCTGAGCGTTGGCACCTGTGACAGGTACACAGCTGTGCCTCGTGCTGTCCCGAGCCCTGCAGCCCGCAGCCTGGTTACTGCCACGCAGCTGCCGGTCACTGAGAGTTTAGGGCAGGAGGGAGACAAAGCTCAGCTTGGGCAGGGGATTTGCAGGAAGATACTTGCTTGGGTCTATGGCCATGGACCAGACTCTCTGAACCTTATCATGTGCTGGGGAATAAGGGCATCGTAAAGAGAGGAGACAGAGAACTTGGGAGCATGCAGGGCAAAGAAGTGGGCCCTAATAACATATTTACCATACTTTGAGTGTTTGTGTGTCATGTGTCATGAACATAGGGTTTAATAAAAAAATTGACAAAGAATATTTTCGTAAAACATTCTTCACAGGTCTCTCTTAAAAACTTAACATGTTTGGGTACACTGGGAACTAACTTATGACACCATTTGGAGGAAACATCTTCTTCAGCCCTCATAGAAATACAAATGTAGTGAGATCTGAAACAGTGAAATAGATTTCACAGAGACTATGGACATGTCAGTTACTTGTAGTTTTCTGTTTGTTTCCTAGAGAAAAAACACAAAACGAGTTCCAAGCTTTCGCAAGTTACTCAGAACTAGTCAGATAAAACTTGACAACAAATTAAAGAATAAGCAGTTCAAGCAGAAGAGTGCTGCTAAGAAGTATCGAAAAGAACAAAAGAAGCTAAGGGAGGCTGTCAGAGATGCTATCGCTAGCAAACCTTTTCCATTGGAAGTATACAAGAAAAAGCAAATTGGTAAGTGTTTGCTCAGAGTTATTTTTGTAAGTGAAAAGGTAGGAGGGTTACTAAATATCCTGCTGCTTCATGTTTCAAAATTATGTTTCAAGAAAACAACATTTCATTTTCTGTGTACAAATAATTGCTTTTCTTGTTTAAAGGAAAGAAAGGGAGGGTTATGAAAAATATAAAATGTAGCCATTCTGGCAGCAAGATGTGATGTAAGATGGCAGAAATGTGTTTGCTCTAATCGTTATTGGGTGTCACAATAAAGGGGCAGTTTTCTGGGATGACACAAAGTGCTTGAAGGCTGGTGAGTTCAGGATTGAAGTAATGAGTAAAATGGTCTTGCAAGTGTAGGCAGGGTTAGGTTTTCAGGATCTTAATCTGTACATATATATCATCTTCTAAATCAGCTGAAAAACGGGAAGAAGAGGAGGAAGAAGATGCGCTTCCACTGGACATGATGGACGAAGACGACTTAAAATTAATGGAAGATTTGGCTCAAAAAGCATCCTTTTTAACCAGAGATCTTTCTTCTAAGTGAGTATTGTTGTGACATCTACTTTTTGTACTCAGTTATGTGTGGTTAATATGTAATTAATATGTAATGTAATACATATACCAGGAGGTCACTTTCAGTCTGGTGTTTCTTTGCAGTTCCAGTTTAGTGTTTCCTTAGTCTGTCAGTACATTCAGTATTAATGTATTGATGTATATCAGTACATTCACCTGCTCTGCCTGGTCTTCAGGGTACTGTTTCTGCACAGTATTCCTTCCCGTGAAGTCCCTGGCTGTAAGAAATGCGTTAATCTGTATACAGTCCTTTTTCCATATAGAGTATTCAGGACATTCCCTGGACTTTGAGCCACTATACTTTCATATTGCATTGCAAATTGCTGTAAAAAAAAGAAAAAATGGAGGTTTTGGAAGCCATGTCTGTAAACACATGCAACACCAAAACATTCATACAGAAAATTTGTTACCAGTTTTCTGGAGCAAGGTGTTAGGGTAGAGTTCACAATGAAATACATAGAAGGATATTTGCTCTTTTACCTGTTTTACTGTTACTAGATTTTAGCTTTTATAGTGTCCCCTTAAACTGGAGAGTTGTCTTTCTCATCTGCTTTATTCTGATCAGCCATAATCATTCTTAGGAACTTGTCAAATACTACCTCACTTATAAATTACATGTTCATATTAGCACAGAATAAATATTTATATTCTTATATACTTATGTGCAGGTTAGGAACATATCCTACAGAAGGGTAGCACACCACACTGCATTGAAGAGTGAGCTGTGACACAGGCTTTCCCAGTGAGCAGAGTAGAAAAGTGATAGGAGTAGTGGTAAAAGTTAACATGGAGTAGGGATAAATAAAAATGTGCACTGATGCACTCATTTTCACATGCTGGTTAAGCATCACCTGAGTAGTGAAGGCAGGGTAGGGCAGAGTGAGGCTGTGGGGCACCTTAAGGAAGACCCTGGACTGTGTGTCCAGTGAGAAGGTCCTAGTCCTGCTTGCTTGCTCATGGAGTCCTTCATGGCAGAGCTGCTCAGGGTTACGTTTTCAGTGAGCCTCAGCCATGCCAGGACACCTGCTCATGCAGTTGGGAAGCACAGTGGGGAGGGGGGTAGGTAAAATGGTGCTCTGGTCTAGATGAGAGACAGGCTGTGCTGATATCTTAATAGTTTATATTTTGCATATTTTAATTTCATTTACGTTTTTCAAAAATTTTTAATATTTTGGGGGTGAAATCATGTTTCTGAAGGATGTTTGCCTTTACAAGCTTCATCTGATTTGTTCACTGTTGCCTTACTTTGAAGGATCCCTGAGTCCCCTTAGTGCTGCATGAATGGGAACAGTGCCACCTCAAAACCCATCAACTAGTACTAGGGTCTCCAGATGTTTGGTATGACCCAGAGTTTCCTGTGTTTTCACAGCAGCTGTATTTTCTTCAGGCTCGACAGAGCAATCCTAGATATGTAGGATCTTGTGCTTGTTGAGTAGGATTTAAGTACATAGGAAAGGTTTGATCTGCACAGGGACAGCAGGGCTGAGGCTGGTGCACTGTCCTTACAATACATGTGTAGGGTGGCTGTGTTGTGTGTGCAGCGAATCTGGGTATACTCTGGGGTATGAAAGTACATCTCATACAGGTGATTTCCTTTTCTGAATCCTGGCAATCTCTGAGCCCAGGGCTTTCAGAGTCCTTCAGATGTCCACAGTTGAAACTTTGCCCCTTACAAGAACAACAGCAGTGTTCTTGTTATAAGACAGACCACGTGGCTTCAACAATGTGATTCTTTATCCCTGGCTTTTATTTTTTTAATAAGATGAACAGATAACATATTTCATAGTGTGCCTGTACTATAAGCAATTATACCATTTAGTTAATTTCTTTTGTAAATTGAAAATCAATGCAAGTTTTTTGCATGCGTGTTTATGCTCATATGCCAGCATTTCAAAATCCATGAAGTTGGCTGACCTGTTAAGATTAACTAAATTTCATTTTGTCTTTGCTCATGGGAAGCACTGTATTGTCCTGAATTCAAACATCCTGTACAGAGCTACATTAACATTATTTGATTGAGTGGTGACTGATGCTGTCAATGGTAAACACACTAAAACCTTCCACTTAGTAAGACCAGTCATTATTTATTTTTCTGAGTGGAGAGACTTAATCCAGGTAGTATACTGTCATAGATGGTTCATGTCTAAGTAGATGGCTAATTCATTTAGCTTGCCTTGCACTTTTCAGTGAACCTGTTCATGTCAAAAAACGAAAACACGAAAGTGTGATTGACAAATATGAGAAGGTGCCAAGACGTATGCAGTCTGAGCCAGAAAAAGAACTCATCCATCTCCTGCCCATCAAAGACAAGGGTGGCATTATTCCCCAAACTATGGAAAAGCCAGGTAGGACACAGATTCTGAACTGGTATAGTAGCCAAGATGGATATAATTTATTTTTTTAAAATTCCACTGTGTTTGTGACATGCTTGACACACTCTGTTTTTGCAGTTTCCAATGTTGCACAGGATGAAGAAGAGGATACAGAGGAAATGGAGGAAGCAGAGGGTAATAAAACATCATGTTTGCCTTTTCCTTTTTTTGGTGGATTTCTATTTCCAAATCACTGACATATCTGAAGGATACTTTACTGTTCCCTAAGGAAGATTGTAATTTAAGTATATTTTCTTTAGGGTGTTTTTTAATATGCTCTGTTGCCCCCAAAGCATAACAGTGATTCAGAGCTTGCTTTCTTGCCTGTTAGGATCCCAGGACCTGAGGAACAGCTGTTTTCAAAACCTGTTTATTTAAAATTATTTTGATTTTAACCTGAAGCTGATCTTTGCACTTGTGTTGTCTTTGCTAGTGAGAAGGGAAATCTTGGTCTTACTTAAAGAATACATGCTGTGGTTCTAGTTTGATTACTCTGAGATCGTTTTGAAATGCAGTTCAGGATACAGATTTGTATAGGCTTTTAAGTGACTGTCTTTGACTTTGAAATTTTTTACCTAAACCTGCAGGATACCAGGAAATTCAGATTTTGATTTGCAGTTTGCTATCCAGTTGAGTCATATTCAAATAACAGTTGCAGTTGTAACTCTGCCACTTCTGGGTCATTATTGTCTAAATAAAATCTGAAGCAAGGAAGGAGATACTTGTAGGAAAGTAATACTCAGAAAACACAAATAATACAACTGTGCTTTTAAAAGAAAAAGTGAATGGTGAATAATTCGCTGCAAATTGCAGAGCACTGCAGTTTCTTGGTCCAGTTGGGATTGTATGTTGAGTGTATATGTTCCCACTGTACTTAGGCAACATGATTTGCAGATTCAAAAACATTTGGTCCCTTTTTTTTTTTTTGCAAGTGTAAGATTTTGGAGCAGAGCAAAAATGAATCTCTGGGTTAAGCTAAGCTCTAGCAAGGTCCTTCTTAAAGATTCTTTTACTGTGGAAGGGCATGTGTTACTCTTGTGTGGTGTTGCCACAGTGCCCATTGGAAATGCAGTGTCTAGAACTGCAGTTTGGAATACAGTATTTGTTAAGCAACTTCACTTGTGATGCTCCTTTCTAACTCTCACACCTTGTGCCAGACTTCAGTGCAGAGCCCCTGCCTGTGCTCACTCCTGAGGAGATGGCTGCTCAACGGAGACAAAAGCTGCAGGAGAGGAAGATGCACATAGCGGCCTTGGCGTCGGCCATTCTCTCTGAGCCAGACAACAACGTGGGTAACATTTACTTCACATGCATGTATGTGCACCAGTGTTGTGCAGTAGGGCGGGAAAGGCCTGAAGTGACCAAACAATAGCAAAAGCAGAAAAGTACCTGAATTGACCAAGGTAAAAGGCCAGTGTCATATCACTTTTTGGGGCTGGCAAACAGTGAAACTACTGACATGGGTTTGTACAAAGGATTGGAATCAGGTGAAGATCCGGGTAGCTGTGTTTGCTCTGTTCAGGAGTGATTTGTCCCTCTGAATACTTGTGGATTTATGAATGTCTGTGAAATTTAATGTCCAAGCTACCTTGTTCCTTAAGCATGACCCTTATTTAAGCTCTGATTTCAGGATTGTATCTGATAGTTCTCAGTGTTTCAGGATATGCTAGTAATTTTCTTTAATTCTTTGCAACTTTGTAATAGCAGGGTAGTTTGAACATTCCCAAGATAAAAATTTTCTTGGGATATTTAGCATTTCTTGGCTCTTTGTGCAGTGCTAAGCAGAGGCTGAATAACCGCTGAATTAGTTGTTTTCTCTTTCTAATATTTAAAAATGAGACATGTTTCTTGTGGCAAACTTTTGCTAAAATGTACCTTGTGCTTGTAAATTAGTTTAGGGGTGATCTTCAGCTGACTTTGTCTGCCTCTTAATCAGATTAAAAAGTTAAAGGAGCTGCGTGCCATGCTGATGGAACAGGATCCTAATGTGGCTGTGATTGTTCGGAAGCTGGTCATGGTTTCTTTGATGGAGATATTCAAAGATATTGCACCTTCTTACAAAATCCGGCCTCTGACTGAAGCAGAAAAAGCTACCAAGGTGAAATAACAAGTTTCTTTATAGAGTATTGTGAGTAGTTCAGATTTTTTTTTTAAGTTATGCCAAATACTAATACTGATTTGTTTGGTATGAGTTTATAGTTTTGAGCAAAAGGTGACAAATACATGAGTACTTGTGGAAGTTCTGATACTGCGACACTTTCAGGGGCAGAGGTCTTTGTTTTGAACCTTTAATTCTTATGTGATTCCTTCAATAAGCAGGTGCCATCCTGGTGGTAATGGAGGGGAAAAATAGCATATGAAAGTAATATACCAAACCTGGGTGACTTTCGTCATAAACCTTGCAATAAGACGATGTTTCGTGTCACACTGAAGACAACTAGAAAGCCACTTATATGTCATTGTCACCTAACTGGCACAGATTTCTTTGAAATGCATTCAATAATTTACTGAACAAATGCAACGTAACTTGTTTTCTGAAGCTTGTTTTTAACCAATTCTGTAGATGGTTTCTTTAATATAGGTAATACAGTTTAGAGTCATGGCTTTAAAATAACATCTAGCTACAAGTTACATTTCCGTCCCTATAAATGAAATGGCCCTTTGAGCACAAGAACATGTATAGAAATATGTAGAAACATTTTACTTTTCGTACATTTCTAGGAATGTCTGTCTAGAAGAAGAATCTACTTAGATATCTGATATTTGTTTTAAAACTTTTTTTTTTCCCCACCACTGGCTAGTTTCAGGATTTAGCTCTCCAAATAAAATTTCA
This sequence comes from Columba livia, assembly GCF_036013475.1. Lineage (NCBI taxonomy): Eukaryota > Metazoa > Chordata > Aves > Columbiformes > Columbidae > Columba > Columba livia. Next base: position 20,624,660 of record NC_088607.1, read on the forward strand.
TTTGTATTATTGTTATTACAGGTTAAAAAAGAAACTCAGAAACTGAGAGAATTTGAAGAAGGACTTGTGAGCCAATATAAATTTTACTTGGAAAATCTGGAACAAACAATTAAAGGTACAGTTAACACTTCCCATTTTTTGTAGTAAATGCAAAATTGTTTATGGCATCACAATTTACTTCCTCAGACTGAATGGTACTTGCCGTCTTTGAAATAGTACCTGCATGAAGTACGTGGGAGAATGCCTGCAATAACTAAAAATGTAAATATTTGGAAGCTCCCCTACATTCTGATCTGTAATCACCAAAAATAATATTTTGTGCAGATTGGAAACAAAGAAAGTTGAAGAAAAGCAATGTCATCTCATTAAAAGCATATAAAGGTCTAGCGGAGATTGCAGTGAAGTGCCTGTGTGAGCTGCTTGTGGCCCTACCCCACTTCAACTTCCACAACAACATTATTGTTCTCATTGTTCCCCTCATGAATGATGCATCAAAAATGGTAAGTGAGTTTCTGATTAGAGGAAAGAGTTCTTGTTTTGCATGAAAAATAATCTATTTCTGAGCTTTATTCCACAATATCCAGATCTTGTGGCCGTATCTTTTTGCTGTTGTGCAGGCTGTGTCCACTTTCTAATTAGTAGATACCACCAGTATTATCAGTTATCTGTTGTCGTGGAGCTGGCTTTACAGAAGAATTTGTTTGAATTCACTTTTCAGATTTCTCAATTGTGCGTTGAGGCAGTTAAGAAGCTCTTCAAACAAGACAAGTTGGGCTATGCTTCACTTGGTGTAGTTAAGGTCATTTCTGGCCTTGTAAGAGGTAGAAATTACGATGTCAGACCAGAGGTAAGAGACTTTCTGTTCTACTACACAATTTTCTTCTGTCAATGGTTTTAAAAAAGAATTTGAAAGTTAATGTTAGTGCAGCTGCTGGTTACAGAGAAGCAGAATTTCATCGCTCTGTCAGAACATGGGCAACTTAGGAGTGGGCTGAACCAGATGGTTAGAAAGAGGGATATGGGGCAAGGGAAGGAGACTGGGAGGAGGAGATCAGACTCCGACAGAGACATGGGTTAAGTCAGGCAGGGAGACTTGAAGTGAGAGGGGCAAATGGGGGCATGGATAGAAAGGGACAGTGCTGGGGGAGGAGCTGGGAGAAGAGATGGGAGACACGGCTATGAAGGAACAGAACCTTCGTCCAGCAAAGCCTGCTAGTTGGAATGGAATTCAGAATTTCTTAGCCTCCATTCCTCTGTTGTGGATCAAGATTCATTGTATTTATTTTATTTTACTATAGGTGTTAAAAGTATTTCTTCACTTAAGAATTAAGGAAGTAGAATTACAAAAAGATTCTGAAGACATTGCACCAAAGAAAAAGTTCATGACTTACAAAGAGAAAAGAAAAAATCTTTCAAGAATGCAAAGAAAGGTATGAGGTGGGCTTTCTCATGCTCTACCTCAGTGAATTTATGTAGCAATTTGTTCCGTTAGTAGCAATGATTGCACTTCTGTTGCCATTGTTAACTCTTGAGCGTTGGTGATTAGTATTTGTGTTGTACTTGAACATTTATGGGATTCTACAGGGTATTTAATTATCTTCCTGTTATTTTCCTATTTTTTTTTCTCTTTCTGGTGTTGATGATGCCTTTGATTGGTTTTTCTTAATAGGAAGGAATATATCCAAGTTGGTTACCTTGTAGCATCACAGTGTGACTTAAGCAGCTCACCAAGCATGGAAAATTTGTTGTGTGTCTTTGCAATCAGTTGTCCAGGCTGATTTGAAACATTTTATCTGTTGTCTTAAAATTAACTGTATATTTTCAGTGGAAGAAAGCAGAAGAGAAACTGGAACGAGAGCTCTTGGAAGCAGAAGCATCAGAAAGCAAAGAAAAAAAACTGAAGCTGGTGAGTAGTTCAGAGATTATTTTCCTGTTTTTGCAAAGTAGCAGCTCTGAACACTTTTGTAACGAGGTTCTCCCTTCCATCCCAACATTTCAGTGTTCCACACCTCTAGGTAATGTTGGCAACCTACAAATGTTTTGCCTGTGCCAGAGGTCTAGGTTTTAGTAAACCAAGCCCTCTCAGTTTACCCAGGAAAGCCAGCATGGGCATTCCTGTTTCCTTCTGTTCTCTGCACAAAAAAAGTATTTGAATCCATTGGCGTAAGTCCTGCAGGTGCCCAGTTCCGCATGATGCTGTGTAATGGCTCTTACCAGCCTCTCAGAGTGGCCTTTAGGCAGAAGAGGGGTGTGCTTAGCGTGGACTGGGGTAAGAGAAGCTGTTTATCTGGGAGAGGGTGAGGGGACAGAGTAAGGGGCAGGAGAATAGGACTTGAACTTTTCAGCATAAGAAGAGCAGAGGTGACAGTGCCACGACTGGTTTGGAAGGCCTGAGTGCAGACTTGGAGAGGAACATTTCCAACTGAGTTTAATTGAAGTAGAAATGTCTGTTTTCCATGATTAAGTATTTTATTTTGTTTTCTTTCCTTCAGCACACAGAGACCTTGAATATTGTATTTGTAACATACTTTAGAATCTTGAAGAAAGCTCAGAAGTCTCCACTTTTGCCGGCTGTGCTAGAAGGTCTTGCAAAGTAAGAACTGAGTCCACCTGCTTTTGTTTGTATTAGAAAAGACATAAAGCCATAAAGGGATTTTTGACTCTGAAAGGGATATATAAGCAGTGAGAGAAGACTGTTCCTTAAAAGCTTGTTGAAATTCTTTTATTTCTCTGCTGAAGTTTTCACCTACTTCTAAAAACATTTCAATGTGATGTGAAATTTCCCATTATAGAATTGATGCGATGCAAACCCAGCAGGGTGTGACATGAGTCCATTATTTTGTCTGATTGCTTCCTGAAGAACACCGAGCATGTCTCTAGTACTATAGGGTAGCTGTGATAGCAGCTGGGGGCTGAATCATCCATCTGTGTGAAGATAACAGATGTTTGGCATTTTATTTAGCTCTGCTTTTAAGGTGTTGATTTTGGCATTTCAAAATACTTTGAACTGAGTTTGCAGATAATGTCTGTAGCTTAAACATTAAAATCTCTTTGATTCAAGGTTTGCTCATCTCATAAATGTGGAATTTTTTGATGACCTGTTGATTGTCCTTCATTCTCTCATAGCTTCTGGGGTAAGTTGAAGTTACTTTTATTACAGTTTTCTTAAAATTGCATTCTTTTGGGTACTTAGTTGGTTTTGTATTTTCAGGGTTTAAGCTATCGTGAGAGTCTTCATTGCATTCTCAGTGCTTTTCATATACTCTCTGGCCAAGGTAAGAGATCTTTAGAAACATACTTTTGTTTAATATTGTCTGATAAATTAATGAAGTAAATATATTTATTTGGGTTTATGTTAATAGGTGATGTTCTTAACATTGATCCAATGAAATTCTACACACATCTTTACAAGACACTGTTCAGCCTACATGCAGGTAACTCCAGATTCTTATTTTCAGTATTTACCTGGATAATGTTCTGCTTATTCGATATCATAGCCTTAATATAATGTTAATAAACCTCAGTTGGTTTAAGATATCTGAGTTCTGAAAAGAGTACTGTTTGTTTTAATCTACTTTTTTCTCAATTTACACGCTGCACTACTGTAGTACAAATACTAGAATTATTGCAGTACATGGTAACAGGTTCTAATCAGGTCACTTCATTAAGGAATGCTGAGTATGTGACCTTGGATAAGCATTTATCTTGTCCTTAGTTGAAGTTTTTTGACTTCCTTAAAATAGTTTCTTTCAGTGGCAATTCAAAAATGGTCTGGTTTTCCCCCAATTTTTCCTCTTTTGGGGAAAAATGTCTATTTTTTCTAATATAATTTTTAAAACAATTTCAATTTAAAGTCTGTTTTCTAGAATCTTCTGGTTTATATTTCTGATTTTTGTAATTCTGATGTTCTAATTTTCTAATATAAATTTTCTAATACTTCTGAGAAGTTGAATAGTTTATGAAAAGAAATATACTTATAAAGTTTGAAATTAATGTAATTTTAATGAACTTCATAAATTTGTATTCACTGAGGAGAAAAGCTTGAGAAAAAAAACATTCTACAGGTCTGCAGTTCTGAATGGCTAAAAGAGTAAATCTTTGCACCACTGAACAATTTATAAAAGATGATGTAATGAATGCACTTAGGGTTAAAACACTAACTGCTTCTAATGTTTAGACATTTTTGATGGAACAAATATTTTCTTAGATAGGAGCACAGAAACAATGATACATTTTTTTCTGTTCAAAGCTGGACTATTTTTACCAAAAAAGGATGGATGCTTGTGTCTGTGTCACATTAGTGCTGTCTGAACCCCTTAGCTTTCATGCTGTTTCTCGGGTTCCAGTGTACAGTCAGTACCAGAGTATTTAGCTGTATGTTCCTCTAAATGGTTATTTACTCTTCATATGAAATTCTGCTTTTGAGGTCGTACCAATGATGACATGGGGATTGTGCTCCAGTGCCTGGATGTCATGTTTGCCAAACGGAGAAAGCAAGTTTCCCAGCAACGAGCTCTTGCTTTCCTAAAGCGACTTTCCACGCTTACTCTTCATGTCCTTCCAAACTCCAGTGTTGGGATCTTGGCAACTAACAGGGTATTAATGCAAGTAAGTTTTACTTGTTGGAATGTTTAGCGTACTAGTTAAAGGTTTTTGAATTTTTTGACAAATTAACTTTATGCAAAATACATTGAAGCATCTTAAGCAAGAGTGATGAAAACAGACTATCCTTAAATGCTGCTGAGACTGAATAACATGGAATGAATCCTGAACTTAATCATGTTGTAGTTGGGTGTGTAATACAAGCAACTCAGTCTTTTTTTTTGTGTTGTAGATATTCCCAAAGATGGACCTCTTACTAGACAACGAATCTCAAGGCAGTGGAGTTTATCTCCCAGAACTAGAGGAACCAGAGCACTGCAATGCTCAGAACACAGCTCTGTGGGAGCTGCATTTACTGCAGGTCAGTGAGTAGCTGAGTGATTAGAGAAGTGGAAGTCAGCAGTAAATAGCTGCTAGATGTTTATATGCTTCAGAAGAATAGAGAACAAAGGTCTTTAGGCTTATTAATCAAATGTGGCCAACGTGATAGACCTATTCCATACAAAGAGGAAGAGCAGCACAGTGATAAAGGGAAGGAATGAGTTCAAAAAGGGGACATTATATATCCCTTATGATAGTGCCACACTGGATCTTACTGCAGGTTGCCTAATAAGACCCTTTGGAGGCTTTTTCCATCTGTTAAGTTCTTGTGCAGTCCAGCCCTTCTTTGGGGAGCAGCTGACACCCTGATCTGTCATTCCAGCCAGGGTTTAGAGTTTGGGGCTTGGGGAGAGCTTCCTCTGCCCTTTCTTCTGCCTTCTGGGAGCAGGAGGTAGATTAACTGTGTAGAGTTATGCTCACAGCATGACATACTAGTGAATAAACGTATGACTGAGTGTTCTCATTAACTTAACCCCAGAAACTGACTGATTCTGGAGTGCTCAGTTTCTCTATCTAAAACCAAAGCAGAACCTTCCATCTTATTGAAATAGAAATAAGTGCAAGAATCCATAGATTAATATATTATCCCTCAGCCAAATGCCTTCTTTCTTCCTTTTAGAGACACTATCATCCAATAGTGCAGAAATTTGCAGCTCACCTTATTGTTGGAGCTCCAACTGAAGGCTCAGGGGCTCTTTCACTTGATTTGAGCCAAAGGTGAGTTATCAAGGAGTTATGTTCTTAAAAATACTGCCCTGAAAAGTAGCAGTTACTCATACTTAAAAGGAATCCTTAAAAATAATTATACATAAAATTAAAAGATTCTGTTCTTCAAACTCACTTTCTTTGTTCTTCTGCCAGTACAGAATGTTGGCTGCCTTTTTTTTTCCTTTTGAGGCTTGTTGCCAGGCTATGACAAGGGTAAAAATCTCACAGTGCAGTGTGCTTTCTTCCCATGAGAGCAAAATATCTGTGTTTCCTCAGTAGCAGCCCTGATCTTAATATGGATCAGGATCACTGGACCGTGACTGTGTAAACTGGAAACCAAGTTGCAACATAAGGTCTGTAGCATGTTAAAATGTTAGGATGACCATCCTGGTTCACACTATAGATTTAATTCAGCATCCTGTCTTTGTCAGCAGCTGGTGGCAGGTGCTTCAGCAAAAGTAAAACCAGGGCAAGCTCCAAGCCGTGTGCTGGCCTCCAGCTGGTTTCAGCCATGTGGATTTCCTGAACCCGATACCATTTTCTGTTTTGTACCTCTTCATAGAATTATTTTCAAAACTGTTCATTTTGACTTGAACCAAAGTATGCATTTTGCAAATACAGCATTTTTTGGTAAAGATTCCATGAGTCCACAGCTCATTAAGACGTACCTTCTTTTGTTTTGAACCTGGTGTCAGCATGGATCATTTAACAGTCCCTGGTTCTTGCTCTGGGAGGTGAAATGAACACTGTGCTCTAATACATTCTTTCTGTGGCTCACATGACTTGGGGGAGCCTCTATCATGTTGTCCCTCCGTCTGCCATCTGTTGTCGCTGAAGGGATCTGGTCCAAACAGGAGCTGTTCTCTGCTTCGCATTATCTTTGTTGCATGTTCCTGAACTTTAACCATTTCATGTATTTTGACATAATTGGAGACTCAGATGCAGTATTTGAGATGTAGGTGGTCCGTGGATTTATACACTGATGTAACTGTTCTTCTATTCTGTTCTCTGTTTCTTTCCAACTCAGAACAGCATTAAGGTCACAATCCCATGAAAGTATCTGTCATAACAACAGTATTCTTTTTCCATAAGTGATAGTGCTGTCAGTTCAGAGCCTGTTGTTTTTATGTGATGCTGAGATTGCTTTTCTCTATGTTTGTTTTGCTTTTTTTCCCCCCCAATAAATTTAATTTGCCATTTTACTGACCATCTCATACAGCAGTTCTTCACAGGCAAGAACTTGGTACCCTCCAGCTCATCTTGTTGAAAAGCACAGCTCCTGGCTCAGACCATGTGGAAATCCGTAGTTTCTTCTTGCAAAAACTAACTTCCATCCTGTTTCCTGACCTTTAACCAGTTCTTCTCCCATGTAATGGTCTTCCCTGTTCTCCCATGGCTGCTTAGTTTTTCTAACACCATTTGCTAAGGAAATGTTGGAAATTCAGGCAGATTGTATCAGCCAGGTAAACTTTATCTGCATTTTTTTTTACTTTTACCATGTACAGGGCAAACAGACAGTGACTGCTTAGAGCGTTGGCAAGCCAACAGAACAGTTTTCTTGTCTCCCATTTCTTCTTCTCTCCCCTGAGTATTTGGACACATTTTACTTGCTTTTACTTGTATTGTTCCCCAGCTGTTGGCTTCTGGTCTTTTCCAGGTGATGCTCATTACTCTGAGGAGTTCTCTTATAGCATGGTGGTGGGTGTGAATGGCATGTGTGTGGGAAAAGCTATAGCTAATGCCATTTTTCTTTCAATGTGGTTTTTGCTATAGGCCTGCTACAGAACTTTTTGAAGCATACAGTATGAGAGAAATGACTTTTAATCCTCCTGTTGCATCAGTAACACCCAGAAGAAAGGTACTGTCCATCTCTCTGTGTCCTTTTTTAACCACATGACATACCAACATAACCTGTATCTGCTGGCTCACCTATGCAGTGCCCAAGCATTAGCAGACTTAGTTGGGCTTTTTGGTATCTGTCCTTTCTGTGTCAAATATTTTTTTTAACTGGCATAAGATAGCACTGACTATAAAGAAGGAAAAAAGGCTATATGAATAGTTCCACCTCCCATAGACAATTAATGTAGCCAGATGAATGTGGTAGTTATTATTTTACTCATCTCTTGCACTTTGCAGTGGTTCAGTGCAGAGTTCATGGCCCTTTTCTGTAATGATGAACTAATGTCTGTTCAAAAAGCAGTAACAAAAAGCCAGCTCTCTTTCCCCAGTGTGGGTAGTTGGCATCCAGAGCCTTTGATTCAGTATGTAGAAGGACACTGATCCCTGTTGGTGTCAATTTATAAAGTATAAATTTGAAGGGAAAAAAGAGCTAATGTATAAAGAGAAGGAATGGGTAAAAACTTTTTAGATCCTCAGCAGTGGATGTGTTCCAGATGCTAACCTCCGTTAAATGTCCAGCGAGTGGTGTGTCCTTTAAAAGGTGATAATTAATTTTTATTCTTCCTAATGAAAACATTATAACTTATTAAGCTTGTTAGTGCCTCCAATTTGTAACTCGGTAATGTCGAGCAGCTTCTGAAAATGTAGTTACTTATTCTGTCCTTTTACAATGACTTCTTGATGTGTCTGTCCTACCAGGGTAAGCAGCTCTCACAGAACAGGGCTGGGAAGAGCAGATAAGAGAGAGATTTTATAGTGCTTGAATAAAGAAGTGCATAAGCTCGTTAAGGTAGCAAAAACAAAGGAAGAAGAGGGGAACAGAGAGAGCTGTCCCTATCTGGTTGTGATGGATGTAACTGGGAAAATTACCTTGGAGTCTTGCCTTCTCCCTGGTTGTTTGGCTCACTTTAACAAATTTTGGCAGTATCTAAGTTTTAGCCTGTCTGTCGTGCATGTTTTTCTCTGTGTGCCATGCTGCCGTTGTCTGTCAGTACTCTCCCCTCTTGACAGAAGCTCTGAATTGTTTTCTTTCCCTGTGTACCACTAAAGAGAGGATCTCGTTTGTCCTGGAGTGCAGAAAGTACTGCACTATGTGAGTGTTAAGATTTTAACAGGGAGGTATAGACTGAGTGCATGAGCTTTCTCATCTGAGCACTAGGAAGGAGGGGAGGCCTCCAGAGCTGGCTGCAGCCACAAGGGATCTCGTGAGGCAGGGTCAGGACATGTCTTTCCAACTGACAGTCTCCACTGCTGGCATTATTGTTCTCGCTAGCCTTTTGATCTGATAGTTTATTTATGTTGATAAGGTGTGTTGAACAGGAAACAGTGCATAAGCTCCTTCAGAGCTGGAAGCTGGGGCTGTGTGTAGCAGGTGTTTTTCTAATGCCCAGCTTACAACAAAACAAAAAAATCCTCAGCAAAAACATGAACTTACAAAGGGCTGCCCTGCACATTGCTTTGCTACTGGCCAAGTGAAGCTTCCTGGCATGCCAGATATATGTGAGCTGCCAGATCCATAGGTCTGGTCTAGATACCTAAGGGCATGGGAGAGAAACAGGGCTGCTAATTGAAGCTTTGCATGGAAAACACATACTGGCCTTGTTTAGTAATGCACCTAATATTTTGTAATTTTCAGGATACTTTCTTACCAACGGATTCATTTATAGATGAAGAACTAAACAAACGGCTTCAACAACACATTAGTGAGACTGTTGTTCACAAACCCTTGGATTTTGCTAAACACTTGAAGGAATCATCCTTGTCGTAAATTTATCTATCAACCACGTTCAGTTGGTTTCTTGTAATTATGGAAAATGATTGGCTGAAGGAAATCTCCCCTCACATTAAAGGAATTCAAGTAGGTTTTGGTTTGACTACAGAAACACAAAAAAAATGTAACAGCAGTTTTTCACACCAAATTACAAAGCCACCGAGCCCATGTTCTCCGGGCCTGGGAACCACAATGAACAGTCACAGCAGCAATCTAAAAAGAAGCAAAACTAGGTCATTTAAAAATTGTTTGCAACCATGCATTAAAGTATTTTTGTTTATATATTTTGAATTTTTTATAACAGAATATAGGCATGTGTTTCTGAGAAATCACAGGGTTGTGTTGATAAATTAATAAATATTTTGGAAATGTAAATATAGTAGTGACTTTGTTTGAGATACCTAGAGATTTGGCGTATGTATTGCATTTTTTTTTCTGTTTCTTTTTCTGATGTCTCCTAACCATTTATCTAATCTTGAAATGATTTTACACTTGGTGGGTTTTTTCTCTCCAATGAATCTTGGTATTGACAAATTGAGATTACTGAATTCCAGTTCTGAACGATCATGACTGAGTGCCCTACTACAATGTCTTTAATAAGCTATTGCTGTCAAGAATACCGGACAAATTCAAGGTAAGAATTTGAATTATTTTTTATCTTAATTCCCCAAATATTAGTTATTGCCTGGTTGTTTTAGAATCCATTTCCAGCTGGATGTTGGCTTTGTGAACAGTAGATAAAATATATGAAATAACATGCAAGTGAGTATTGGCTCTATGTGAATTCCATTCTACAAGGGAGTGTGGTAGGCTCTCCCTGGCTGGCAGCTAATACATTCTGTAGTGTTTAGTCCGTGAAGTGGTAATGATACCTGTTGGTAGGTTTGCAAAGCTTTGGTTCAAGTTGCTTAACCTTCTTACAATAATCAGAAATTCTTTTTTTAAATCTTGATTTCTATTTAATGGATTAGAAAATACCTATTTTACTATGTAGATTACAAAACTTCCTACATAATACTGCTGGTAATACATGTGTTTCTGTTTAGGTTGCCAATCCCACAGCTTTTGAGTAGTTCTTTTTAATTGTTAAGTGGTTGCAAATATGGATGTGGTTTAAGTTCTGAAAATTACAGGGGGACATTTGCTGGTACTTAGTTAGGTCAGGAAGGCAAAAACAACAGTCAGCATCTTAAACCTTTTATTTTTTTTACAACATATACAAATACAAGTTTATTCTTCAAGTCAGCAGAGAGAAAATAGTCCAGGTGGAAAAGTCACTTTTAAAATTGTTCATTTTACACAATTTTGAAACAAAATAAAGACTGGCACATGTTAATGTTGCATTGTCAGAATACTTTGACATGCAGAGGCAGACAACTGTACAACTAAGTCATTCTGAAATCTCCTATACATGTATTGGAGCTAAATCTATTTACTGCTATTGATTTTTGTGTTTAATTTGCTAACTCTGCCAAAGGTCTATCACTATTGAAGTTACAAAATATTTGTCACAGACAGGAAAAAAAAAACACCACCATTGTTACATTTAGTGGGCTACCCTAAAAGTAAACTGAGTTTTATAGTGGAATAGTAACAGCCAGTGATTAAAACCCAAGAGTAAGCAGAGGCATTGAGAGAGCTAGAGCAGAACAGACAGTTTGGTTTCAGAAGCTGCAGACTCAACCTTCACTGAACTATAAAGCTACCAGCAATTTCTTCTTTTTTAAAACACTAACTATGAATGTAAGAGAATGTGTTCATGAAATATGTAGATACTTCCATGTTGAAGTCTTCAATTCATGAAAGCACATGATTTCTAGAAGCAGATGGGTTTCTAAAGATGGCTATTTGGACACTTCATCTAGTAGTATTTGTAGCAATTTTAAAAAAAAAGTGATTACGTTTTAAAAATTAAAACTGACATAGTCTCTTTTATTCTTCTAACTGCTAATTTTGAGGTTAGTAAGATAGAAACAGGAAACCCTTCAGGCGGTAGGAGGGACCTCCTGGTGTGCCCCGGTTCCTGCAGCAGGGCCAGGATCTGCAGCTGCCCAGCTCTTGTCCCGTACAGTCACACCACTAAAAAATTAGCACATGCTATGCAAGGAAAATACAAGACATTGGTAGATAAGTAACAGTGGTTTTAAAATAGTGTAGAATAAAATACTTCTGTGTTTTTGCCAATAGGCAACAGAACGTGAGATTTCCGCCTGTAAACTGTTCAGCATCGGGCCTGCTACCACTCAGAGACTGCGTGTTTCTGGAAGGTGTTGATTATTTACATTCCTTTCTTTCAAACTTTATCCTGGAAGTCGCTTCCTGTAAATAGTTTGTAATGTAAAAATGAATGTATTTTCCTAATTGATGTCGATGCCCAGCCAAAAGCACAGAAAGGGACAAAGTTGTTTTGTCAGGCTTGTCATAGGAATGTGCAGACAGGTATTCCTGCAGAAATAAAATCTGGCTAAGCAGAATAAACTTTCCTATTAGAATAATAACTCAGCACATGAAATTTGTTTAACTGGGCTTTCACAAAAGTTAACAAAAAAACCTCTGTTTAATGCTTCAAGTGGTGTTGTATTTTCATTATTAGGATACTTGAAACAAACGCGAAGGGAAGGATATTGTATTCCAGTGTACCTAATTTCACCAACAAAACTTTACTCTGATGTTTACCTAAAATTGCAATTAAGTGATATATTTGTATTAATGAAAATACTGGACAAGTGTAATTAGCCCTACACAATTCCAGATGTCTACAGGCCTATAAGGTTGGAGGTTTTATATAGAAAACCAAATACTTTGCTGTTCTCTTTCACTGTGATAAAGAGCAGCAAAAGCAGCTTTAGACTGTGACTGATGAGGAAGATAGATAGTTATATGAATAAACTATTCTCACAGCTAGAAAATTATTGTATTAGCAGAAATGGTACAAAACTACTGTTTTTAAATTGTCATTAGATGTCAGGCTACTGTTAAACCTGTGTTACACAATGTGACATGGCTGCTGTTGTCCCTTGATTTCCCAAGGGTTTTTCTTTTTAAATCTACGTGACAGAAAACCATTAGTGGATGCCGACATGGGTATATGAACTTTCCATGCTGATTCTAATGAATTAGCAAATGTGTCTTCCAAACTACTGTGATACTCCAGGTGATGTTAATACTTTTATTTTCAGTGCTGCTGAATATAACAAAACAAAAAAGCCAAACAGGTAAGGTCAAACTCTATAGGAAGTAAGTATTGTTTTTAAAACATCATGGAAACAACACCAGAAGAAAAAAATTCTTAAGGGTGTGAAACTGTTACTGTGTTAAAGTAACAGAGAGTGAAACTAACATTAAAAAAAAAAAAAAAAAAAATTGCATTAGTAGAATTGTGCAATAGGTTGATGTAAGTATTTCCCAGTAATTCAGAAGTATTGCAAAGCAAACCGTGCATATAAAACTACAAGTTGCCACATCTAATGTTTTACTCACTATCAGTCTTGCATTATGCACGTGCCCTGGGGTGGGGATGGGAGGGAGCACAGCACATTCTTACAGGGCCAGCTGTGTAGTTAGAACTGGTAATGTGTGAGTGAAGGGGCTGAGCTGGGAGGTGTGTGGCTTTTTTAATTGGAACGTGATTGCTGAATTGCAAAATTCTGTTTTGCTACATCAGTACTGAAGATAAGCAGTGGGAAGTGCATGGTCTCTGGGAGGATATGGCATGGAGAAATTTGACTTTTTTATGTGTCTGTGGTTATTTTCCCTGGAAATGACCTTAAAAAGAGCACTTTTTTGCTTTGGTAATGGCTACTTTATAGGAATTTTCTGCAGCGGATAGTGAAAGACTTCATAGCTTCTGGTGACAGAGCGTGGTTTCTGTTTGTATGTTGATATGCCAGTTAGTGACTGACTTTGCTTGCTTTTATTTAATTTTCTGACTTGGGAGAGGAGGGCTGGTTGTCACAGGACTGCTGCTTGTAACTTCCTTTCATCCTTGCACTATCAAAAGTAAACATCCTTTTAGTTGTGCTGCTTCTTTATCCTTTGCCTGATGCAGCTCCTCTCTCTGGAGCAGCAGCACTTTGTGCTAAAGTTGATGTGGAATAACTGAGTGCATGAATCACTCCCTGTAGTCACACCAGGTGACTGAAATGCTTTATTCATTGATTCCTCTAGGGAGAAAAGAACGTGCAGAGCAATTTCTTCACCACAGATACACTTCTTGTGGGAAACCAAAGGGATGACTCGTTTCTTTTGTGCCCCTGTAAATGAGTATGGATTGTTTTCACTAACTAAGCACATTGGTAACTCCCATGGAGAAAAAAAAAAAGAGACAACCACAACTAACTTAAATATCAGAAGATGAATTCAGCAAACATAAACCTTTCCAACAGTGTTTCTATGTAAACAAAAATGTCAAGAGTTATAGTGTGAGAGTTCTTTGTACTCTCTGGGTGTAACAGACAAAAAGACATTTCCTGACAATATGGAAAAATGTATTTAGAATTCAAAATTTTAAAATGTTAGTTACATTTATCAATGCATTGTTTTGAGTGGGGTAAGTTTTGGGTATTAAACATCTTGTGCTGAAAAAACAACCAGAAAAGTTCAAACATTTTTTCCTCTAAATCCAGAGAGAGGTAAAAATTCTGCATTTTCTAAAAAGTAGTGTATGATAAATATATTACACAATAGCATATACTTTGGAACATGATAATAAATATTCTTTCTTTAAACACAAGCCTGGAAAACTAGAATTCTTAAGAATAAAATGTTGTTCCTTGTCGAAGTATCACTACCAGTTAGGTGTATTTAGCTATTGTACATTATTTTGTTAAAGTAAATAAACTATAAATAATTTGAGCATTTTGTGTATATTCACCAAAGTTAAACAGAGAAGTAAAGGAAGTTACAGTATATTTAAATCTCTTTACAGTCACTTAACACAGTGTTTAACAGAAATCTTCATGTAAAAGTGCATTATTTTAATATAATACACATAAAAGCACGCTCTGGTTCTCTGCCTTCAGTTTCCCTAGAGGCAACCAGCTAATATCATCTTTTGTTTAAAAAGAGGAGGGTGACAACACACATCTGTTTGCAACATACAGTCCAAGAAAACTTCTTCATCCACCTGTCGAGGATCTGCAGATGTGAAGGGAGGGGAAGAGGAGAATCTTCCACTAGTTGACAGGTGTATTTCCAATCTACAGCATCCCATTCAGCCTTCCCGGACTCTGGATGTTAATCCAGCAGCATTACCTGGATTAAGCATCTATAGCACGGGGCACACAATTGCTGACCAGCTCAGTCCACAGCAGGTTCCTTCAAAGGCACTGCAGAAGGATTCAATGATTGATGTAAATTCCAGTTTTCCAAAAATGTAAAAGCAAATGAAGAAGAAGAGGGAAAATGACTGGGCTCTTTCCATAATTTACTTTGCTTTTCTTGAATTCAAACGGTTTTGATGATTCTAGGGCATTTCTAGTAGTCTAGAAATATCAAATTTGTCCCTTCATATTTGAACTATTTTACAAATGAAAATATTATTTTTGAATTCTGTTAGTTTAATGATTTAGCAGTAGTATGACAGTGCATGTCAAATAATGCTTTAATAATTAGCTGTATGTGGAAAGAGAAATGTAATCTTAAATTGGCTATATGTGAGATGGGATTATCAACACTAAACGATTTCTTCTTCATTTACGATGAGCCATAACTCAGATGATGTCTCAGTGCTGTAATAGCACCACGCAAATATCTGGTTAGTATGCGGTGGACGACTTACATGTACTATCATCTTCACAGAAACAGGACAGTCTTAGGTTGTGTAATTCGTTTGTTTTAAGTCAAGCAAGATGGAAGAAACTGAAGTGATACGGAAAGGATAGTAAAAATGTTTAAACATTTCTGCCAGAATTTCCACAGAGAGAAATTAACACTATAAACTTTCGTAGCTAAAAAGGAGATCGTCAACCCTGCTGATTTTATTATATGCATGTAATAAAAAATAACAAGACCTCTACTGGATACTTCTAATTACTTTGGCCTAGAGCAAGAGTAACAGGACATTATTAATTAAGCACAGTTATTGGATTAAAATGCATGCTATAAAATCAACCAGGATGCAACTTTTTTTTTTTTTTTAATGGGCAGAGAAAGTGGGTGAAACTCCATTCTTGACACCATTCTCATTCACTGTAGCAAATGCCATAAATAAGTGGAGACGACGCTGATCTGATTGTGCCTTTGCACACCACTGTGT
Organism: Columba livia; assembly: GCF_036013475.1. Lineage (NCBI taxonomy): Eukaryota > Metazoa > Chordata > Aves > Columbiformes > Columbidae > Columba > Columba livia. Next base: position 20,640,277 of record NC_088607.1, read on the forward strand.
AAGGCTTTTACGGATCTTTCTGGCAGTCTCTTGTACCTCACTGTCGTTTAACCTGCTACAACTTTGAAAAAAATACTCTGTAAATCAGGTATTAAATGATTGGTCAGAGACAGAATCAATATGTCCTACCTGGACAGACCGTGCAGTAGGCAGTGGTGGTTACTCCATGATGTCACTAAAAGTCAAACTGCACACAGATCTCTCGTCCTTGCTCTGGGGACTGTCCGGCGAGACCTGCAGAGGTGCCGAGATGAATCCCCGATACTGCTTGCTTGACTTGGTTAACTTCTTGAGTTCACTGGTAAAGGAAATGCCTTTTCTTTTGTCATCTCGTGCTGCCTGTAAAAAAAATAAATCATAAAAGTGGTTTATAACAGGCTGTTTGTTAGCTGTGAAATATGGAATTAATACAAAACCACTTAACATAGTTCTAAACAGGCCTCCCTTTTGAAATTCAGCGTGGCTGTGCTTTCATAACCAAGCACACTCTTCTAATTGTTCTGAATAAATTAATTTTAAATTATGCATTGTCAAAGATATTTTTAGCAAATTTGATATAAACTTGTTAAAAATCTGTGCTTATGCCACAGGTACTTTAAAGCAACAACTGCTGTAGACTGGTGGCATCTGCTGGAAGGGAGAACACTGGTCCTTCTCCCAGCAGGCACAGACTTAATTCCTGCTATTTTCCAAAGCCTGAGATAAATGAACAGAACAACTTTTTCACAGGGCAAAAATAAAGGGGATTTTGTTCCAGTAGTTCTTCCGTTCTGCCCATTTGCACAGTCCTGCTTCACTGGGATGGGGAGCATGGCGTACACATCCAGAAGATTTTGAAAAACAGAAAGCTGCAGCAAAAGACAGAGGTTGTCGTGGGATTTGCAGGCTGTGAGGGAATTGCGTTGCTGGATGTAACTGATGCAGTTTTGCAAAGAAAAAAATGGAGCTGTGGAGAAAAGATGAATCTGCTTTTTGCTGTAGTGTCTTCTCCCCACCCAACCTCCTGTCAGTCTTGTCTCCCTCCCACTGAAAGCAGGTTCCCATTAAGCTGATCGTAGACCATCTGTAAAACCTGCTGCAAAGTATTTAATCTTTTACCTGAACCTGTTCTTTCAGTTTAAGGATAAATTTTCCTGCTCCCTTCCATTTGCTTTGGGCCTGAAACACAGACTCTTGATCAGAGAGAATCCTCTGAGATGGTTTAGATGTTGAGGACTTTTTGTTTGCTGTCTCTTTTGTCACCTCTTCCAAGAGCACATAATCACTTGGATTTGGATTGCTCAAAATGCTGTAGGAGTATTTGGCTTTGCAAAGAGTCTGTTAAAAGGCAGGAAAAAAAAGGCATTTCTTCAGATTCAAGTTACTAAACTGATTCCTCAGCCGGTGCTGAGAATAACCTCCACCCCACGTGTTAAAGACCTACCAAATGGAAACATGCTGCTTACCTGCTGTATGACATCCTGAGCTGTGCTGAAGCGGGGAGCTTTGATGACGGTGCGTGGCTGCTCTGGGGAAACGTCATGTACCTGAACAAAGAAACTGTCATCCTCAGAGCTTATGGCTGCATCTTCCTTTGCTTCTTGAAAGACATTTCTCTCATTTAAATTCTATAGAAAAAAAGGAACGCCAAATTCATTTACTTCAGTGAAGTGATTAATAGCTGGTGGTCACAAAAGGTTCTGCTGCCCCTGCTTCATTTCATTAAATGCAAGTCTTATTATATAAGGGTTTTGACAAGCCACTGTTGCTAATAATAAATCTCTGTGTGGCTGAAATACCTTTCATAGTAGACAGGGAGTGGAGACACTCGTACCACATTACACAAAAATGATCACTTTCCTTATGTATGAAAAATTAGGTTTTCTCATGTAATAGTGGCATTAAGATGGGAGATGGTAGAAGGTGTCCTTTTCTCTCCTTGTCCCTGCACTGAAGCCAAAATAATTTAGAGAGCAAGAAGTCTGAGCCAACATTTTCCTGTGGATCAAGAGGAAGGCTGCTGTGCTGTCCTTTTACAGACTCTCTGACTATGGCGGATTTTAGACAGAATTCCTCCCTGCACCTTCTCTCAGATAACACATTTCTCTCCAATCCCTTGTAACGTAGCTTGAATTCATAAGCTGTAAACATGGGCTGTGTATCACACCCTACAAATGGACCCACTCCTTGTTTCTCCATGCAAATTTGCAGCTCTGTTTCTCCTCCAAGATCTGAGGCTGCTGTCTACCGAGAAGCTCAAAATTACAGATAATGCTTTGAGGTACTGGCATCACAGGACAAAACTACAGCATAATTTAACACATGTTTTCTGAAAGAACGAAGTTCAGCATTGACACATTTGTGGTTACATACACTTACAAAGTAATGGTGTAGTCAACTGAATTAAGTAGGCTACTATTTCCATGAGCAAATTCCTACCTAGTAATTTTTGCTCCAAATATTAGAAATAAAGGAAAATAAAATATTGATCAGTCTAGTACAGTGGTAATTTGTCAGATTGAAGCTTTATCAAAAATTTTGTCAAAATAATCGGTTTAAATATATTTTTTAATTTTAAAGGATCCCAGAGGATGTCATCTGTGTCATCTGTGCATGTAAAATCTGTGCATATAAACATATGTGTGCATATAAACATACGTCTACATACATATATTACTATGTTCAGGCTAAGCAAGCATCATTATATGCTGAACTGACCAAAGAAGTGTCTCTGAAAATGAGATCATTAAATGTCTTTCTCCTGCTTTTGTGTTTCACAAGCCTGGGCACTGGCATATTTTCAAGCTTTGGACGTTTTGCTCATAGTTTAAACTGAAGTAATCACTCCGTCTTCCTCCTTCAAATTTAAAGAAATCAGCTATTTTAGGCTATCATTGATAATTTCATCATCCGTTGAGGCTTTTAGAGTTCTTAAATATTAAAATCCTTCCTGATTTTTCTGAACAGAAAAGAAGCTGGTGCCATCTACACTGATTGATAGTTGTAGTCTGGAGTTCTCTTACCTGTGATCTTTTGGTATTAACTATTATCCCTTCTTTATATTAATTTCTTCTCATGTCAAAATCTAGACTTACATTACATTAGAACTATCAGTCAAAACAGTAAGCTAGTGGCACTGAACTGTTAAATGATAATGATCAAAACCCACAAAGCTGATCCTAAAGCTGAGTGAAGTCAAGTTAGTGTTGTGCAGGTGAACAAACTCTAGTTGTCCTCAGTCAAGAGTTACGTATGTTTTTAAACAATGTACACAGCACTGACATTACTCACCAAGTAGTGAAACAAATACTGCACCCTTTTGTTTCCTGGTCGTCACAGCTATTTTTAGTTACCTTTGTAAATAACAATTTATTTAAAACAGACTTACTTCCTCTCGGGTTTTAAAGATAATCCTTCCAACATATCCTTCTTCTGGGAACCAACTGTTCAAAAGCTGCACTAGCCCTTCTTCAGGACCAATTACTCTCTGGAATGGTGGTTTTCTGCATTCACTCTTTTCTTTAGATATAAAGCTTTTCTCTTCCATCAGAAAATAGTCTGCCGCACATGAGTCAGTGCCTTTTGTGGTAGCCAAGATCTAAGACAGACCACAATAAACACATGACAATTAGAATGCTAAATATAAACTGCATAATTAGTAGTTATAAATGAGACTGAATAAAGAAGCTTTAAGAATCTGTAACTGTTCTGACAGTGGAGGCAAGACTTCTGATGTGCTATTTATTATTCAGATATTTTACTCCAGGGTAATGTACTGTTCTCTTTAGCCTAGCCAAGCAGTTCAGCTATTCCAGACAAGGCAGTACTTATTTAAGCTTATTTCTGTCCTGTTGGGCTGGCCAGACAATTTATTCATAATCCCAGGACAGTACAGTCCTTTCCCACTGCTAGAATAACAATCCCTGTTGAGTTAACTGGTTTTTCTACTCATGAACTTCGCCCTCTAACTTTTACTCTGTATTCCTATGGTGCTCAAGTTCAAAGAACTGTGCAGAAATGCTCGTCCTTGTTGTAAGGACAGCCCACTGCCTCCATCACTCACAAAGACTGTTTTTCTTATCTGCATATGCCCAAATTTAAAAGTAACTAATAAGAATATGTTCTAGGATTATAAACCCATTTTCTGAAGCCAAGATTGGGGGAATTTCACTCATGACACTCTGTGTTTGTAATGAAATTAATTCCACAAAAGCACATTTCTGAAGCACCTCCTGGCTGTGACGAATGAACTACAATGACCCTGCGATCTGGGAAATGCCAGGAGAACCATGTCCAGAGGGATGTTAGTGTGGATTCTTGCAATTAGTCTGCAATTCAGAGGGCAGCTTACCTGGTGGAGAAGCTGTGCAGCCATGGTCCCCTCGCTTACATTAAAAACAGTGAAAGGCTCCAGGCCTGGAATTCCATGAATTGTCACTTTGTGAGTCACAGCAGCTTTCCTTTCCCCTGTGCTAAACAACTGTTCAGACAACATTCAACAGGTTACTGAACATTTTTACACAGGCCTCTTATTTTTAGGTTGCATAAAATAAACTGTACACCCAAGTTGTAAGGACCCCGACAGAGCAACGCTCTCCAGCTAATACATGCACCTTAGACTACAGATCAAGGCATTAAAAACTGCAACAAACCAACCCTCCAAAAGACCCCACCCCAGCTTGAAGCTGAAGAGAGGGAGAACATAAACTGCCACTGGACACAGGGCAGATCTCCATTGCTCACTGTCTGCATATTAGCTGAGCTCCATCTACTTGGATTCAGTGTACAAATTACTGGATGGAAATCTATAGCTTTGTTTTACCCTCCAAACCATTTATGTTCTTCCTTTCTGCCCAAGGTAATTCCCCAAGGTAAGCGTTTGTCATGTATTCACAGGGGGATAGCGTCTGCAACACATCCACTGTTCACACAATAGCTCAGGAGGTTTTACCTTAACACTTTAGGAATCAGCAAAATCATAATATACAAGCTTAAAGTTCCTAAAACACAAGTAACCCAGGTAACCTAACATTAAGGGCTATTAAAAAAAATAAAAATCACATGCATATATATTACATACGTGTATGTATACATATTTGTGCATCTAAATATGCACACACACATATAAAAATATGTATTTATGCAAATATAGACTCCATCTTTTCCTGTAATACAATTTAATTTTACTCTCATTATTGCAAAGTTGTTGGTAATTTGCATATTTCAGGGGTTTTTATCCCAAATGCAGTGCTTATGATTCATGCATAAAGGAATGCAGGAGGCAGCTCTAAACCTTACAGCTCAACCACACTCCTTCCACACTGGGGTCCTCGTGCTGTACCTCAATACAGCGAACGCCAGACTTTGAAAAGATTCACACTCCCACAGTTTCAGAACCTTACTTCCCAAAGAACTGGGCATTGAGGTACTTTCAAAAAACATGCAGGTTTAAGGGGCTAATGTCTTTGAACAGTCTGGTTCAGACCATAGTAGTCATTAAGACAAGAATACACAGCATTCACAAAAAAGAAAAGAAAATTACCACAGATGCAGGCAGAGTGTTTCCAGAGGGACTTTCTTCCATTCTTCGACTGTTTATGAACAGACTAGAAATTTCTAATGCTTCGTTGTGCAGGTTATGGAGCTGGACATGTCTATAGCCTAAAGAGAAAAAAACCCTCTATAAGTACTTTGCCACATCCTAGAATACAAGTCTCAAGGTAAAACTCAAATTTGCTATATTTATAGATACAATTTGCCACACCAATAGGATTTAAAGCACTGTAATAACACTGCATGAACAGTGTCTGTACAATAGTGTAACCCAAATGCTATGAAATCCTGACTGCCTCATATAGCTGCATACTTTTGTTTTGCCATAATATTCAATATATTTGTCTATTTCATGTATGAATATATTGAATATGAATGAAACAACGGCAAATTCTCACTGGGAAAAGGCATGTCTACAGCCAGACCTCCTCATACGCTAAGACTGTTGTGTACAGGATGTCCCAGTCTCTGCATCAGCACAAGATGTGACTTTTTACCAAGTCACTGGGGCAGCCTCCAGCTCCCAGGGAGTCTGTTTAATCAGCATCATACTGCCAGGGCAGAGTATGTTGTCTGACACTTGCTCCCTGTCTCTTCTAGAAAGATTCAACCAGCTGATTAAAAATATCCCTCCGGCAGGAATCAGTCCACGAATCTGCTGGACCATTTTGGCCTAGGGTATCACTACAAACTATACTGTACCTCTTTTGAGAGCTTTTAGGGGAATGATTCTCTGAGCTGCCACAGCTGAACTGTTATTTTCAACAACCGCGAAGCGAAGAAAGACCAAATCTTCAAAGTGAACCCGGAAAAGGAACTGCTCATTCCACATGGGGTTCAGAGTGTTGCGGTGAATGGGCTTTGTCCGGAAATGGCAGCTGTCCAGGGGCATCCCCAGCACGTCGAGCTCAATGCACGGGCTGCCCGTGCTGTTGCTGGGGCAGACGTTCTGTCCAGACACGATCTGAAGCCGAGGAGTACACAGAGAAACCAATTAGTGGAGCAATTCTTTTATTGTCACGATTCTGAGATAAATGTTTAGCACACCCCTAAGCACAGTTTGTTAACATGCTGATTTAATTACAATGCTCCCCTACTTTTGTAGTTGCCAGGGCAGTAATTTCAGGAGCAGCGCTGCTTCAACACCACCCCCCCCCCGCCATGCCGTTGCCACGGTATCTTTCCTCTGAAAAAATACACTACACATCATGAGTGTAACCATTCAAGGCATCTGAAAGTTAATCCAGAAGGAATGTACCAGTAATGTAGTCAAAAAGGATCAAATTTTCTTCTCCATTACTTGGGGCTGATGGCACTGACCTCTGGCTTGCTTTGGCACGCACAACACAGAAATTAGGTGTGTGGTTACCTCAGACGGGAGAATTTTGAGTTTTATGAATCTCACTTTTTTTAAACATTTCCTGGAAGGAACTAGCTTCTTAGAATACATTTTTTGGGCCATAAATGCATGAACTACATATCCTATTATATAAATTTTAAAAATATTTTTTAATGTTCATTACAGCTTTTCATAATATCTTTTTGTGTAGCTTCTCAATTGTTCACAAACATGAAACATCCAGGCACATGTATAATTTTACACAGTTGTGTAGTCCCAGGGAAAGTGCTTTCAGTACTGGGTTTTGACAAATATTGTGAAGGAAACAGTGAAAGTAACTATGGATACAAACCAGCCAATAAAAGAAAGACAATTATTTGCTCCTTCCCCCTCCAGTTTCTGTGAGTTATACTGACCTTCAGAAGTACAACCAACAATTAAAGGTTCAGTGTTTCCATACAGAAGCATGACTGTAATGATGGTTAAAGACTGTAGTTAAACATTGTCTGCTTCTATCTGTTTGGCTGTATTAAATTCCCTTTTAATGTACTTACTGTTAAAGAATATATAGCTGGCTCCTTATTATCAAGATCTCTTTCTAACGGACAAAACTGCTGGTACATTGAGCAATTTTTATCCCACAAAACAGGAGGTTTCAAAACATATCCACAGCCGCCATTAGCCTCAAACATCGCTGCATTAAGTTGCAGAGGAAGATCTGTGAAAGGAAGGCAGCCAAAACTGACAAAGAGCAATAGTACAATGGAAAAACTGTAACACTGAAGGCAAAGACACGTTTTAACTATCTTTTTTAAAACTTTATTTTAGTTGTGTACTATCATTCTTGGTTTTCAGATAGCTGTAATTCATGTATCCAATCTATCCAATACTTAATTACACGAAACTATAAGAACAGTTAATTCTTTTCTATCCCTTTCTGTTGTCTTTATCCAACTGTAAGGCTTGTCTGCACCTGCTCTCGGAGCAGGTATTTGCCCTGTACTGCAGAGTGAAAAGGCATTCACTCTGTACCCTTGTAGATGACCTAATAGATCCCCCATTGAAAAGGAGAAGAAACACAAGATAGGGTAGAAAATGGCCCCAAAATGTTTTGATCAACGTTAAACCAGCATCCAAGGTGGCACTTCTAAGTAAAAGAAAGTTCAGTACCTTTTTGTACTTGGAATTATTAGAAAGGGATAACAGCTACTTGAACTAGGGAAAACAAACAAACGAAACTTCGGCAATAAAATCAAAATGGAGAGTGTTGGTGTCCAGGCTTCTGTGCTATCAGGAGATCTGCTGCATTGGCATAAAGCTCCTAAGCCCTGGGATCGCTCCTCTCAAGGACCAGATTGTCGTGGTATGAACCTGCTTGTGCTGGGGCTCACAGACAGGTACATTCGCTTGTGGTAGCAGGTAAAAGCAAACACCAAACACAAATTCACAGTTTAAGGACTCATTTCACATTTTAAATGTATTAAAATGTGTGTTCATGTAGTCATACCATCTGTTTGGTAGTTAAGAGCCACGAGCTGTACGCCATGGAGCCAGAAGATGAGCGGATGGGGATTTGAGGAGTCAATGCGGGTGGCAGCGGGGTAGGTCCTCAGGAGCTGACAGGTGGTGTGCTGGATCAGCTTCTGCGAGTACCGCCTGCACAGCCGCTTGGCCGCGTTCTCGTTCAGCGAGGAGATGTGATAGCACTTGGGCGTCCTTATGATAGCACTGAGAGAAGCGGGAGAATTGTAAGGAGAGCAAGGATCTTCTCCAGTCTGCCGCATCACATCAAAAGGACCTAGAAAATAAACAGTAAGCTCAAGATACAGCCACAGATACAGAGACTCCAAAATTTCAATGTTTTCTAGTGAAAGATGTGTGCGCACTTTGGTTATAGTACAAAGAGGTGGTCCTGGAAAATGACACTATCAGTGTGCCACATTCCTTCTTAGACAGTAAGAACAATTCATGAGAGGATACATGATGTTTAAGTATTGAAATGACACTGTGATTAGAAGTGCTAACAACCCTTTTCATAAATAAATACTTAATTGGCATTTGCCTGAATAAAATAAAGGACTAAGAAAAGATTGAAACCTATCTGCTAAGTCTCTAAACAGGAAGTCTACAGAGGCTGTAAGAGTTAGGGAACAAAGCCAGCAAAATACTTATATCCTTTAGAATTAGGCACTATGCTCCTTCATTTTTAGGACACTGGCCTCTAGAAGGGAAATCTAACTGGTCTGCTGCAGCTGTGCCCTTGGGCTCAAAGAAACGCAATGCTCCTTGAGCCAGAAAATACATACAAGAAAGGGTACAACTCTGTAACCTTCTGTTTATGGCATTCACCTGAAAGGCAGGGAATCTGGGTCTCATCTCTGCTCAAGAACCTTTTCTGAACTTTCTTTGTATTCTTTACATCTGTTCATATGCAGAAGTACAATTTCCAAGTTCAAAAACTGAATCATCTGGGGAGTCTAAACACCTCCAAGGTGGAACACAGGAGTTTGCACAGTTACACATTTGTACTTGGCTGAATTTTAGGCAACTAAGTCCTACTTCAGACACTAAAAATCCTTTTCTGGATCCAGCCCAAAGTTTCTGCCTTCCATTTGTACTTTAAAATACTCATTAATACCTTTTAAAACACAAACTTTAAGATACATCACTTAAAATGTATGTTAGGTTTGAATCATTTACAAATTAGGGTCCTCATATGCCTGATCAAGTAATCCTATTTTAACATTCCACACTCTACACTTCAGTTATAATAGTGTTACTGTAATAGCTGCTGCACTAATGAAAAACCATTCCAAAGTTCAACATCTTACACATTGTAAAGTATTTGATCTTTAACAACTTGGTCTGGTACATGTGTTGGATTACAGAGTCATTCCATGTGACTGGTGAAAGAAGATGCTAACTTTACCTTTTCCAGATGCTTTGGCAAGAGCAGCTGATTCCCCAGGGCTCAGCCTGCCAGGATTGTTGCCAAAAATGGACTTCCTGCTTTTTCTTTCTTTTCCTCTGCTAGAGCCAGATGAGTTTAGAGTTGACAAGCCTGTTCCCATAAATGTAAAATAAATGAGCCAAAAAACATGACCAAGGGGGCATGACATTTTCCATCATATTTTACATTATTTTGGAAGGCATGAGTACTCCTCTTATATAGTACACAGGACAAGTAGTGTATCTTTCCCCATAATTTAATTTTAGCGTCTTTACATACATACATGCCTTTATATATGTATATATTATGTGTGTTTATATATATAATGTATATAAAAACTGATATGCAGCAACACAATAAACAGTTATCTCTTTGTGATATAACTTTTCTCCATATTAGTTTTTGGCTTCAGGAAGGTAGTGGCTCTGTCTCAAATTACCAAATGGTCCTAATTAATACTAAAAAACCATGCAGTAACAGTCCTAATGTATTCATCCTTAGAATAATTAAAAGCAAATAATTTCTACAAAAGCAATAAATCTGTACAGTAGCAAATATCGTGGAATTCATCTAAATGATTGAATAAATGCAAGAATATTATTTCAAGATTTAAGGTAAAGGAAAAAGCTAAAATGCTGTTGGCTAAACAGTTTAACCTCAAGATGTTTTCAGAGTTATCTTCTTCTGTTTAGAATTTGTATTGCAATGATGGGAAATACAGTAGGTGTGCAAAATCCATTAAGCATTTAATGGCAAATATGTACTAGAAGTGGAGCTGGAAAGGTCTAGTAGAGCTGTTATTCAAACATATGCATTCTAGCAAAATAATCATTAAAATAATGATCTAAATCCCAGTGAAGTAAACAAACTCAATCCCGCTTAAGGTCAGTTTATTTCTGTTGACTTGGAGAGAGGACATGGCCGGCCAAAATTAAACTAAGTCAAAACACACAACAACTATTCTGACACCAACAGCAGGGAAGGTGAGAGATGGGTCTCTCAGAGACCTAAGCTGTACTTGTGATATAAAATATAGCAAAGCAAGTACACTGTTACTTGCCTAACTGTGACTCACAGAATGACCCTCATGAACTCACATCAATTCACACCTGCCTAAAGACAGTTCTGGATTTAATACTAATATTTCAGCTACAAATGTAAATCACAAAGAGGATACATTGGACTCTCTTCTACTGAAGTCTTTCCACAGCTGTAAATTTTCAGCTCTTAATCTTTACAGCATGTCTACGTGTACTTAGTAAAATTATGCTTGTAGTTTCAATGGAACTGCTTGGGTTAGTAAAATTTAGGATATATAAAAATGTTTTCAGTGTTGGAGACTTACTGTCTCTTTGGGCCAAAGCATACACACAAACCACAGAAGATGGTACGAGCTGAGATCAAGGAATATGAACTGACTAGAAGAATGAGGAGTTATGTACTGTGTGCTTCCAGCAGTATTTAATCCAGGTTTTCAATGGATCAAATAGATTTGGCAAGCAAGATCCAGGTTCCAAAATCCTGTTGTGGAGACAGTCACTGAGGAAACAGACTAACTTCATAAATCACCAGCGAGTGCAACACAAAACGCCAGGGTTAACTGAACTCAGGGTGATGGCCACAGGGTAAGTTGCAGCTGGGAGTTTTCTTTCCATCCTTCCCATGGCCATGCTTTGCATGTGACATGCCTCGTCCCAGAGGAAAGCTCAATTTTTCTCCCCAATTTAAACTAGACTCCAAAATGTAGCATCACTTATTCATAGGATCGTAAATCCATAAAATAATGGAGATTGGCAAGGATCTGGAAGTCATCTGGTTCAGTTCTCTGATCAAACCATGACCAGCTTAGATCTCACCATACTGCACAGAGATCCTATTGTACAACTGTTAACAACAGAGTAAACGTTTTCTATTTACCTACTACCCCTATGCTATGCCCTTTGAATTACAGAATTTAGTGCCCGTCTCTCACTTTAGATATAACTACACTGCTCTACTGCTTTTAGATTTTTAATCCACAGGATGGCAAACTTCCCTGCCCTTCTTATCCCAACCATGCTAAATTAACAGGTTAAACTGTAATTATCACCTTCTCACCTTGTGTTTCAGACCAACAGCCATTAGGCTTCATGTTTGCAGATCTTGAAAAACCATTTTAGGTGCTTTTGTACGTAGGGTTCCCTTTTTCATGCTCACTTTAATTTATTGAAAAGTGATACCATAGGGGCAGATAGTCTGATACAATGGAGATGGTGACTGAATTTCATGCTGGAGAGTTCAGGTAACTCCCTGCTCTCCACACTTGAATGTGCAGATCCTGTATTTATGTACTCAAATTTCTTTACTCTTTGTATAAGGATCCTCAGCACCAAGGCAATGAGCTACATGCCAGTGGGTTATAGCAGTGCTGTCCTTAAGTGTGCTTCACTGCCCTCATCCTGGGTGACCCAAAAGAACATCTTCACCATCTTAGATAACAGTATGATGATATCAAACGGACTGAAACTGAAGTTAAGCAAAATGTTATTTTCTGCACATGATAAATCCTGTTTTGACCAGGGAGTACTTAGTCCGTGTTATGCAGTAGGCTAGCATAAGTGAACAGAATGGTCCTTGTCTTTTTTTAAAGTCACAAATCAGTGATTAACACTCAGGGACATAGGCAACTGTAAACACAGAACAGACCTACACGAAGACAGGAGAAATAAAATATTTACACCACTGAGCAGCCACTGACATGAATTCCACCTTCCCTATTTCCAAAACTCTTGCATTTTCTTAGTTAGGAACCTGGTCAATAGAGCTACGTAGTCATGGATCTACCAGCCTTGTTCTCACTTTTAATGGACAATATTGGGGTACAGCAGTGCCCCATGTCTGTGCCCTCCAGCTGAGCAGAGGAATCCAATCAGCAGCATGGTGGCCATGGAAGTCTTCATACCTTACAGAGAAGGCAGTATTTGTCTCAAAGGAGACAAAGTTTGTTGGAAAACTGATTTCTACAGCTTCATGTGTTCACCTGTGAATGGAACTATTTCTCATAATTGTTTTATTCATGTCCCCTTTAAAGCAAGAGGAAGAAATTTGATTAGCAAAGCAGGTTATTTCTTTTATAACTGAAAATACATTAAAAAACTGAAATATTTTACACTCTTCTTCGAACGTCAGAACTTCTTTGTGTGTCAAAGTGCTTGGAACAAGATAAGCCTATCTCTGTTTAATCTTTAATATAATTCTTTAAAAGAAAATATTTTATTTGAAAGATATCTCACTGCAGATTTCATTAAAAAGAGTATCAGATTTGAATTTTTAGAAGTTATTATTTTTACAAGTGACACCTACAATTCTTAAAGTTATAGAAGATTAGAAAAGAATGCTTCTCCATTTTTCAGCATGTTTATCTTGCCTATTTGACACTATTTTATGTTTGGTTAGCTTCTCTAATCTGATTATAGTTCTATTTGTATAAGATTATAATTTGGCAGAATTACTAACTTTTTCACAGAGAACCATTCAATAAAAAAGCAGATTTTTCATTCAAAACATAGACACACCAATAAACAATAAATTCTCAATTTAAAAGTATTTATGTACACAGTGTGAGTCAAAACATACTCAACCCCTCATGTTTCAGGACTGTACAAGTAACTATCAGTGATCTCCTCTTCAGTCACTCCCTCTCCTTTTCCTCTGCAAACATTATTCTTCCTACTGTACCAAAGATGACCATCCTATCTCCTTAACCCCTTCCACAAAGGGTGCACGTGAGTGTCCAACCCGCTGTCCTCACCCACCCCAGGAACAGCTGCTTTACCCCCCAAAATGGCTCCTTCCCATCCACTTAGGAAAGAACAGAAGATGCAGCTGTAGGCAAATGTGAAACACGGTAAAGTGATGTCACCTAAAGAAATGTGATAAGCTCTTCCTGTAAAGATTTTCCTTCTTAATTCAGTAGGTCCTTACATGGAACTTGGAGCTCTTAAGATAAACCTTTCTGTCATCTGTCATTTGGCAATGAAGCAGTTGTCTAAGTTGTGAAGACTGGCAAATTTCTCTTTTGTAAACATTTGACAAACAATATGTCTTTGCATAATTTATGAATACTACTTCTGAGCCAGTAACTGTTATTATGTAGAATACCAAATCATCAAGAAAAACACTCCTTGACTACTTCAATTTGAAAATGCTTGTACTAACTAATTCAAAACATAAACATAACATCTCTAAGAATTAGAAAGCTTAAAGCAATAAAACAAGGCAGCATACTTACCAGGGAACTTCACAGCTTGACAGTAAATTACAAGATCTGATAGCTCTGGGGCTATCTGTCTACTTTCCTTCTTATTCTGTGGAAGATAGAACTCTTCACCAAGCTCCATGTCATAAACCTAAGTGACAATTCCAAGAACATATAATAATAAAAATATGGAATGTGAAAGTACTCTTGTATATCTTACTTATGTCCTTAAAATCCTTTAACTCATTCTTCCTATGCAGTTTGCTGTCTTCACCTCACACATCTCTGTGTGCGGGTTTATGCATCAATACCTGTTACTGATACTGTGGTAGCGTGCAAAGGCCTCAATCAGAGTCATTTCTACAAACATTTAGACAAAAAAGATCCATGTTGAGAAGAACTACAGTTTACAAAACAGCAATGCACTGGTTCAGTTGTGAAATGATTTAACAGAAGGTAATGTGGCTGATATCATAGTGCTGCATTTTAAAGTTTTTTAGGTACACAAAGATTCTGAATATTCAGATGAAATCTTCAGTTCCATTGATGTTAATGAAAATTAGATATCTAAACAAACTCCTGGATCTAGCTTCAATTAAGTCTTCCATTGAGAGCAATGACAGTTAAAATTTTCAACCAAACAGCCTGTATATACAATAACCTCTGAGGACTTTTCTTGAACAGTATGTTGAGTGTTTGCTCTATTTAATCTATTTTCTCTGGTGTGTTTCCATTCTTTCTACTATTTATCTTCATTCAAGCACATTTCCCATCTGATGTCTCAGTTACCTAAACTGCTCAAATCCTTTTGAAGCTGGTTACATATCAAAGTGTGGCTGAGAAGAAAGGGGGGAAAAAGCAGAACTACCTTTCCTTTAATGTTGTAAGTAGCACAATCAGCCTTCTTTATTCGTTTGGCAGTCTCTTCATTATATTCAAACTGCAGTTTATCACTTGATAATTTATTTTCAGGTCGGTCTTCAAGAATGTTATCTAAAAATTAATGGGATTTTAATAAGCATAAAGCCAAACTACTTAAACTGAAAATTTAATTTGAATTAACAATATTTGTGGACAATGCTGTGAATCTTATCTGAATAACCAGATGCCAAAATAATGCATTTACTGGTCAGAGCATTCTCTTTTAGTAGTAACTTTCTACTTTAAAAATCTAACGCTCGGCTTTGGTTAATGTGTTGCACTTCTTTTAAAGCCCATCCTTTTGTGCTCAGAAGATGCTTAAAACAAAATCATCTAGTGAATTAAGCTTGCCATCTGAAAACAGCTGATATTCCTGAACAACAAAGAATTGCTCAAGTCCAAACACAATTAACCACATCAAACATGAACACATCTTTGTACAGTGAGTTTTGGCTTTAGTCCTTAACATTCACCATGAAGAAATATTTTTTTACATCTACAGAAACTCCTCTTCAAAGCTACATAGTTATCAGAGAATAATACACTTATTAGTTTGGTCTCTCTGGACCAAAATATCGTAACTGTCACAAAAGGAATGGTTTTATTTCATTCCTGATATTCCTGATGCTTTGAACATATTCTTTTTATGCAGTGTCACACATGCAGCCTTCTAACAGTTTCTGACCAGTTAGCAATGCCATTTAAAAATATCGGATTGAGTTTTTAATATGAAGTAGAAACCACATATTCACACCATCACATTTAACAGGCTGGAGACACAGTGTTGATTTCATGCAGTTAAAATGCTCAACCAAATGGCCTTTACCTTCCAGGCTGTTAGGAGCAGGAGAAGCATTAAGGACATCAGCTACAGGGAAATGAAGTCAGAGAGGGAATAAGAGTAAAGGAAATTAAGATTTACAGCCAGAGAAATGAAAATTAAGTGTCAGTTGTAAAATGCTTAGCCTTAAGCAAACCTAATGCATCAGTAAGGAAAATAAAACTGAAAATCTTTTAGAGAGTTTACAGACCATTATTTAGATTAGTTTTGCCAAAATATTAACTTAATTAAAGATCCCAAAGAATAATCACTGTAATAAAGCAGTAAACCATGCTGCATATTCCTTCATATATTGGAAGGTGTGAATGTTTCTTGCTAGCTTCAGATTTCTCAAACCTCCTCTTATCTAGAATATTGCTCAAAAGTCACTTACTGCAGTTGGCTTGCAACATTTTCCTGGCAAGTCTGTTGACATAGTTTTTCTCAGCAATTTACATCTACACTATCTCCACCCTGTCCCACACAAGGAGTATTCTCAAGCAGCCAGTTAGGTCAACTATCTAGCTAAATGCAACTGAAGGCAGCACTGGCACCCAACTTGAAAAATTTTCCTATTAGCATAAACAATACTGCTATCCCACAAGCAGTGTCAGGTCCTGAAATGCATTAATTAATTTTGTGACTATTTTTTAAATCATTAAACACAGAAGCAAGTAATGTAAATAAGAGACCAACTGGAAAGAAGTCCTGTGCTGCAGGGCATGCTCAAGCCTTACATCGTCTTTGAACTTAGTGCCTAGAACTTAAACCAGTACCCATTAGATTTAAAGGTTCAGTGTGTAAAGTACTTTACTGTTTACCTACGAGAACATGCCCAGCTGCATCAGCGCAATGGTCCATCTAGCTCAGCATTCTCTTTCCGACAGTGGCAACAGGAGATGCTGTGTAAAGAACGCATCAGCCACTGGTCATGGTCTGACTCCCTAGAACCACCCCAACATCCACAATTGCTGAATATTAGGGTGTTGGACTGTACATTTCTACATATAACATTTGCTTATAAACCTGTCCATGAATTTGTCCAATCCTTTTTTTTTTTTCAATCTGCTGATACCATTTGCTTCTGCAATTCTAATTGGTGCCAAATTCCAGAAATTTACTACTGGCTGCAGAAAGAAACACTTCACCTCTTTTGGACTGATCTTCCACTTATGATATTGAGCACCTCCTCAACCTAATGAGTTCTGTACTCCCTTTATCTACCACTTCATGATTTAGTAAACCTGCTTCAAATTCACCTCCCAGTCCTCTTCTCTACCAGCTGGAAAATTCCAGCCTTTTCACACTCATGCAAAGCCACTGCCATAGTCGCTTTACTTTTTTCCTTTTCCTTCTCTCTAGCTTCCTTAAGTCCACCATATTCTTCTCAAGATCTGGAGGCAAGACCTTGACACAGAACTCAAGTTGTGGCACATTAAGGTTACATAAAGAAGCAAAAGTTGTTCTGTTTTCGATACTGTTCCTGATGATCCTCATCTTTTGGCTGTTACTGCACACCAAACTGAGGATTTCAGAGAACTTTCAATGATTCCATGATCTCCCAAATCGATATTGCCATTGTTGTGCTTAGATTCATATAAGCAAGGTTTATTTCCCTAAATATATTACCTTACGTTTATCTACACTGAAGCACATCTGTAACTTGTTTGTTCCCTTGGTCAGTTTTGTGACCCGTTTATGGAGTTTAAGAATGGTGGAGCATTTAGCTACTCAGAGAGCTTAGTATCATTTGTAACATCACTGCTGTCTCATTGGAAAAACACACTGTGATCTACTTTGATATAGTCTCTGAAAATTACCAATTAAAAATAACTAGTAACCCATTTAGAAGCATCCAGCGTGTTCAACCCATGCATTGGGGTTTTGACAGATGTCCTTTGACAAAACTTGAGAGGATTAAATATTTCTGACTCCAGCTGTTTACCAGAATCTACCAGCCCTGCAGCAAGAGAGGCAAAAGAATGCATGACCTCAGCTCAGCTGCCTCAGTGTGGCACATTCTGTCCATCTCTGTAGTTGAATCAAATGTGTCTGACTGAACCAGAGAGCTAAGGAAGCAGTGGAAGTTACTAACTGCAGTACTTTTCATCACCTCTGGTATGCCAATCATTATATCCAATCTATAAATTGCTCCGAAAGGTGGACTTATGCTAAACTGCTGGTTCCTGAAGACTGGGATAGCTGAAGCACAGAGAGCACATGAACTTACAAGGCAAGTCAGTCAGATCTGCTGTGTCCTTTTTTCACCGAGCAGCTTAAAGCTTTAATAAAGTTTCTGTATTGAACAAGCCAGGGATTCAGTAGCTTCTCTACCTTTATGCATGAAATGAACAGCTGATGCTGAAAGTGTAACTAAAATAAGTACTTCAGCGGTCTCTGGGATTAGGCAGTAACTAAAGAGGACCTCAGAGAATATGCATCTTAGACCAATTTAATGGTGGTCACACAGATGAAAGAGCTAAGCCTGTTGTTAACCTTGAGCTTTCAGGTGTCTAAACTCCTTACGAAAGACAATACAGGTGAATGTAGGTAGAGTATACTATCAACATAACCATTTTTGAACAAATAAAATAAAATATAATTTATCAAGACTAAAGTTTAGCATACACTGCACAGTTAAAACCTCTAATGGCTGCAGTTAAAGTCACACATAAGTCCTCTACAGAGTCAAATTATTTTCATGGTATTATAAACTACTGCACCAAAGTGCCACCAGGGACATTCAGTACATCTTCCTTACAAGGTAAGATAAACTTAACTACATCATTCCTGAACCAGAATATTTACATGCCTTATTGCTACTCTTCTAAAAACAGCACTGTAATAAATAAATAAATATATATAGTTACCATCAGACAGAGATTCATAGTCATAGTCATATTCATCCTCTTCATCTTCGTCCTCTTCATTGGTAGGTGTGGTGGGGTTGCTAGCACCATTGCTAGCCTGTGCTTGCATGTGCGCCAGCTGGTGAGCCTACAGCAACAGAACCACTTATCACATTACTGGCATTTTTAAAAAACAAAAGTTTTCATCACTGTTTGCATCTTATGTGAAAGTGATGAATCTATAAAATGAGAAATAAGTAGGATTATTAAGATCAAACTAAAATACTAATTTAAGGATTTGAATATAAAGAAAACTTGAACTGGTAGAAAAATACCCAATAAGATATGAAACCTAATTCATTATGGGAAAATGTCCATTTTGCACATTATTCAGAGCAAGACCACCTTTTTCCAGTCTGAGATATGCTGTTTTGGAAACATATTAAAACTTTTTTAAAATATGGAGAATGTCCATACACTGGTACAATTAGTGTGATTTACTTATTCTGATACAATAGTTCAATTCTAATTCAATTGTATTTACATTTTGGATAAAAGCAGTTAGTTTTCAGTGATTCAATCTAATTGCTGACTAACCACAAACATTGTTAAGTTGAGGCTACCAGAGATGCATCCCTCATTTTCAGAAACCAAAAATATTCTCATATAGGTATAAGCACTACTTGAGTAGCAGAGTTCCTCCAAAATGGGTGTAAGAGAGTATTTCCCTGGCTTGAAAATGAAAAAAGAAACAAGCAGAATTCTACCCAAAAATATGACATAATGTATATTATATATACACACATACTCAATTCATGTATCTATTTCTCAAAAAACATGAGCAGCAAATAGCCTCAGAATGAAACTTCATTTATGTTTATCACATAGGGCATGTGGTGCTAATCACAATATTATGAAGCATTATAAAACTAAAATACACAAATTTTGTTATGCTGTGCCTCTGTACCTATACTTTACTACATGTCTTGTCTACTTATTTGGAAGTGTTACAATCCACTTCAAACACAAACTTTTTCTAACAAAAGTTAGAATGTCACTGCTTGCTACTAAGAAAGGACTTTACCTTTTGTTTCAATATATCCACTGGTGTTTGATGGGCTTTCAGCTTCTTGTTTTTAAGCAGGATTTTTCTTTTCAGTTGCCCAGGTGAAGGAAGCATGGGATCATCAGAAAAGTCACTCTCAAATAAAAACTTTGTTACCAGCTTGTCTCCAAATACATTCTGAAATATAGAGAACATGTGACATATTATGGAAAATCCCAAATCATGTGCTTAGAATAATCACCACAACTTATGGTCTACCTTGAAAATTTCAGCCATCTTGCGCTGTTGAGGCAATGAGCAGTGGTTTTCTATTGATATGATAATTGGCATGTCGGAGGTGATGAATGCATTGCGGTCAATAGCTTCAACCACCTCCTATGAGAAAGAAAGGTCATCGAAAGAACATGTGATTATTTTGCAGCATTCAGTTAACTTAGGGTTAGCTGAAAGGGGAGAAAGGAAGGCATCTGTTTTCCCCTCTAAGAAGGAGGAATCCACAATTTGTTTTCAAAACAAGCTCCTACAGATAAACCTAGCATCTTGTTACAACAGAACTGGTAATGGCTACTTATGTTAGTTGTGTTGACAGTGAAAGACAGAAAATTACAGTACATATGCTACAAAAAATAATTTGAAAAGTATAATGTTTTTAGCAGAGGAGTTCATGTCTGATATGGTGCATAATTCATATTCTCTTAGGATTTAGTCCATTTGTACTTTTCTAGTAGGTGATTTTTTTTCCTCAATTACAGAAAAAGTTAATGATTTTATTCTAACTTTTTGTTTCTATGTGCAATTACCAGCATACCTTAAAAGAGATCTTAGTAGTAAGAGTGTGCCCGTGATAAATGATAGGCATCCCATCATCACCATCCCAGCAGTCTAATTCTACACTTCTGCAGCCTTGTAAAAGAACCTACAATGCAATTGAACAGTGTAAGCACGGATATACCACAGTCTCATGCTATCAAGGCAGAAGACGGACATTGCAGAGCTAAATGAAAGCCCAGTGATGAAGCAAAAGAGCAATCTCTGTGGAATAAACACAGTACACAGAAGCTACAGCCCCCAGGTAACTGAATTCCCTACGTTGAGAAGGAGTGGGAAAATTAAGAAAACATTTATGTTCACAGGAGAAGTACCATAAAGCTTTGAAATCCATGGTATCTCACAGGACACAAGAAATCTGTTTGCAGAAAGTGGTTCTTAAGTGTATGGCTTAATGTTGTGAGGGAATAATTTCTGTATTTCTACCTGCAAAAACAACTATAAAGCAACATGGCAATTTATTCCAGGTTGCTACCATGACAGCTTATAGGCATGGCATCTGCAGTTTGTTTACTGGTTCTTTTTGTTGTTGTTTTTAGGTTTTTAAATAGAAAAAGGTCCGAAAATAATGTCTTACGAACAGCTTCCACAAGGATAGTCAGAACTGAAATGTGCCAGGTCATCTTATTTAATGATATTAAGAAAATTTACAGCCATCCATCCACTTTTTATTTATTTTAGAAAGCCCTACTTGCTAGAAAACCACTGAAGAAAGCCAAGAGGAATGACGGAGGGAAAGATAACCCATCTGTTGGCAGCCCAGCTTATTATTGCTATGAATATTTAGTATGCTTATAATTCAAAGAGTTATCTCTACTATGATTAAATATTTTACTGACAACAGAGATCTTGACAATTAAAACCATTTCCAGCAAAAACATTCATGAACAAATAAAAAATTACTTCTATTCAAAATCCAAATAATTACATTTCAGGTGGTTGTGTCCATAGCTGGCACATCACCACTTCTGTGAGAGCCAGACACACTGACCCAGGATGAAGTGCCCCTTCTCTTCTGGTGACAACTACTCGACAGAGAGAAAGAATCTCTTCTGCATCATGCAAATTTTGGAGTCAGCTGAGCTCTGTGTCAGTTCCCATCTATTACCAACACAGTACTCACATCGCTCTGTGCAGTGCTGGAACCTCCTTTGCAATTGTGCTATTCAATGCAATCCTGTTATTTGGGCTTTCCTAACACAGCCTCACCCATCTTGCAACTCCAGGCAAAGCAGCACATGAGATGCCAGATGAGCCCTTCTCAATGATGAACCGT
The DNA here is from genome assembly GCF_036013475.1 of Columba livia. NCBI lineage: Eukaryota > Metazoa > Chordata > Aves > Columbiformes > Columbidae > Columba > Columba livia. The sequence goes on from NC_088607.1 coordinate 20,662,095, forward strand.
TAACATTTAGAGTAATGATAACACTACTCACAGGAAGTTTGATGCTTTCTCTAGCATTTGGTAAATACACAGACACACAAATATATATATACATACACACACACATATACATACATATATATATATACACACACACATATATACATACATACATATATATACACATGCATATATATATATGCAAACAAACACAGAACCAAAAGCCCTAGGGAGAAACTGTGCTTTTCCCGTTTACCACGAATAAGGCATAAAGTCTAAAAAATGGTAGAATATTCCTAGAAGTAATGTTTTTAGAAGTTATAGTTCCATTTGCAATTTGTCTTTGCAGTGCAATGCACAGTATTTGAGTAGCATTTTGGACATCTGAATGAACTAAAATATTAGATCAGTCTTTCCTGTGGGAAAGTCTAATTTTAGTAGGTTGGGTCAGACCGACTGGTGTCTAAATGCTATGAATCTCAAACTAAACCCATTTTTTTGCCTTAGTAAAGGCATTTGAGCACAACTGTGCTTACAGGCAGCTTTCCCACACATCTTGTTTTCCAACATTTTGCAAGCAGGGGTTTAGGACATCTAGATTTTCAAAGCAAAAAGGTCATGTTTCTTTGACTTGCCAGTTAAAGGAACAAGTTCATGTTGAAAACTACACAACGATCCAATTCTGCATACCTGGCTGTAGAGCTCTACCGAGGACTCTCCTTTAAGCTGATGGCCAGTAAGGTAAGTATTGTGTGAAGATTCTATATAGTAATATGACAGCGGAAACTGCAAGTCCTCAGAATTCTCTTGTGACTCATCGTTTTTGGAGGCAAAGTTGTCTTTATCCATCAAAAATCTAGAAGTGAGAAGATGTGAAGAAATTTAATGCTGTGCTGAGTATTTTGTGACTGTCATACAGACATCAATACATTGGTGTAATCTTCATATATATATATATATATATATATATATAAGTATATACACATATAATTTAACACATTACCTTGCAAATCCTTCAAAAGATAGCAGCCCCTGCTGGCACATATTCACACTGGGTTCAAATTTCTATAAAGAAGAAGAAATTCAAGATATCTATATCTATATAACAACAATTTTTAGAAATACAGCTTCTTCATATTGTCATAGTGTAATCTGGTCATTGAACTAATCAGGTAGTATGTAAACCCAAGTCTTTTTGTGGATAAAGTAAGTAGGTGCCTGCAGTATGCGCACGCTTGTTTTACAAATCATTAAACAAGCATACTGAACTCATAATTGTAAATCATAGAATCATACAGGTTGAAAAGTACATTGCGAGGTCATCTAATTCAATCTCCTGTTCAAAGCAGAGCCAGCACTTAAGGTGAAATAAAAAAGGGTGTATAATCAGGCATTCTTCTCCAAGCTCTTGTGCTTAAACACAACACACCACCACCTTGAATTAAAGAGACTTGTGGTACGCTAACTTGAGTTTCTTTAGAATTTCTGTTCTTTAAACTTTGCAATTTTATATTACATGCTGATAGCTGAAATATAATTTTTAGTCTTTGTTACTTGCTAAATGGGGGCTTAATTTTGGAGTATATTAATTATGCGTGTTTGGAGGAATTCAAAGTTTTGTACATATTTTCTAATCACTCCAGCCATTGTACACAAGGGAATAAAATGTCCATAAAATAGAAATATGTGGATACAGTGTTTCTTTTAAATTCCAAGTTAGGGTTAAGCTCTATCAAAGGTGGTCATAGACAAGGAGAAAACAATTCACTGTCATAAACACTTTTCCCAAGTGGTGACTAGGGAAATCCCTTTTCTGGATAAGCATACATAGCAAATAAAACTGTTTATTGGCATTTTTTTATTTTTATGAACATATTAATGGACATCTGCACAATTTTATATCTCAGAATAAAGACAGTATTAACTTTTTAATTCAAGTAAACTGTAGTGACAACATCAGTGTGAAAGGAGATATCCACACATACATGCTGTTCTGGCTACAAGGCACACTATGCTAGTGGAGAAAACAGAAGTTACAAGACTTCAAGTAAAGAATTTGCAAGATGTTTGTATTACAGACCTGGATAATACTGAGGATTTCATCATAGGTGCAGTGTTCTCCTTGGCAATTCACTAGGAAGTCGTTTAGCTGCTGGATTCCCACTCCAAATATTCCTAGCGATGTGCTTTCAACTCCAGTACCATTGGTTACGATACTGGCAGCAGCAATAGCATCAGATATTTGCCTCTGGTTGTCTGATAGCTGCTGCCTGCTCTTAATAAACAAACCAAGGTCTGAAACATTCCTAGTCAACAAATCTTAAAGAAAAAAAAAAAAAAGGAAATATAAATACAAGCTATATGTCTACTATATATACTATATAGCATATAATGACCTACATAAAACACATTATCATCTGCGTATTTTAGCACTGACATAGTAAATTAGAAGAAAAACATCTTGCTTCTATTCACTAATAGAAGAAAGAGCATTTAGGGTGTGTGAAAATAGTGGGAGTGAACTAGGAGTGTTCAATTACTACAAACAAAATCCTGGAAACTTTAATATGGATTCATCCCCTCTCAAGCACTGTCACTCAGGACTCTCCTGCTTCCCATCACCACCACATCCAGCCTCAGAGACTCTCCTTCGCTGTGTACAACCCCATACCCTTCCTGTGCAATCACCATTTATCTTCTTGCAGCCCCATATGCCAATTGTACTGTACCCTCCCCACAGGCTGCTTGGCAGAAAGACTGTTTTCCTTAAATGTGGACAAACCTCCAGATTTAGAATAAGATAAGTGGGGAATGTAAAGGGGGACAGAGGTTTCTTTCCCCCTTGTCTCACATAAAGCAGATCTACTACGAAACCAGATGAGACACAGGGCACAGCCTCCTCATTTCTCTTCCCTACATTTGCTTGGTGTTTTAGCACTTCTAGAGCTCCTGCAACCAGATAGATATCCCTGTGTTGGGCCCAGAGGCTCAGCCATGAGTTCTATGCCTCTACTCTACCAGTTACAAATATATATGGCTAATATAAAGCAGGAATACTTTTCTGCCCCTCCATTTCTGAAGTGAGAACCTGTCTTACATCCTGCTAAGCAGGATGGCAGGAATCCTTTAGTTAAACTTATAATTGACAGCTCTTTATGAGACTGACTGAGACGCTTTTTCTGAAGGCAAATAACTGAAGCTGTTCAGCACTCTAACAGCTGCATTTTCCTCTTCAACAAACCTAAATCAGGCTGGAATCCACTGCTATTTTCATCAATCTTCAAATTAGTGTAAAGAGGAGCAGGCTCTGAACTGGATCTATTGCAAGGCACAGCATAGATATCAAATAGGTCTTTCAGATCCTTGCGGCTACGGACACTGCAAAAAGAGTTGAAAAGTTCATTTTTTTTCACTTTTATAAACTTGAATGAATGAGATCAGTGCAGAATAAAAATATATTTTACCTGAAAGATTTGAAGAGCTCTACAAACTCCACAAAAGTCATGTTACTATCGGACACCATGAAGTTTTGAAACCCCTTCATTCCTCCTTTAACGCGGCCATGCCAGCTACTGCTGCTCCATGTGCTAAATCAGAAAGACACTGCTATAGTTTGGTTCTGTTAAATTTCCACTTACTGAAATATTACGCATTACTGCATTAACACTTTATTTGTGCTTTCCTTTAATGTATTTATTACCAATATCTGGAAGAAGCAAATAAAGCAGTATATTACAAGATGAACAATGACAGTTTGTACCTTCTTTTATAGCAACTATTCTCTCATGACAACTGCAGACTTTGTCAGAATTAGTAATGTATATGCATGGTATTTAAAACTCTCCCGTGTGCAAAAGGGCCTGATGGAAATAGCAAAATTACAGCATTCTTATTTTCCCTTTAAAGAAAACAATTTCAGCATTCCCGTAGTGCAGGCTGTTTATGAGGTTTCTTGAAGATTTGCTAAGGGGAAAAATAAAAAGGATATGGAATTCCTTAAAGCTCTGTGCTTTTAAGATAAAATAGTATTATTCAGACTTGATACACATGAAAAACAAATATTTTCCTTATGCACCTGTTTTTTTTTTTATATCTGGGATCATTTAAGGAGCAGATTTTAAGAAGGATAACCCTTCCCCTTTCCTGGCACTCAACCCTCATTGTTTCCCAGCCCATGGGTTTCCTGAATACTTCCCAAGAACAGTCAGGATTATCACCAGATACCTCAAAGACAGGTCACGCTACAGTTCTCTTCTTCTAGGCTTGGACAGTAGCCTCTGGAGGCCATTTCCTTCTAGAAATTCGGTTCTAATGATTTCCTCCTTTCAGCTTTGTGGGCTGAAGGAAAGCAGGCTGGAATTTCTTGAGAGCAAAGGCATAAAACGATCGCACAAACAACTACCTGTTTGGTGCTAATTATTTTAGTTGACTTCATAACACAAAGCCCAGCCAATTTCATTATAACTGCAATTGCTAACCTAAGTCGTGCAGCTGAACAAAGTTTTTGAAGCAGAACCAGTACATTTCCAAACACCACATCCCAAAATCTTGAGGCTACTACAGGATATACACTAGTAAGTGTAGTTAGGCTGTGACATGAACTATTCCTTGAGCAGTATGAACAAGTGAATTTCATGTACTGATTTGCAATGATGACAGCAGGATGGGCCTAAACACCTATGGACACACATTGCAGGAATGGGATCCATTAGCATCCTGAAAATTGAGGGATCTAAGCAGCCAGCACAAATATAATGAGTTTTCTAGTTCAAATCAAAACTAACTCCAGAAGTTACAGTATTTTTTTCAAAATGTCAAACTAGGTGACCACATGTCAGACTTCATTGCTCTGTAATCAAATCTACAAATCCATTAATCTATGAGTTCTGTCAGGTTCAGTACAAATAGTTCCAAGAGCTGTGATGGAAAACCAGGATCAGCTTGTTTTCCTGTTCACTTGCTACAAGCAGATGACTTTTTACATAAATATGCTAGATCAGATTCCTCAGTTCACTCCTGGCCTGGGATGGATGCATGCAATTGAAACCAGAATGTGATTTAAAAGTATTAAAAATACCATCTACTTCAGTTGATAATGTTCCATTTGTTTGACATCACTATGGCAAGTACTGATAGGCTGCATATAACTTTTTGGCTAAAATAATTCCTAACATTTTTATCAGATAAGAAAAATAAACTGTGATGAGGAAATACTCTTGAATCCAGAAAATAGACTAGAACTGTAGAGTACTGAATGGAAGACCAGCAGCAGACAATAACGTTCAGCATTTCACCAGATCTGATCACTGAACAGTATTTTCCACAATCATCCCACAGGTAATAAATACAAGTTGGTTAAAAAAAGCCAAAGAAACACCAACCTCACCCCCACCCAAGAAAACCTTATTGCTAACAACAACTAAACTGTAATTAGCAGCTGTCTGGATTATATGTGTATACAGATAATGAGAGGGGCAGTTTACCCTCTCTTTGCAAATCAGCCCCCATCTCCAATTTTCCATAACCTGCTGTTTCCCAGTGGTGTTACCATGATTTCTCCTGCTTCCTCCACCTTACAACAGGCAGCATCAGATTTCCAAAGAACTTGGGAATTTACTGGATGCACATCTGCTTTGAAAGAATGACAGGAGACAACTGCAGGCTACCTGTGTTTAGAAATTATCTGGACATCTGGATTGTATAAGGATTTATTCTCAATGTAAACTATTTGTAAGGAGGTCAGGAATATCAAGGTTCTGAGTTATAAAAATAAAAATACTGTTCTTCATTCTCCACCTGTAAGAACTGTTATTTAAAACGTACAACAAAGATGGCTATCATCGTATTTAGATTTTTTTTTCATTTTAAGAAATTTTATTTTATTTAGCACTTCTCACTTGCTGGAGACATTGATCTACATGACTGGTCAGGGAAATTTAATGCACATATACGGCAAGAGAAAGAGAAAAGGGACTAGAAATCTCTCTTGTTCTCCTCCTCCTAGCTGCTAAACTGCAGCTAACCATCATTGTTACCAGCTCAGCTTTCTGTGCTGCAAAAAGGCTTCTGCAGAGCCCCGTAGTAACCTCTGCTCCCTGCTCTCCTAAGCTCTGTGTTCTGTGAGGGATCATGCACTTACCTAATGTGGACAACCAGCTCACGTCCAACGCTGCCTCCAACTATTAAGCCTTGTCTATGTTTGAGTCTAAATCCAGATGCTAATCTGCATTTATAAACTCTGTTGGCTCTAATCTGTGCAGAGTATGCACATGAGCACTCCCAGCGGATCCCATATTTCCTAGTTATTTCATTATCTAGGTCATTCCAACTTTGCTACTTTGGAAAATGGGTATTCATTTATCTTAATTTATGATGCTACTGACAAAACTGGTTGAGTATAACTTAAGTATATAGCTTGATTTTTATGAGACTGCAAAACTAACAACAACAAAGCAAAAGGAAACAAAAGATGTCTGTGTTCAGCCTGTGTGGGTTTCCAAACTTACTTTGCTCATGTGTCACTACTGTTAAGGGTAGCAGCTTCCAAGAAGACTATTGCACTGCTTGCTGTCTGTGCGTACCACAGTTTGTGGATCTGTGCCCAGTCTGCTCCTCTGTCAGTTACATCTGCACTGCCAAAGGCATCCATTCTGCCACTTTTTCTGAGGGGGGCAGAAAAGCTCAAGTTCACATTGCTCTGTACTTCCCAATAATAGGCTAAGGTCTTGTTTGGTCCACCATGGTGCTTGCCTGTCTCTAAGACATAATTTTCATTTTTGGTGTGTGTTTTATCTGAACTAGCTGAAATTAGATGTGGCATGTGCTCTTGGCTGACAGACTGCCTTTGAATAATGTAACACAAAGCAACAAGACATGCCCTGAGTGTGGGTGGATTTCCTGAAGGTACAATTCTTGCGGGGATCATGTCCTACAAGACAGTATATTATAGGTAGTTTGAGACTGAGTAAGCTCTCCATGCATACTATCTAATTACACAAGACTCTGGAGCAATTATTCCCAGAACTGCACCTAAATTCCCTCTTGGAGGCAACCAGTTGCTTTATTCTAAAAGAGATCTCAGGAGTGAATTAATACAGGGTGGATGATCACAGGACTTTGCAGCACAACAGAGAGCAAACCATTTGACAGCTTAGACTTACTGGTTGCACTTAACGCACTACAGATACTTTTTTCTTTCAGCACACGTGAAATGTCCACACACATGAAAACTGGCAAGCACAATTCAGACCTATGAAGGGTCTGAAGGGTAAATACCAAGAATAAAACTCTCCAGTGTTCCAAGTCGCTTAACAGCTCATGAAAACTGGGTCAAGGCAACGGATAAAACACATAATGCCATTCTGAGGAAGATTTCCCTCAGGACAGATGAAACAGACATATAGCTGTATCCTGAACAAATTCTAGCAAAAAAGGTCATATCAAGTCGGGGAGAGCTTTATCAAGTGACACCATTGAGCTTCTAGACAACCTTACCAGAGAAAACGTGTCCTAGCTCGGGGAGGCCCAGAGTGCTAAGCTGTTCAGGGATCTGTACAGAAACCCAGGACTGAGAGGATTTAGAGGAACAATAGCTGTCCTTCCCCCAGGAATGCGAGTTCTCTGTGGAGCCTTTTAATCTCATTTAGAGAACAACAATTATTTTGGCATAAAAGCAAAAAACAGATTTGCAAAACAGATGCATTTTCAAGAGGCAGTAAAGCAGTATTTCTTCAGTTTAATGTAAAAGAAAGCTGTTCCAATCTTTAAAAAAAATAAAGGTAAGTGTCTTACAGAGATAAATTCTAGTCCATCATGTTCATCCCATGGTTGTGAGTGACAGTGAAGAACAAAAAGTAAAGAGCATAGTAGGATTCTCAGCAGTGTTAAAAGGAGAAGCAGCCAACCACAGATGTCCACAGGTGGCTCTACTGCTCACAGCTATTGCCAAACATTTTTTAAGTGTAAAAAAAATCCCTAAGATAAACACAACATAAACCATTACATAAGACATGCCTCTTCAAAAATAACATTCTACCAGCAGCAGTAGTCTCTAATCTCTTCCATTGTTCACCACTGGTCTCCTGGAAAACCCAAGATTCATACTCATAATGATACCTCAAATATTCATTCAGTTAAAAGACACTGCAAGGCCTCTGTTGAGACTGTCTTCTTGTAAATCATAAAGTACCATCCACAAGCCCCACATTGTTGTTATATTATTATTACTACAACTACTATCACACCACAATTATTACCACTCATAGAATCGATACCAGTGCACTGTAGCACTGCACAACCACAGCATGACCTTTTGCACTGCCTAAATGACACAAAAAGGATGAATATTCAAGGAAAGGCCTGTAAGAGAAAGATTTAAAACCTCTTCCTCCAGTTCCCTGGGACAGTACTGCAATCATCACCAGGAATGTCAGCAAAAATTAATACTCCCCCAGGTAGAAATTACTTGTGCTGAAAAACCTCAGAACTATAGTTCAGACATCTATAGCATTTCTGTTGCTTTTCATTATACAGAAGACATCTGTAACTATGATTTGGAGAAGATCTGGAGAAAGAGTTAAACTCTATATTTGTGTAGTTTTGGAACAGCATTCCAATCTGCTTCTGTAACAGACACAAACTGAAGCATGCTGCTCAGGGAATTGCTACAAAACCATCCACATATTCACGGGATTTCAGCTTAGATGTTATATGTTGTTCTGCAATGTTTTAGATGTCTATCAAAAGGCTAATGACATTTCTGGCATTGTTTTTATCACATTTCAATGGCTTGGCACAAACTTCACGTTTGATAATAATAAAGTAAGAGTAACTTTTTTTTAAGTCAAAGCATTGATTTTGTCCTTACCTAGACTGACTCTTGCTTGAAGACATTACAGGAGAGGAGACTGGTCTTGCTGGTGAAGATGTAGCTCCTAAAGTAGGAGATCCAGATGCTGTCAAAGAATGAGCTCTTCTTGATGGCAGGTTGTTAGATGGAGAAGCACTAACAATAATATTTTGATCTATGGAGAAAACAAAAGCTTGCAGCACAACATCTGGCCCAATAAAAATGCTTTTATCCAAGAGACCCATATTATAATTCAGTAACGCATAGTAAGACACTAAAGGGATTCTAGATTTGTCCCAAGATATTAAAAAAGATACACCACTTATACACCCATTTCATCTGAATGGAAAGGAAGCACTATTGAAACTAAACAAAAGAACAGAACAACAGAAATTAATTTAAGAGTTTATAGCATTTGGAGTTTCAACCAGAGTTTTCTATCTTAAATGTATTTTTAACACCATAAAACATGTCTGCATAGAAAGACTTTCAGCAAAACTCTGAGGGACTTTTAAGTAATGAAGCTACATATCTACCTGGTTCTTCTTGTTCATCAATATCTTGAGGATCTGAACCACTTCTACTGCGATATTCCTTACAGCTTTTTGCCTTCCGAGTTGCCATTTCATCATCAGTGGCCTCTCCACTTTCACCCTAGAAATAATGAGCACCATAATAAACATCCCCAAAACACTACTTTTCCCATTCTTTATCAACGCAATCTTTAACAAAACCATGAGATAAATCAGCTATTCTTTTTGAAAAAGACTACTGTGTAAGGCTGATGTCAGCAGAAAAGAGACAACTAAACAGGATACATAGTGAATTATGGGACCATCAGGTGTTACCTCAGTTTGATGTCACACAGAAGACAACGATCACGTCTCTCTAAAATGGTGCAGCTGGTTTTACACTATTCTGCTGGTGCATGGAAGCCCTAAGAGGGTGAATCTTGCCATCTGAGGATCTCCCCTACCTGCCCACTAGAACATGTGGAGAGCCTAGAGCTGCTAGTCCCAGCATTTTCCTCCATCCTGGCTATTGCCAAAAGTGGTTGAGTCCAGGAAAAAAAAGGAAACTGCTAGACGAAATTCAGTGTTCCTGTCAGCCACGTAAGATAAAACTGTGTGCTAGCCTGCAGGAGAATAACTGTGATGATGGGTTTGGGAACATGAAAACTAAAAGGAGCAAAGTTTAAAAGGAGCAAAGAAACTGACACCAGCCTCCAAATATCATTTTGCATGTGAATATTTTTATTATTGCCAATATTTTACGTTTACACTGAGGTAGCACCTAAAGGTCTCAACAAGATTCTGTCCCCTCCTGCTAGCTCCAGTGCCCCCATGTCATGAGAACACTTCGAGCATGAGAAAAGAAACACACACTAATGGAAAATAAGCCCAAAACCTGGAAGTACAATAAAGAGCTTTAAAACTATCATCTAACTTCTTATCTCTGGTCCAGAATATAGTTAGCTACACAGTAACTGCAGGAAGGACACAAATCAACTAGATAAGCAAAAAAATACATGAGTAACAAAATATTCTACCCTCATGAGTACTTTTTTCTTTTTCTTAGCTGTGCTTATTCCCAGAGTGTTGTTCCTCTGTACACCTGGTTTCTCAGAGCTTTTGGTGAGAGTTCCCGTGCTTGTGTTTCTTGCACTCCATCGTCTGCCTCCAAACAGTTCAACAGCCTGAGCCAAGGTTGGGCCTTCAAACCTTCCATCCTCCTACAAAAATTCCCAGCATTAACAGAACAAGGAGAACAAAATCAGACACATTTTCTTAAGCAATAATGTAGACATCTCTAAGGAACCAATTAAAGACAAAACATCAAGAGGAGTCAATTTTTAATTACTGCAAAGGGCTATTTTGTTTGCTACTTTGCTTTTTTTTTTGGCCCATCACTCAGTACTTCAGTATCCTGCTCAAGTACAGTCATTGCTTTTTCTTTAATAAAATACTTATTCCAAAACTCCAAACATATGAAGAGCTTCATAATAAAAAGAGATTTAACTTCAGTGTATGGAAAACATACAAGGCTTGACAGAACATTATGTACAGAATCAGATCTTATTGACTTAAGTTGTGTTACAAAGTTGGAGATTTTTGGTGCTCATCTTTAATCTTAGCTTGCTTATAAAATAAACTAACTGCATTACATTAAGTTGTTGACATATTTGAACTTTTCTCACACAAAATCACAGCATCTTTTACCTGGTAAAGGCTGACATACTGTTTCCGTAGCCACTGCAGTCTTTGATCAGGGAATCTCCTCATTTTTCTTACAGCTTTAGTCAATTCCAGCAATCCATCATACAGCATTCTGGCAGTATATTTTGGAGCAACAAAGTGCAGCAGCCTATTATCAGTAGTCTGAAGTCCATAAAGTAGTGTTATACCATTTTCTTCAAGGGACATATTACAAAGTTTATTTTGAACACACACAGTGTGCATATCAATGCCAGAATGTCCCATATATACCGCCTTGGCTGAAAACAAGTCCAAAAAACCTTCCACCAGTCCAGTATTACCAGGAAACTGGTATTTACCAAGCTCAGCAGTATTACCCAGCACACTCAGTTTTGCCTTAGCATTTGCAGGGCAAACCGTTGTGGGTTTTGTCCAAGTCAAAGTACTATTGTCAGGCTGAAGCTGAAGAAAGCACCGTGCTGAGAGATGTGTCTCCTGGTCATAATGAATGACGGTTGCCCCTTGTTGCATGAATTGATGGACGTCAGCCTTGATAGACAACACGTACCAAGGGATGAGTTCTATTCCATGGCGGAAAGCATTTTGTTGCTCTTCTGTTGAATTTGTGTCCCACTCCTTCAACTGCTCAAATATATCACTTTCAGAATCTGAAAGATCTCCGATTATAAATCTGTATGTAAACAAAGATGAGAGACTTACAGTGATACATGTGCTGATTTATACTATGATTGATGAATATTTTTCTGCTGTAGTTTAAATAAAAAGAATACTATCATTGCAATATAAGTTGGACTTAGGGGAACATTTGTAGCTTTTGAATTATTACAATTTATGTTATTGCAATTTTGAATGAATTAATAGTTGCTGCTATGACTAATTATAACTCCTGTAACAATATAATTGTATTTTCTTAGAACTTTCCAAACATTACATTAACAATAAAAAAATGTCCATTTGGATCCTAAAGCCAAATTATTCCAGTTTCTAAATCCACAGCATAAGATTGCTTCAGTTGAAATTATCAAGTATCATAAGTGGAAACTGTTAGTAGGATCTAGTGGACTGAAGTCAGGTCTTCTAACCTCTGTTCCGTTATTGATTTAATACGCAGACCTTTCACATTATATAATTCACTGTTTAACATTTGTAAAATAGAGGTTAAATACATACCTCCCTCATAAGAATGCACCAAGAATTTTATCAGATACTTTCCGTTAGAAAATTTACTTTTACTTAAGCAAAATATTAACATGAAACTTGTAGGCAGCAACTAAAATTTTTGAAATATTTTACCATAATTAGAAACAGTAAATACAGAGCAAAATACTGAACTAATAAATGAGCTAGTTTAAATAAAATTTCTTCCCTGCAGAAGCTTCTAACATGTATGGATGCACAAATGTTCAATATTTTGATACTCCTTTAATGAACACAAAAAAGAGCAAACTGTTCCATGCACAGCAGAACTAATGAAGCACATTTTCCTAAGGATATCTGGCCAATAAAATCCAAACCAGCTTCCTCTGCATATTCTTCAAGGCATCTTGTCTTAATATCCTCAGTGCTTCCCCTTCATACTGCCACAGTCTCTCAGCATCTGCCCATGTCCTGCCAGCTGAGCAAAAGATGATCCATGTTGTTACTTATTCCAAGTCACATATACTACCTCCCAAAGCTAAACAGCATGGATAACCATTAGCTCCTTCCTCAAACTCTTCCCTATCCAGGGCACTAATTAATTTGAATTTTACCCTTATTCCATACATCAAATCTACTGATTCCTCTATGAATTTATTTATCCGTGAGATCTCTACCTCTCTACCCAATTTAGTCAAAATTGGCCAACAGGTTGAGGATTTATTGTTTGTGGTGAGAAGAGTGACAAAGGAAGAATAACTGTATAAGCCTTAACTGTAGCTCTATTTTCTTAAGAAATCTTCCTAAAAATAAAGGTCATGCATTATAATGGACCTGGTATAAACGGTCTCACTAGACTCTTAACAGACACGTATATTAAAATACTTAACCGTATTATACAAGATTAAGATTTTTAAGCAGCTCTTTCTCCACTATGCCCTCAAAGCAATCAAAAAAAGTCTCTGCAAAAATGCTAGAAAATGTATTCTGAGACTAGATGTGCATGGCTGGAAGAGTCTTGTTTAGTGGAGACAGAAACAGCAGAGCTTCGTTTTTGCCTTATTTCACCTTTGATAGCACTGGCATTCTGCAGATAACATGTACAGGAAGCAGGTAAGCCAAGCACACACACGCAACCAGATACAGAAACAAACTCTGACATCAGCTGCCGGCAGCGACACAGCTCTTAGTTATTTGGAACACACTTACAGAACTCGGTTTGAATCAGAAGCTTTCGTTACATGTGCTGCACTGAGATGCAAGGAAGTGAAAAGAAAGGATAAAGAAAATGTTAAAACAGTTTTAGAGAGGAAAATTGCAGAGGATATGAAAAGGAAAGAACTTGAGGTTTCCCTTAGTATTTTAAAAGGTATTTACTGTAATTAGGAAAGTTTAAATTGATTATGCGATCAGGCTAATAAAGTGATGCCTCAAACTTCAGAGTATATTAATAGGCCATTTGATGAACAATTCTATACAAACTGTATTTCAAACTTTTTTTTTTCTTATCTCTTTCTATTTATTTGAGAACTGTTCTAATAAAGACCAGAGTTTTATATTTATCTGGCATGTACAGAATTTCAGGGTGATTAGACATGTCACTGATTACAGAGTGATAGAGTTTATTTGATAACACAAATGGAAAAGTAATTATGCCCACTGATTTTATTAGATGTCTTTCATTTTCTTCAAATCAAACTAACCTGCCAGCCTCCAAATCAGCATTAGGCAAACTAACTGAAAATCTTCCTTGCAATTTTAAAGTAATGAGAAACTTGTTATACATTTTTCTGCCTTTATGACCACAATACTACTATTATCAGGTAAGATATAATTATTATATAATTCGGATTTTATTATACTGTATGCCAATATGACTTAGGTCTCACAAGAAAGAGACCTAGTTTCTTCCTTAGAACTCTTTAGTTGTTCATAGCATTAAAAATAAACCAAACATTGCAGCCTCCATGCAAGAGGCATCACAGAATACAGCCCTTCTGCCCCTGCAGCAGTTTGCTCCTGTGCCTCATCCAGCTCTTGGAATGCCCGGGAAAGAGACAGAGGGTGAATAAGGAACTTCCAAAGTCTTTGAGGTACTTGATTAAATTAATACTTTCAGAAGTATTTTTCTACAAGTAATTATACTGTTAAAATTAAAAACTGCACCAGAACTGCAGATACTAATAACTGAGTAAGTAGCCTGAATCAGGAAACATATCTTTAATTACTTACCTGCAGTTTTGTTCATTTAAATTTCAAACTTTCATTTCAGCCTTTTTTTTTTACTTTCTACCTTAATTAAAGTGGAACTTACTAGATTATATTTAAATATTAAGCATAAATAACTAATTTACCAAGAAATTATTTCATAAACACTTAGCAAAGAGAACTTAATTTTCTCCATACTGTTCTGCTATATTTAAATTCTACTTTGTTCATCCAAGTTAAATGTTAACTTCCCTAGTTTATTCTCCACTTGAGCTGCGAGTTGCATGCTGGTTTTAAAGCATATTAATTAATAAAAATAATTCCTGGAAAAAGTATTTGAACTGAAGTAAGTCAAGAGACAGCATAAATGGACAGAGAAGTAGGTCTGTCTTTCTTGGCTTATTCTGCTACTCCACTTTCCAGAAGCAACTAAAGCCAGATGAGAATAATTCTATTAGAAACCATTCTTTCAGGAAATAATGATTATTTATTTGAAATTAAATTCAGAATTGCATGTTAATGAAATAAATGCATTTAAAACAGGAAGATAGTAGTTCCTTCTCAGGCAGTCACTTATTAGATTTTATGTGTAAGTAGCTGAAATATGTTGGATACTTCTGATACACATTGTCAGTAAAATAACTCAAGCAGTGACCAAAGCGTGCTCTCTGCAAGCCCTCATGTAACTTTACAGTGCTTCACCTCTGAACAATACAGTTCTGTTACTCGATTTTAAGTTACCCTAACACAGTTACTTAGTTTAAAGCTGACCCACCTTTGCCTATATGGGCTGTAGCTTCACTGGAAAGAAGCATTTTAGAAAAACAAGTGATGTCTTGAACTTTGTATTTACCATATTTCTTGCTGGTGAATAGTATATAATACACCAGGTCTTCGAAGTGAAAATCTGAGATTACCGAACACCGGGCTTTTTTTACATGGGGCGCAATTAAGTAAACTTCTATGCAAAATAGAAGGACTACAGCAACTTGTAAATTCAAAATGTGCACTGACTTGAAGAAGTTTTCTGGACATAATTTAAAAGCCTCTAACAAACATGTCCTTAAAAGCAGAGGTCTTTTGAAGGATAATAAATAACCTTTACTTTGAAGGAGGCAGAACATTGCCCGAGCATTCAGAATATAATGTTCTCAGCTCTGATAACAGATATGTCCCGGTGCTATTCCTGTCACCACAGATCAAAATTGTAATCGTAACTGTGGATTTTTAAAGCTCCGTGTGTAAGACGAAAAGGATTTACCCTTATCGTGAGAGGAAGTAATTACATCATGAGGGAAAATATAACTATACAGAGAGTTTCCAAGCATTTGAGTATCAGCTACTTAGCATAAGTACAGGGGAGAAAAGTTCTGAATTGGAAGAAGATGAATACAAGGGAAGATGTTAAAGTCACCCTGATTTCTAAAAGTGAGCCTGGGTAAAAGGAAATTAAAGATTAAAAACATGAAATATACAGGTGACACTAGAAAATAAAATGAGACCTACTGGTACCGGTTTTTGTCCTTCAAAGAGTTTTTTCTTGAATTGTTCCCTTCACTAAAATTATCTTCACTTTCTTCAGATTCCAAACTGCGACTGCAGCTCCGAATAGTTTGAAAGATACTGATTGCTGTTGATTCTTTTTCTGGATTATTTAAACCATCGTGGCCTACTCGTTGCAAGAAATTATCTTGTCCACTGTAATCTGAAACAAACTAGAGATATCTAAAAGATTAATATAGTAAAAACTAAAATATTGCGTCATCTACCCATTTGAGACATTTTTACAAGAATTCACAATATTTAGCATGTATTTCCTATTAGCTTCTAATGGGATTTTGTACCCGCTTCCAATCCTAAACAGACCAAATCATTCCATAAATCAAGTAATGTAAGTTCCATTAACTACCAAAAACTTTTTTAAAGCCTCAGTCTTCATCTTTTCATGTAACAGTGGCATTTTTCTTTTAAAACCAAAATGATAAAACTCAAAGGAATTTATTCTTTTCATAGAGGAGAAGTTTGATCCACTGAGCTTTTAAATTCTGTTTTTAAGGAAATTAAACACTTCCAATTCCCAATGAGTTATGTGGAAGGTCAGAGCACTTAACAGAAAATAGCTACATCTTTAAAGATTTACATACTTACTTTACCCAAATCATAAACATGATCTTTTTCGCACTAATGTTAATTTCTCAGTACCCTGATATTGAACTAGATATAAACAACCAAACCTAAATTGCTACAGTAACTATGGGAATGAAATTGGAAGTCCATGTAACTGAACAATGTGGCAACAGTGGTTTAGAAAACTTTAATTAGATGATGCCTTAGTATAGAATAATAAACAATACAAAATAAAATAATAAAAATAATATAAAAGAAAACACAGGATGGCTATGAACATAACCTCTTAGAATATCAATCTCATTTACCTCTAATGTTTCATCCTGGCAGTTATACCGTGGACAGAGTCTGATGAGGCTTGATGCTCCATCCAAAACTTCACAAAGCTCTTTTAAAAATACACCACAGAAAGGAACGACTTTAAAGCCTGGGATATTGAGTGCCCGGTTGACCACTTTCCTGTATTCAGATGATGACTCATGTTGTGCCATAGCATCTTTCAGACTTCGCATGGTTTCAATATCAGACTGGTCCATAAATTGCCACATTTTTAAAACTTTCCTTGACCTATTACAAAAAGAGATCACAACATTTTTTAATAAACTTAAAAACTATTTACATTTAAGTCCAATACCTTCAGCATATATGTAACAGAGGAAATTATCATCATTACTCATAAATGAATGAATGAAATCAAGGTCATTATTTTTATGAAAATTCTGGACTATTTTCCCCTCTTTGAATTATTAAGGAACAAAAATAAAAAGGAGAAACAAGCAGTCTGATCTATGGGAGTAGCGTTTGACATTTTAATGTAAGCCTAGCTGCATAAGACATACAAGCAGGCATTATAACATTTTCATTGTATAATAGCCTTAAATTTATAACGGCTTGAGAAGAAATAAGAAAAGATTAAGGAAATGGCAAAAAATAAACCAGATGGTTTATTACAAATTCATTTAGTTGTATTATGAAGAATCATCAAGTTAGCAAAAGGGGTTTTTTTAAATTCAATTTATTTAAAATAGTTTACATTGATTTTTTTTTTTTTTTTTGCCATTTGTCTCACAAAATAAATTGTTTCTTTTCACAGAAATAAGTCAGGACCATGTTCCAGCTCTCAGGCACCAATGCAGCACGGGAGATGAAAGGAATCTTTGATTTCAAACAGAAACAGCTCCTGATGCTCTCTGAGGACTGCGAGTATCACTGAGAGATCTCCTACCTTGTGAGCTGTGTGTCTATGCAATGAGATGGCCTTTCCACCCCCTCCTGGCCCCAGACATACCAAAAGGTCTGTAGACACGCTAACAGGAGAATGTCCTTAACCCGTCTTTCTGTCCCTGTTCCAGAAACACTGCTGATCAGCGCTAGCCTTCCTCTCTTTTTTCCCTTGTGCTGTGCAGATGTATTACAGATAAAATAAGGCCCTTAACTGGCTTTGTATTTTCCCTCACAAATTACATGGCTTGGAGGCTGTGGATGCATTCTGCTCAAAGACTCCCTGTGCCTACAAGTGTTTCAAATGTGTTTTATAAACCAAAAATATAAACAAATAGCTCAATAAGAATCCTTACTGAACTGTGAAGAGTGGCAATACAAACACTTTAAAGCTTTGTTACACAAACACTACAAGGAAGGTCAAAGCCAAGACCCCTGTTCAGTCCTATTCGCTGCCCGTGCACAGGCACAGTGTTCCCGCTCACCCGGCCCGGGGGAACCTGCAGTTCCATGGGAAAGCTGAGAGACAAACTGTCCTTAACCCCACAAGCTGCCTTTGTCCTCAGACACTGCAGGTCTGGCTATATAAGACCATGACCACATGAGATCCCAACATCAGTCAGTATAATTGGATGGGTTAAAAAAGAGGTACAGCTCTTTGTTTGGTTTTGTCAGTTTTGGTGTATGTTTGTTTAGGGTTTTCTTGTTGTTGTTGGTTTTGGTTTTTCCCCTACAATTCAAGACTGACACTTTTAGAACATTATCACAATTCTGTTTCACTCACGTTCTGGAAACTCCAAACCCAAGTTACATTAGTTTTGGTTGATCAGATAAACCACAACTGCTTTCCCACTTTCTTTTCACATTTAAAAAAATTATCTTTTTAAAAAAAAAAAAAAAAAAAAGTATGTTTTCTAATGTAACGTATTTAGCATGTATGAGGAAAACAAATGGTGTCCCCAGAGCATTTTGAAAAAAACAGCTTTTAGCATGATTCATTTGTCCAAAGGGGATTACTAGAAAGTCACAGGGTGAGATGATGTGATTTAGCCACAGATTCTGTTTAGTCCATTGTTCTCTAGAGATCCCTGCTTAACAGAATCTGCAGTGTAATCTGTCACTGAAAAGCCATTTAAAATAAGAGTTGCCAGTACCTTAGCCCTGCCAGAAATTCCATTACAGCATTGTAGTTGCCCATATTCCAGCAGCATTTTGCCACATGAACTAAATATGAGAAGACTTCTCGTTTCTCCTCCATAGAACCTGCAGTCAGGATCAGCCAGGTAACCCACGAGCTCACCTTGTAAAATAAAACGGACAGGACAGTCAGCCAAAACAATGTCACTTGGAGCTTCCGTTCACACTTGATGGATAACGTGGAATTTTTTTGTTTCCTTCCATCAGGAGAGTATCACTCATAATTCTGCTTACACACTCATGGCCAAATCATACATGCATTGCAAACACAGCTTATACACAGACATACATTAGAACAGTCATATCATTAACTACTCTAGAAGTACTTATACTAAACAAAAAACTACTGCATGTTAAGATATTCTGAACATGCATTCAAGCCACAGAAGAAAATGGACAGCTTAAGGTAGTGCTGATTTCTAAAGCCAGAAGAGAGATCTCCAGTGTAAATTCTCATTAACAGCTTACAAATCTCAGCCTCGCACTGAATAACCCAGCTTCTTACAACATGGACAGTGCAAATTGATAAACTGGAGTTTTTATTTTTGCTTAACAAAACTGGTAGCTGTATGTAACTCACAAATTTGCTAATTTCTATATGCACTGAACATTTAAAATCATTCACACTATTTGCAAGACCACAAATGAAGTAACAAAGAAGAAACAAAACAGAAAAACCACCACCTTCCTAAGTGTGACCTTACTATCAACTTCTGTTCAGTGGTTACTTAATGCCAGAATCAAAAATTAACTTAGTACATTATTCTGTTTGTATTTAAACAAATAAAAATCAATCCTGCATTTTATCAGTGTGCAGATTTTTTTTTCCAATTTATGTTCCCACAACATCCATAAAAAGTAGCTATATCTTACATGGAAACCTAATTTAAACTAACTGTTTCTTTTTGCAACATGATTCCCTGGGGGCTTGATTTTTGTCATTGTGTAAACATGTAGGGAGAAATAAACGTGATTTGTTTACTGACACTGAGTTCCATTCTTCGGTCCTGAAGGATTCAAGTGTTTACAGACAATACCAGTGCAAGGAAAAGCTTACAAAAATTAGAAAACATTAGTTCACCCCTCAGGGGGCATAGACTTTTATTTAAAAAAACAAGCATGTGGAATAAAATGTAAATGCATTAGTACTAACAGAAAAAAAAAAAAAAAGAAAAAAAACCCACAAAAAATATATAAGGGTTCCATTTATGCACATCTATACGAACAGAGTGTTCTGAGCCTCTCCTGATGAAGAACAGCCAAAGAATATGAAAAATCTAAGTTACCATTTAATTTTTCTGATGCCCAAATCAATCAAGTTCAATAAATGAGAAATGTGCAGATGGTAAGACAAGCCATAGCTCCAGTATATGCAACGTACATGTGTGTACAAACAAATCACATTTTTAAGACTGAATTCCTGAAGAAATGAGGTTATAAAATCATTCTGTATTTCAAGCGGTAAGGACATACTCAGGAGTGCATACCATGGGGATGCTCTAATGGGATGTGAGGATCAAGGGACAACAGACCCGTTAAGACACAGTATTCTACCTGCTCCAGCCCTCATTGAAAAACTTCGGTATGGAAGGCAAGAGCTGGAAGAAACCTGCTTCAATTCTAGTGATAATTGAAAGAAAATAGGTTAACTACTGTTTTAGTAATTACTGTAGGTGTTTATAACTAACAGGTAAAAACCAGAAAAGATGAGGATCAGATAACAGGTACAGAGTATTCAACCAAGGTAGAACTACCAGAGTCTAATGTTGTACATGTGAACATGCTTGGGTAGCCTTCCCAAACACAAACTTAATGCACTGTTGCTGTAGAGGTCACAATACAAAAATAAATAAACAAAACCTATTAATATTGGCTGCCCTATAGAAGATATATCTAATTGCTGCAAGAGCTCTGAATGAGAACTTGAATTTAGCTGAAATTTAATTTGAAGTGCTCAATTGGTTATTCCTAAAATGTAAAACCAGAAGTGTACACAGAAGTGTACACCTGAAGAGCACAAGGTATGGGAGGAAGAAAAACAACAACAACAAACAAACACCTGAATACAAACCAGAGCACTGTAAGACATGGGGGTCAAACACGGGCAAAACCAGAATAAAAGGTAACAAAGATAAAGAAAAAAAAAAAAACAAACACAACAAAAATTGTAATACAAAACAGTTAAATCTGTGATTCAAGTTTGGAATAGTTTTGTTCGTGTATGCTGGAATTAAATTACATATTGTTTTTGGATATTATTCTGATTTTCCAGAAATGGCTCTGTTAAGATACTGTAAATGCTAAACATGGAATCTCACACAGAAAAATAATATTTGTTTGGTACAAAATACCAAGCATGGTAATGACAGTTTGACTAATATTTGTTTAAACATTTTAAACAATAATACAATTTTTAACAGATCCATTTTAATATAAGGTAGTAAAGATGTAATGGTCAGGAGAAACAGTATCAAAATTAACTAAGAATGTCTAAAAAGGCAACTGAATTCAGACTCCTCACTAAGAAGTAATCTTGAAACTAGGACAGTTACTTGTTGAAATTTTATTTAATAGAGAGTTTAGGACTGCTATAAACAGTTATGACAAACTCCTACAAACACTCTGTACAAGCAAACAAAAAATGATAAAGGTCAGTATGAACACTCCTTTGCAGCCTTGAGATGGCATACGTGTATGTAAGAGCAAAATAAGGTTGCAAAAGCCACTGGTCTCCCATGAAGTTTATGCTCACTCCTCTTGCAGGACAAGAATAGACTTACAGGAAGAGTAGAAAACATTAATAAAATCTTTCACTAAACAAGAAGGAAAAAGAAAGTGTATAAATCTCTAAATTTAAAAACAGAATGGGCAAAGGCAGATATAATGGATTGGGCAGAATCAGGGGACAGAACTGAGAATCTAAAGATACCATCCAGCCCAGAAAAATAATGAACATGCGTGCTTTAGAAACTTCAGTATTTACATTTTTCCTGGAGATGAGGAAAAGTGCGAAGAGCAGGCGGAGACACTTAGTCAGATAATGGAAAATTTCAATCATATCACCATACACGTTTATGAATTTAGGAATGAAACAGAATTGTTCCTGTACATATGCTACAGACTGTTTGGATTTAGAGTTCTTTTATGTCATAACTAGCAGTTGCCAGGAGCATAAATTGACCTTTCTCGTGGTCTGAATAGTGTCAGGTCTCCATAAAGTATTTCTGTGAATTATTCAGAGACTGTTGGTTGATGAATCTGAATGCATCATATAGGCCCCAGAAAGGGGGACTTCTCAGAAAGCACGTGGGCTTCTCAAATAGCAGAATAGCCTGGTATCCCAAAACTGATTTATTGGAAGGTTTCGTCAGTTTGACACTAGAACAGAGATGATTAAAATGCAACAGTACTGTCAGAAAGGAGGGAGCAGAGGACAGGAGCTGGGAACAATGGTCATGTCATTACATTCAGTGAGGTTTTTGTTGAGTGCTGTGGCTAACATCTGCAACAGCTTTCCTAGCCCTAGCTTTTTTAGTGAAGACAGCTGGAAAGGGAAGAGAATTCAGTCAGATAACAGTGCTGAGGGAGCACTTCCCACAAATTAAATGTGGTCCTGGAGCCCAGCTAGGAAACAAACACAGAATTAATGAGCTGAACTATCAGTTATCCATTTAAATGCCATAGGGGATTTTTGTCATAGTTTTGAAGGTGGGGGATCTGGTTGAATCAATAGGCTTTAAAGGAGCAGAAAATCAAAGCTGGACCTCAGCTGACTGAGGTCACTTCCCAGCTCTGAACACCCTGAAGATTTTATTCTGCCCTGACAGACTGAACTGATGGTTCCAAGAACTTTATCACGAAGAACAATATTCTAAAGGTCTTAAATAAATGCACACAGGAATAGCTTGGGTATGACATTAATTTGAGGTGATTACTCATAAGGGCCACCAGTAAAATGAGCCGTGTACAAACAACACTGAAATGCAGGTAAATTGAAAGGACTGCGATCTTCAGGAAAAATGTGTGATGGCTTACAGGAAACTTTATTATATTAATTAAAACAACACTCAATAAACATACTCTTGATTTTGTTATTTATTGATAAATATGTAAGCAATCTAGAGTATATCTTCAAAGTTATGCCTCCATAGGAATCACTGACATTCTCAAATGACTGTGGAGCTACCACAGGATCCCCAAAATACCCAATAATGCATATACTACTTTTTTGCCACAAGAAATAACAAAGTTTTCAAGATCTTCATTCAAATGAAAGTTCCTCAGCTGCTTCCTGTGTACACCTGAGCTAGATGCACCTCACACAAAAGAAAGCAGGGCACAACCCTGTATATGTATTTATTTCTTGGTGGCAATGGAATTTACCTGGAGGTCGAACTGAAAACTTTGCTTTTTCCAACTTGGCAAGCAAGTAGCACAGACAGTATTTTGAAGCAGCACAATTTCTCTGTCACCAAAACTGGGTGTGATCTCCAACTCCAAAAGGGTTTTTCCAGCAGGGGAAGAGAAGAAAGGGAAGCTCCAGCCTGGCAGGCTCTGACTTCTGGACACCTCAGCCAGATGGATACAGAATGGCACCTCCTCTTCCAGCAGTTCATTCTCGGTTGGCTTGCAGAGCCACCTCCCCAGCTGCATCACACCTGAGGAGCACCTAACTGGAAGATGAAGCACCATCAGGTACCAGCTGCCTGGTTACCAGGTGAACGCTATGGCAGGGAGAGGTCTTCACAGCTCGGGCACTGCCTGAACCAGCTGGCTCCGGGACCAGAGACAGCACAGCCCAGCCAAGAGAGCGGACAGTAGTAGCCTTGCCAAGAAGATCAAAATACACTGCAAGGATTCATCAGCATGAGCAGTAACATTTTTTGGACCAGGTTTTTGTGTTAGATATAACTTTAATGTCAGATCACAACCTACATATCAACATATTAACCCTTATTTCCTGAGTTTACTTTTTTCACAATCTACTTACATAGTTCTGTTTACATGGCTCATTTTAAACTCCCTTCAGAACAGAAATCACCACGGCAAACCTATAAATAGATTTCCGCTGCATTGCTGATGAGTCTCAAAAGTATGAGAAAAAGTATCCTGGCTTCATTACTATAATCCACATGATTATAAGACACAAGAAAAGTCATAAATTGAAAAACGATCCACTTAAATTGATAATTACATCCATCTTTTCATCCTTCAGATGGATAAAAATGAATGTCCTTCAGGATTACTGCATATTAAGTAGTAAACAATAACAAATTAAATACTTATTTAAGACTTAAATATTTTCTGGTGCCCTAAAAGCACTGACAACATTGTGCCAAATTGTAGCTTAGCAATGATCTCAAGTACAGTAATACAAAAATATCTGTAAAAGCTTTAGGTTTCTTTAAATTGTCTTCTTCTATCACCTCTTACTATTTTAACTGCAGAGACCTGAGATCTATTCTTTTCAGTAGACTTTTTCAAAAGGTTTTTAGGCTTATCTTACTTTGATCAAAGTTCATAAATGAATTCAAGTTAGATATTGCTAATGCATTTGGGAAAGGCATATTACAACTCAGTGTTAATCTTCAAACATACTGTGAATATTTTGAAGTCAATGAATTAGTGTCATTCAATGTTTCTACTAACTTAACTTGAAATTTTTCAGAACTGTGGCAATGATAGACCTTTATTTAGGACAGACAAACCTTCATTAATCGGGACATCATGTTCCCAGAAGGCTTCAGAGATTCTGTTCTGATTTTCAGATTTCTTTTTTTAATTTGTATTTTTTTAAGGCAATTAGAAAGACAAGTTCCTATAACTCAACTGTCAGAATTATTAGCAGAAATATACATTTTTAAAGTATAGGATTTTCTTCACAAAAATTAAACAAACTCACCCTGAACTTTTAAACATGGGAAATCTATATTAATCATTCAACATACAATATGAGCCCCTGTATTTGATTACCCAATCACTGAACAACCACTGATTTAAAATCAGGTCTATATGCAGGCAAAAATCTCCCAATTTGTCAGGGGCAGGATATAGCTTATTAGTGAGGCTCAGCTGCTTTTACCAATAAAATATGAGGGACATAAAAGAGACACCCATGACAGAACTTGATCCTCAAGTTATGGCACATGACCTTCAAGTCCTTACAAGTGTAAACTACCGGACTGTTTACCATTTACTCTACAGGAATCCTGCTTCATGCAGAACGCAGGATGGAACAGTGCTTAATGCATCTTGGATTATTAACTGTATCCCTAAATTTACCATGGATTTACTTTGCTCCTTTTCTTCTTTTAGTCTTTTAGTACTCAAGATTATAATAATTCATATATATATTTAAAAGTATTTACTAGCCTTCATCTAGTTGCTAGAGAACGTATTATGCAATTTTTTTAATAGGAATTAATTTATTGTTTATCTTTTATCAGAAGGTAGTATCTTTCATCTTTCATACAGAGGTGGTATTGAGGGAGGAAACTATTAAGAATCTCCACCTGCAAAGCCCAGCGTTTTGTTATTTGTACTGCTTCACACTCATTTCCTCCACTCTAAAGTTTATAAGGCTTTTACAGCAATTCCCAAGCTACATACTTCAGGGGGTGATGCTACATGGAAGAAATTACGTCTTCTATTTTTATATCACATTTTTTAGGAACTTCATAATACTTGAAAAATGCAGCTTTCAGAGGTGAAATGAGCAAACACAGCTGTCTACCTGAAGTTTAATACTTACCATTACTAGCAAGTAAAATCTTTTGATTTACCACAACGTAAAATTACAATACATACCTTTTCTAATACCTAATATGCACAAATTAGCCATGGATATCTTTCTGTAATAAATTGTAGCTGATTGAACTAGTGCCTACACTGGAGTAAGAAAGCAAGCAATTTTACCACTGACAAAATTAAGTATGTGTATGAGAAATCTCTGAATACAAAACAAGAAGTGGAATTTTCTGGTATCCAAAGGATAAGCATGACAATTTGTAACCCATCTAACCAAGCCTTTCTGGTTTGAATGATTTGTTTTGATAAAATCAATAAATTTATGTAAAATCTGAAGAACATGAAAAATCCATGTAAAAATAAATAACCCTCATCAGATGTCATGTAGTATTTATGGTAAGAGGGGGAAAAAACATATATTGTCTTGTTTAAAAGCAGAATTCTTAGTATATCGTTGTACTTGACTTCTCCCTCTTAAAAAAAAATATCCATGTTTCACAACACTACAAAGTCTTTCCACAAAGTAGAAGTGTTGGTGAAGGATATTATTCTTATTTTTATGAAGCAGATTCCTATTTATGAGGGTTTTTAAAACACCGGCAGCATACAGCATTAGCATCAATAGCTGGCTATCCTGTGTTCCTTTGCATTGCTAATGTGCACAAACCCATCAGTGTATAGGGATGAATATAAGGAATGCACAGAACTGATATATTTCACATGGGTTTCACTAAGTCGTCATTATTAAAATTTGGTGGCTTTTGGTATAATATGCAATATAATTTTCAGGTGCATTTTTTAAATCTGAGTATTTTAAACTGCATAACTTATGAGCAGATGGTTCCCTTCACATACTTGAGTGAAATTATATAACCTTACAAAGAACATTTACCATTTTAAATCTGATTAAACACTATTCCAAACAAGGACTGGAAACAGTTTGATATTTGTACAAACACAATCATTTTAAAAGTATTATGCAAACCCATTTAGGCATTGCAAAAAAATGCTGAACTAAGAGAGAGAGCGCACAATATTTATTTACATTCTGTTATTTCAGTAAAATGATACATCTCTGTTTTGCTAGTGAGGGTTTAAAATTGTTTTTTGAATGAACAATCAAGAAAACTTATAAATTTAAACCACCTAAAATAAAACTATAATCAATGTCCTAAATAGCCGTATTTGAAATTAACTTTACTGAATATGAAAATGACTTGGTGAATGATGAAACTACCCTAGTAGCAGTGCTATACTGAAGCAATTCAAACATTTTTACCTTCTTAGCCTATTTTTTGGTAATTCAATCTTTCCAAAATAATCACCTCATGCATTGAACTTCTTATTTTGCATTTTCAGTTCCATAGCGGGACTATGCTCAGACAGCTGTTTGAATGATCTTTCAATCTGGTACAACTTTCAATCTAAGGCAGCACAATTGCTTTGTACACATATCAGCATGGAAAATTAAATGCTGGGGTTTTTTTCCTTTTTCCTTTTCTTTTACTTGAAGCTGCAGCCAGAGAGACGAAGTTACAAGAGCCTCTTTTCATGTTTATATAAAGCAATGTTTGAAAATATTTACAACGTTTACATAAACATAAATGTTTACAACATGTATATTGAACTTGTGTTTCTGTGGTTGCTCTGCTGGCAAGAGGCAGAAGAGTGGCTGGGAGGAAAGAGACATAAATGGGGAGTAAAGATACAGAAAAAGAAACAGGTGCCCAGGAAGACTGCAACATACCATGCAGGTACAATACCGAGTAAGGACCACATGGCACTCGAGTAAAGCAGCAGGGCCAACTCATAATACCATAAAGGAATCGGATAAAAGAACTAAATGAAGAAGAGAACGGCACAGTAGGCAACAAAAAGATATGCAATAAAAAGTACGTTGTCACAGTTCTTAGAGTCCTAAAACACACTTTGGTACCATTTTCCTAAGTTCTTCCCAGCTACCAGGGCTCTGCTAACTCTGCAGAACCTCCTTAGTTCCTTAATAGTTTTCTCCTCCAGTTTTTATACACCCATGAAAACTAAACTTCTAGTAGTCAGTCCTCTATCATAGCAGAAGAATATACTACTACCATTACTGCTATTACTTCTTTCTGCAGTGTAGCATATAATCGGGGGTTTCTGGGTTTTGTCTGGGTTTCTCTTTCTTCTGTGGTTATCCACCATTTTTAAGTTTTCCTTTTTCAATTCTACTGCATCTACTCCACATGTTGAAAAGTCCTCTAAATATTTGATTATTTTTTAATTTAACTGTAGTTTTATGAATTATTTCTTAAACATTAGTGACCAGGCTTCCTATAGCAACATCACAGAAGTTATTTAAACTTCAGTAGCAATCTCCACCATGACTGTCATCTTTCTATATAGTACCCCTAGGGAAGCAAAACCTGAAAAAATGTGTCTATGTATGTAAACATTACAAATTTTTAGTGACTGGGCTACATGTCACATGAATTTCTATATGTCTGAAAACTCCATCAGAGACAGTAAATCCTGCAGACAAACTGCTACATTGAGACTATACAATTCTTTTTTTCCTGTGAATATTTTATTTTCCTGTGAATTTCTGTACAGACTTGAGAGCTGGAATGACCCAAAACTTTTAGAACACAAATGAAATACAATCTAAGGATGTATTTCATTCCATTTTGTGGGATTCAAGCAGATTATTCATGACTGACCTTTCTTCCAATGTATTTTTGATACAAGTTATTGATTATTCAAGCTCCTTGTCAAGGAAGCCACCTTTATTAACATAGCAAGGAATAAACTGATACTTGGAAATCCATGGCAAGAAAAGACACAGGGAAATACATAATGCCTGAATCCCTTCTAGTAACTGTGTGTCAGGTCAAAGCCGTAACCACGCTCTCTTAAACAAAGGCAGTTTCTGTTTCCCAGCCTCAGCAGCACAGGATTTACCAGTTGTATGTTTGTGCTACTATTCATGGAGTGCTTGACAGCAGCTTTAATCCATGCTATCCATCTTATATGTCTCTACGCTACTTACTACTGCACTTTTTTCCCATCATTCTTGACAGTGAAAAGAAAAAATGTGTACATGAAGAGGATCTATTTCCATCTTGGGTGAATATTAGTAAGGATAATCTACGTCTCCAATCTTTGTTGCTTAGGTTTTTAAGATCTTAACACATCAGAAACAAAAGCCACTCAGTTACTAGTTTCATCCAGTATCTCCAGCGGCTGTAGAGTTCCTTTCTCTACCCCTGAATTTAAGGTCAAAGCACTGACTGAAGTAATGCAAAACGGGGCACGGTGAGCAGTTATCACAGCTCCCAGAGGTAAACAAACCGTGTCTTTTCCATAACATAGAGGACTCAGACCACTGATACCTCGAGCAGCCACTAACATTATAACAACTGTGTTCAGATTGTTGCAGATTAAAAACAAATCATGTAGCTCTTTTGGGCTATCCCACTATTGGGACTTTCGACAAATGTGAACAAAGTGGGAAAAAATAACAGCAGTTATTTATTGCACATTCAACCATGTTGATTGTCTTCAAGCACCAACTACTGCAGAGGGCAACTGATTTCTGATTCAGTCCTGCAATTTTTCATAGACTGTTTCCATGCCAAATGCTTAGGGCTGACGGCTCAACACAAGTGCTTCCTCCTGTGTAAGTCTTTCCTATACCTGTTGGACTCCAGTGGGGTCTAACCACTGTAATTTGTATTAAGCAACACAAACCAAAAAGAAAGGTTTAAACAAACTATTAGAAGATATTCCTACTCTATGTAATCTTGCCAGCAACAATTTTTAAACCATTCGCCTCCAGAAAAAGACAGTTTTGCAACAGCAAATATATTTAAAGTATAAGGGAACCATTTGATGTTTCCCAATATCTACCGCTTCATCTTGAACCCTGCAGCCAGTGGGAATTCACAACTTCAGTTATGAATGGAGGTTTCTGGGAGTTACTGGAATTTAAACAGTAAATAATACTAGTAAAATTTATCTCAATGAGACCAAATTTTTCCCCTACTTTTCACTTAAACTCACTTTAAAAAAGATATTCTAATATTTTGAAAATATTTTAATCTTCATTATTTTATTAATTCATTTTATAATACTTCTGCTGCCCTAACTCACTCTAAGCTTTCATGAAAATGTCACTATTTTTTCTACTTAATAAAGAAGTTTCTTTGTGTCACAAACCAGCAAATACTGTCATTCTAAACAACGGTTATAAAGCATCCCTCAAGATGTAGTATCACAAAAATTACTGAAAAGCATATTGCTTTATGAAAAAAGCTCTATGTACTATAATCGCTGTTAGTACAATAGCACAAAATTATTTTTTTCCCATTATGTATCAGAAGCCTGTCATCCTAGAAGTCATTCTGGCTCCCACACTGTAAATACACCTCAGTATTTCTATAAGCAATGCCAAAAAAATCAGCAAGTGCTCACTGACTTTTGCCAACAAAAGCATGACTCTTTGCACAAGAATTTTCTTGCCATTTATAAACAAAGACATTCTGAAAGTTCACACTTGTGATTGGCTATGGCAACTGATACACTCCACCATGAGATAAAGCAAACAGCAAAACAGTGATTTATTACAAGCAGTAACTATTTTACAATAACTCAATTTAAACATATAACATTTTTGTTTTAAAAAATTATTCCCGATTATACTTAAAATAATCCATTGCACTGAATGTTATATAATCTACACACCAGATATCCAGGAATTAACGAAAATTATATGAAAAATTACCCTGTAGCAGTACCAAGCAAGTAATGCCAGACTACAAAAACTGCGAAGTCACAAACCTCTAACATTAAAAGAGAACGCCAACTATTTTACAAAAAGGCAACTTTAATCTTAAAATCCTCATTGATATGGAATATTCTCAGTCATTTCTGACAAGACTTCTTCACCACCTACTTGCTCTTCAATCCCGTGACTGTTCACTGTCAGAACACATGACGGCGAATCTAATTGCTACAGCTAACTGCAAAATGCCCCGACAAACTGCTCTGGCGTTATCCCCCACCAGGTCATATGAGAACTTGATCACTTCACCTTTTTCCCACTGCCCTTGCTCTGGTGATCACCGTATGAGAACCACCAGAGGAAGGAGGGTCCGAGCTGGGTCAGCAGCAAGATTCCTCTCCAGCTATGCAACAGTCACAGTGTTTTCCTAAATACAGTAACTAGAGCTAATTTAAACAATTTTTAGTCTCTGTCTAAAGACTTCATATTGTAAGTTGCAACTTAATGTTCACCTAATTCTATTGAATTAGGTGAGAGAAGAATATTAACACTATTTTAGTTCTTAAATCTCAGTAACATGCAAGAAACAGGAACACTCCAAAACATGCTAAATATTCAGTCACTGATTCTTATTTGCTCAGGAAGCAGGAAGTTCACTAGGGGTTAATACATATTCTGCTCTATCTACTTAATTTTGTGTTGTTTTTTTGATACCCGCATGATTTTAATCTCTTATTAAAGCACAAGAATGCAGTGGATAACAAACTAAAAGAATGTCTTCATTTTATTCTACTTCTATGAATATAGAAACTGTTAACATTGCATATTCTTCACACAAAAAAGGAAGAAAGAAATGGTTGATTTTTCTGCAGCTAAAATCTGAGGTTTTATTCAGGTTTGTTTTGTTTTGTTTTGTTTTGTGTTGGTTATTTGGGGTGGATTTTTTTTTACATTTTTCTCAATCCTTGATCAATTTCCTATTAAACTCATCAGAAGATCACCTTACTAAAAATAAAGTAAAATTTTAGTAGAAAACCTCACAATTTGGCTTATGTAAATGCGTCACGCCAAATGACACTTCTTTGTACAACAACATTTAAGACACACACAGCGATTAAAGAAAACAATAAATAGTGCAGATTAGTGTAGTTATACAGAATACAGAAACTTCTAGTTTATAATAATTCTTTGCTGACTCCTAGGATCATGCTTAGTCTACAAAAATCCAAAGCAAATAAATAAAACTCCAGCTCCTGAACAAAATAATAAACTGACACAAAGTATACCCCATACTGTCACTATAAATACAACAAAATTAAAGTCTGTGATTTTTTTTTCTTCCTGTTTACTTTACAATGTGCAAGATAAACTTAGGTCACAGTTTTCCAAACTCACTGAGCAAATCAGTCACATACTTCCTATTAAATTCAGTGCAATTCATTTAGCCAAATCCCCTGGTCAACTTATGTTTTAAAAATTTGCCATTACAGCTAAATTCAGCTCTGAGAGATAAAGGAAATAACTAACCCACGAATCAGGTAATAACACTTATGAAAAGCCTTTAAAAAGTTTTGTCTTACCTCATTAAACCTTGTCACAAGGTCTTCTACAGCATTATGTTCACCATTGGGGGAAGAAAGAATAGTAGCAGATATGGAAGCTTTAATAGATGGCAGCTTGCTTTGACATTCAGCATTACCCAAATCCCTGGTTAAAAAGCAGAGGTAGTCAATGGGTAAGACTTTCCGGTAGAGCTCCTGCTCCTGCTCGGTCAGAATGCTGGCAACCTCCTCCGGGAACTGGATGAGGTGTTGCAGTTCCACCAGCTCTTTGCTGATACCAGCCACATTGGAGGGAAGGGCACTGGAGCCAGCCATAGATGTACACGCTTGACGTTCTAAAACAGAACAAATAAGAATTTACTAGGTTTCACCTTGAGCTGGGCCATGCAAAAGCAACACAACTTGTTCTTTTTGTTCTGTTAAACTGTTCACTAATTTATTCAGCAGTACATTATATCCTAACTACTTTATATTTAAACGACCTAATTCATTCTTTTAGTTGGGGTCTTTCTGTGTATGTCTATATCTGGTATTAGCTAGATAGCTGTATTGGGGCTTCTGAGATTGTTAAGCTGCCTGCCAAAACACGCTTGCTTCCTGACTTCTCCACATGCCTGCTTTGGTCACCTGCAGTCTTGTCAAAACTTCAAATATAAGGATCATCTCATAGGGTCTGGCTCTGTTCTGCCTCCATATTAGAGTCTGCAGTACAAAGGGGTTTGAGGCCTTAACTAGGGCACCAGGACTCTGCTGCCACAAGAAATAATGTATAACGATCACATAAAACCCACACGGGTCAGCATTTTTCTTCATATTCCTCTTGATATAGGATATAATCGATCTGAGATCACTGCATCGTGAAACTAAATGTCTAAAGTTACAAAACATTTTTCATTCCTTTGGGAAAATGCATATATTGGGGAGTATGCATGTTTTATCTGTTATTACAAGAGATTCATGGTGGTTTTATAATATCCTGGCAGTGATGTCCCTTGCAAAATAAAACTTTTCCTAAGAAGGAAGACGCCAAGCTTTGTAAGACCGTGTGGGAAGCCTGAAACATCAACATAATGATTCCAAAACAGCGAGTATTAGTCTTCCAACTAGATAGGTTTAGAATGGGTTCTCTGAACAATAATTTTTCAAGAATTACTTAAATGTATAAGCAATCATAATAGTATATTCTGTACTCTTCTTCCTTCACAGGAAAATTTCATAATTTTTGCATTGCTTCACAAAATAACTTCAGAGATTTTTTGCCAGCATAATGGAGGTATGCTCCACATCTAGCTTTTACTTCACTTTTTTTTTTTTAGTACCAATACGCTTTCATTTCATGGAGGGGGTAAATATGCTTTCTGTTCTCGAAAAGAAACCCAAGATCAGAATGACTGATTACAATTCACCCTCTTATACAAACACAAAACACACTGCATGAAGTTTCCCTTGATATATTCATTTTATGCAAACCATATCATCAATCAGCAGGAAGTTACACAGAAAGTTGCTTTTTCTTTATATATTCTCCTAAAAGCCAAAAAAATAAATTATAGCAGCACTTAATAAAGCCTTTGGGCTAACAGAACCTGTCAAGAAATTTCCAAATACCCAAGAGGCTTCTGAAAGAGTAAAGGAGTAAATGTTTCTGTATTTACACTAGCAAGGAAAAACGTAATAGACTTAATTTGCAACAAAATATATCCTGGTTTCATAGTGGAGAAAAGCTATAAACTCAAGGATAGTGCTATACAATATCTGCAGGTATCAAGAAATCTGTGTCACCAAAACTCCTGTAAAAAAGATCGGGGGGAAAAAAGACAGTTAAGAACACCATGTTGACATGCCAATCTTGTTTTGGGCAGCAGATCAAGTGCAGTGAGCTTCTGGGATTCCTTTCAGTCATGTTTGCTTTGATTCTACACGAGACTCCAATTCAGTTTTCCAAACTGTCACTGTCCCAACCCGTTTTATCTCAGAATGTGAAGGATATGGAAAGCATAACAGCTCTTCTCACCCAAGGACTTTCCTCGGAAATATGAGCTGCCCTGCCAGGCAGGAGAGGGCAGGAGCAGGCAAAATACAGCCTGTACCACCTCTCCTGTGCCTCACTGCTGAAACTGCGGGTACACACATTGTGTCTACATTGTCAATTTATTTTAGATCAGAATTGCACTTTTGAAGAGAATCTCCCAGATACCTTTCAAGTCTTGGAGCACACAAAGTGGATCCTTTTCAGATGAAACTGCACCAGAAGATGCTCTCCCAGAAGACAACTAACACAGCCCAACTGCTAACAAGCTGTGGCTGTTAGTAGCATTTGAGCCCTGGAGAGGACGCAGGCCAGGAAAGGACAGTTGGACCAAACAACACAGATCATGGCTCAGCTGTGGGTGATCACAGGGAGACAAGACAGCAAGTAGCAGGGACAACACCATGCCACAGAAATACTGGTGCTTTGCAAATTCAGTTTACTTGGTAACTCGTTATATACACCTTGTATCTGTCAACATAGAAGGAAAGGAAGGTGTAACTCTATAAGGATTGCCCAGTCAAGTAGCGACTGATTGAAGAGAAGTAACATGCAAGTGAAGATGAGCTGTTCCCTGATGTTGAAACTTGCTGTTGAGACTCAGCGGTGTGTTCTCAGTAATACACTTTCTCCATTAGAGTATCAACTACAAAGCCAGCCCACATTCACACTTCCAACAGATCTACAGTCCACATTGTCTAAGAAATTCAGCTTTGCTCAAAGACCTCAAAAACTGGCAAAGGTTGACACTGAATTTGCAATAGGCTAGAGCACTGTTTGTGATCCTATTGCACACTGCTTTGCCCGAGTATGATCAGCCTTCAGGTTCCACTTTTTACAGCCTCTCATATCTAAGAACAAGGCTCAACACACTAAAGTGACCAGAGATAGGAAGGTGGCTCCACAGTGTATTTCCAGACTGCCTGTAACCACTAGCAATCTCATTTGAATTTTATTTCACTAGACTGACTGACTTCTGATCAAGTCCAGAAGAAAGCTAATGCAGAGATTTTGAAAGCCTTTAATGAAATCATTATCTTCTGTAACGAAGGCTTCACAAGAAAGATTCATTCTAATAGAAAAATGAACCTATTAAAAATAAAATATTTTTGTGGAAGCTAAGGCAAGATGATTCAAGTTACAGGCTAAACAAGATCAGTCACTGGTATTGCTGAATTTGAAAGAAGATAGAAAATAAATATAACTTTTCCTGATTCAATAAAATGAATTTTAAACCAGCACTTCTCAACTTTCCATTAAACTGGAAGAATTAAACAAGTGCTGCATCTTTAACGTAAGAGACCACAAACAAGCTGCTGCAGCAAGAGTGCAGGTGATGTCCAAGGCAAGGTGCACAGGCCAAATAGAATAATAAAGATTCACAGCTCATGGCTAACGTATGGATATAAATACTGAAGAAGTGGAAATATTACTTATTTCTGTTGACCTATAAATATTTCTTTCATCCATAATTCACATCTTTGCGATTCTTGCTTGTTGACAAGATTTCACCTCTCCAGATTCTTATTTTTTATCCTTCCTTATTCCAGTCTTCTGGTTTTTATCACAGAAAATCCAGGATCCTCATTTTCAGCTTCACCACCCTTCATGATTTACACTGTGTACAAGTCTGCTTCTTTTTCTTTCTCTCTTTTTATTTGCCTGTACTAAACAATTATGTTTTTCTGGACTTTTTTTTTTTTTGTCTCTTTTTCATGTCTCATTTTTCATGGCAGGAACTGATCTGCACTTCCCCATTCATGCTATAAAACTCCCTAACTAGTCTCATCCACAAGTCCTCTAGCTTTGTGTTGTCATCTTATGTTCTTCAGGAAGTAGATCCTATCTTTCTGTGCTTCAAAGACCAGGTCCTTAGATTAACTTGCAGAATGGAATTGCTTTCAGGCCAAAATCACAGTAGGCTTTGTTAGAGTCAAGGATACAATCCTCATTAAATCAGCTGCTTCTGGAGTAAATGGTATTATTCTTTGTGCTCTACCACATCAAGTTAATGCTAAATCTAGCAGAAGAAAATGAGGACCCTAACTACTCATTTGCAAGTTGTCTGAAGCTGGAATTAATAGCTTTACTTATCCTTCTGATAAACAGCTGAAGCAGATAATCTTCTAAATAGCAAGCATGGCTTTTATTAATCAAAACAAGATAACCTCTGTCTAGCTTTAAAAAAAACAGGACTTGGGTTTACTTAATCATTGCTGATGCACATGGAAGCAAAAAGGTCTCATCTTCTCTAACAAAAGGCTAATCTACTGAAGAATGGGAGAAAAATACAGAATGCCTGTTTCAGCATATTACTCAGCCTAAGCTCGTCACAAACTTTAAAAACCATTTTCAAGAATTACTAATTTTTATTTTTAAAAAAACTTTCTGTAAAGTTTAGTAAGGAGTTCTCCTATCAACAGATTAACTTCAAATTAACTTAGCCTTTATGACTATAAAATTTAGAATTTCCATACATCTTGTATATATATACACACATATATATATATGTAGGTTCTAAAAAGTCCATTCTGAAAAAATAAACTTCAGGTATGTAAACATGTAAAAAATGTGCATGCATTTTTGTGTATCTATACAAAAAATATTAAAAGACAGTCTTGAAAAACTGTTCTGGTGTTTTTCCCTATTGAACCATATTACGTTTGTGCTGCTGCACTAGCAAGAAGTTGACTCAGTATTTTTTTAATATGAAGAACACGGAGTTCACTTTAAAGACAAACGCAAAGAAACTTTTATAAATAAAACCATGAAAAACACTGCTAGAACATTAGTGTTAATTACCTGCAATAATTCATAGAATTTTTCGACATTTGTATGTTCTATTAAATAGAGTAGTTATGTGATAAGTCATAATCATAAAATCAAAACTATCTGTACACTATCTGTACACTGTACATATTTCTTGTAAAGCTAAAATTAAAATGTGAGTATTTATTAAATTTTATTTCATTGTGGACATATAATTTATTAATACACAATATGATACAAATGCTGGGCTGCTGCCCTCAATTTTCTCTCAGCAAAAATTCAGCTGAAGACAGAAGGAAAATAAATACAGCCCCAACTGTAATCACAACAATGTCAAAAGTGTTAATGCTGCATAAAATTACAGTTGCCAACCATGCAATTTGTACTTTGATAAAATCACATTGCTTTCCATGTGAATTGTGACCAAGTAAGGACTGTGGTAGAGAATTACTTTCATCCCAACTCAAACACAACGTCTCTTACATCTGATACTTCTAGGAATGTGCGATGCACATGGGAGTACACCCAGGGAAAAGCCACCATATTTTTTAAATAAGCACAGTCTCAAAAGAGTACATGTGCCAAAACCATGGAAATTAACTTTCAACAAAGTTTGATGAATAGACAAATGAGTTAACTGAATTTGTGCATTCATTTTACTTCTAGGTTGCTTTTCTTTTTACACTTTGAGAAGAAAAAAAAAAAAAGAGAGAAGTATTCTCTCTATACATTCAAAAACCACCAGTTTGAAAGCAGTAAAGTAAAAACTGCAATCACTAAAGAAGTGCTCACTCTCTGGAAGGCTACTGGGGGAAGATCCTGTGACTATGACAAACTGGGTGCTAAAGCACAAACCAGATTTCAACAGCTGTAAAAGTAATTATTCAACCTATGGTAACATCTTATAACTCAGTTGTTTTTCTGACAACAGACTGCTTCCATGAAGTTATGCTACTGGGACTGAAATTACACAGTAATTACACTGCTGATATTAAAAGCAGACCATGGGAAAAAAAATCAAAAGAGAGTCACAGGTGAACAACTGTCAATATATAAAATACACACATATAACAGAGAAGTGTTCTTTTCAAAGAATAGGAAGAGTACAATAAAAACTCCCTCATACATAATATAAGTATGTAACATATGGCTGTTTAATTGAACACCAGGTTCAGATACAGATCAGCTTAACTGGGTTAGCATAGTTTTGCTGTCCCATGGATACAACATATCTTAGTATCACAATAACCAAACCAACACGCTTTTGTTAATTTCCTGTTCCTCTTCTGTATAATTAAAACCACCTCCATCTCTCTTTTAATGAACATGAATTCATTGTTATCGATTTTGACTGCAAACAACTCACTCCACTATCAAAGGGCCTCAGTGGGAAGCTTGCCACACAACAGGATCAAGTTCAAGTTTCATTTTACTGTAGAAACCAGTGAAATTAATAGATCCCATTTTTTCTTCAAATTAACTTATGAGTCAAGTAATCAAAGAATCAGAAGACGCACATGCTCTCTCCATATCCCTAAATCTAGCAAAATGAGTTACCTATTAAAACTGTGTATCAGTATGGATTATAAATTATTATTAATAGCAGGGGAGCTCTAAAGCCACAGGGTACTTGCACTAAATAAAACTGGAGTCCAGTATGACCTGAGTATCAGTAAGCAGAAGATAATACTGTGGGCAAAGGAAGATTCCCAGATGACAACTTGATGCAAAGATGATTAATATGGTCAAGGGCTATATGGAAAATAAACTTTTATTAGACCAAATAATATTACAGATACACTCTGGGTGCACAAGATTGTTTTCAGGTTTGGAACAGAAACAGTAAACTTCAGAGCTAGTATGAGAATACCTGCTTTGAGTTTAATTTGATCATGGTAATAGAGGGACATTGGAGAAGGTGATCTTCTCTGGTGGAGCAGCAGCACGTCATCACAATGGGCCAGGTGAAAAGAACAATAATTTCTACAGTACAAAGAAAAAAAAAAGGTAGAGATCTCCTCTAGAACAGAATTTTGCTAGAGATAGATCACTATGAATCTATAACACACAGATATTTCTGTTGAGGCTGAGTTTTTTTTGTTGAATAGAGTGTTGAAACCTCTAGAGAGGATTTTTTTTAAAGGCAGCAATCATACTAAGTTATTATTGAATTAAATAACAGTTACATACCACAAAATCCTGACTCATGAACTGACCAGCATAGTAGAATTCAGCAAACAGGAATATATAGAGTTCTAGTAACAACAAACACTTACTCCTAAAATCACTTCTTGCTGTAGGAAATGGCAAACAGTTCAGTTTTGAAAACCAGACTCTGAACTGTTTGCCCTTTATCTATTGCAATCACAGCATCAGTAAAATGAAATCCCAGGAAAAAAAATGGAAACTACTGTATAGTTAGAGATACAACCTGCCTATATATTTTCTGATTTCAAACAGATTAAAGTTGACTAAACAAATTACATTCGTATAAGGATAGTTGAGAAGTATAGGCATGGGAACTATATTTATTTTTTTTTAACCACAAAAGTTGTGTATAAACACACTTACAGGGCAAAACCTATGCACAGAGAAACATTCATTCAGATTTAAAACTGAGTTAAAGATCAACATGAAGAATTTGTTAACATGAACTTTAAATTAACAATCACATAGCAACTCTTACACTTTTAGAAGTTCTTACCCATAAGTATGAACTTGAAAACCCATGTAAACTCTGTTTGTGGTTGGATTCAGAAGATCCTGGTTGTAAACTATACACATGAGCACTAACATAATATATGGAAGGAATTTAAAGTATCACCATGATTTCATCACACCTGAGACTGCCATGCCGGCCTCCCATCATCCCCAGTTTACAGCTACACACTGCCCCGGGTCATTACATCTACGCTGCTGCTCAGATTTCTGGCAGTGTATCCCAGGGCTTTTACCACTCCACTAGCCTGAGTCATTCATGGAAATATTTTGCAGGGTACAAAAGAAGAACTTGGCTGCTTGTCTCTGAATTACCATATACTGTCAACACATTTAACTAACCATTTCCTGCTCTCTGTGCAGTTTGGCTGGTACTGGCGACAGCTGATAGAAACAATCACAGACCTGTCCATAATAAACGGATCCATTCATTTTGCTTCTGGCTGTATACTCACCAGGAAAAAAAATGCAAATAGTACCATTTTAACAGTAGTTTTGACTCTACAAAAATAATAGCAGATCTCAGAACAAAGTTTATCAAATTTGGTGCTGGTTTCCTAATTGCTTTCCATTTTGGGGCAACGGGCAAAGAGCTGGGACTGCATCCTCATGCACACACAGGATGACCAGCAATGCCTCCAGAACATCTGTGTAAGAATTGGTGTGATATTGTGGGTTAACCCCAGACAGCAAACATTTTTTATGCAGTGTCCTAACACACAACCCTGAGGCTAAGATGGTAGCAAATGGATACCTCAGCCACAAAGGGCACCTAGTGTTATGCAAGGCTTGGCTGAACATAGACATGTTCATAGACCTTAAGAAGAGATGAATCAGCAGTGTGTATTGCCAAAAGTCTGAAAAGATTCACCATCTACAGGTTTAGTCAGAAATCAGCCTTATTGCTTCCAGTCTGCACAGCTGGCAATAAGCACCCTGGGCCCTACTCTTTAGGGGACCTTCACTTATTGCTATAGTTCATTGAACTATATCCTGGTTTCAGAATCCTTGCCAGAAGAACGTTTAATTATAAGTTGGGTAGGCACACAGTGAGTGTCCTATTGGCTGGCTGAAAATTAGATTTCAAAAGCTGTTCGATACCAACATGCCATTTGTCTTGCTGTGGCATGCTGCAGCCCACACTGTGCAAGTGCAGACACAAGACTCTATTGCTTCAGAGGCAACTATCATCATGAAGGCTGGGTGAAGGAATTAAGGGAAGTAACAGCTAACTTGTAAATCTACACCTTTCTATCACAGTGTAAAAGATACGTGGAAAGGCTGTAAAGAGGTTAATATGACACCACCACACTTGCCATTGAACTATTCTCAGGTTATTTGTTACTTTCCTACAACAAAATCTCATCTAATTAATCCCCTCTTCTGCCAATCTTCTGGATGTGTTTTCAGAAATATTCCACTTTCATATTCATTTCATAAATCTTTCTGCTAAAGGTTGTCCAAGTGATCCTGGTCTATCAGAAGCTTGACTTGAGCAACACACCAGCAGGAGGATTCTCCCTGCAGGATCTGTATTCAAATACTTTTAAAATACTGGATACAAACACGGCACAGCACACAGAAGGTTAAGTTCAAATGATAAATAAACGTATATAGAAACTGCCAGATAAATTCCAGCACATAAGAAAAAAATGGTCAAAATGGAAGATTTATGAATTGACTTTGGAAGAGTGTTCTAGAAAAAGTACTGTACAATTCTCACTGCAAAATGAACAAGTAACTGCCTGAGTGAAAGCAGATCCCAAGCTTTAGCCTAACCCACAAAAACTGATACAAAGCATGTCGAAAATCAAAGCAGGGGTTTCTGTGCGCTGACGGAACAAAATCAAAACACATACAGCTTTGAGTTAATCCCTCAAAGGAGAAATATCCAGTAGCTAAACAGAGCACAAGAATCTCAGATCAGATTCCAATATTTTAGTATTTTGATCAAGGTTTTGATAAATTAAATTTATTTGGATTTTTTTTTCATTTACACAAAATAGAAATTAAGTAATTTTTCAGTTTTAAGAATAAAACAACTGTTATGAATCAATGAGAACGGAAGTTAAACAAAAATGTATTTTGAGAATACACATACACCTATGGAAAACAAGGAAGTTAAAAATAACATGTATATAAAGTTGGGTACCCCTTAAAGTTCATTATCTCGATTTTTCATATTTTACTCTTTTGTTAGGCAGTTTTTAAATTCAAAAGACCATACAAACTGTAGTTGCAGTAAAATATAGCATTCATTATGTAAATAACAGCAAAACTGAAACAACAGATATTTTCAATGTTTCAGAGCCCCAGTCTTGAAGTGTTCCTTTCTATCCTGAGGGCACTGATCTTCCACATCAGCAATCCCTGCATTGAGTTAATGATATGCTGCAGGGTCCTCCTTGGCTGCACAATTTTTAACAATTACCACAAAAGCAAATTGCTTTTCAGCTTTAAGATCCTCAGAAATATATTTTGTAACAAGCACTACCTTCCTTGCTTTGGTCTCACCCTGAAGTCTCATTACATGTGACAAGAGACCCTTTAGGACAGAGCGGGAAGAGGAGTCATAGAATCATAGAACATCCTGAGTTGGAAGGGACCCACAAGGATCATAGAGTCCGACTTCTGTCCCTGCATGTGACAACCTCAAAAGTCGCACCATGTGTCTGAGGGTGTTGTCCAATCACTTAGTGAACACTGTCAGGCTTGGGGCCCTGACTGCCTCCCTGGGAAGCCTGTTCCACCACCCTGGTCCAGCCTAAATCTCCCCTGGCATATCTTCCTGCCATTCCCTTGGGTCCTGTCATTGGTCACCAGAGAGAAGAGATCAGCACCTGCCAGTTCTCCTCCCCTTGTGAGGAAGCTGTAAACCATGATGAGGTCTCTTCTCAGTCTCCTCCAGGTTGAACAGACATAG
Source organism: Columba livia (assembly GCF_036013475.1). NCBI lineage: Eukaryota > Metazoa > Chordata > Aves > Columbiformes > Columbidae > Columba > Columba livia. The sequence continues at coordinate 20,704,538 of NC_088607.1, forward strand.
TGACTTTAGCCACACCTCATACAGGTTCCTCTCCAAACCCTTCACCAACTTTGTAGCCCCCTTTCTGGACACTCTCCAGTAGCTCTTTATCTTTTTTATCCTGTGGCGTCCAGAACTTCACACAATGCTCCAGGTGAGGCTGCACAAGTGCAGGGCAGAGCAGGACAATCACCTCCCTTGCCTGGCTGGCAATGCTGTGCTGGATGCACCCAGGACACAGTTGGCCCTCTTGGCTGCCAGGGACACTGTTGGCTCATGTTCAACTTGCCATCAGCCAGAACCCCCAGATCCCTCTCCACAGAGCTGCTTTCCAGCATCTCACCCCCCAGTCTGTATGTACAGCCAGGGTTGCTCTGTCCCAGGTGCAAAACCTGGCACTTGCCCTTGTTGAACTTCATGCTGTTGGGTGATCACCCAATTCTCCAAATTTGTCCAGGTCCCTCTGCAGAACCTCTCTGTCCTTGAGAGTGTCAACAGCTCCTCCCAGTTTTGTGTCATTGGCAAAATTCCTTAGCATTCCCTCAGGTCCCTCTGTCTAAGTCATTTAAGAAGACATTGAAGAGCGCTGTCCATGAGATGGATCCCTGCGGAATGCCGCTAGTGACTGGTCACCAGCCCGACATAACCCCATTTACTAGAACCTTTTGAGCCCAGCCCATCAGCCAACTGCTCACCCACTGTATTGTGTGTTTATCCAGCTGTGTGCTGGACATCTTGTGCAGAAGGATACTGTGAGAAACAGTATCAAAGGCTTTACTGAAATCCAAAAATATCACACTGACAGCTTGCCTTGGTCAACTAGGTGGGTAACCTTGTCACAGAAATAAATTAAGTTGGTCCAGCAAGACTTTCCTCTTATGAACCTGTGCTGGCTGGGACCAATAACTTTGTTGTCATTTAGATGTTTTTCAATAGCTCCCAGAATAATCTTCTCCTTAATTTTGCCAGGCACAAAGTGAGTCTGTGAGTGAGACTGACAGGCCTGTAGCTGCTGGGGTCATCCTTGCTGCCCTTCTTGAAGACTGGGACAACGTTTGGCAGCCTCCAGTCAACTGGGACCTCTCCAGATTCCCAAGAGCATTGAAAAATCATGGAGAGAGGTCTCGCTATGACATCATCAGCCAGCTCTCTAAGTACCCTTGGATGAATGCCATCAGGCCTCATTGACCTGTAGGGATCTCGCTGGAGTAGCAAATCCTGTACAACTTCCAGATTGATTGGGAGTTTATTGTTCTTGCAGCCATGGTTCTCTAGTCCAGAGCTCTGGGGCCCCAGAGCCCATCTTCAGTGTTAAAGACTGAGGCAAAGAAAGTATTAAATGTCTTGGCTTGTCTATGTCCCTGTTTATAAGGTGACCATGTTAATCAAGTAATGGGTCCATGTTATTTTTGGCTTGCTGTTTGTTATTAACATATTTAAAAAAGCCCTTTTTATTGTTCCTCACAGTACTGGCCATCTTCAACTTTAATTGAGCTTTGGCCACAAGAATTTCTTCCCTACAGTGGCAAGCAGCATCTCTGTAGTCCTCTCATGATGTGTGACCTTGCTTCCACTGACCATATATTTCCTTTGTTGCCATAGTTCAAGAAGGAGATCCCTGCTTAGCCAAGCCAGCTTTTTGCCTCACCTGCTTGACTTTAGACCTTTTGGAATGTCTGTTCCCATCTTGTCCAGTTACTCAAGTACTGCAGAGAACAGGAATGCCTAAATTCAAGGAACTATTTAATGAAAACTGCCTGCCTTTGGAAAACAACCATTAAATATAGCCCTACTTGGCTTATGAAGTTTCCACTCTGTTTCTACTAGCTGTCTCAATTAATTTTATTTCAATAGTAATGATTTAACCCTGCTGACACAAAACACGTGAACTAGTAAGCTGTCTGTTGAAATTCACTGATGGCCTCAAAAGCTGTTCTAAAGAATTCATCTACCTCAGTGGAAGCAGTGGAAGCACTGTTATGCTTAATAAAGCTGTGAAGTCCATGAAAGAATCTATAGTCCTGAGACAGCAAAAATATCATGTAGCTTAATGAAAATCACTCAGCACAACAACAAGAACTGCCAAGAAGTCAAAGCTGAGAAGATTTTCTTTCTTTCCTTCAGATGAATTTAAATTACAGAATGGAGAGCCTGTATGATTTAGCCTTAGAACTGAAATCAGTTAAGTGACTCAGGAGTTTACGCCATGAAGGGATCAGTGGAATACAGCAGACTGCAGCAAACAAGGCACACATATGTCTGGAAGCCAAAAGAAGTAAAACAACAGACTACACAAAATTTTAGATCAATGTAAACGTCATAATAGAGATTTCAACATCTACGACTTGCCTCAATATCACTTCTTCCTACCTCAAACAAAAATGTTTTAAATAATTATTTATCCATACAAGCTTTTTTACAGCCTCACTAGTGAACTACTATAGTTGTGCTAGACTAAATCCTGCTACAAGCAATTATTTTCTATAATTGTTTCTGTTTACTTCATTTCATCTGGGAATTAGCGTAAGCTAAATTAACAAAGACACAGTTATACAAGATTGTGTTCAAGCAAACAGAGCATAGCTATATGTATTACACTGTTGCAGCTAGTTATCTTTTAAAAATGGAAGTATTTATTCCACTTGGTTTTCACAGTATTAATACACTTACTACATAAAAGCTCTTCTAAACAGTCACAAGACCTTTTAATGAATTCTGTCTTTGTTGTTAGCTTTAGCAGATTATACTAGAAAAAGTGTTTGCAGCCCTTATCTAACATGAAAACTTTCAAAACTAATGATTTTGCTGTCCAAAAACAAGCTCAAAATTAGTACCTTCTGAGATGACGTCCTCAGATTTTAAGATATCTCCCTTAATCTGGAAGTTTCAAATGCAACTAATTGTTTCTTTAAAATGACACAGTAAAAATTAACCATTCTCTTTCTTTCCCTTTCTTGTGGTGCCACTGCTGCTTGTACTGTGGTTAAGGTTTAAAGTGGAATTGGGGCCAACTTTGTCCACAATATTTTTCACATAGTAAGAAAACAAAACAACTAGAAACATAACACACAACAGCTTTTCCATGAACAGGGCTGGACTAAATGACTGGCACAGTCCCTTCCACCCAGATGACTCCATTATTTTTATGTGGCAGTTTAGCATTTTGCCTCACTTTTAAGTATCACTTTAACAGTGAAGCAAAAAGTGGTCACATTAGTGTACACATTTTAGATCCATTGGAAATAGAAAGTATTCTCAATGTAAGAAATGCAGATCCTGTGTATGGAATGGAGTTCTGCTTTCCTAAAGGCCATGGCTCTGAAAAAATAAGAAGAGACACTAAAACCAAATGTTTTTAAGGAGTTGGGGGTGGCAGAAAAGGAGATGCCAGAAACACATTTTTTCAATGTTTTTAAAGAAGAGACAAACCACAGTGTGTGCAGAAGAATGCTATAAAATTATTCCACACTTGAATAGTGAGACCTAGAGGAAGAGATATAGATCAGAAATGCATAACTTTAGGTAAATAAAGTGAGAATTGAGAGTAGACTTCACTGTAGTAAATTTGTAAGCACCTCCAACTGGGAAAATAGGTCAGTTTTTAAATACTTTAACCCAGCAGAAAGAAGGCATAGCAAGAACAAGCAGTTGGTCCTTGATGACAGTCAAACTCAAACTAGAAATAAGTTGGCCACCTTTGCGAGTGTCACTGAACACTGGAAAAAGCTGGACACACGGATCATAGTTCTAAGGCATCCTCCAAAGGCTGTACAGTAGCACTGCTGCCTTTCAACTCCAGAGCTTAAAATGTAAGACAATTTGGTTTAAGTAAATGACATCTTAAAAGGATGTCAGACTATAGCTAGTGATCTCCATTGACACTGGGCTTTGCATTTCTATAAGCTGTCTTACTTTCCCAAACTACATGCTCTTATTGCCCTCCTGTCTTAAAATTTGATGTGCCAATGTCCCTGCAATCACTAATGGGTTTTTTTCATTTGTTGTTGTTTTGCTGTTGGTTGGGGTATTTTGTGGGTTTTGTTATTGTATTTTAATCTCAAGCTTTCCCTTTCCTGTAAGACCTCTTTCTGAAATTAGTCCCTCTCTATTAAGTCAGCCAACACCACTTGTGTCCATTTTCTTCAAGTGACACAAGAAGTCCTTGAGTTTAACCAGACCCATCTGTCAAATCACCCTTCTATCACAATACCTACGGTGAGGTGTTTGCTGTTTGGATCCATTTATTGTTCCACTCCCAGCAGACATAAAATACTTTCTCCTGTACTGTGGTAATTATTATTTATCTAAACGTTATAATTTATCTCCTGAACTTTTCTCCATAGAAAGTGCACAAAGTTGGACAGTCAGCAATGAAAATACTGAGAGGAATACTCCCTGGCTTTTACATACAACTTATTTATTTTTGCCTCCCAGTAAAACAACAAACATTACCACAACATGGTGTATTTAACCAACAGACAGCTCGTGACGCACTGTGACCAACAAATGCTTTTTTGCAGGCTGCTTCTCACCAGTCCTCCCATGCTGACATAAAAAGTGATATAATCTTCTGCCCAATAGGATCAGAAAACTGTTACTTTTGTGACTCCATTGTTTTTTTTATTGTAGCTATGACTGAAAAAAAAAATATTAAAGTACTAACATTCTACCATCATTAAACTGTTTGTTAAAGCAGTTGTAACTCCCATTCATTGTGGCAGCAAGTAACAGAACAAGGGCAATTTTGTTTACCCTTTTAAAAAATGTAGTGAGTTTCCAAACCATGCAAATATTGCGGTTTTGTTTTGTGACACCCAGCGTGCTTGCAGTTCTTCGACTTTCAATCATATGAGAAAGAGATTAAATATGCAGGAATGTGGTAGTCTGGAAGAGTCTGCTCTAAGTCAAAATGTAAAACTACAGTTTTCAGGCTTTTTGTGCATACAGGAATTTAAAATATATTTTAGTTTTCTCTTGTTATCTTTTTAAAAGCAATTCACTCTATAAATGGTTATAGAAAATTCCTGAAGTTTTTTCCTCCCAAACACTAAGCTTGCATGCAAAATCCTACCACCATCTTTGAGACAACCAGTACCTGAAGCCAGCAACTCTTTTGTGTTCCACTCACACACTTGAATGGTTTATTGACAGCTTTTAGCAGGTTTTATTATTCACAAATCCTTTACCTACAAGGTAGACAAAAACTAGATGATTTCTTTTGATCCCTTCCACTTCATGGCAGTTACAGAACAGCATATGACTAAGATCTGAAACCTAGAAGAAAATTCTACTTTTAATGTTTGTTTTCTCTCTCAAATTGAAGACACTATTAACCTTAAATAATAACAAAACTATTTCATGGTATTTTAATGTATGACACTACAAATAAGTTCATAAAACCTTAACTTTTCTCAGTCAAGAAAGTGCCTACACTGACACAAAACCAGAACTAATTTCTATGATGTAACTCCTCTCAGCAAATACTGTAAAATCACACATACTGACACACACATCTGACCACACTAGATATTTTTTATCTTTTAACGTTCAAATTAGTTACTGTATTGTTTTCTTAGCTTGAATCATTAATGCCATAATGGTTTATTATGGATTTTGTTAACACTATTTTTATTTAATTGATTCACTAATAAAAGTGAAATTTTTAAGATCTCTAAAAAGATCTATCAAGTCTTCAACCTACAAGTTCCAGCATGACCTCGTGCAGCTCAGGATGAAAATAACCTTGGACATTTGGCACATTATGCCCTCCTGAGATTTGCAGAACTTGCAATACAGTTCCAGTGGCTACAGTTCCATACCTGGAGGTAGTAGGAAATGATAGTATTACCCACAAATATTCTACAGAACAAAGAATGGTCAAAAGAAAAAAACAAAAACCCATGTAGTTTAACAGCTATAGCTATTCCTAAAGCTATTTTCAGGATCAAGGCCTGAAGACTAATAGTGTTTCCAATCCAAATTCTTCTGAATTCAAATCTGAAACTTCTGGAAACTTGTTAGAGGAGCAATTTATTTTTAAAAAATCTTATAAGAATGTTTAGAAAAGGTCATACATATTCATGTTACTTCAGTCCCTACTCCACATTAATAAGGAAAATGGTAAAAGAAATCTTTGTTCAATTTCGTCGCAGAGCTTTGCAATGTAATTCTGAACAAGTAAAGATAGGTGAAGAGTTCAGATCAAATCTTCTCCAAACCTAACAGCAACATATTGAAAGGCATTCAAAACTATAGATTTTCCAGATCAAGATTTCTTTTCCTCCTGCAAAGAAAAATGTTCTCAGAAGATAACCATATTGCTGCAGGCAAAAAGGGTAAGTCAAAAAGTGCTTTGCTCCAAAATATCAGAGGAAAGAGACACTGAAACGGTCATTGAGGGGGGGAGAGCAGAGACCTAACGCAACAGCATCAGACCTGTCCCCTTTCTAGAAGGTCTGAACACTTCATAAAGAAAGCTTAAAACATGTATGAAATCTGTTGTACCAAGTCCATGGGAAATTAAAGATAAAAAGTTTAACTGCTGTGCAAAAACCTTAGGAGTAATTAAAGGTACTTTTCGCATTACATCATATTTCTAGTTCTTTTATTGTTGCCTAGTCTTTTGCAGGCAAAATATTTTCCATTTGCACTTGATAAATCTCACTGGTAATTTACTTACTTCAGAATTATTAAAATGTGTAGAAATGCATTTTTATGCATAACTATTTCCAAAGTGAGCACTTAGACATTAGAAAACTACGTCAATATGAAGCCCCTTAAAAGAAAACTAAACAAATTATGCTGTAACAAAAATTCTTGTATCAGCTTATTTTCTACAAAAAGCCTGCATCATTCTAGCTCAAATCAAAGCTAAAACATCACAAATCAGCAATCAAAGGAAGGGTCTGAGCTGAATTTATAATTTTAATATTTCTAAAATTAACTAATAGAATTTTCTTTCCATTTCTTGTAATCCAACTAGGTATCATATATTCATTATCACCGACTGAATAAAGGGATTTAAAAACCCCAAGATTTTGCAATTAATACAGATAGACTTAGTATTAGGGCTTTTTTTTTTTTTTTCCTAAGTCTCTGAGGTGAAAATAAAGGTGTTGATAACCAATACAATCTTTCTATTGCAATGGGATACCATCTCTTTGAATGCTGAGTGTTTGTCAGAGTCTTTAGCTAACAGCCAGATTAGGGAAATCGGAGGGTTAGCAGATGAAAGACATTCCTTTCACAGAGCAAAATTTTATGAACATTAATTCAAGTTACATGTCCCAGTTTACAAAAAAAAAAAATGTAAATACAGATGTTTCTTTATGACCAGTCAGTAACAAAACATTTCTTTTACATGCTGCTATGCACTCACATCATTCAGAAGGGGGAAAAAAACCAAATTACTTAAGCATCCACAAAACACAAACTGGTTACAAGTTATGAACTTGTATACTGAATATTCAAAAACAAAAGCTTGCTAAAGAAAAAAAACAGAAGTGGATTTATATTCAAAAATATGCTACTAATTCGTAGCATTTCAGTAATACATAAACTTCAGGGAAGAAAAAAATATTACCTAGTTCTATTACTTTAAAAAACTTCTATTATATCTGACATTCATATTTTGTCCAGCATTTTTTGTAAATCACTTATATTTGTAGAATACGAAACAAAGGCTCAAATCATAATTTCATATCAAAATAGCTGCTATGTGAACTGCAAAGTATACTTAAATTACTTATAAATATTTATATTCCATTCCATTTCCAACAACTTTAAACACAAAATACAGACTTAAGACTGAGAGAGGGCTTTAAATTCCTACTGTTTATATTAAATCCCTACTTCATTTTCCACCTAGCAATAGTTTTAAGTATCTTTAAAGCATCGTTATTAAATGCAGACGTTATAGATCCAACATTAGATTAGAAATCTACTACCAAATCTACTTCTAACTCTGGAAATAAAACTATCACTTTGTTTAAACCACCTACAGATAATCAGAACTGTGTACTATGAGCCATAGAAACGCAAATCTTACCAGCAATCGTGTCTTCCATGGAATCTTAGATTCCTCCTAAAATGCCAGAAGAGCAGGTACTCCCAGAAAGTCTGCTCGCTGCACTTGTCCAAACTAACAGTCAGGCAACAGCTGCTCAGTTTAAAGCTACAAACTGTGGCAAAATGCATAACTGACATGCCTTGTGTAAGCCATGAAGAAGACGTGCATTTGGCTGGCTCGCTGAAAGGTCAGGTTACCCACCTCCCCAGATAAAAGTTGAAACACTAGGATTCGAATGGAAGGAAGTTTAGAAATTAAGGATGAGCATACATCCTGCTAAGACTAAAAGCATTTTATTTTGACAGCAGAATTACAAACAAGCATGATTTAAATTCTGCTGGATTTTTGTCTTTAAATATATTAAGAAATAAGCTAGCCTAGACCCATGCTTTTGTACAAGTTATATTTATATCAGTGTTGTTTAAAAAGGCCAAAAGCAATAAACCGAGTTAGTTTTGTTTTAGGAAACTTCAGCTGAAGCATTACAAAAACCGCGACATGGATTTCTTTATTAGCAAATGCCCTACCTTTACAGCTATTCTGCACTCTGCTCTAGAGTCCCTAATAAAAGGCAAGAGCATTAGTTTTTATGGGACAAAAGGGTATGACTTAGCCAACAATTCAAAAAAGTTTCTTTGAGAGGCAAAGAAGAAGAAAACCTTCCCGAGGCTTCCAGAACTGTGATTAACTGTAAAGACACTACAAGTAGAGGGACCTAGACAGCACAGCCTTTCAGGCTGCATCTATGTTAATGAACTACATGGACACCAAAACTCTGCCCTGATCCCACCAGCTGTTAATATCAGGTTCTGGCATTTTTATCACTTCTTTTCTTCATTCAGACCTTAGCCTTGTCTACTCACAGTTTACATCACTATTATAAGCAGCAGGACTACATCAGTGAAAAGTTAGTTATGAAATTTGCTTGAGTACACAAGGCTGAAAAACAAAACACTACCACAAGAAGCCTTTCTCCATTTCCCCAGGAAGCCTGAGAGCACGATCCGTGCAGAACTGGAATGTGAGTGGTACACTTAGAGTCACTTTGTTTATACGGTGAATATACGTCTTGTCTGAAAATCCTCTACCGGAGGAACCATCACGGAATCTGGCCAACGCACCATTCATTATTCCTTCATTGACAATACTAACATATTCTTTCGTAATTGGAAGAATGACAATTTAGTGTTGTTTCCAACTTCCAGCTGAAAACTGGCACACTTAAGATTTCTGAAGAATTCATGTTAAATATGACAATATAAGGACCACCATGGTATCAATTTTATTTATGCTACCTCCTTACAAAAATACAAAATAGTACATTAGATTAAACATTTCTGATCAGTACAGGGTCCATAGTAAAGAATTTCTCACTAATAAAAGCAAATATTTGAAAATCTAAAGAGAAAATTGAGAATGTTTTTGATTCTATGAAGAAAATTGTCCAGTACGTTTTAGAATTTAATAAAAAAAAAAAATTGAGCCTGGTTATAAATAAGAGTATTATCCTATAAAAGTTGACTTTCTTCTAATTTGTTTCCTAGAAACAAAACTTCAAGGGAATCTTTAGAGATGACTCGAGTCATCTTGAAGTCCTCAGATTTTTTTTTTTGGCTTCTGATTGACATGCTAACATAAACATAACAAAAAAGTTCCATTCTACACTTTAAAAGTTCCCATGGACATTACTTTTACAAGGCCCATTCAAACAAATGTTTAGACTTTTAAGACAATAAACAATGACAAGCAGTTTAGAGATTGAACCCCTTTTTTTTTTTCCTGAAGACTAATTACTCTTCATAAAAAAAATAAGTTTTATTTTAAAACTAACATTACTTTGCACAAACTTCTCATCTCTCAACTGCAGACATTAGTACATTCTTCTTCCCTTCCTCACAGCAAAGCTCTAATAGCAGAGTCAGATTCATTCTATGAGTTTAAACTTGTTTTTTTCTGCTGGTGGAAAAAACTACCAACAAAAATATTGCTGTCAGTAGAGGCTCAGCTACACAAGTTAAGGGATCATCAGTGTACCAAACTGCCACATAATCCTATTGGAACTAAAATCTATATAAAGCCATCTGAAACTCAGTTCCGTGTTCTGCTTCTTGATTGCTTAGCGCTCTATACATTAGTTAGAATATCTAGGTCACATTATATAAACATGTCCCTTCCTGTACCATGAGTATGATACCTCTTCTGCCCAAAGGAGTGATTTTGCAGATGAAAATGTTTTGTTTTGTTTTACTTAGATTACTTAGTTAACTTCAATCTACTGCCTGGATCAATTAGGTGTCTTTTCATCTTGCAGCACCATACAGCACCATGAAGCATCTTTTCACCTTACTGCACTCAGAAAGAGGACTACAAGGATGAGACAAGCTCTGCTGGCAGAGCTTAATTCCTGGTGCCTACAACGAATTAAACACATTGGATTAAAGGAAGCCTTGATCTGTGCTTCCTGCCATGTCACTCTTAATTCTGCCCCTGACCAGGTGACCTGCACTTGTTCCTGGTCCTCCTGACCTACGTCCTGGAGCTAAACAAGTAGCATGAAATCCTCGCTTTCCTGATTCACACCCTTGCGTCAGGCCACATTATTTACTTACTGTCTATCTCCTGGATTTGATTTCTTCTCCTAGAGTTCATTGCCTTACCCATCGTCTTATCTTAGATTCTCAACCTGAGACACATTTCATATTTTCATGTCTTAATCTCAGCTCATTTGTCTTTATCCCTTACTCCAGTTGGTCTTAAACTTTGGGTCCAAACACACATAGACTAGCTAAATCATGTTAGGCTTTCTAAATGCATACATAAATCTTATTATTGCCCACGACTCTGACATATAGCTGTCAGAAAATTGCCCCAGCTTCAGGGATCCTGGAATTTCCCCAATATTGTAACAATAAGCCTTGTGCAAAGGGAATAAGAAAGGGAAGCGGGAAAAAATCAGACACTTGGGTCGTGTTTGCTACCTAATCTTTGCTGCTGGCAAAGTCTCATAACAGAAGAAGGGTAACCTCTGACTGCTGAGGGATGAACGAAGTAGGTTTTCTTAAGGTCAATATAGTCTGCCTCCATTTTATGACAAATTAGTTTCCTTCTATTCTTTGTCAAATATTGTTGTCTGTTTAACAAGATCTGAGTGAGCTGTCTCTGGAAGGTGAAAAGTGAACAAGGATGTAGTCTAATTTCTGTCACTTAAGAAAGTGGCATCAGGCTTTAATAGCTTTGAAAGATGCAAAAGTGAAAAGAATACCGACACAAAATGTTTGCAGTCTGCTCCATCCTCAGACACCTTTTCACTTCATTTTTGTTTTTCTTAGATTACAAAGCCATAGTTATCCTTGTGAGGGGGGAGGGAGAGGCAGAGGAGGAAGGGTATAAAAGTTTCTTTCCAACAATGACTCTTAATACAAAGCACACATTTTCACATACTCTAGTTCCTTCTTTAGGATGAAAAAAAAAAAAAGCAAACCATTTTTTTTCCACATTCTGCATAAAAATGTCAGCACCACATAAACTGTGACAATGACTGCGTCTTCAAATATGATTCCAGTGAAAGCTCTGGCCCATTCACAACTATGAACAACTTTCTGTAACAATCCATTTGTGAGAAACAGAACAGGCTGAGAAGCAGGATTTCCTTTCTACGGGAAGAAATCTGGTTTCAATCCAAATCCCATTGAAAGACACTCTCATAACTTCTTACTAACCAGAAATTTTGAGTCACATACGGAGGTGCTAACAGTGCAGCTGAAAAGTCTTCAGCATTCATACGTGAAAATTAAGTTCTCTGTAGTGACAAAGATGCTGACAAGGATGTGAATGTAACTGACCGGCTGTGGGAACTCTAGGCATCTGTGTTTCCCGGGAGTCCACTCTCAGACTGTCCCTGTGCTACTGGGACCTGAATCGCAGCTCCTCAGTCGGGAGCCTCACATCCCTGTGAGCCATCTGAGAGCAGGGCTTGCAGGCTCGCTGCTCCAGACCTGAGAGATAAGTCTCCTACAGAGCAAGCCCTACATGAGTAAAGACTCTCAGTCTCAGATCCACATGACTGGGAATTCTGGCTTTGGAGGTCTAAGCGTGTTTGCCAGCTTCCTCTGGAACTTACCACACTGGCAGCTGATCTGCCTGCAAGACCATCCTAGCCCTGGGGACTCAGAGCATCCTTAGCTACTGAACAAAACCTTAGAACAGTATTTCCTGGAGCTGGACTAGTTGTGACTGTAAGGTTTGCAGCTCAGGTCACTAAATAACTCCTGAAGGACTGAACTAAAAGAATTCACAATGTGAATAGTGCTAGGGAGACATAAAACCAGAAGCCTATCCCAGCATTAGGGACTCTGTGTTTGCAGAATCCCTATATCTGGGGCAGATACTCCATAAAATCCCTAACTACAGCACACACAAGGGTTTTGAGAAGTCTTCCTTTTAAATAATGAATGACACTCCCCATTAAAGTAATGGGCTCCTCTTTAAACAGATTATGCAAGAGAGTGCTGAACTTTATCTCCAGGAATTGCAAACATTTTGAAAGAAAAGTAGTGGAATGTTGTCTGATCCAGAAGAGGTCCTGCAAACACAAATCCAACAGCCCTTGAGATCTTCTCAAGACTGGCTGATACAGACTGGTTTTAATAAACAAATTCACTTCTACTTTTGAAGCTTTTTAAGAACAGTCTTGAAAATCATTCCAAGTGCAGTAATAATTACTCTTGAAGTTAAAAGCCATCTAAATTGTGTCCACAGTTTCATGTCTGTACTGAAGTTTAACTTGTAGCAAAGCTAAGGAATAGTTTTATCTGGTGGAAGATACACATCTACATGACATGGACCTTGATCATGTTACAGATGTCTTTGGCACAAGACTGGATATACTGCAATATAATCTGTATGTGGGCTGCCCAGTAGAGCAATTCAGAAATCATGAAGTGTGGAATTCAGCAGTCCACCCACTCTGTGATCCCAGTGCGTCAGCTTTTCACAGTTTTCAAGACTGAAGTTATTAGTCTGAGCTGTGACTTTCTAAACAGCTTGTGACTTTCTTACCAGAAGAACTTCATTCTTCCTCATGCTGGTGTAACTAGTGATAACGCAAGTGCACAAAACAGTTGTGATTTTTCTTAATTGGTCAGAGAAAGGAAGAGTTTCGAGTACTTTCCCTGAGAGTCTCTCACCTCTGTAAAAAGCATCTATTCCCAGTCTGAATAGTAAAGGTACATACACTGTGTTCCATGTGCTATGAGGGCTTCAAGTGACTAGATGAGAGGGTAGAAGAGGAGGTTTATGCTCTGCTGGCTCTTTTAACTGTTTTGGACAAGGTTTGACAGTAAGTCATCATGTTCTAGACAAAAAATAGGGACACTTTTGTACATTTTCACAATTAAAAACCCAGACAGTAAAAAGCTTGTGTGAGTGAAGCACTTTGGTGCAATTCTGAGTACCACTGAGTTAACAAAAAAAAGGGGACTAAAATGTGGAAAAGTGGTTCCCACAAAGCCAGAAGGCATGAGGAGAAGCAACACGTCTCTATACCTGCTGCCCAGTCACATGCCCATTAAGTAATATTTTACAGTTCACAGTCACATGTCTAACAACATGACTACATTGAGCCTATAAATGAACTCCATAATAAACCACTCATGATTAGCTAATGTACGATAATTATTTTTACAATACCTTTCAGGTTCAGATGGAAACTGATTCTTAAGAGAGCTATCACCCTCACTGAAAAAATTGCATAGGTGTGTTACTCAACTTTTCCCTTCAGTACAGTCACACATCTGTTAGTTTTTACTTCCTCCAGTGGGACACATTTCTGTGACAGCACAAGAACTTCCAAAAGAACAAAGGAGATAGACAATATTTCCTGGCCCTAAAAAGAAGGCTTGACCAAGCTGTTTCCTAATTTGGAACAGAAAGAACTATACTTATTTTTAAAAAAATGTTTTAAAAGCCAGTAAACTGAAGCCTTTAATTTTATGTTTATTTGCAAGATAACTCTTTTGAGCTAAACCTTGTTCCATATACACTATTAAAAGACCTTTTCCTTCAAAATCATTTGTCACTGGTAATTTTAGAGTAAGATGCATATAGAACCCCCCTAACTCCCAAATATTTTACAAAATTAAACTATTAGCCATTTAATCCATATTTTTGAATAAAATAAAAATAGTCCTCTTGCACTTAAGAATATATTTGCATAATACCTGCAAAAAGGTAATGATATGTTTAATTAAAATACATGACAATGTATACAGGCATGAAAAACTAAAATATTAATCACATCATGTTTTAAACACAAAGTATTTTGTTTTGTAATAGGTAAATATTTGGAACTGAAATCCATAATAGATATAAAAATCTCTAAGGCAATTTAGAGATCTCTAACTTAGGACATGATTTGACAAAATGAAGCTCTCAGTGGCAACACTAGGACAAGGTGAGTTCATAGCTTATTGTTCCCCTCTTTTACAGGATTTTTTGAAGTGAAATCAGTTTCTAGGAACACAGGAAGGAGAGAGAGGTAATTAAAGTTGATGCTGGGAATGCCACTTACCATTGGTTCAGAGCCTCAGATGTGTAAACTTTTATTCTAATATGCAAAAGTATTTGTCATTGTCTAACACTGTAAGTAGTAACATGCAATATAGCAAGTCTTCAATAGCACCTTTATGCAGCACATCTTTACAAAATAAAGATCTGTTGAACTGTATCCACCACAAAGAATATTTTACTATAATTATTTCATGATCATTAACCACTTCTTTCAGCTTTTCTTTACAATGATTTTAGGTATCACAAAATTTATAGGACAAATTTCTGAATGGCAGAGCAGTAACTAGATAGTTCAAGAATTCTTTTATTTATGTACACAAAATGTTGCAACTACTTTTGAAAATATATTAAAATAAATATATAATTTTATGTTTTCATAATGCATTCTAGTTCCACCTATATCAGTCCTATTGGTGTTCACTTTTTCATTTGTTTGTGGTTCCTTTTATTTATTTCAAGTAATCAATATAATTGCTACCTTTGGGCATCCCTACGTCTGTATAGTGAAGTATGGTGCAATGATGCTCATACTACCTCCACTTTAGTCTAGTGCTACCACAAGAAAGAGTCATATTCTGAAGGATTATTATCTGGGGCTGCCTAGATTGCTTTCAAACCAACCACTATAGGGGATTTCCCTGCACCAGGAGAATACCCCAGTGTAGGTCTGAATGAGTCAGCAACAGGTCAAGTGCACTGCACTATCCTGCACAAACCAGGCGTTCATGATTTCCTCCTTTCAGAAAGAAACGAACATCACATCAGTGCCTGCTTGAACTTCCATCAGGACCTTCATGCTTGGACCTTTGCCTGGATTATGATATATTCCTACAAATCCTTTCTCAAGTGGAGTTTTAAATGAAAAACTGTAAGACATGTTCTACTAATAAATAAATAAATAAATAGATAGATAGATGCAAAGATCTGAGAATCCATGCTTTAATATTTTATGGGAGCAAGCCAACACTTGAAAAATCTGTCTTGTCACAATTTGTGAAACACAGTAACATTTGCTATTCTTGATCAAAACAGTAAAAACAAAATCAGAGAAGGGGTCTTCCCTCTGTTCTTCAACAGGCTGAGCAACATGTGGAAACACTTCCTGAAAAGACATAATCTTAATTTCCTGTCGCTGATATTAATTCAGGGCACTGCACAGCACTGACACTGCTACATGGGCACTCACAACCTCTGACTGTCAGAGCAAACATTTATTTTCATCTCCCTGTAATATACAATGCTCTTAACTTAGATATACTGCTATCTTGTTTGAAAAAGCTTTGTAGGGCCAGGATGAAACAACAGTTTGAACCATTTCTGGAGAGCTATACAGCACAAGTGCTGATGGAAATAGCACCTTCACTATTGTGCTGGTTTTGGCTGGGTCAGAGTTAATTTTCTTCATAGTAGCTCACATAGTGCTATGTTTTGGATTTGTGACCAAAACAGTGTTGATAACACAGGGATGTTTCAGTTACTGCTGGACAGTGCTTACACAGTGTCAGGACTTGCCTGGTTCCCATGCCGCTCTGCCAGCAAGTGCGCTGAGGGTGCAGAGAAGTTGGGAAGCAACACAGGCAGGACAGCTGACCCCAACCAACCAAGGGTGTTCCACACCATGTAACATCATGCTCAGCATATAAAGAAGGTGAGGGAAAGAGAAGGAAGGGTGTACATTCAGAGTTACTGCGTTTGTCTTCCCAAGCAACCATTAAGTGTGATGGAGCCCTACTTTCCTGGACAGGGCTAAACACCTGCCTGCCCATGGGAAGCAGTGAACGAATTCCTTGTTTTGCTTTGTTTGTGCTCACGGCTTTTGCTTTATTTATTAAACTGTCCACGAATTTTCGTACCAATTCACTCCCCCATCCCACTGCAGCAGATTAAGTGAGCAGCAGCATGGTACTTAGCTACCTACCGGAGTTAAACCACAGCAACTATTAAGCCACACCCGGTTCAGTATACTCCATTTTCAACACCTTCAAACAACTACTAAGTGAAGTATTCTAATAACATGCTGTATCCTGCGATAAATCCTCCATTGCATTTGACGACAGAGTTGTTATCCATGTCAATTAAAAGTTCTTAGGTTTAGATGAGATTTGCTTATGGTACAAGTTAAATTCAGCAGTAAGAGAGGATGCTGAACAGATGAAAATAACCTTTTAAATCAATCTGCATGGAAATTATTATTTTCTTTCTTAAAATTATACACACATTAATGATAACTGCAGCCCTGAATTCAGAATACTGTTGGGTTCCTTGCTAATGCTAATGTCTCAGTTAATAACATTGCCAAGTAACACTCTGTAAATGTCTTTAGAGATGATGCTGTTACTGATACCTTTGTCATTTCTCAGCTATATTAAACCACTCTGATATACTTGAACATGAACCTTCCACATCCAGAAGACTTCAGTATCCCAAAGCTGCAGCACACCTCTTCCTCAATAGGGAGTACAGCAAATCAAATCTCTACAATCCACACAGGTTGCAAATCAAGTTCAAGATCTTGGCCTTTTCTTTTAAGTCCTTGCTTGGGCTCAGAATACAACAACAGAAGCATACATCATATAACACGGGCAGTGCAGAGATCCCTAAATTAGTGCAAAGCGTGCTGGTACACAGAGCACACATGTGCCATCACTAGCTCAGGCTCTGTAAAACGATACAGCCACATTAGCACAGTGGTGAGCCTCAGCTAATTACTGCTGCTGCTTCCAGTTTCAGAACTCAGAGTAGCAGCTCTATGGTGACAGTCACCAGCTGGGCTTTGGCACACTGCAGCAACATGCCCCATGGGAGGCTGACATCTGTACTCAGGGGACAGAGCATCCTTAAGAGTCCAATCAGGTCTGGGGCTTAAAAACCCTGTGCTCTCTCCTTCTACTCTGCAGGAAGAAGGTCTACCATATTCTACCACCAAGTACACGATTCAGTTCTTTTAACCTTGCTTTCCAGAGCTGCTGCAGGAACGTGTTTATTGCTCTAAAGCACTCAATGCCCCAGAACAAATTAAAACAAAATAAAAAGGGAAAACCCTACCAAAATAGGACACTGGGTTGTACACATCTCTGTCTCTCACAGACGATGAGGTCTGTGAAGCTCCATACTGCTGCTCAGCATACTGCTGAAATTCACTCAGATGCTACAGCTTGCCATCTGTACCTGTTGTTCTTGTACCATTTTAGTGCCTCTCTCTGCAATTTGATTCACCTAAAGAGAGACTAATTTAAACTAGAAAATCCTTTGGGATAAAAATAAGATAACCTGACCTGAGACAAAAATATATTATTATTTCTCTGTAAAAATGAGGTCAGTATCTTGCACTACTTAAGGAACTGCACTGAGAATTCTGTACTGATTTTGTCATAATCTTGTAAAATTTTGTGCAAGCTGCAATACCCACATACTTCAATTTTACAATTGTACAACTGAGATACTACACCCTTCTGTTACAGTGGATCAGATGATGACAAATCCCTAAATGAGTACCCTAGGGAATACTCTAGGCATTAATTAAAAATGAATTTAAAATGCAATTACTGTTCTGTACAAACATCACTTTTAATGCAATGAATTTGTACCAAAACGCCTTTGTCCTTTTTAACTTCCAAAACTGACCAAACGAAATCATATAGTGGTATTCTTATTGAACACTAAGACGATCAGCATGGAAAGTTAGTATATAACATCCACCCTCCAATAAGCATTTTCCAAACAGACAATACCCACATTATTTGAAACGATCCAATACTAGGAAAGATGATGGATCTCGGAGAAGACCAACAATAAATCGGTAAAGAATTGTACATACTTATCACACAGAGCTATACTGACAGCTGGTTGTCTAATGCAACTATAATAACCGCATAGAGTATACACTCCGTCCTGAAGTCGTGATCCAAGTCAGACCATAAGCAGGAGCACTTGGTAAATAACAAATACTAAACAAAAGAACACCCTAAAAACAACAGCTAAGGCATTAACTTTGGATGCAGACAGGATCATGTCTATAAAAAACAAAAAAAGAAAATATGTCTGTTCTGTAATAAGAGTCTTTTCAGTTTTGCATGCCTTTTTAACATCATTAAATAGAGCTAGTCATTACAACACATAATGATTGCAAAGGAAAATCTTTGAAACATGAATATCTTCCTTAGCTGTCAACTACAGATAGGACTATAAGAGCTAGAGAACATTATATAGTATTACATATTTTTCAATACACCCTATACTTAAAGTGAACAGGGTTCAAAAAATTAAATCTTCATTACCTTTCAGCATTGTTCTTCCAGTTGATCCTCCAAAGATATTTAAAAGACCACTTCTTGCTCCTAATGATGTGGTTGCTTCTAGTAAAGCACCAGTTACATAGTTAGAGAGTGCAGTCCTCTGTAAAGTGGCACGATATTGACAGAGAGCACCTGTTACACATGGTTTTACACAAAAACCATCACCTTTGCACATACAGTCTGTATCAAATGTCGGGAGCTTTCTCAGAAGATGAGGAAAATATTCAAAAATATCTTCTGCTCCTTCTTCTCTCACTGTATGGAAGATCTGTGAAAAATACAAAAGCATGAACTGTTAGCTTGCTTAAGATAAGAAACTGAACAACAAAAACTCCTAACTAGCATCACGTCTGATAACGTTCAACAGCCTCTGCAAGAAGGCACTGTGTTAAAACTCTGCACTCATGCATTAAACCTGAAATATATATGAATCCAAAACCTGATTTCTGAAGATTTTGAGTTGGGCTCCCAAGCAGGCTTTTCAAATAAGATGGCATTCTGGATTTCAATCTATCATTAAAAACATTCTAATGAAAACCAGTTTTAAGGATCACCTTTAGATTAAAAAATGCCACATCATTACATCCAGTCAACATTTAAAATAAAGAATATACACAAAATCATTTATAAGACTATTGAGTCTGCTGTAGTTTCAGTGAAGTCTTACAGATATCAGCAGTAGAAAAACAGATCTACTAAGGGTTCACAATTTTTCTTGCGGAATAGGGCGGGTTTTCGCAAACAGAAGTGGTTTTAATCACTGTGAGCAATCTTTCAAAATGTTCTGGTGCCAGGTTCATTGCATTACTCCCAGCCTATGCCCAGGTCCTCTATCTAATATTGGTTTAGTCCCCTTTTTCCAATATTTGTGCTAACACACTAATGAACTTCAGTCTGTGGCTTAGCAACTAAGTAATGTTTGTTTATTTAAAAGTCTAATGATCAAAGCAAGAATCTGCTAGAAATCTTTTCATTTAGTATACAAGGAGAGACTTGACTCTGCATTTTTGTATGCTGACTTACTGGTTAACATTAATAATTTGTTTGATGATCTGTGCTTTGTAATTACAAAGCATAAACTACCAAACTAAAAATTAACATAGGAAAAAGTCATTATAACTATTATAAGGACAGGTGCTGAGACAATTTTACAACAAATAAGCTGATGACTTAATGACTGTTTTTTGTGATTAATGGCTTGTTTCTTGTTGACATCATACCCCACATATAAACAAAACACAACTATCTATCAATGTGGCAGAAATCACATCCAGTTCCATGATGCAAGCACACATGTGTTCAGTCAAACGGTAAGAAACTGTTTGCACAGCCTGTGCACACCGCATGTCAGAGGCACCAGCACCCTCAGCGCACGCAGGACATGGCACGACAGAGGGAAGCGGCTCCTGGCACAGGGACCTGCACGTGCAGCCAATTCTGCCCCAAGACCATCATCTACCCTGCCATAGGAGAGTTCAAATGCTCCATTCCCACAACGTATCTCGTCCTTGCAAACAGAAGTTGTGAACGATGATACAATGCTTTCATCCAGGCCAAGAAACTGAGAATAGCAGCAGCTTTGATTCAGCTACTAAATTCAAAATTTGGCAAAAATTTGTATTGATTTGTTGCCATAAACCAGAAAATCAAATACAGTACAGTATTTATTAAAGTATGTATTTCTTAGCTTTAACTTTTGTATTAGCAATTTCTTGAGGAAAACAGTAAGATTCTATTAAAAATATAATAATAAATATAATTAACTAGTAATGTAATTCAATTATTTCAAAAAGAGCACTGACATTTATTAACATAAAAAAAAAATCTTTCACATGTTGACGATAACTTATGTAACACAATTCCACTAGAAATACGGCTTCTGTGATTCATTACACAGTGAAATGCTGTGGTGCCTTCCCCTTCTCTCAGATTTTCCAAAGCTGATTTGGTCTGAGGCTTCTAGAAATATTAAGCCTTTATTAAAACCTCTTTATCTTCTCAGGTATACAGCAGTTCTATGGACTTGTAGATTCTCGGTAACAACACTGCTCATCTCTACTATTATCCAGAAAGCAAATGCACTCTTACATGGATAGGACACGTGCGGAGCTTTTAATCAGCTAAGTGTCTGCAAGGAACAGTGGGATGTGCACATGTATCCAAAAGGTGTACTGTAAAATAGTAAACCTGCCTTACACATGGATTATGAGTATTGTCACATGTAGCACACATAATCAGTCTTTTTAGCTTGTTTTTAAAAAATATTTAGTCAATGAAAGTAATTTAAATTTCTCAAAACTGCAGTTACTTTCCAAAATATTTTTAAAATTGGGTTCCACATCTTCTAAAGGCACATTCTGTTGCCTACACAAATGAAATTTCTTCCAGCTGCCAGAGCAAAGAAATCTTTTGTTGACAGAAATAGGCGACAGTGTTTTGCTGGAGAGATTATACATAGAATAATGGTATTAATCTCTTTTGTATAAAGTAGACTTCAGGGCACTAGCTGTCTCCAAAGACTCTGCACTTCATATAACACTCTCAAACACTTTGTTTTGATGTGTTAAAGCTGTGAATGTGTTACTTTTGCTGCACACAGATGAGGTTACAAAAAAATACAGACTTGCAGTGCGTATACTTATCAGCCACTGAAAAGAACCAAAACAATCAGAATAGGAACATATCCCGCAGGTAACTGACAGGGAAAACCACCTTTCAGTGGGATTGCACCAGACAAATGGGGAAACTTAATCTTGCTTGGGAAACAAAAAGGTTGATTTCAAGCCAGGGCTTAGAGTTCATCCCGGCAGACGTGGTTATACTGATCTGTATCACCAGCAAAGAATGATTACTGTAATTACAAATTAACGTGAACCAAAGAAGAGTAAAATGCAACACTAAACTGAGCTACCTGTCAAAAAGCAATGATTCACAGCAGTGCATCACTCCTGCTTCACTTCTGCTTTTCACATCAAATTACAGGCTTCAAGGCCACCTGCAGCTGATGCTGCAGTCTCTCATATACTACGTATCAAGCAGTAATGCACAAGAAACTGGGGACAGCATCCAGATCTAAAGACATTGCAGTATTAAACATACTTCAAATTTCTTTTTAAGCAATGCAAGTACTGATGCTTACAGGAAGGAGTTTAAGGAGAACCTTCATATCTATACCACTGTAGTAAGCATATACATAAGTGGTAAAATTTATATGCAACTACAGTACCTCAAGATTTCCTTTAGACAATAAAAGCATACATTCAAATACTTTTTCTTTTCTCCCCTCACCCCCCCCCTTTTTTTTTTTAAATGACACTTTTAAACTAAGAAATGAGCTGAAATAGGTCTCCCCATATACTGATACAGCATCATTCCAATGAAAGTATACTATGGCTTTGATAGATTTTTAGTTTCTTCTAATTTTTAAACAGATTTTAACAGTAAGTAAAAATAAAATAAAAATTACTTGCAACATAACATTTTCCAGAAGACTACAGAAGAAAATCATGTCCTCTTAACGCAAAAATGAAAATTAGCGTTAAAATAAAGATTAAGTTCAGGCAGAATTCCATCCTTGTAGTTTTACAACCACATCCATATTTGGAAAATAAGTGGAAACAAGTAGATCTTTCAGCTCGTAATAACACATGCAATAAATCATCAAAACTTTACTTTAAAAACAACTCAGTTTTGCTTCTAGTAACTTAGAATAGTATCTGAAAGTTAATTTATTGATAACCTTCAGGCAATAAACCTTTCTTACAGCAACAAGAGACATATTTTGTTAAGATATACTTTAAAAATAACTACAAGAAAAGCAACTCATGCTGGATATCAAACTATTTCACATATTTCTCTTATAATCTTTTTGTTTGTTTAATCATCACTACCATCACAAATTGCATTGAGCCCTTTCCTTCACACACATTACTGTAGGTTTACTACATCGAAGTGGCAGAAACCTGAACACCACTGCCATTCTTAGCCCTATAGCCTATGGCAGATAGTCCCTCAAAATGAAGCTGGAGTTCACAGGTGCTGCTGTACTGGAAATATTGGATATAGTAGTTATAAAAATAATCGTTCTGATTTCTTACTTAAACTTCCAGGTATCTCTTCCTATTTACTGTAATCTTTGATCTGTTCCTTTTTTCATGTTTTTTTTCTGCCTCAAGTATTAAGCTTAGAACCTGGGGGCATGTTATTGTTTTGCCAAACATCTAGCAGTTGCTTGGCACATATGAGACACAGAAACTAAAATTAAGAACCAGCAAAATATTTCTATTCCTGTTATTAGGAAGCAGGCTTAACTTCTCTACCTTTATTATAATAATAAAGAATAAGTGTACCCAAAAAAGTTCATTGTTAAGAACAGCCACAAAAAATTATCCTTATTGATACTATGCTACAAAAATAACAGAAAACAGGCCCTAATGGGGCTTCAATAATTCATTGCATTGTTTCTGTCCAAACTCTTTCTAAAAAGCTCCACTGATATATCTGAATGATCAAAACTAAACAGTGAAATGTAGGATGCATGTGTGTATATGTGTATATATATACACTATGCATTCCAGTCTGATTTCCTGACTGTTTACACCTACACAGCATTTCTACCATAGAGCGCTGCCAATGGTCTGTGTACAGCATTCCTGCAATGCAAAGACGTCATTTGTTGCACCTTTTAAAAGCGATTTTAAACACCAGTAAACCAGAAAGGTACATTAACAAGTGATAACTCTCAGGACAATATGTCTTGAATATCGCTTCAACATCTCGTCTGAAAGCAGAAGTCCGAGTAAACAAGACAGGTAGAAAGACACTTGGATGGTGCTCTGAAGGCCAGCTCCATAAAAGCACTGCAGCTTTCTGACTTAAGCTCCAAACAAATCCTCCATTTCTCAGCACCGTGTTTGCCAGAGATCTCATTTCTGAGATGGTTTACTTGCTTGTTGCTTACAGCACCACAGAATCTAGTTACCACAGAATCAACTTCCTCTCTGTGCTCTCATAAAGCTCTGACATTTCTGCAGAGAAATTCACTACAAAATTTGGTTAAGACAACAGCAAGAAATCAGATTCTGAGCAGACGGATGTTTGCAATGCCAAGGGGAAAATCCTCTTTTAATAAATAAAACTTTAAAAGCTACAGCAAAAACAGTTGTATTGTATTTTTTATCATTACTGCTAAAGTCACCAATCAAAATTTTTAAAACTATTTTACTTACACTGCAAGAAAATGTAGATAAAAGATGCCTAAAAATTATTTAATATTGAACAGCATGTTAATAAACATCTGTAGGCAAAGCAATTAATAAACACCTGTATGCAACTTCATTTCAACTCAAAATTCCCCTGCGAAAAGTTAACTCTTTGGTAGAATTGGAAATCTATAAACTTTTAAAAAAAAAAAAATGATAAATTTACTGTATTTTGGACAATTTTACACCATCTGTCTGTTTCAGGAAAGCTAATCTGTTTCAGAAGAAAAGCTTTATGTTATTCATTAAGTACGGATTCCAGGGGTTCCAGATAGAAAAATTACAATTAAAAAATAAAGAAAATACCAGAAGAAGTGACTGGAGGTGATTAAGTACTGGGTTAAAATGTGTATCACTTCAAATGTTCTGCAGTCAAAAATATTAAAGATCAACCATCTCTACATGACTCTCATACAAGAAAAAGAATGGGGTGCCACAAGTTTATTATTAATACATTTCTTATTTTCAGGAAGAAGGAAATATTTAATCCATGGCCTTCATAAAACATTAATCTGGTGTAACAATTTTTTATTAACATATCGATGATGAGAACTGAAATACACTAACCACTGAATGCATTATCTGTTATGTCTAGAACTGTGTATATATCTGTCTTTCTTCCTATCATGTACTTAAGATACAAGAAGACATGCCAGAGCCCCATATCTCAAAAAGTTACAGAGGTTGCTCAAAGCTAAAGGATGTTGCTGTGTTTGACAGAGATGATGCTGTAAACAGCAAAAAGCTCTGCTCTGTTAGGACTATTTCTTAGCTGTGTTCACTGACATGTGTTCAATAAGTTCCATTCCTAACCTACTATTCAAGATGAAGTGCATGATGACAAATAGTTATCCACAAACATTAGTAAATCATACTGCCACTCAAATTTGTATGAGATTTAGCGATTATCCCAAGCTCCTCTGATGTCCTGTTTGTTATGACACCATTGCAGCTTCTCTCTCCCTAGGTGCACTGTGGCAAATATAGAAACAGCTATCTGGAAGCAACTGCAGTTTTACAAGTTGGGGTCAAACTCAAAAATTCCCATGAATTCTCTCCCAGCATCTCATGATCCATCTTTTTTGGCTAACAGGCAACATTCTTAAAGTATTAACAGCCATCTGAGATTAAATAAAGTATTATATATCATTATGCTGATCTCCATAAGCAACAGTTTTTGGAGATGCACTTGAATTTCACCCTTCAGTTGGCTCTGCAAGCCGACAGCTGCCCTGCAAAACAACAGATGACAGTTTCAGCAACAGCACTTGCTATTCAGTCTGCCTGCAGCTTTACCAGCAGGAGAAAAAGAACCGTCATCACCTGAAGGAACTTTTGGTGAAACGCAGACTTTTGGTGCAGGTTTGTGTTCAACAAACAGCAGTAAAGGGCAGTGTGACATGGCCACCACCTGCTATGGCATGTCCAGATCACAAAGAACAGCCTTGATAGATCTGTACACAGGTAATCTCAGAGCTGCAGCAGCAACTCGTCAGTGCAAACGCTGGAGCTATAAGCACAAGTTTGCAGTGAAATACATACAATCGTGCAAAGACGGTTCAGAACATCAGGGATTAAAAGTGTTCTCTATATCTTCATTTGCTTGTATCTTGCTCTATGTATTTTCACATGGTGCTTAAACAGAGTATCTTGACTGCTGAGATCCTAATTTTCGTAATGGAAAAATTCCTTAAAATATCCCTAGACTGCTGAAATGCTGTTTTGTATTTGAAAATATACCTAGAAAATAAGAGAATGCAGTGCCACGGTACAACCTGAAGTGTACCTTGTAACATACCAGGAATATTGTCTTGGAGGGGGTGGGGGTGAAGACCCCACCTTGCTCAAAATACATACACAAAGTAATCAATACTGCTACAACTTTGCCCTGTACTTGACAAATGCACTATTTGCTATAGGGTGGTTCAGGCACGTTCAGGATGGTGTGGTTCACAAATACCGTTCGTTTTTTGTCTGGGACACTATTAAGAAGTAAACCAGGAATTACTTTGAGAACTTCAGAAATTGAAAGGTTTGGTTACTGCAACTCCAGACCAGCATGAAAGCATCAGGAAAGACAAAGGTGAAGATTTCTAAGTAGATCACTGAGGCAGAAAGAATGTGTCACTGCATTGAGGATGCTTTCAATGCAGTCAACAGAAGAAGTAAAAGAAGAAAGGAAATACAGTAAAATGAAGTAAGGTGGGTTGTTTGTTTGGTTTTGGTTCGGTTTGTTTGGGGTTATTTTTGTTTTGTGGGTTTTTTGTTTGGTTGGTTTTTACATTGTATGCATTTTTCAATGCATTTAACAAGATCATGGTTTAAAAAAATATCTCTGCTTGCACAACTTCCAGTTGCAGGCAGTAAGTAAAAGCAAACGCTGTATGTTATGCCCTCACTGCCCAGAAATTGCAGGGCAGGGGGTGGGGGAACACGCTGCTAAGATACAGTTGGGCATATACTATCACTTTCCCCTTACAACTGGAATTAGTCTACTGAGTCAAAAGGAAGCTGCCCTTCCCAGGCAGGGTGTGCATGACTGGCAGATGAAATGAGTGCAACAGAGTCTGTCCAGCCCCCTTACACACCTGAAGGAAAGAACACATCACAGGAAAAGAATAGTGGTCTTCAGGAATGTCTCCACCATAGGAATTGATACTTGTTCCAGCACACTCACAACAAACCCTAATTCACTCATGGCTTTTTTAATAACAACTTGCGTTACAGTTACTACGGGAGGTCCATATGTTTCCTATGCTTTTCTGTAAATGAGCTTGAAGTTCTAACAACTTAGATACTGCAGTGACCTGTCCCCTTTGGTCACCCTTCTAGTAACTGTCCTGTCAATATCCTTATTGTAATATCTGTTCTCAAAGGCTTTTCAAACTTTAGCTCTTTCTTCGGTGATTAGGAAGACATAGATCTTTACCATGCCAGGATGGAGCACAAGACAGAGTACCACGCTACAGAGCAATAATGCTCACTTATTCAACAGCAATTCTTGCTGTGTATCAAATTTTACAGAGTAAGTCGTAACTGGGCAACATGGCCCGGAGCAGCAGAGGACACACAGGAAAACTGATGAGTTCACCCTGGTAACACAAGGAGCAGTACTGATGGCAGCTGGAAGGTTGCCAGAAGAGTGAACAAGCACAGATGTGCGCAAATATTAATACTCATTAACTGATGTTCTGTGAACTTTCTACAGCTTCAATTGCAATTACAGACTGTGCACTACCTCACCAGCCAATATTTCTTATGAACTGCATCCTGTTGGGGATGAGATTATTTCAGGGAGCAGAAATTGAATTTAATGAGGATCCAGCCATCTTGCAGAGGCAATCCTTAAACATAAATCGGCATTTTTCAGAAATGTGATCACCCATACCCATTCAGCTCTGGTATATGATCAGTGTCTTTAGTAGGCAAATTTGTGTTAAAAAAATGATGATAAAGTAAAAAAAAAAAAACAAACAAAACTAATATATTTGAGAGTTGGATTTACTTATGACAAGAAGTTGTAACTGTACTCCTAAACTTCCAACAAGCCATCATTTTAACTTCTGATAGAACTTGGTTGCTATTACTCACTGATTTTCCATTTCTGTAAGGAAACAGTACTAATTATTTTAAAAGCCATTACCAAAGGAAAGATGGACTTCATGGATTTGGAAGACAAAAAAAGCAGTGTGATATAAATGGGACACAGATTTACCACAGCACCTCCACACCAAGAAATTCTACTCTTAAAGAATCATCACTCCTGTGAAGAAGGAATAGGAAATATGGTGCTTGTTACTTCTCTCGGCAGGTAATACACTAGATCTAAATAACTACTAAGATAAATCACCTTAAGATATAAAACAGAGGCTGACATCAATTAACTGTCCTTTGAAAGATTTTTCTCAAGTACCTGAAATTTCACCTTGCTTAAGGAGAAAATGAAGGATGACACCAAACATAACACAGGAGGCTCCTCACGCCACTCTTCAGTCATGTGAAACAAGGTCCTTGCCAGCGAGTGAGAGAGACTTCTGTAATCTTACCCAGAAAAGGCCAAACATATCTCTTTCTGGTCGGCCAGGTCAGCTACCTATATTTCTGTCTGCAGAAGAGGATATGTGAAAACATATTTTTCTTACTAATTATTTTATTACTAAATTCTCTCGCTAACTTCTTCAGTTAAGATCATGATTTTCATATTTTTCTAGTACTTTTCAACTTTGTATTCTGAGGTAAATTTTTGTTATCTATACTCTTGGCAATTCTTTGTGCAGCCAGTATTCTCTCTTTGTTTTCTAAAGGAGTGCTTGCTTACTTCCTCCAAACTTGTATCAAAAATTTCACTTACAAACAATATACTTAGTAATTATAGATTAAATACACTTTATTCAAACATCTGTGTTACTTCGACTTTAATATAAAAGTAACTATCTACTCTAAACAAAACTACTAAGCTAATGTACATATTTATTTACTGAGAAGATGATAGTTTCACTAGTCTGATGTGTTCTTTGAACATCTGATCATGTGGATTGGAATTTCTTGAGTTAACAGCTTTCAAAATTGTCTACTGAGTTTTTAACATAAAAATATAAGCACCGCACACACCTTTGTTCTAAAATCATATTACTTTTTTAAAAATGTATTTTCATAATGACTTTTGAAGCAAAGATATTCCATTCATATAAACATTCTCAGGTGTGCTAAAGAAAGTAGTTAAAACAAGAAAAGTACCAGCAGGTTGACTTTTCAATAGAAAACAGAAGTTTTACTGTAGCTAAGTACATTATTTAAAACAGACAGTAAGTAGGATTTAAACTCCATGTCAGAAAGCAGACTGAAGTAATTCACAGTCAAACCACTCAGATATTAGAATATTAAATGTGTCATGGTTGAATAATTTCAGCTCAAGAGAGATGCACATTTTCATTGTAAATTCCACCTTTCGTTCTATGTTTTTGGAATATCAAAGTGTAACGGGAGGCTACTACTAAAATGGGATCTCTTAGCTTTCCAAATGCAAGTAGAAAATAGTAAGAAATATTAACAGACACCACCGAAAACTCTATTTAATACGTCCTTAAAGGCTTATTTTTTTCAAAGGCAGACATAAACTAATTATTTTAATTACGTCATTAAAGGTTTCAAACTGATATCATGTTCATGTTTTTCATTTCCAAAACACTCAAGACAGGTGAATGCTGAGGGTTCAATGCAGAGGAACCCGCTATCTGCCCTATCAAGACAGTTAAACAGCCCCCTTCCCGCATGTCTATTTATTTCAACTATTCTTCTCTTCGTGGAGTGATAGCGCGTCTAGATTTTCTCCAAGAAACAAACAACCCTCCCCACACACAAGATACAGGCAGAAATCTGTATGGTTTTGTACATTGCTAACAACCATAAACTTCCCATTTGAGGGAAGGCTTCTACAGAACTCATATATTTAAAAATAACTGCATCCCCACACATGTGAACTGATTATCTAAAGAACTTTGAAAGATGAGCTTAGTTGCATATTTCTTTACTGCAAATTGACAGTAAGTTTGAGGGGTTACCCACAGTACAGCAAAAAAACCTTAAGATATCTCCTGTCAACAAGACCACCTTAAAACCAAAGAAAACCTAAAAATTATGGCTGTTGAAGACCATGTCTCACCAGCCATTAAATCTTTGGTTTGTCATCCTCTTTCTACAATCTCACCTATTTGCAAAAGCCAGCTATAACTACTTCCACAAAACAGGCCTTACCTGTTCTTTTAAAATATTATTTTAATACTTACATAACTGATTCAGAAAGCATATAGTCCATTCCTATGTCTCTGATTCTAAAAGTCACAATGGTAGGGGTTAAAGCTCACAGCACTGGTCAATTCGGTTTTCACATAGCACAATGTTGCATCCCTGTGACTGAAGGAACTGCTTAGAATTTCTTGTGAAGGTCTCAACCTCAGAGTAAATGTGTCAAAGCTCAAAAACAAAGTAGATATAATAAAACTGTCTTCATATTTATACAATCACTATTATTATTTGTACCAAAGAAAGACTCATATTGGGATTTTATTGTACTATACATTCTGGACTTATATTGAAAAGCAGATCTTTCAAAATCTATTAGAAACAGTCTACAGTTTAGAACTATAGTCAGAAGCATTAGTACTACATAGATGTAAAGTGCAACAGAACTTTGCTGTATCTCTATATATTTTTATGTATAATCAATTTTAATTCATATTGTTGCAAGAGATCAGTAGACATATTACTACAGCTGTAAAATTTATGCATCCTACCCATGGCATATAGCTAATAAAAGAGGAACTTTGAGCATATTCCTTAGCATGGGAAATCTAGTTCTCATTTTCTAATTCTGTAGACATTGAACCCATGCCTATTTGCTTGTATTTCAGCTGTTGGGTTCATAGGGTCACATGAATAATTATAAGATTATTTTGGATAGTACTTAGAGGCCAGGAAATTCTCAGAGTTTTCATGACTGAATTGTTTAATAGACTTTTAGGTCAGGCTACAGAACATGATTTTATGAAACAAAATAACTTTGTTCTATAAAGAGGCATTTTCCATTTTAAGTGGTTGGGTTTTGTTTTTGTTCTTTTTCTAATTACCTAGAAATAGAAAAGGCATCATTCCTTGCCCCAAGTAACAGCAGAATATTGATACCCTCAATTTTTAAATGACACATTTAATCTTAATTTACTGATAAAAAGCAAGTCTCTATTCATCACTGCTCACAATGAACATTTAATAACAATCCTGGCGGGGGGGGGAAGGCTATCTTCTAAATTTTTGCCGAAAGCTAAGCAATCACAGTAATCCAACAGGGTACAATGAAGCAATTTTACTGATCATAGTATTGTGAGTCAGTAACATAGTAAAATACCTTCAACACTATTCGTCTTTCCCAGTCATCAGCTGCTAAGGAAGACCCTGCCGTATCAGTAGAAAGTATATAAGATAAGTTAGGAAAGTTTAAGATAAGAGGACAAGGTGAACAGGTAATACACAAGGCAATGTCCTAAAAAAATAATTTGCTCCTTTCCTTGTTTCTAGCTGGTGCGTTCAAATGCTGCCTAAAACTAAATAATTGTCCTGAGGAATACAGTATGTTCAATTTTCACATAATATTTTTATTTTATGACACAAATTCGATGATGGATACCTAATAACACACTAACAGCCATACTTGTATTAAGATAATTGTATACTAGAATAAAACTGTGTTTACTGAAGTAATTGTTACTGGAAGAGTTTTTGAGTTTTATCCGAATCTGCTAAAAAGATTAAATTATGGTAACACTATGATTACATTAAAATCGGTGAGTGGAGTTTTGGAAGCCAACTCCAGGATTTAAACATGGGACAATGATTCATTTCATTTTATTTCCGGTTCAGTTCTACTTGCCTGAAATGCACAAAATAGATGATACATTCTGCAGTTTTCGGAAGTTCTAATGCTTTCATCACAGCTAAAACATGTTTGGCTTTTTTTAAAGTAAATATGTATGTTTTAGGAGAGAATGAGAGTGAGAAAGAGAGAACAACTGAACAAAGGAGTGGGAATGAGAGAGAATTAGTTCAGTATCTAAATTACACTTTTTAATTACACAGAATCACAATATGTTTGGGATTGGAAGGGACCTCAAAAGATCATCTAGTCCAATCCCCTCGCCGGAGCAGGAACACCTAGATGAGGCTAATGAAGTAAATACAGTTCTGCAGGACCAGAGTGTATGTTGTTCTTTCTTTTCCCACTGGAGTGGAATGTCACTTGGGGCTTAATTTTTAGAATTTAAAGCATCTGGCCTAAGACCAGAAGAACAAAAATATTTTAAATTAACTTTCCTTATTCTCTGGGGACTGTTACAGACCCAAGGACTACAGTTTAGTCATCCATGAGATTTATTTTGCTTTAGCATTAACTTCAACTAAACTTTGTATATACAACAGCTTCCTTACCGAAATTCATAGTCACTCTGCTCAGTGCAATCATTTTTATAAATTGCAATTTTATTACACTGAATTACATGCGTAAGTGACCTATGTATACGCCTAACCTCTCAAAATGAAGGGTAAAATCTAGATTACTATTATAAACTTCTCTTTCATAGCATCACACCAGTTTTGAAAAATCTTTGACTCATTTATCCATAATTACACAGGCCCAATCTAACGTTTTTTAAAACTTTTTGTAAAAGCTTCATCTTGGTGAGAAATAGTAGCCTTCAACAGCTTTGGGAGAACTGAGTACAGATTTGTTTTTAATTAACTGCACCAAGTTTTCATGTACATAATAAAGTATTCAAGTACCTAAGGGAGGAAAAGTGCTAGTGGATGTTTCAGTTAACTCCCAAGCAAAAACGGTTGCTTGCTCTCTCATTTTAAATAATTATCATAGAAGGACAGAAAAACCTTGAAAGCACAGTAGTTTTCCATTAATCTCTAGTAGTGGCATAACATTTTACTCAAGTCTCACACTACACTTGATTTTTGCCACAGTAGCATCATTCTGATAATAAGCAGGAAGCCTTTTTTATCCAAATAGTGCTACAAGCAGAACTTGAGGTGGCATCAGGGACAAAACAAAACAAAAACCAAACACCAAAACAAAATCACAAAAAAACCCAACCAAACAAACAGTACTTCATAAAGGTTATATAGATCTAATGGATCTTTACTGTAGCACAGAATAAACAAGCAGAGATCATTTTCAGAACCTTATTTTCTCAGCAGCATATCAAGGACAACCTATTCCTGTGGAAGGTGAAGTTTCCACATGCTTTTAATAACACAGGTCTCATCAAACCCCAAAGTTACATAAAATTATTAACCTATTATAATACTAGCATAGAAAAGAGCAATGCTGTACTGGAAAAAGGTAATTTTCTTTTGAGACGTGTACTTCAAAAAACTATTTTTACATGGAGTCTTTGTATTCCAAAAGTTACTTTACAAACCATACTAATATATTCTTCTACAATGAAACCTGCCTATGAAGAATTATCTATCAAAGACCATATGAAAACAGAAAATGAAGCCATGATGGAAGTTTAGTTGCTTATAAAAATTTAAGATGAAAGTTTGGGCACTAATTTAGTATTATTAAAATAACCGATACAAAAATGACACTTTTAAGTGTCACAGCCTTTCTCAAAATTAATAGAGAAGTAAGAAGGAGTAAAGATGGCAACAAATACTATGCCACAAAATAAGTTAAGATGGTTTTCATAACTCTGCACTCTCAATATTTACTTGAAAAAACAGTGACTGTAATTTAACATTTTAGTCTACTCTTTCTTTTTCTATCTCCTGGCTGCTACCTATGTATATACATTCTTCATGTGGCATTACTCCTCTGGACTCACTAATACACAAGCAAAAGCCCACATTCACATATATGCTACTTCTCAGCATAGTCACTTAATAATGTGTTATATCTGTATATCCCACAGCTCATATTTTTTTATCACTATGTGCACACTTTAAAACAGGAGTTTTATCTTCCTATGCATTTATTCGGCTCCTTGGAAAATAAGTCCCACAGCCTAATGCTACCAGACATTATCACAGTACATGTGACTTCTAACACTATTCATAATGTATCAATCTTCAGATACCTTTTGTTTCATCACTTCATAGCAGCACAATGAAAAAAGTAGATATTTGGGCTCTTTACCAAAGACCTCAAAAGTTTTCTCATAATGTTCCCAGCCTATTTGTTTTTAAAATAGTAAAGCTACAACACTAAACTACAAAAAGCATCCTCCCACAATGTAAGAGAAAATAAGACAAGTTGTCACAGAGACACAGTTTGTGTATAACCATCACAACTTACTAATCAGCTTATGTACGAAAAAGATTACTATGTTATTTTCAAAAGTAGGTACTTGGATTCCTCATTAACCAACCTACACAATAAGTTGCTTAGGCCAGGTCAAAAACACTGCTCATAGTTTAAATTCCTGAAACACAGTACTAGTACACAGAAACCAGACTAGTACACTTGAACATTACACAGTTTTCAAGTTTATTCAACTATTTATAAGTACAACACACTTAAGAAAATGAACCAATTGTCTCATTATCATCACTAGTGTGTAGTGGGATGCCTGTAATTCTAGTTTCACTGCATATGGCAGGAGAGTAAAACAAAGCAATATTTTAGTATTTATAAAAACATATGTACTAATCAAATGTCATCCTGATTGTATTTCTACTGAACATTTTTCTATTTATAACACTGGGTGAAGTGATAGGTAGGAGAATTTGTTTTCATTTCTTAGTGAATATTCAAAAAACCAAATGTTATATAATCACTTTATGGTTTCAATATACTTTACTATTAAAACAGCAAACATTTTCTGTAAAGCCTTTCTGTACACGCAATATTTCTTTCCAATTTACAGTAAGAGTGAGGTACTCAATGGGGGTTTTAATGCCGACTTCATTAACTGTGTCTAAGTATTTTATCAAAACAACAATGTAAGAAAAAGAAAAGTCTGTAATTATATTACTTTATTTATAGAGTTAGAACCTAATACTAAGCAAAACAAGTAGACAGAAGTTCATGCAAGTATTATAACTTTAAGTACTAAAATTCTGTACTTGGCTTTACTAACAATTAAACACAATAAGCTAGTAAACATGCACATGCAGTAAGCCTGTTTTAAATAAAAAAGAAACACAGACTTTTAGAAATTACTAATTGTTTACATCTGGAGGGTAAGTACTGACTGAAAAAGCAGCATGTTCCAGCATGCAATATCTTGCTTAAGATATCAAGAATATATTTTTCTGCAGCACTACATACTTCTTTCTGAAGAAGAAAAGCCTTTCTGTTATTACTGCAGTAAGAAAATCTTTTTTTATATTTTATAGTACATGAATCATACCTTTTCCCCTTGTGTTTCACCATGTCCATATCATATCAACTGGTAGGAAAAATGACGAAACTGCATAGAAACTGAAGCAAGCAGACACAAGCAGAAGCTGCAAGTTAGCTTTCAGCAATACAAGATGACAGTCTGTTCTCGTCTACAGAGACTGCCTAAGAGCCTGGGAGAAAAGTAAGTACATTGCCAAATCTTAATCCCGTTGCTGCAGTTCACATGGTGCTGCCTCACCTCTGCAGCTCCTACAAGTCTACTTTTCCAACAGTCAGTGGAAGTCTGCTCACTGTAAAACTCCATAAGCATTTTAGTTTAACCACAGACACATAGATAATAAAATCTGAAATATTTAATATTTAATTTTGCTGACATACTGGAGTTTATGTTTACATTACTGCAAGTGAAATGATGCAATGCTGAATTTATCTGAAAGCACTGCCTTCTACTCCTGGTATTGTATGAATTTACAGAAAAAATATTTTTCAATGTTAGCAATTAAGTAATTTCTAAAATGTATTTAAGACACAGAAAAGAATGTCACTGGCATGATGTAAACTCGTTGTAAGTAAAACAATTCTTCCCACATTAGATTTCTCATCTCTAAGCTACTAATGCAATTATATTATTGCAGAAAACATACAGATTAATAGGAAAAAAACTTTGAGCCAAGTTACACAAACACCAGAAGATTATTTGTAATTACTGTCCTCTTGAAGCAGTTCCCAAGCATATTACTGAGGTTGCTGCACATCGCTCTGCTGTAATGCTGCAGATGCCCTTTCCTACTGACTCACCATATTTCTTCATAAGGGGGCACCATTTAGAAAGGACAAGCCTGTTTCACAAGTCATTTTTGCAAACCTAAAAATTCCAAGGGTGACTATATGCTACTTTAAGAGGGTCGCAGAGGAACACAAAGTTGATGAAAGTAATTTTTTCCTAGTGCAGGAACTGAAATAAGCCGTTACAAATAAGCAGCCTTACAAATCCATTTTCTTTTAGATTAAAATATAGATGACAGAGCCAACATGGAAGTAGTACAACACACTGGGTACTTTGTGGCTTCATGGCCTTACATTCCTCAGGAAGACTCCTTAAGCAGGTCACACTTCAAATAAACTTCAATAAATCCGTATCTAGTAACCTGGGTAACTTTATCTCAGAAGAGGGCCTTGCCACTATTTAGTTTACCTTCTAATACTGCTCTTGAATAACTTCATCTGTGGACAAACAGTGACTGAATAATCAACAATAGGTGAGAATAACTAGTCACAGAAGAAAAAGAAAAAAGAAATGTGTGATAAAGGCAATGATGATAAAGGTAAAAGTAAGAAAGCCACCGAGTAGCAGAAACTGTGCAGTAAACATGACAGTTGCACATCTTCTGAAAACATATTTTAAATAAGATGACTCACCCCTTACTGTCTTTAAAATACCTTCCCTTACAGTTATGGAGAAACTAACACAGAAGAAAAACTGTGAACAGATATGCTACAGTTGTATGCTAGAGTGTCGAAAAAGTAAACATGCAAACCATCCAACTATCAGTAAAACCTGATCACTTCCCTCAGTGTCCTCTTACAATAATTAACAGACAGACAGCAACAAATACAGAAAAGGGTACATGGCAGAGAACATTGTTCTTGACTTCTCCTATCCACAGAGATACGATTTCTGAAAAAAACTGTAACAAATGTTTTAATATTTTTATACTAATAGTACTTACCAGAACTATCATCATTAAATACAACATGTCATCTAGAAAATAATGTAAAAGCAACAGGAGATAGCTGAGTTCTATAAAAAAAAAAAATTACAAGAGTTCACAAAACCTTGTCATTCAATACTCCAAAAATCAGTAATTACAGTCATTGTGCATGTTTTTATTGAATAAGACCTGTATCTATTTTTCTACAGAATCTTTACTTTTACTAAAAATAAAGGAATACCATACAACAACTACCTGTGGAGAACTGTTCTTCAGGAAAAATCGTCTGTCTCCAATCACTGATTTTCTAGTATTGCCTTGACATTATAACACCTGCACTGGTACCCTAAATTCCTTCATACCAATTTGTGGTTTATTTTCTCAAGTGCTGTAAGCCAGAAGAAATTTCCTACCTGTCATTGTTAGGGAAAACGTACTTTTGCTTGACAAGTCATAACGACAAGATATTCTGAAATTCTGTTTTTTTTCCTGCAAGGATGTGTGTCTAGAAGACAATCCCTTTTCATGGTATCAGTCTTGACAGAAGTCTTCACATGGAATTCCCAAGCATGCAAAGACAGGGTAAACACCTCTTCCACATACATCAATTTCATTACATCATTTGGAAACAGGGATACATCAATGACATTTGACCAAATGGAAAACAGAAAACATACGCTGGAAGGAGAGTCCCTGGGGGCAATCAGTGAGGGGGACAGCTGTAGTCACTTCTTTGCCTACTTTATGACCAGTCATGAGTGTGTTTCTAGGTAGAACAGCAATGTAGTAGGTACATAAACTCTGCTGTTTTCTAGCTACTAATTAATTCTGTTAAGAGCATGTGTCAAAATCAAGAGTCTTTGATAGACACACATCATATAAATATTTAAAGATACCTCTCCCACAGAAAACTTGTTGGATACTCTTCTAACTACACTGCAGTTTGCAGCACAGATTAGCTCCTCAAAGAAATCCCCTAGCATTACACATCTTGCAACTACAAGTTACAAAAAACAACTATTCTTCCTTAGCTGGCCTGCCAAATCTTTTAGTGGAAACAAAGAGAAACATCTACAGATGTTCTACCTGCTAATATTTAGAAAATGGACATCCAACATTATAAACTTGTTCCTTCATGTCATTGAAACCAATTTATTCACAAGGACTAGCCCCACTTCTATATGGGAGATTAACGAAAAGATGCCCATCTTTGCTATAATCATTCTAGTCCTAGCAGCAGCTTCTATTACTATTGTAAAATAGGGGAATAAGAATCCTTCTGAATTAAGCAAATTAGGGCATATAATAAAGTTTGGTAAGTAGTTTTAATTGCTTTTCTTAACTACAGGAGAACTTATTCCAAGATATATTTCAAGTTTGTTGGCAAACATCTATGAGCACTTAGTTTATGATATTTTGACATTTTCTAGTCTATGGACATTTTAAAGGACATATTAATGATTTGTTAGCAAAATGGTTTGGAAAAAAAAATGTATAAGAAACATGACTAAAGTAACAAATAATGACTTAAAAACATGCAATGGATTTAGCTAAGCAGATCTACAATCTGTACCTTTACCTATATATTATATGCTGCTAAAGTTTCCATTCTTTCATAGCTATTACTTTACAATTGCAGCAAAAGTGTTCTTTGAAAATTTAGAGTAAAGCATCTGAACAAAAGATACAATTTGAACTGAGAAGTCCTAACTCCTGGAATCCATAATAAAAACTTCACTCTAAGTGCCTATGACCACATCATTATCCAAATAGCATGAACCCTGATACCATCTAGTACAGAAACTGCTTTACTCTTTTAAGCTTCTTTAATGTGCAGCATGATCCACTATGCAAAGAAATACTTCAGGACATCCAATCTGTTCTTGGCAGTCTCCACAAAACAAAAATCTAACAGATTTGTTCAAATACAATTTAAGTGCACTTCTGGCAGATAAACAATGAAATTCTCTTTGAGCAGAAGAACAAAACACTATCTAAATTCCGAGTATAGTTTGGTAATGCTCAGCTGAATTTAAGATCATCATGTCCCCATGGTCCTGAACATATTATTTTCTACACAAACCGGCTTGTTGAACTAAAGAAATTCACAGCACCCTTAAGGGCGCGCGCACACATGCACACACAAGAAGACTCATCTGTTTCTAAGATCTCATCAGGAACTCCAAGAATCACATGCAGGACACTAAACCAGTCAGGAGTCAGGCACCAGTGAGAGAGACATCCTTGCTCTCCGCATCTTAGCACAGGGTTAGCAAGAAAACCAAATGTTTTTCTTGTTGAACACACTTTGTGTGTATTTTTCAGTACCACAACTTATGGACCTAATAGCATGAGAAGATTTACAAGAGATTCATATGTTTAATCCAACAGAAGAACAACATTGTTCCCTCCAACCCACATCAACAACTTTTTTTGCTATTTATTGATCTTCCAGCCTAAAGAAGAAGAACTATGTTTTCTTAATGTCAAGGAATTTTAGGTAAACAAACCACTTCAAAATGCCTGGGGAATGACAGTTTAGAGTTTATTGTGCCAGCACATGAGGCATAAACAGTGCATCCTGCTTTAGCAAAAGATGACTTTCTCCCCAGCTGCAGGATTTTCTTGACAAAAAGGTGAAGGTGCACTATTACTCAGCTTTGTTCTCCTTCCAAAGAGAACAAACCATGTCTGCAGAAGACTGACTACATGACCTCTTAATTAAGAGCCTGTCAATTCTAAGATAGCTTTAATTTCACAGTGAGCTTCTTTGACACTTCAAATACCAGAAAAATTGTCCTATAGCAGAGAAGTAACTCCATATTTCCTACAAATCATTAAATACATGTCTCATTAGCTTTCTACTTCACTGTACGAAGGGAACCAGAGAGACCACGTATCTGCAAGGAATGGTATAACAGTATACAGCCTGGGAAGGAACAAAAAAAAAGGCAACATCCAACATATCCTCTTTGGTCTGCTTGCCAAGTCTGTCCCAAAGCAGAAAAATCCAGATGCAGAACTCTGGTGTTACAAGTTCTCCCACATACCTCTCATGAAACTTGTCTGTGTGGGTTTGTTCCAAAAGGCTTTAGCTTCTTAGACATTTTGGAACCTGCGTCTGCACCAAGACATGCATTTGCAATATGTTAAGTACTCCAGTCCTTTCACTGAGAAAGTGTGAGCTATGTTTTGAGCTCCAGTAACTTACACTTTTCATGACAAATATTCTGTATGATTTGATCCAAACCATCCCTGGAAAGCTTCTCCTCAGTGAAAGGAGAAAAACATTCCCATGAAAAATTATTTCCTCCAAGAACACAAAAGGGCACACTCTCCAGCTCATAAAATTACTGGTAAGAAGGAAGGAAGACAAAAATTCAGAAGACTATTTTAGAGGAATGCAGAAAAGCAGACTGAAGCCTAGCTTGCACTTCTTATACCTGACAAAGACCAACCGAAAGCCTGCGTCAATGCCTTGCCAGCAATGTCCATCACTAAAAAACTTAACGTTTTCTCTCCTGTGTATTTCCTAATATCTGAAGTTTGTTGAAAAGTTTTACTAGTACTGGGTAAGTGATTTTTTTTCTCTTACTTTCCAAAATGCCCAGGAGGAGAAAAAACTATACCCCAAAATCAGTACATAATACTACTACAGTTTTACAAACACAGCAGAAGTGGAGAAAATAAGTATATAAATAACATCTCAAAAGTAAGAACTATTCAGAGGAAGGGTCTGAAGGAAAATCTGTAACTTCTAACTTCCAGAATCTCTCCCTTCACCAAACAACTCTTCAACTGCCACAATTACAAGGCCAGAAGAACCATTGTCTACTGCCTGACCTTTCCAAGGGATTACAGATCTCTTTCGATGAGCTGGGTGAAGATGAATTGGTATATGAATCAATCAGTCTTAGAATGAATTTTATGCACTAACTCAGATTTTCCAGCAGATACAAGTACATGACAATGCTGTTATCTTAATAATTACACATAAAACTAACAAAGAATCAACACAGGCAAAACTTCATACACACAATGTAACTGGGAAACCTTCATTTCCTTTTCCTTTTTTTTTTTCCTCCTGTGAATGTGTGAATGTTCTGATATGTATAAAGAAAAGAAATTACAACACTGGTTTTCTTAGTAAGAAGTCTGAAAACAAATCTAATTCTAAAAAGTTAGTAAGATGATCAGAATTATTTTCTAAAATAGCATCTACAAAGCTCTTATGTTCCTAAGTTTTTGGCACCTTATTTTTTGCATCATATGGGTCAGTGTTTGTAGTGGTAAACATCATATAATAACAGGACATTTTCAACCCACCCAGGAGTACTTTCCAAAAGTGCACACAGGGAACGAGTATCAAAGCCATACTTTTCTTAAATATAAATGCAGAATGGTTTTTAGAAAGCTTCTATTAGTTGTGAAATTCAAAATTTGAGCTATTCAGATTATTTCTTTTGGCCAGATCAGAAAGCACAGCTACACACTGTGTTTAATAGTTAAGATTTTCATCTGATTCCACCTACTGGTAGGAAAATTGTTTTCTGCAGCCACGACAATGGCACAAACAAGCAAAAACGCTTTGCTCACAGTCTTATTCAATTAGTAGAAATTAAAATGGGCAATCAGGATTTTCCAACAAGGAATCAGATACCAAACATTTAAAAACCTGCTCATGAAGACTTCAAGGAATGATATCCCAATGTTTTTTGAAATTCATAGGCTGTATTGGGCTTGACTAACTTTTTGTAAAGATGTCGACTTTAAAGCCTAAACTTGTTTAAACTACATAGCAGTGAAGATCAGGGAAAAAAAATCCATTTTGATATTTTCTTCTATACAATCTATTTTATTTAGTATTTGCACTGTCCTTTACATGAAAAAATGTTTCTTTTCATCATTTTGCCAAGGGCAACATTTTAATAAATACAGATTTTTAAATGTTTTTCAAATATATATGTGAACACAAAGCACATTTTATGCAACGAAACAAACTAAATTGGATAAATCTTTTATATTCAGATAATTTGCCTAGAATAAACCATCCTTTTGTTTATATTCATATAAACATAACTGCCATGACATAAGACTATGCAAGAGAAAATATTATCTCTGTTCAAGCCATATAAGCACAAAAAGCCAGGGAGGTTGGCCCCATGATAGGCAAATTCACCTCAGGGAAAGATTATTTTGTCTGGTTTGTAGAAGAAAGTCAGCAAAATACCAAACTGAACTTTAAACCATTTTGTGAGGATTCCCAAGCTGATCAAAGGCAGAAAAAATCTCAGAAAAACAAGGTTTGACATCTACATCATGGACCTTATTGTTCTAAATAAAAAGTGGCATCTAGACTAATTGACCAACATGCCATCATAAAGCCTGAAAAAAGACTTAACTCTTCTGTTTGGTCCATAGTTTAGGAAAAGCTCCAACTCCCTAACTGTGCCTCTTAAGTTGGAAATAAATACAAGAAAAATTCTGCCCAGCTTTTCAATGAAAGTGAAAGAGGACTTCACCACAAATCGGCTAAAGAAATCCATGAATACCTCTTAAATACCAGAAACACATCTCCCTCCTCCACCAAACATTAGGAAAACATATCTACCCCTCTTCTCCCTTTTCTTTTAAATCTCTTGGCCTGTTTTGGGACAAAATTTACGTCTCTCTCTCCTTTAGCTGACCATTATTCAATCAGATTGGGAAAAACACGTTTTCTTTTTTTTTTAATATAATACAGTAAGAGTCGTTTAGCATTTCATGAAAAGACAACAGCAACATGTGGAAAATGCTTCAGAAATGATGGGAAAGGATCTTTTTCAAATCATTTTTAGACACAAGTGTTTGTCAAACCTTTTGGAGTGCTGTGGGCTTTTTGAGGGTAAATAATCATATCAAACATCTTAGACACTATAGCATTCAGAGCACAAGCCAGATAATTTAATCCCAATGTAGCATACATATGTTTCTGAAAGAATACAGGTCCATGTGAAAAAGCATAAACCTGTGCCCATTTTAGCAATGCTCTACTGAACACGTGCTTCTCGACCAGTGAAACAGTTAAAAGCGGGGTGAGCTTGTACATGCTGTTCCTTCATGAAATATTCGACACAGAAAAGTGCCAAAGCAGCTTAGTTCAGAAAGAAGCTCTGTTATACTAAGGTGCAAAAACATTTCAGCAGTAATTTTTGCAAATAATGTGAACACTTACTCGTCTGGATTTTTAAATGTTATTTACCTTTAAATGTTGAGAAATAAATTAGTTACAAGAGGAATAACAGAGCCATGAAGTTTGGACTCACATATACTAAGTCTGTTGAGTCTACTGTAAGTAAATTTACTGTCAAGAAGAACCTTTTTACGTACTTCTAAAGTAGCCAGTTACTTCCAGTAATAAAACAAACCATGAATGTTTCCATGTGCAATTAAACCTCTATCCTGTTTGCGCTCCATGACTGAACTCATAAACCTTCAGAGCTGGGAATGTGGTGCAGCACAGCGCAGACACCTGAACCAGCTCTGTGAAATCAGGAGCATGTGGAAGCAATAGCAGTACCTGTTTTTTCCATTGTGTTGTATTTCAGCTCTCTCCTTGCCATTACATTAGCTAATGGAAGAATGACATAACATGGTGATGACAATGCCATTTCACACATGCATTGATTACAATGTATTTGCATAATTTATTCCTTCTCAGACTGTAAGCACAAACTTACTTTTATTTAATCTGATCTATAGTAAATCACTCTGTGAAAGACATTATGAAGTACTTTTCCAATTATTTTTTAATATGCTAAGAATACATTTAGAAAAAATAAATTTAATGCCTTAGGTTTGATCAGTCTAAATAAAAAATAAGGGAGCTGCAGTATCAGTCTGCCAGTAGATAACAGGATGATAGATTCCTCCATGTCCTCCAAGACAGCAAATAATAAAAACTATCTACCAACATAACAGAAATTCTCTATCAGAATCAATATATCTTGACTGCTTCACTTATTATCCCACTCTGTGTCTACTCTGTAAACTATCCTGAAATATATATCCTGAAGTCATGCACCATCGTATGAAAAGAACAACATTTAATACTGGCCACTCTTCACTGCATCTGCCTAATCTAGGTTTTTAAAATATTCAAGTCATATCTACATTCAAATCTACTAGCAGTCTAACATTTTTTAAAGCACAGCTTCCTGTACAAAATGGCACTTGATGAAACTGCTCCAAATGGCTGGAAAAAAAAGCAATTCTGACCTGCAGGCAAAGGAACCTGAAAGTGGCTGTGGAACACACGCCAGTGGGCTCCAAAAGGCTCCTCCAGTCTCACCTGCAACACTGGTGCAGACACAGAGCAACATCCAGTCTTCCTGCCACCACGTTAAACAGATCATAATTCACAATAAGGCAGGGGCTTGAGAAAGGTATATCAGAAAAGATCTTTGACTAATTGGCACACATGTTTTTAACCTTTAAAATTAATATTTGCAGCAGAAGGAAATGGTTACTTTTCCATTTGGGTTTTGAGGTTTTTCTTCCAAGCATCCAGTTCACTAATCATACACCAAAGCCAAATTTGGGATTGCATTTTGTCTTTGAAATAACACAGGAATTCAGTTTTCAGATTTTTTTTCCCTTTACTTCTGCCTAGAGAAATGTCCACCAATGCCAATTAAAAGTGATAATACAGCATAGAACAGAAATGGATAACAAATACTTAGAGAAGCTGCTTGTTAAATATATCAAGATTACCAATAAAACTGTACGAATAATTCTCTCCACCAGATGGCATGGGCCTCACATTTTGCTTCATATATAGTCAAACTTCAGTGACATGGATGAAGATCAGACTCTTCCTGTGTTTCTTCTAATGTACAAATTTCAATAATGGCTTAGAAT
This sequence comes from Columba livia, assembly GCF_036013475.1. Taxonomy (NCBI): domain Eukaryota; kingdom Metazoa; phylum Chordata; class Aves; order Columbiformes; family Columbidae; genus Columba; species Columba livia. The sequence continues at coordinate 20,749,222 of NC_088607.1, forward strand.
GTATATCGTTTCACCAAATTAACAGACATGTGCTGTAATCGAGGTATGGAAAATGAATTTCCACACTTAGAATACATGCAGTCATCTATGAGCTGTTTTGAAACCTCAGCCTTTTCCCTCCTAGGCAGGACATGCTATATACAGTTCTACCAGGAAAGTTATACCTGTAAAACTACCCTTGCAGAGACGTTGTTCAGGATAAATACATTATAGTATAAGGATTCTTCTACCGCTATACTTTGTGCAGGTTCTCTAATTGTTTTGTCAAAATAACTGCAGCAAGACAAAGATTTTATCATTATGGGTATCAGATATTCAGTTACTTATCATTTGAGTGCATATGCGTGTGAATGTGTACACGTGTACAAACTAGGTCTAAGTGAAAATCAGTGATAACAGTTACGCAGATATTGTAGTCAACCAGAAAGAAACCTTGTCAGCATTTTCAGATAGTGTTTCAGTGGAATTTATGCCCAGATTTTTAAACTGGACTCCTAAAAATCAAACCTGCAAATCCCTAAGACTTCTAAATGTTGCTGGTCTGATTATGAGAAACACAAGCCCTTCAGCATCTCTAAAATCATTATTTTTTTTTTTTACCCAGTAGACCAATAATGAATTTTTGGTGTCTAATTTAAATGCCTGTATTTAAAATTTTTGCTGTAACTTTTTTTGAATAGTACTGAAGCACGAATTCTACCTTCAAAAAAATATAATGAGTATTCCTGTATAAGCAAAGCTTTCTCACATGAGCCACCTCTGGTTTTGGAGGATCAGCTCTGATAAAGAACAGTTCAAACCTTTCTGACTGATGTCAGTCAGATTGTTTGCATCTGTCCATGGTATTTGGCTACAACAAAAGCACCATACTAGACATCATGTCAACAGCCAGTTGGACAGTAGCAACTTGCAACAATTAGAAAACAGGCCAGTCTTTGAACCAGGGATCTACAAGGTCTCATGGTCCTAGAGCCATTTGCTCCAAGCAAGTCCCACAATCAGACTTGACTCAGGTAGGAAACACAAAACAGAATTTCCTTTATGCCCTTCATTCTTACCTAGGTCGTGTGTTAATAAATAGAGAGGATCAACAGCTGGACCACATGTACACACTAATAAGAAGATCCTGAACAGAGGATGGAAGAGAAAATCAGGTAATGTTCTTCAATAAGCAGATATTCTGTGCTAAACTGGTATTGGTGATTTGCTTATACAATATATAAGCTAAAAATACAAAAGCACAAAAGTTAAAACTTCATAATGTTCAGCGGTAACAACACTGCCATCTTACAAAAACAGTATTGTTTCAAATTTCCCGTTAATAACTTGTCAGCACTTAATCTAATTTTATGGACCTTTCTTATTAGGAAAAAAAATCATAATAATATGGTTTTCAGTGTTACACAATAATGATTAATCTATTCTAGACAAATACACTACAAACTACTTATTTTCCCACAATGGTAACCTTGACAGTTCATTAAGAAGTTGTTTCCCAGCATTAAGGGGTCTTAAAGACTTTAATGGCCAAACATTTTGGCCTAACAGCATGGCAAGGGTTTGTTCAAAAAATGAAGATTTGGAAAACTTGTTCTACTACCCTGCAAGCAAGCTGTGCCATCCAGCCCCTGCTCACCTAGCAGCTGCAGCTTCTCCACATCCCTGGGACAGCTGTGGGGTTCCCTCCCACACAGCTGGAGCTGACACAGGCACAAACAGCACAGACAGAAGCTCCAGGATGTGATCTGGGATGACCCTAAGAGACAAGTAGCTCAGGTTTGCTAACACAAGGAACAGAATTTTCTTTTCCCCTTCTTTAAATCCGGACATAAAATGGTGGATGCGGAGGGTGTGTGAGCCCCTGCAATGACTCTGCCCAGGTCACCAAGGTTTCAGCAAACCACAGTTTTAGTGGGGCTGGACCCTGGGCTTCAATGCCCTCAGGCCACTCAGAGTGTTGAAAGAAATCAGTGTGCTTGACAAGAGGACCACATAGTGAAGAAGGCAGCAGTTTAAAATCTGAAGTTTAAAGATACACACACTGCAGGTTGGAGGGCAGAGGAGGCAACAAAACAGGACAATATGGACATGGCTGGGGCAGAGGTATAAGTTAGACTACAGGATAAAGATACAACACATACGAAGTTTTTAATTTTCATTTCTTTAAAAAAAATGAAACCAAATTATGGTCTGGATTGTTTTAGATTTGGGCCAACCTAGTATTTATCAACAGAACATGATGCAAATAATGTCGGTCAAAAACTACAACACTTGATCCAGCCAAATCATGGGCTCAGTCACGGGTTTCCAAACTGTGGTGCACATACTACTAATGATACACACCTAAGCAACCTAACAATTCTTCCATGTGCACATGTTAAGTACTGCCGCTAGCCTGATAATGGTAACATATGAAACAGATATACTTGGAAGCTCTGCCCCTCATCTGCAGGAGAGAGGTGGAAGTCCATGTGGAGACTCAAGATATCAATTGCAGTGCTGAATTTTCTGACATGCATCATCTTAGTCTTCTAACAAACTTTATTATTCTAAGCTTTCCAAAATTAAGTTTCATTATTTCTATTTCATTATTTGATTTCATTTGTTACCCAGATAAGAAATTGAAACTGATTTTTATCAAAACCAAAACTCAGTAACTCTGCTTGCAGATTTGAATTTTTTAAACCAGCAACCAATTTAAGATAGTATGTTATTTTCATCAGATATTTTCCATAGCAGAAAATATACCCAGCAAAAAAATCCTATAAAACATCATCTAATTAAAACCCCAAGAAGCTAGCAAAATAGCCCAACTACTGAGCCTTGCCACACACGCTTGGCTTTGGCACATCAAGTCTTGCCAGAGTGCCTCAGTTCATAATGGTTTAGAAATCAGATGACGACGAACAATGTCTCTCCAAATTCTTTTAATTTTCTTTTTGTTTCTACTTGAAAGTGCAACTTTTGTACATAACCATCCTAATAGTACGATCACTGGTTTACATGTCTTAGTTGCATAGAAAAACAGTAAAACCTTTAGTTCTGGTTAGGTTTGGAAATAAGATTTTGTTGTTGTTTTTTGCTCTCTACATTTCTGAAGTCCTAACACTCAAAGGACTCTTTGTCAACTCTCTCTTTTCTTTTCCTCCCAAGCTTTTCCTAAAATTGGCTGCTTTTCACTAGTTCTTTCAGTTAACTACCTTTCATATCTCATTAGCAAATTGTGCCCAGTACTGTTATATCAATTTCCACTTCTTTTACTTAATGAAAAATGTTTCTTTCAGTTTTTGTTCTCTTGGATCCACTGAGTCACCACCACATGGGTATTTCCTGTGAATCTGCTTTCATCTAGGCTGTTGTTTTCCTTGTGTTCCTTTGCAGAACAGAGAAATTAAAATCAAGCAACGATCAGAGGGATCTGGCCACTACTGCCTAATATAAGTACTGATTAGATAATACGTCTTTTTTTCCTGATGAGTACAACAGGAAATCAGTTACAAATGTACTATTCTTTACAACAGTTTGATGAAATGGACATTTAAATTCAGCCAAAAATACCAGCTCTTTTGGAAAGCAAATTGCAGTCTAAAAGTGTAATACTACAACTATGTGCATATGAACCATCCAACATGAAGTTTCAATACTGTTCACTAACCATCCCTGGAAAAAAAAAAATCTCCAAAAAGAACATGGAAAGTAAAAGGACCCCAAAAAACCCCTAAAATGTAAATGTAATAGCTATAAATGGTACAGATGCCACATGTAAATTTGAATGAGCTCAACAAAGCTGGGTGTAACACTAATAGAAGCAGGAGTGCCCATTAAGACCACACAATTGCATGAAGAAGGAATTCCAGCTTTAACTGTCAGACTCAGCCAAGAGCAGGTTGTGAACACTATGAAAAAATACTATGAAGTAGTAGAGAACTAATGGGACATATTTTGAGAAGCCTGCTCTAAGACTGAAGGATAAAAGAGGCTCCATAAAGACCATTGGTCCAGGGAATAGTGAGCAAGCTGAAGGTAAGTTCAAGAACGTAACTAGTGAACGAGAAAAGACAACTACTGATAGGCTTGAAGTAAAAAGAGCAAAACTACTTAGAAGGTGTTATAAAAAACTAGCGTTTTCAAGGCAGGGAGGAGAACAGTCCCCCCTTTCCTTCACAGAATTTAATGAGAAACCCTACAGAGACTTCCAAGGTTAGGAAGCCTAGAAAGAAACAGCAGATCTTGGAGTCATCCACCAAAAAGAACCTGGGGAGAAGGAGCCTGAAAAAGCTATAGGGAAATCAAGACAGTGCAAGCTGCAGGCATGAGTCATTTACAAACAGCAGCAGCTGGACCAAACCCTGAGATAAATGCTATTAAGGATGGCATTTGGAGAAGTCTGCAGGGCCCTAAAAATGGTATGGGATATGGTCTATAAATGGGTTAAGATAAAAAACAGTTGACAGATACCTTACCCAGGGGAGCAAATGCATGGTCCAAGGTTCTGGAGCTGGGACCTTCACCACAGACAAAAGCCCAGCTCTGCTGCTGCTACTCGGTGGTAAGAAACTTGGTTACCTACCAGGTAAGGAATATTTAAAGCCCTCAATCCACGGAGGATCACTGGTCATGGTAGCTGACATGCTATCAACTGTCTCTGACTGTTTTTTTCTGTCATGCCAGAGGGTGCAGACTAAATAAGATCTGACCACTTAGGTCACAGAGAGCACTGAAGCAGAGTGAGGGACAGGCAATGCTGGATTCCACTGAACAGCCTGCTACAAGAATCAATGAGTGATCCTTCCACAATCCTACACAGTGACAACCTCAATTCTGAAGAGAGAAGGCAATATTTTCATCACTATCTATGTAAACACCTTTCATGTTAGTGAAACTCATTTAAAGGTCCCAAAGAATGATGTCTGTAGCCAGGATAAAACATATCCACTATCTGTGTGGATGTGGAGTAAGCTCACTATCAACAAAAAGAAACAGAGTGCATTGCACAAGCCAGTCCTAACAGACAATGTACCAACTCTTCCCCATCTTCCCTGGTAAACCTGCCCTGCTTTATTCTGCAAAAATACATACACAAACTCAGCTCTAAAATTCAAAAATAGTTTGTATGATTACAAAAATGAACAAAACCTCTATCCAAATAAGTCCCAAAAATTTGGGGGGCGGGGGGAGGAGGTTGAACAGGACAAATATGATGTAATGGACAGGTCAATACGTAGATCAGATCAGATAAATCAAAATATTCTCATATGAACACAAAAACTTGGAACGGTTGAAAAATTCCATCACACACACCCAAATTCCCCACACAAAGCTTCACCCTGGTGTTTCCGATGCTGGATTAATTTTCTTGTATCAAATGAGCTCCCTATGTAGCAAAACCTTTGTAATCTGTGAAAGATCTAGGTACAGCAAACAATATTTCATCTACTGAATTTCACCATAACTTCATTTGTAATGGTGCCCAACTTATTTGTTTAAATATTTCATCATTCCATAAAGGTAATTTTAATTCTGAAACAAACCATTGATGCATTTATCTCCTCAGCAGCTAAACCACTGGGAGGAAAAACAGGAAACAGCTGGTCAAAGCTGAAGTGTGATGAGAAATATGTTCAAAACCAAAATAAAAATCACTTAAACCTGATCATAATTTACAAAGGCTGGATCTGCAGTTTTTCCAAACCAATGGCAAAGAAACACTGTGCAAGCTAAACTAAATATTCCATGATTCACAAATGCTTGCTGAAGATGAAAGTGTGAAGAACTTTGTGTGCTCAAAGGAAGCATTCAAACCCTTGTAAGTCCATCTCCAACCTGTTGGTTAAATGAAAAACAAAACACACCTCTATTTCTGGACTGCCAGGGAATAATAAAAAGTAATATGCTGCTGGTTTATTTATGATCCATGTTACATTTCCTGCTCATGGGTAATGTCTACCTATCTCTTCTACAGCCTCAACCTGTTAAATGACCTGTTGTTAACTGACCATAGCCACCGTTATGCTGGTGGCAAATCACTAGATGGCAATGAAATCTTCACATAGCAAAAGATTTTGCACTCCTGTGGCTCTCCCTGACTGTATTTTAAGTAAGGTAAGTTTCAAAAAAACATGCCAGAATACAAGTTAATTTCATAAAAGGGGTATATTCTGTATACTCATGAAATATTTTTTTCCCTTTGAGATATATACATATACACACACGCCACCTAGTGCAATCCCAAGTTTGTAAACCACAGACAGGAAGGCCAATGTTATGGTTCCCATGGCAACTGTAATGTGCTTCTATAATGTAAAATATCTTACACAAACACAGAGTCAGAACTATAATGGCCTCAATTTTGTAGCATGATACTGTTAAATCTGCAAAATTACTCAAGATAAATTCCTAATTTAAAACAGAGAAGACTGATGACAGTTTTCTCTCAGGGGTCTTTTTCTTGCGCCAACTCACAACCACATTTAGACCAATTCTCCATGGCTCAGATACATTCTTATGTTTTTGCTTAAAGATAAACTATCCAGAGTTATCATTCAGAGCTTTATTCAGCCTAGAAGTATTTCAGTGTTGATTAGCTACATACCTTAAAAAAAATTTTTGCTCTTTGCTCTTACTCTAAAATTACCAAATATTAGCAGTCAGAGCTGGTGGGAAAGTGTTTATCTTTTTTTCTGTTCCACTAGAAATTTAGGATATGTCTCATCCACAGGCTACAAGGCAACACACAGCCACTAAGCCTGCTGAGATCAAACAAAATTTAGCCACAGCATATGGAGAGTGTTTGGGAGAAGTTTATCTTCTCCAAAACCTGAGCTCACTCGCTAACAACTGCCTGCCTCTCAGTCTATAGAGCAGATGAGATCATCCCTTGTTTGTGAAACAGCCAGGACTCAGATTCAGGTCCAGAAGCAGGACTTCCGAGCAGCGTGGTAACATCAACAGCGAATAACAGCATATGCAATTGAAGGGTACTGAAGGAAGTTTTATATATCAAGTTAATGATCGAACCTGAATTATATGAATTATACATATTTATAGACAACATTTGTAGTTTAAAACTGTATTTCTAAAACTGCTTAATGTAAGTTTGGCATGTATCTCTCTATTACAATGTTTGATGTAAAACTATGGTTCCCATGAAGGCAATAGCTCTGTTTTGCACACACTTCTTTTTCTCCCTCCAAGTAACTTTATCCCAATAGGAGATTTTAAATAGATTACAATATGACCAGGATTTCACCCATTCTCTAATACTTGAAGGGAATTCCTAAAGACTTTAAGAACTAAGACTGCTGTAACATGAAACTAGAGCAGCTCATAATACATCCTTTGTTTCGCCCAAACTTTATTAATGAAGGTCTGTATCTGTTGTGATTTCATGAAAACAATTTTTACAGTGTCAGGAGAATAAAATAAAAATAATTATGAGAATACATAAGAGAAGCTCACGTTATTTTACTGTGGATTCAAAGTCTAAATGGTGACAATAGTCAACAGGCATTACAGTTGCTGAAAAGCTAAGGGAAAAAAGAAGAAAAATCTCCTGTTTCACAAGAGTTAATTAGATTATTCAGTCCTGCAACAAGCGCATGTGGTGACTTCTAGATGAAAATGAAACTTTTCATTACTGTTGCACATGTAGGTAACTGTCTTTGAGTATTTGCTATACTAAGGAAATCTTAAGTTTTTACAATAAGTGTCATAATTTCAGAGATAAAAAGACTTCTAAACTTCATACCAATGGGAAGACAAGAATATTATCTGTAAGTAAGAGTGATCCCAAGCAAATCCAACATATTTTTCTCTCTCATACTCAGCTAAGGGGTTGATGAGTGTATCTCAAAAGCGAGTATTCAATCTCAGTTCAAAAATTACGGTATCTGGTTACAGTTCAAAACCTTAAAAAAGTTTATTTCCGCATAATTTGCAGGACAACATGGGCACTGTCTGATACATGTGTTTGCAGGTAAGGAATAGCTTCTAACTGTACAGTTTTCTAGTGAAATTATTAGGAGAATTCAAACGTAAAAAAAGAAAAAGAAAAAAAAAGAAGAAAAAATAAAAGAAGAAAGAAGTTACGAATGCCAGGACTGAATATTGATGTTTCCAGCACTGCTCCACTTCCGACATTCCTGCTGAAAGCCGTGTGCTGTCACACCGCCCTGAGTCACCCTGGTTCCAACTGCTGCACTGATGTAATCGGCTTTGGTCGGTGTGGGAGCACCCCAGAGCTGTCCCTTGGTACTCCCGCTCACATGCGCTTGGATGGTACCTAACAGCTGTATTATATTCAACAGCCTGTATTTTCAAGCAAAATTCTTTGTGACCAGAAGCTCATAACTATACTGTATCAAATCACTTTTCACAAACAGAGAAACCAAATAGCTTCATATCTCATGGATGATGCCTTAGAGATTGTGACAAGTGTAATTTTAGAGTAGAGATTTTTCCTGTAAGTCCTTCCTGAAATTTCATACTGATAAGATACTTGCCTAACGGTTATTGTCGACCCAAGCTTACTCCATTTTAGAAAACTTTCTTTCTAAAAGATCCCAAATAACTGTAGAAAAGCAAGATAAATTAAAATGTATATGAAATCTCATAAATTCAGATTTTAATTATCCACTAACAGAGTGATCTTTATATGGCACAGTTTTTATTCACTCATACCAGAGTAAACAATCCAAACTTTTCAACAGTTCATATAAGTAATGGAGATAACTTGGTTTCAACTGAGAAAGAATTTAGAAGAGTGTCCAACTCTAACACTCTAAAATGAACACTTTAATGTGCTGCACGGAGATTTTCTAAAACATATCTTCATGCTTCTTTACAGTTAATGAACAGTCACTAGAAGGAAAGTCAGAAAATGTGGAAAAACTGAAGGCATAATATATTGCTCTTGCCAAGACTCCCACACTATTGGCTCTGAATACCTAAGTGTGCTCACAGCTAAAACTTATTGTTCATATTTTGGCCCAAAATTGTTAAAGCTATAAGGCAACTGCAAAATAATAGAAAAAATGAAGATATTTATCTCTAATTCTATCACACATTATTCTAATAAAACTGACTACTTTTACAGACAGAGGGTAAATTTTCTATTTTTAAAGCTAACTTTAAAACTGGAATAACTCAACCCAAAGCAAATATAAGTATAGAGCTTCATTTCACAAAATTCAATTTCTTTTTACAGCACTTACTGAAGGGAAAACATAATTTCATGCCTATTTGGCTTCTCTTCTGCTTCCCTGTTTTTTTTCCAAATAGTCAATTTTGATCATGAACTTTTTTCTTTAAACAAGACTGCAACTCTTATGCAAAAAAACCTGAGGAACACAGGGTCCAGGTAGAACAAAAACCAGCTCATACACACCTACCAACTACTTCAACATGAATATAAACCTTTATGTCTGAAAACATGGTCACATTAATAACAGGCAAAATACTCATGCACAATCAGATAAAAACATTACTGCTAGAGTGGAGGAGAACCCCAACCACTTACAGATTATTTGCTTTATGTCATTTTTTTCCATGTAAATTCCTTCCAGTGTTTTGGACTAGAAATTTTATTTCAAAGTGGAAAACCAAAAAATCCCAAACCCCAAATTTGTCTGTAATCCACAAAACAGAATGGCAAACTTTTTTTTTTTTTTAATGAAAGTACAAGTGTCGCATAAACTATTGCAGAAAGAGCAGTGCCACATTTTAGGTATGTATGCAAAACTGGGAGGGAAAAGAGTAAAAGTCCATTTAAAGAATTCCATCTTTTTAAATATGGAGCAAGAAGGAAAAACCTGTGGGAAAACCACATAATCCTAACAGAAAGATATCAAAGCAAATCTAGACCTGAAATTCCTACAACAGAGTTCAGCAGAATAACCTCACTGCTAAGGCTTCTATTCCCAGGTGATTTCATGTGGCCACTCCAAGCAACTTCATGTCTGTTCTACCAAATCAGATCAGTTATCTGAGGGAACCACAGCACACAGACAAGGACTCTTATGCTGCTTATTATTATAATTAGTCTAGAGGGTTCGATGATTTCAAGTTTTTGTTTCACTTCTTAAAATCAACATAGGCCTCTTCATTATATAAATTATGTTTTGACTACACTTGAAACAGTAGTATCTTCCAAGATACTACAAGATAAAAAAGAGGGTTATACTATTTATTCTAACAAAATATTAACAATAACAGGTTGCAATTAATCCAACCCCTGAGAAAAGCAAACAAAAAAAATGTTCTCCTGAACATACAGCATGACTAACCCTTCCTTTGTTCATAAATGTATGTTAGCATTTGATGTAAAGTGCTGCTGTATTTAGTTAGTGCAACTGGTTGTCAAAACAGTCAAAGCAGATTCTACTTCCATGACTGATAGTGAAATACTCTATCATCTATATTTTCAGAAATGCTAGAAAAGCTTGCAACATAAAGATATACTGACCACAGTTGCTGATACACCTCTGGCAGGGAGTAAAGAGGTTGCAGGGGGAGGAAGTCGAGCTCTCTGTAGGTTCAGAATTAAAATTAACATTTGTATTAATTACAAAATATTAATTTTAATTCTGAATGTATGCAGAATTAATAATCAATTTAAAAAAAAAATATCAGACAAATACTATATATTAAGCAGGAAACTACTTGTGCTGGGCTCTGTTTCTTTAAAAATACTATCCAAGGTGACTATTTTAGATATCACACCAATAAAACAGGATAGTAAAAATTTTTTATCTCCAAATCTTTTTTCTCTCCTTAACTTTTTGTCAACAGATGCCACTGACTACAGCTCAACTTTAAGGAAATAATGAAATCTTAATGTAAGGCTTCTTGTATTAGCCATGCATAATCAAAGATCCTTGCATGACACTGATTTTACACATGAATCATAAAATTACTATGGACACTATATGTAAAAAATACTTGATGCTAACAAATGTTGAACTACTATACAAATTCATTACATTAACTATGAACTATTCCTACAAGATAAAGCTGTAATAAAATCATTATTCTATCTGGAAACAGATGTGGAGGAAATCAAGGGTTTTTTTAAGTGTTGCCATATTAGTATTTGGTATTTCAGTAGTGCCTTAGAAGCTACAAAGAGTGGGAGATCTATCAGTGTGCTCACGTCTATCCGAGCAGTGTTAAGCGAGCCAGCAGAATTCTTGCTTCTTAAAGCTCAAACTACTGGCATTAGGAATGTAACAACACAGCAAAGATGGTACTGACGCCTACAAAATAAACTTAACTAAAGAATTCAGCTATTAGGCATTGCAACTATGTCATTGGAGCTGTCATCTGGAGATCTCAAGGTCACTTACCTTGTTTGAGAGAATCACACAGTGGTGGTTTACTGAGCTGCTCAAATTTAGTATCTTAGTCAATGGTGGACCTGGCTACTTTTGTTGTATTGCATTACCACTACTGGAGAAACTCCATCACATCAGGAAACAAAGCAGCACTACAAACCTAATATCTCACAGACATAAGTCGTTTAATAATCCCAGGAACTCTGACTTTCGTAATTAGCCAGATTGCTAATACGATGCAGCTGAGCTGAACCAAAGCGGTGGATAGGTTGTGCCAGATCAAGCAAAGCTAACTCCAAAGCTTGCACTCTCAGTATTTGTTTCTGGCAAATTCTTTGTATTTGTGACATATTTAACATGTACCAATGTGACAGGCTTGCACTGTTCCAACACAGACAAACAAACTTCTCACAAATGGACGCAACAGCCATGTTACACACATCCATCTGATAAGGGTAAGTACTGCACCATATATAGCTGCAAAAACTGTGCAAAACTAGAAAAAGCATTCAACATAAAAATCTTCTCTCTTCCTACAACACATATATTAAACCCAAAGCAGAGGAGTCTAAATCTGCATATAAAATATCTACAAACATCAATCATACGCTACATTAAGAAAATATATAATTTCATGTATTTTCTATATAATGCAAACCCTCAGTCCCACCTTCCTATGCAGGGAAAGAAAAAAGAAAAAAAATCATTGAGCAAGACAACAGTCCATTGCATTTCCTTCATTAGCACTAGAATTTTTATGTAAGGGATATGCACAAATGAGACCCACATTTTCCTACTTAAAACATAAAGGTCTCTATTGTTCCATGTTACACCAGTACTGCTATGAAAACTTAATTTCTCCAATTTTTTTTCCCCTTGAAGAACAGAACTACTGTTCCCTTAGCTGTTCCAAACAGAATGCATGCTCAAAGGGTGAGATAAGGGGAAAGAAAGAACAAATTACCACATTCATTTACTTCTTTCTCCTTCTTCCTTTGATTATTGGCATGAAAGCTTCCCGCAAATGCTCATAATTCATTATTTTAACCCAGTGCATATGTTCAACAGGTCCATATTTGTCACATCCATTGGGAGTTAATTTCTATGTTCATGTAAAAGCCATTTATAATGCTAATAAGCCATAAACATATAGAAATATTATTGCAGAAATATTTGACACTAAAGCGACAGAAAAATAATGCTATGAATGATAGATGCATATTATACATAAAGAGAATAAATATGAAGGTTAATAAGAGGAAAAATATTTGTAGTCACTATTCAGAAGAAAATTTAGAAACATGAGGCTTTAAGCTTTCTCTTACCATGATAAAACATTCTGTGCATTATAATTATAGAGTACCGTGCCTGCTACTCCTTTGTTCATTTGTAGTCAGAACTTTTCCTATTTAAATAATTATTCAGTGAGTATTTACTACATTTATTTCTAAGTTTCTATATGTACTACAAAAATATCTTCTAATTAAAGCCCTCACACCTCAAAATGCTATGCATTCAGTATTACGCAGCAGTGGTGGAAACCGGTGAAACAGGCACGCATGTTACAAGCTAAGGAACTCAACTCAAATTGGAAACGCCCAATGAAGAAACCTAAACACATCCTTCCCTTTCCATACCTATATAAATGAAAATTATGCTAGAAGACTCTCCCTTCCTTGCCCCAAAAAAACCTCATAATGAGAATACCAATGTACTGAGCACACCTCATGATAGGCAAATACACGGCTCATTCATCCCTTCACGGGACCGTGACTCTGCACCACACAGGGCATGTGCTGTACCAGCATCTTTGTACTTCCACTGGCCAGGACATCAAACATCACAGTCATGAACAGCATCACAAACCTTTGCAATCTAGTGCAGACACCTGACATACACATGGTCATAGAACTTTTCAATCAACTATTAGTTTCTAGGATATGAGGATATTACTGGAGGGCACAATTGTCACGGAGCTCCTGAGCCACCAAGTTGACTCTTCTGTTATCACTGACAAAATTTCATATAATCCATTTCATCAATTTTATGGTTGGACTATACGATTCTATGATTCTAAACAATTAAGTAAGTTTTCCTCCATGTCAGTCCTACTGATAACTGTTGCAAAGTCTGCGCACTAACCGCTAGAAGTTTCTTCCAGTTTTCAACCTACGCTTACTCATGAGCAGTTTATAAGCGTAGCTGATCTGACCAAACTCTTATTTACCTTTGTTATTTTCCCCTCCCTAGAGCTTATTCACACATTTTAACAGATAAATATCACACCTCCTTTTTTTGCTAAGCTCAGTAAACCTCTCTTTTCCTCTTCTTGAAAGTTTCTCTTGCTGTGATCATCCTGCTGGTCTTTCTCAGTAGCCACATTTTAGATGAATCCCTGAGAATCAGCGATCAAAACCTATTTAAATCCTACCATCACAGAAAACATTTTCCTACTTAAAATAATTTGCTAAGGATGTGCTATGTCATTTCTAAAATAATAATTTATACATTAATGATTTCAGTCTAAACTTAGAATTTTTTGTATTATCAAATTTAAGAGAAAACTAATCAGGGCAATATGAACATATTAAGGTACGTTTTTCAACTATTACATAATGTTTAAATTATTTGCAAGTGTAGAAGCATTATAAATATCTGTAACTTGGGGAAAATACTATGCTATCTTTTTCAGAGAAAAAAAAACCATCACTGTGATCTAATACTGCCACTTATCATTTTATACAATTTATTCGATGAAATTATTATATCATTAATATACACATTTATATTTCAACTATGTATATCTATAATATATATTAGTACATCTATTTTTACATATATGTATAAATATAAATGCATATTATATACATTTTCTACTTAAAATATAAATATCTATAAAATGTGTATATATTTTTATATCTGTATATGGGTATATTACATTCTTATCTATAAATAATAAATATCAAGAAATAAATTTATAAATGCAAGTATGTATAAATATGTAATTATATACATTTTATATAGATACATATGTATACACACACATATGTATGTATACATTTCATAGAGATAAAAATTATACATTTTAAAACAAAATAAATTTTAAGGGATGGGAATATATTCTTCTAAAAAAGTGTTCAACATAAGGTTCAACATGGTTAAGTGATATATCCTATTCTGTGGTACTAAGTGATCAGTAGATGAAGCAATTTTTTTTTAATGAAAAGGTCATCAGGGTATCAAAACTTCCAAGGAAAAAAAAGCACCGCAAACCAACACTATGAAAAGCTTACCTCACACCATAAAGACTTCTCAAGAAAGGAATTAAATTCCCATTTTATTAAGGACTGAATTATAGTTAGCTGTTCTGTCGTAATTCTAGAAAGCTTCAAGCCACTGTTGCTTCTCCTTTGCTCAACATAATTCCAAGCAACGGTTCCTATGTGCCCTGAAGGTAAAGTCCTAACAATTGCTCTCGTTCCAGTATAAACTGATTTTTTAATCTCTTTATCATTTTTACAGAAACGCCTTATTAATAAAGTAGAACGTTCCTTTTTGTTTCTAAAAAACTCCTCTTCCACCTCTTCACAGTTATCATTACAGTCTTCAAAATGGCTCAGAAAGGACTTTGAGGGCATCCTTCCAGTAAAGTTATTTCCACAGAAGGTGTGACCTGAGCACGCCACTTTAACTTTTCGTGGTGCTCTTTCCAGACATAAATACTTATCCCTTAAAGCGTCTTCATACAACTGCTGCCCATGTTCATTCTCACAACTATTTGTCAACTCCATTAATCCACAAGCACAGGCTGGGGATCCAGTGGCGCTATCATCAACAATACTTACTGGCTGCAAACAGTCACCCAAAATGAAGCAGTTGTGTGAACTGCACAGAGCCCTTGATATATTCCTTTCACTAGCACAATGAAAGTGAAAAAAGGCCACTTTATCCATGTCATTGCTGTCATTCTTATTTAGTGCTGTCTGGCTTCTTAACGAAGGGCCATTCATTTTCAGCTGAATTTTGGCAAGCATGGCTCTTTCCAGTGAACCAGGAATTCCAGTTTCCAGGGATGCCTCTCTCCCCGCTAAAGGATCACAAGATTTATACAGTTGGCTGCACGGGATATCGCTCTTGTAGTTCTGTACAATGTTACAGTTAATGTTAAGAAATTCCACTGAATCAGGGATGGAGCTGTTCCTCTCCCAGAAGTTTTCATTACTATTGTCATTAGTCAGTTGTTCTTTCGCCAGAGAGAATATTTTGGGCACTGAGCCCTTAAGACTTTCCTCTTCAAGTCTGTGTAAGTATGAGAGAGCATGTGTGCTTTGCCTTCCCGGGCTGGCAGTACGTCTTTTTATAACACTGGTGTCCAAAGCATTTTCAGTATTTTCATCTCCAGCTGACTGAGCAGGTATCACTTTACCCTCTGCCACAGAGACGAGAACAGACGCTGTCATTTCCTCAGAGGTCATCCTGACACGGTCTTTAGTTGCAGGATGTGTGTCTGGGATGGGGGGGAGGCGTGTCTATCAATGGTCACACCATGATTTTAATCTAATAAAAGATTCAGTGCTACATAATCAGGGAACACACAGTAACATACACGTTGACTAGTAGTTCTTTTTGACCTGGGTTTTAAAAAAAAGTATTTTTCTGACTGTTGGACTACTATGCTTTTCTAGCCTTGAGTTATTGGCATGAAATACACAAGTTTTCAAGCCAGCTCCTTATTGTGATGTAGTCATTTGGCTTGTCTCTTCCCATGATTAATTTTTCTATCATATGTAGCACACACACTGTTGATCCAGGTTGTAGAAGATGAACAAACACATGATCCATGTCAAAGACACATCTTCCGATAAAGCATCCAAAAAGTTGGTTTTCTATAAAGAGAAGAAAAAATACATACATATTGAACAAAGCCATTGCAATAAATCCACCATCATAACTACAAAACATTTTTTAAACGTAAAACAAAGGAATACAAAACAACAGAATGTAATTACACTGAGAACTAGAGAATTCCAAAATATGCATTTAAATCTGTCTTAAAGTCTCATTTTACAATTTAGGGAAATCATAGTCATGTTTTAGATATTTAAATAGCTGCCTTTACTATAGAAAGCTACAGAAAAAGGAAATGTCTTTTCTATAATTTTTCTGACTTACAGCCAGGATAAGTCAAAATATTTGGAAGAACAAAATCATTTTTAAACCTACACTGTCTGTTAAAACTAATTACTTTCCTGTTCAGAACTGAAGTCTATCACAACTACAATTGTTTTGATATTATGTGGGGTTTGTTTTCATTAAACTTTATGTTATTTCTGTGAAAGCATGAGGAAAAAACAATATTTTTGCCAGAAGATTATGACATAAAAAACATGAAGGTAGAGTAGGGTAAAAACTGAAATATTATCAATAATCTTTTTGACTCCTTTACTTACATGCCTTAAGCTAAAAAGTAAACCTGCCCTTCAACTTTGCAATTAATTCTCAGCTTCTTTCCTGCAAATAGCATGGTAGAAGTAAATCTTGGAATCAAAACATAAGAGGTTACAGATGGTTCAACAAAGGAAACAGAAGAATAAAAGAGACAGATCCAGATAAATCATGGTGAATTAAACTAATTTATGCTTATATTTCAATTTATCATATTTAATGTTTAGAAACAATAAGTGTATTACTAAAATGTGAAAAATGAAGAAGGTTATATTAAGGTCTAAGTTTACTAAAACGGTCTAAAGTCAATAGAAACAAGCAAAAAAAAACTACTTTGAAACTTCAGTAGCAGAATATATCACAAAACTGGGGCAAATCACTGGGTAGGTACAACAACTAGAGATTACTGAACTCACCAATCAAATATTGACCCAGGCACTATCTACATAAGCAGAAGAGACCACCTTCATCAATTCAGTTCATGCAATTTAGCTAAGCATGATAACTAAATCATCTGTAGTTGACAAAACAACTCGGAATGGTGGGGGAGGAGGGAAATCAGGAAAGCTGAATAATGAAAGTAATCTGAAGTGTAAAATATATTTTTATACTCTTGTCAAGTAACTATGATTAACAATTTTATTTTAAATCACTTTAGAGTGTCAGGTCTTATTTTTTTTATTACTAATCTTCATCTATAAGCAGTTCAGCACAAATCAAAAGGTAAAACACACCCTTTAGTTAACAAGATATTTGAGACGCGATTTTCTCACACAATGAAATGGAAAAGTGTAACGAAACGTATCATTTTCCCTGCCCATCACAAAGGAAAAACAAATTTAAGAAAAGTTACATTTTGCTACAAATCTACGGCTTCAAAGTGTGCAAGCCAGTGAACGGTATTCTTTCTTCAGACAGTAAACACATTGGGGGAGAGGGGGAAGTAAGATTTCAATCAAGATTGACATTTTATTGGTTTGACAACAGTAGAGAGATCAGGGAGGATCGCAAAGGAAAGTGACAGAGACAAAACAAAGAGACAGAAGCTTTACATTCTCCGTGCATTACAAAATGCGTTCGCATGCCAGAGCAGCCAGAGGAGAGCAAAGACGGGAAACTCAGATCCTGTACAAGAGAGAGATTTAGCACCAGAAAGGAAAATACAAGCTACAGTTCATTGGAAAGTTGTGTAGGAGGAGATAGCAGCAGTTGGATAGAGTGGCGGGGACAGGACTTAAACTGAGGTCGCATTACCAACACAATTCACAGAGCACCCTATAAAATACTGCAACTGCACAACTGTAGAGGAGATACTATGAGAAAACAACATCCAGGGAATTCTGTAAGACTATAGTCCCTATATCATTAAATTTCATTAAATTGTACCCTGAACATCATTTTAGTTCACTTTCTTCAATCTTCACTAACTTAAAAAAAAGCAACAACAAAAAAACAAACAACCAAACAACAACAAAAAAACCCAACCAAACAACAATAAAAACCACCACCACACACTTATGCGCACACACATACAAGAGGAAAGTACCTCGGCAATTATTTTTATCATTTCCTACCCCTTTCCCCTGTCATACTTACTCTTCAAAACCATCTCCAGAAAACAGCTTATGAAACTTTGTGCCACTGCACACCGGAGGAAAACTGCAAGCAATCCATCTAGAAATGACCCCATCTTACTTCTTCTGGCAACCATTCTGTGCCTTCAGCTTCAAATCTACACACGATGATGCTGACCAATGGAGAAAGATGCAGGAGGAGCTACAAGGAGAAGCAGCTGTATTTTTCTTGTTCTACTCTTAAGTTTCTTTGTTGCTGTATCAACCTTGTAAAACGTGTAAAACACGTACATGAATTAGTAACAGTCTTCAGCACTGATTTTTGAAGGATTTATGTCACCTATCAAAACATCGCAGTCTGCTGATTCATCTTTCCTGTTTGCACCAGAAAAATTCCAGGCTAGCAAATGAAAATACAAGCCACCAAAATATATTCATAAATGTACTCCCTGTAGTATTGCTAGCCAGGAGTAAAAATTAATTGAATGGATTATCACTGCAAAGAACATGCTGCTTATTACACTGGTCAACAAATGAAATTCTTACAAAACAACATCACTCCATAAGGCAAAAAGACAACATCATTATGCAACTTTAACATCACACAATGAATCTGAGATCACAAAACTGACCATGCATGTTAACTGGAATTTTTTTACATTGTTCTTTATGGAGAAACATTAATAATAATAATAATAATAATAATAATAATAATAATAATAATAATAATAATAATAATTTGCCTCTGTAAATGGAAAGCTACTTAAATAAGAGGCCCATTAATATCCAAGACTGCCCAAAAAGCTCATTCCGAGGCCAGGACTCCTCTTCCAAAGCCTGCCTTCCTTCAACATCATTCTCCCACCTCTCCCTCAGGCTCAAGCGTCTCCACATGTGTCCTCCCAAAACTGCTCCTCCCAGATCTTTTTCTTTTCTCCTGAAACTTTACCTCAAATCTTCATCAGTGGTTTTGTTGGTCACCTCTCTCATCAACTCTAGAGGCTACATGCCTGCCCTTTTCTCTCTACCAGCATCAATCTTCTCTGTCTATCCATGCCTGTGTTTGAAATCCATCTCTAATCAAGAATAATGTCTGCTTAAGGAACTCCCTGTCTATGTCCAGTTATTCCCATCATGACCACTGGAACCTGATAGGGAACTGATCCATCTCAAGAGTTTTGCTCAAGTTACTTCACAGCTGTATCATTCCCCCAATCCAGTTCAGATATTGTTGTACTAACATGTGTGCTCAAGGGAGAAAATGAACAGCGTAGAGAAGAGAGGAAAATGCTGCTTAACTTGGTTTATACACTTCCGCAATCTGCAAGATGTCAGTCTAGCAGGTAGCTGCCACCAAAGCTGGCAACTCACTCCATGCTTCACTCTTGACCTTCAGTCCCCATTTCCCCCATCTCATGCATCATGGATCATGAGTCCACAGAGTTGATTCAGCCGACTGATTTGTCAGGAAACTATTCTTTTCACCCAAATGAATTGACTACTTTGTGGCCACTATATGATCACGATATTCCACAAAAAGGAAATATTAGGAATGCCTAGTAGGGACCACACGCCTCAGTAGTAGCTTCGGTTTAGATCACGTTTGCTATGATGTCTATGTGCACCCCAGACACAACAGACTAAGAGAAAAGTTATCTAGTGTACAAGTATGCTAAAATCTCATGGAATAGCAAGTAAAAGCCATCATGATGGAGCCTCTGATCTACGGACAACTGCAAAAGTATCTGAGGCTGTGGCTCTGCTGAACAGATGACAAGGGTTCCATGTGTCCCCCATTACACTCTGCCTCTGCTTCCACTGTAATAAACAGATTTCAATTCACTGTGCCCAGCAAATTCTTTAAACCATTTGAATTAATTTGACATGTTATGAAGTGTGTTAACACAGTGTTATAAATGCTATCAAGTGTAAAACTCACACATTCAACCAATAAAACATTATTTTTTAACTTAGTGCAAAACTGCAGAATTATCACACCCTCTGGCTTCTCTTACTTGCCTATCTGCATATGGGTGGCCAAAGGCTACATCCTCATACACATATATACATGTATTTGCATATAAAAGCTATGCTGAAATTATTCAAAATCATATTCTTCCTGTTGCACACTCAACACTCAAACTGATTCACAGTTAAATCTGAATATAAAAACACATGAAGCAGACAGCTAAGCCTGCACTGTATTCAACACATGCTGACATTTTCTAAAGCCACTAGATTAGCTGATGAAATCCATTAATAACTACACTGGTTCATTTTATGAGGCTTAAGTTATGTCAAAAATGTAATGTGCTCCTTCTATCAGCAAAGGAAAGTAAAAATATAACAAACTAGATCCAGCATTAGTGAATCATCCTGGTTGCAGAGGTCAGCCAACAAAGACGAATGAATAATGAAAATAAACAATCTGGCAACCTTTCAGCACACACATTCACAAAATGTATTAAGTCTGAAAACATGACACAAAACACGACACTGTAGCATGCACTTTAAAATTTAAAGTGCAAGCTGGTTCTAGTCATTAATAGTATTAATAATAATGTTTAATAATTTCTTATTCCTCAACCATTTCGGATTAAACTCTACAACGGTCTAGGCAAAACATCCAACATAATCAAAGACTATAAAGACTATAAAGTAGGAATTCTACTTAAGAGGAAAAAAAAAAAGAGAGAGTACGTTAAGACACTATTATTTAGTCTACGGAAAGGCATATGAAGGATCAGAACCATCACATGATGTGGTAAGTTAGAAAATCTTTCAGTTCTAGGCTGTCAAGGAAAAGATTATTACATAAATATTTGAGGATGCTGGTTGGACTGTGGGAAGAAGCAGCAACCTGCTTGCCCTAGGGGATGTGTCTCATGGTAAAGATGGGGATTATTTAGAGAAGTTGTGTGCTGCAAGAGATGCCCAATGCAATTCAGTATGTAGGATGATGTGGGAGCTTCACAGGGAACTCAGTGAACACTTGGTAGGCATCAAGATTATGGGTGCAGAGAATGAGTGGGACTGACAGATATGTGACATTACACAACACATACTGGGGTCTTCCATGGGCAAATGGCTATTGGACTGGGACAGAAGATAATTCAAGACAGCTAAAGGGCAAATGGAGGCAGCCTGGCAATCTTCCCTTCTTCCCTGGCTACGTTGGGACATCTATAGATTCAACTTCTGTCCTACATGCTACATATACACGGTGACTACCTATTCTAAACAAAAGATGTTTCAGCATACAAGAAAAAACAAAAGCAAAACAAAGAAAAAACAAACAAACAAACAAAAAAAGCACACCACCACACACAGACTGCCACCACCACACAGTTACATTAATTAATTCAAATTAATAAATATTTGCACAGCATCTAAGCCATGAATAAGAGATCCTTGGGAAGCAGTAAACTACAGAAAATTTGGCACAGTAAGTAGATACAAAACTATCGAACATCTGACTTTCATCACCCCAACAACAGTGTTTAAACAATATAATCCCAGTTCAAGCTCTTAAGGAAACAATTGATTCACGAGGAAAGCTGTTTGCATATTACAACTACCCATTTACAATTCAAAACACTGTAATGAGTATTTTTTATTTCAGTTAATAAGCTACAGTTTGTTTCAGGCCAATTCCTTGAAGCGAATAAGAAACCTACATTTATTACTTCATCTCTAATTTATCTGGTATCATGCACAGTATTAGTTTTTCATTACAATGCAGAAGATACCAGTACAAAAACAGGGCACCAGTGTGTTGTCATCAGTTTTCTAAACATTTCTTCTGCCCAAGGAACCACAGGCAAACAGTAAGGAGAAAGAGTCAGACTCTTAAGAATCACTCAAGATGTTCACAAACTCTGTTTGAACAGTTGGAGCAAGTTATAACAACATTTTATTTGGCAGAGAGCATCAGGCAGAACCTCAGATTTACCACCCGTGTCCATGTTTCAACACCAAAAAAATCTCAAGGAACTACAGTATTTATATATCCTGTCAAGTTAAAGAGTCTTTTTTCTAATTTCTAGAATACTTATCTAAACACGACCAAGTATGTGATGTCTAAAACTATGCAAGTGGCTGCCAGATGGTGAACCCTCTCAATTGTCTCATCATTCATCACTGCATCAGGCAGAATCTGAAGCTACTGCCAGATACCAGCTCCACTCTTCAGTTCTTTACAGAAATTCCTTTTCTGTATGAAGAGACACACTGAGAGAACCCAAGACTGAGTTTACCTTACTGTCAGGATCAGTTCTTTATTTCCTTCTAAATCTGACCTGCAATAACCTGTTTAAACAAACTTTCTGTTCAGTGGTTACTTGAATTTCATGCTAAGTGACCTGATCTGAAAGCTGTAATTTCATCATCAACACTCAAATGAACGAGTCCTTCTATCTGAGACACACACGACAACTCTAATCATTGAAGGCAAAATCATCCTTCTTCATCTTTGAACAAGTTCTTCTGTAATTGTTTTCACAATCCTTCAAAAAGTTAAGAAAATTGTCTTAAACGGGTGAGAAATATTTTTGAGCACTGAGTCTCACACTCAAAGGAAAAGCCAGTGCAGCAGAAATTAAAACAAAAATCTTCCGAGTGCAGAATTCAACAAACTTGACACTGTTAAGTAGAATCTCTTGGAAAGATTAGATAAACTTTAAAGGAACATTGACAATTAATAAAAGATATTATATAAAAGACAAGGACAAATAATGCTTATGCAGAAGAAAAATAGGAAATAGAGTAAGAAATAAACATTTAAAAAAATCAGAAGACAAATAGACAAGTGCCTCAGGATTTATTTTAAGATCTGAGAATTAAAAAAGGAATCATACAAACCATGTAAAAAAGGACACGATTAAAAATGAGGTTTGAGGTTTAAGCTGACCCACTGGAAGGCATCAGCCAAAGCAGCTGATTCCTTGTTCCCTGTCACCTTCAGTGATGTATTTTCACCATCTGCTGAACAGGAACACCTGCAGTGAGGGGGGAAATCAACTGATCCAGAGAAAAAACAACCCAGGAAAAAAGGAAAGACCAGTCTTCAGGCAGGATTATCTGATGCCACTTGCAGCACGATGATGCAAGCTGACAGAGATCGCACAAGAACAAAGCAGGGTGGAGAACAGAGGAAGACAAGACCAGAGTGGAAATGAATCTACAGCATCTCACATTGAGATAGCTTAAATGACTCATCAAAATACATCCTAAAGATTTATCTATGGGAACAGAGACATGTGAGCATAAAAATCTGAGATGTTAAGGCAACACAAGTTACAGCTAACCAATAAGATACAACAAAGAAAAGACCATAAAGAAGTTTCCATTACTTAAATATAATAAGAAACAGTACGATTGGTAGCAGCTGAAATGTTCAATCATTTTTCAGAGCTCAGATGTTATCCTCTGCTTCACTGGAATTACTCACTTAATTTATTATTTATGTTTTCAACACAGCTAGAGAATCACCTTGCTCTGAAAGAGACTTGAAAACTCTACCACAAAGAACAAATATGTACCACTGTGGCCTTCAAAACCAAGAGCATCAACTCAATTCTTCAGTTTTCTTCTCCAGAGTTAATAACTAATTACTAAATGAATCAATTATTTATCTGCCCTATCAGATTGTCAAATTAGAGCTAAACCTGTTCGAAGCTAATACAAAGAATTACACATCTTATGCTATCTCAATTTTTAATCCTCAGATTTTCTCTAGTGCAACTGCTGCATGGATTTAAGGGTACCTGATTATCTAAAGAAAGAGAACGTGTTCTCAAAAGGAAGAGCGTAATTCTAACTTTCCTACAAGGCTACATTTTCACTACAGGAAATTCAGCTGAAAACAACAGAGAAGATGCATCATAAGCCAGGCAAAACTTTAAAAAGTAAAATCTAAGGAATTCCTGTTAGAAAAAATGAAACAAGACTGTAAACTCCTCAAACAAGCAAATAAAACCAGGAAATGCCATTCAGTAAAGGAAAACGAACAAAGTAACCTTCTTGATCAACAGTGCAAACTACTATAATACAATTAATATGTCTTGTAAAAACTAAGGATAAAAAGGGCAGAAAGAAATCCTAGATGAGAGAACCGACTTCTTTAACAGCTTAAACAGAATCAGCTGAGCAGGACCACTTTCCTAGTTTCACACATTTTTATCTAGGCAACTTGCAAGACTTGTTCAGAAAAGTTTTGGTCAACCGCCCTACAACATCTTCAATTTCTTATGTTCACTATATCCATCAGGATTAAAGATAACTGTATTCAAAATCCATCCATATAGTCTACTGAAAACTCTTCACCTTGAAGTCAAATGTGAGCTGAAGCGACTGAAGAGCAGCTGAAACCTGTCTCAGACATGCAGAAACAAAATGCAAGGGGCATGGTTTAATTGGGCAGCAAGTTTATTAGCCTTTTCACCTGGCAATAACTTGCACTATGCAGATGGTGATTTGTCCACCTTCAGTTCCATACAGTGGAGGTCTGCCATCAGTTCTTCACAGATGATCCCTACACCAATCAGAGCATCCTCACTGCCCTCCTTTTTTTGCATGATTACCAGCCTGAGGAAAGGGGGTGTGTTTCAATGTGAAAACATCAGAAACCCCAATACTCCTTCCCAGCTTCTGTACAAGCTACCTTTTTCTAATTTAATTCCAACTTCAGTTTGGCCCTGAACCAAAGTGCTAAGAAGGAACATATGCACTGGACACAACAGGAAAATACATGGGCAAGTTACAGGTTTCTCTCTTTCAACCTCGAGCAAGTGTACAGCTAGTTAGTTTAGTATTTAATATGGGGATTGACTGAGCCTAGTCAATCTCTCACCTAGTCATCACTCTCACCACAAGGTCAGAACTGCCTCACACAGCACCACTGAGGATCCTGTACAGATCTGCAGTGAACAGCAAGTATCTTGTTCACAGCACTGCCCATGTGTTCTGTGTGTGTTTGAGTACAAACAATCAATCACTAAGATGCTTTGAAACATCTACAGCTTCAAACTGGGAAATAACTCCACCATCATCCTCTTTCAAGGCTTTGTCCACCTATAAAGATTTTGCGGTTCCCCTGGACTCAATGCCATCATTCATATCTTCATTTCATCCTTCAACAAGTTACCAAGTTCTTCACACACACATCTTCATTCATGTGGTTTCTCCTTAGTCAGTTTACACCATTTCTCCTGAGTTGACAAAGCACAGCAAGTTCCCTCATTGAGGCCATCCAGTGTTAAATATGTTGGAAGGTCGTCTACTGATCAGGACTCTAAGTCCCGCAAACAGAAGGGGTTTTGTACACAATAAATTGCAACTAAAAATGATTTTTAAAATATTGCAAATGCTGTTTCTGTTAAAATATGAATGAAAATTATTGTTGCCATCAAAACAAAAATAATAAATATGGGAAAAATGACTGTATATATTTCCTGTCATTTGCCACTTTTATGGGCTTAAAATGTTAATAAAAATGGAATGCTTACATGTAAACATTACTGTTCTGAGAACTTACCACATTCAAAATCTGCCACTTTGAAACATGAACTGTTTGCAACTCTAAAAAGTGAACAGTAACCTGGGACTACATACTAACGTCTCTGTAAACGTGGTATACTCCCTCCATTCTAGTTTCTAACAAATTTTCTCTTCAAAGAATCATTATCACACATAAACTCAGTATGTTAGCATGAAAAATTACATTATTTGAAAACCAGATGAGTTCCTGAATGCAAAGCATAAACAAGCAGGAAACTGATTGCAGACCTTTACTTGCAAAAACCCCATGTATTTCAATAAACTGCAATTGCACCTTGTTATGAAAAACTGTCACCATGCCAATTTTTTAAAATTACTCCGAACCAGGTCACACAGTGAGTAAGAACAACATGTGAGGCTCCTTGTCTTGTTCATTCTTCCTCACAGTATTTTTCTTGTGTGAACACTTGTCTCCTCTCATTTCCCTTTCGCTGTCCTGCATTAGTTGTAATTCTAGCCACAATAGTGTGAAAAGAACTAAAACCTGTAATAAAAATATTTCTGACTACTAAAATGTCTGATGATATGTTAGAGGCACATATATCACTACAGTTTATCATCTGTAAACCCAAGCTAACACTTTTTTTTCACATTATGCTAAGTCACAGCAGTCCTATTAAAAACATTACTTGAGTCATAACTTATATATTATTGCTCAGTTGTCATAACTGCAATATGAGTAAGTCTGCAACCCCAACATATGTTTCAAATAAAAATTAAAAGCTAATCTGGATATGAACAACAGTTCAGTTATTTGTCAATCAATGCAGCTACACTTCAGCTCTAGAAAAGCAAAGAAAAAGATTTCACATGCTGAACACTGACATCATTAAATTACTGCACCACTCTCGCACTTCCTCAAAATACATTTTCTTTGTATACCACTCCTGACCTATGCATGCCACTCATTCAGGAATCATAATAGTTAGTCTCTTATTATTTTTACTTTCTCTTTTGAACATCTGCTATGTCATCTGCATATTATTGTCATGCCTACCAGAGAATGCAAGACAAAAGAAAATAAGCTTTTTTTTGCTGAGAGGGTAACTAATTATCTGCTTGAGAAACATGTTGTTTTCAGAAGACCACTGATCAAGCACCCCTGAGAATACATCAAGCAATTTCTATATTATTACTACTAATCTAACATTTCTAAATTTTAAGCACTGTAACACGGAAAACAGCACTGCTCAAATACAGTAAATAATTGCTCAACAATTCAACACTACATTAATTTTTTGCCTACAATGGCTTCATCAACTGCATCAACCAGCAGGTCGAGAGAGGTGATTCTCCCCCTCTACTCCATTCTCAGGAGACCCCACCTGGAGTCCTGCATTCTGCTCTGGGGCCCCAACATAAGAGGGTCATGTTGGAATGAGTCCAGAGGAGGCCACCAAGATCATCAGAGGGCTGAAGCACCTCTCCTATGAAGACAGGCTGAGAGAGTTGGGGCTGTTCAGCCTGGAGAAGAGAAGGCTCCAGAGAGACCTTATTGCATCCTTTCAGTACCTGAAGGGGACCTACAAGAAAGATGGAGAGGGACTTCTTACAAGGGCATGGAGTGATAGGACAAGGAGTAATGGCTTTAAGCTGAAAGAGGGTAAATTTAGATTAGATATAAGGAAGAGATTCTTCACCATGAGGGTGGTGAGGCATTAGAAAAGGCTGCCCAAGAAGCTGTGGATGCCCCACACCTGGAAGTGTTCAAGGCCATGTTAGACGGGGTTTTGAGCAACCTGGTCTAGTAAAAGGTGTCCCTGCCCACGGCAGTGGGGTTGGAACTAGATAATCCTTAAGGTCCATTCCAACCTAAACCATTCTATGATCATTCTCTGGGAGACATCTGACTCAGTCAAGCCATGAAGTAATCTCCAAGTCATTGATGCCTGTCAGAATTAAATGTGCAAGCAGACAGTCACTCCACAACGGTAAATTATTTTTTCACAATGTTGCAAGGTATTTACTGTGTTAACATAAGAGGTCATTACCAACATAATAAATTTTAAGTTATCATTTTAAATTAAATGTTTTAATATTTTAAAACTCTTGTAGGCATCACTGTAATTCACATTATAAATACCAGTAATTCAGGACTATTCAATAAATAGACAGGATGTAAGTACACCCAGGGTCACAATTGAGAGGTTTCTTTTAGAATATACCATCGTGTCTTCTAAGATAAACGGAAACAGGCATAGAGAAAAGGAAGTTGCTGTACACATAGAGTTAAGTTCTACTTGCATTTCTTTAACAAGTTATTTGAAGGAGAAACATGCCTGAAGATCAACATAGCATGTCTCCATATATGATTATGACACATTTAGGTGACCCTGTATTTGAGGATCTTTAAAATGGTTGCAATTAATGTCTACATCCTTGCTGAGAAAATACAGATTCATTTGTTTTTCCTGGTTATCTTTCAGAGCCTCTATGAAAGCAGTCAACCAAGGATTTCTACCTACTTGTGACATTCCTGTTTAGAACCTGTGGCTTGCAACTGTGCGTTTGGACTTCACCCTTTCTTTCGGGATAAAAGATAACCTTCAGGACGTGTTCAACTTAGCTGCAGTCATCATAAAACAACACACTCTTGGGTAGTACTATTAAGCTCCTTGTTTCAAGAATAGTAAGAATTCGGAATTCTAAACATGAAAATCTGCTTCCTTGATAAGATGGGACTTTACCCCAGATTTTCAGTCTACTTCAGTCTTCAAAATATAGTTAATTGGGATAAGAATGTGTGGCAAAAGCTAATTCTATACTTATCTAATGCAAACAATCACTTGTTCACAGTTTGTTCCATTTCTTAAAAGTTATTTTACTTTCAGCTGAATATACGGAATGAAATTTTAACAGAGAAGTTATTGGTAAAATTAATGGACAAGTATTTCAAGTATTCAGTACCTGACGGTACACTGAAAAACACAAACACATGATAACCAAGCATTACATATCTTAGTTACTTCTAGAAGTGATGAATTCTAAACAATCATGATGTTTAAGGAAATGCAGTTCCAATTGAAGTTTTTCTTAGTTGGGGTACTATTAAGGACTTTCTCCTATATGTCCCCCCCTCTACTCTGTGACCTCTCAGAGCAACTTGTTCACAGTCAAAATGACTTACAGAACTGCTCTTCTGTACCTGAGTAAAATTTGCATTAAATTTGTTGAGTCTTTAGCACCTTTGAGATCTGCACTTTTGTAATAAACTTGATTGCTACAGGCCAAATTAAAAGTTGGAAGAAAAGGTGTACAGACACACAATGTAACTTTGCAAAGTCGTTCCGTAAGAAACCAAGTTAAAAAATGCAGTCATAATTTGGAAAAGGACACTTCCTTCTCTGGAACACCCTTTTTTTATCTTGACATAAGCAGTAATATGTGCCAGAGACTCCACTAGTATCCAAACAACACTGCTTCATTAAAATCTGAAAATGCTACCAGGGAATCTTGTTGGATTTTTTTTGCCTAAACTAGATATGCTACATTCCAATATTCATATGCCTCAGTAATAACAAATTATATAAAAAGGTGGTGTTACATATACAGGCTACACTTTCTCAGTCAAGCAGAAAGATTAGTTTGCATCTATTTGATTGTGCATTCCTGCTGCTAACATATTACTTAATATCCTTATATTTAGGTCCAAAAGGTCCTAGAAGTGAGAAGGCATATACATATGCCTGATGTATACCCTAAGATTGAGCACAAGGGAAAGCACCAGAGAAGTCACAGTCAGTGTCACAGTCAAGCCAAAAAACCCAACCACAAAAGGACTGTACAAGATAATTAAGCAGCCAACGCAGGCTGAAATGCTCAAGGTTATTTCTGCTGTAACAGTTAAAGAAGATTAACTACTCTGCTTTCTGTAATGTACTTGAGCATGATAATGACAAACCAGTGTTGCAACTAGCACAGCGATATGCGATGTTAACCTGGGACGGAGGAGCGAGGGAGCGTCAGGGCCCTGAGGACAACAAGTCCCTAAATGTCACAACCAGCCCCACCTGTGACCCTCCCAAATGGGCCCAGGAGCCATTTCAGGTCAGGCTTGTACTCCCAGTCCCAGGCTGAACAACATCATTGGCAGCTCTGGACTTGGGCCATGTTCTCTGCTGCTCCTGACCTTTCAAACAGACTCATCAGGCCAACGTGGGACCAGCCTCACCTGCTGGAGCTGCTCTCAGGACAAGCAGGCTGGGGTAGAGCATCAGTCCTCAGCCTGTCCTCCCACTGCCCCCTCCTGCAGCTCCTCAAGGAGGGAGATCATTGGCCTCATCATCAGCCACTACCACGTTCTCACCACAAATGATAAAAAGAAGTTGAGGAAATTTAATGATCAGATAACACCTGAACAGCACAATGAATATAGACTTTCACGTGTCTCCAGCAAGCCCAGTAGCAGGAACGAGAATGTTACTCTGGAACACTGAATCAAACATTATCAGGCCAGTACTGAGGCAGCAAATTGAAAGATAAGAAGCAGCCCAAGGATTTGTAATCAGGATCCTCCTG
Organism: Columba livia; assembly: GCF_036013475.1. Lineage (NCBI taxonomy): Eukaryota > Metazoa > Chordata > Aves > Columbiformes > Columbidae > Columba > Columba livia. Next base: position 20,779,646 of record NC_088607.1, read on the forward strand.
GGCAAGATGACAACACTGACTTCATCCTGTTGAGGGAAAAACCTGTAGCCTAGAAGCGGAAGGTTCACCTGCAGGACTGATCCTTCAGTGATGACCTTAGCAGGCAGCTGAGTGCGTTATGAAGTAATAACTGGCACAAGAAATGATCCCTGAGGGGAAGCAAAGCAGCAAGGAAAACTAATGGTCTGCGCAATCTCCACAGTTTAGAACAAAACAACGGCTGATGCTAGCAACAGTGCTCTGCATAAGACAAAAACCTACGTGATGTTTCAAAACAGTGTTAAAACAAAGAACTGTTTCAGGACAGTTTGTAAGGTGATGTGTATCAGTGGCTTACCACAACTGGTCAAGTTCCGCGATGATAATTAGAGAAAGTGGTTTTAAATGGTAACTCAGGGAGGGTATCACCACCTGTACCAGCACACACGAGGCACAACAGGCAGTCTGAAGCTCTCCAATTTCCCAACTAATATTTTGCATACTAGATGGAGTTATTTGTTTAAATAATAACAGTTTCTAATGTGGATGGTATTGCTTTCCCGTGTGTCACTTTCTGGTTGTTAGGAAGCCAACAAGGAAGAAGTAGGTCATGTGTGAGAACTGAGGTGAGGAGGAAAAAAAAATAGTACCTATGCATCTAGAATACAGTTCATAGATAACAGCAGATGACCTATGAAGAAACAACATATAAAACCAGCATACGTAAATGAAAGCAGACTAACCTGTCCTTTGAGATTTCAAATTATATATTGTTCATTTGTCCTCTTAGGAATGCTACTGCCACATGTCAAAATCTCCTGCTCATACAGATCTTTTTCATCTCCGTCCTTTCCAAATCAATTGGCATCCCATAAGAATCATAGAATAGTTTGGGCTGGAAGGGACCATCCAAGCTCATCTAGTCCAACCAACCCCAGTGCCATGAGCAGGGACATCTTCACCAGCTCAGGTTGCTCAGAGCCCTGTCCAGCCTGGTCTGGAATGTCTCCAGGGATTGCGCATCCACCCCTCTCTGGGCAACCTGGGCCAGTATTTTACCACCCTCTTTATAAAAAATTTCTTCCTCATGTCTAACATGAATTTCTCCTCTTCTAAGTTCTGGGGCTTGCTTTTCTTTTCTTTTTTTTTTTTTTTAATTTTGTTTTGTTTTGTTTTAATCGGTATTCCTCTTAATTTATTATGTAATTATCTTGCAAACTGTGAAGTGCCTCCTTAGACCTGCTCCTGGTAATTTAGCTGGGTCTATGTCACACTCAGAGCCCCTGTATATTCAAGACATCTTTTTATTGACTTCCAAAGCTATCAAAAATTATTGAATACTGCTTTCCCCTTTTTTTTTTACCTACATTTAAGAAAAATAATATCCGTAGAATTAAGTTTAGTTGAGGAAATACAAGCTCTACCTTCAAAACCAAAGCCTACTGTAGACCTCTCAAAGTATTTGATGAACTTAGAACAGTTCCTGAGAGTAATCTGAGAACAGGTTAAATTAGAAACAGACAGTACACTCCTCGCATTAAGGTCTTAGCAGATTCTGTATAGTTTTCTGGGTTTATTAACTGTTCATTAATGGTGGCTGTTTTTATTTAAGTATTCTAACGCTGTTACAAAAGCAGAAACAACTATAAAAGTAATAATGCTAATAGTACTGTAACATTTCAATATATTTTTGAAAATGCATTGTATGCATTTCATCATTTCCTATTTTACATATGACCTCTCTGAAAAATAAAGACTGTACTCACTACAGAAAATACGTCATAACTATAGAGGAAAAGCCAACGGTCAGGTGTACTTTACTTATACAACTGTGTAATAGTTGTACATAATTCAGGTGTGCTTAACTATTGGCTACAATAACTACAAAACCTTGCTGGGTTTTCATGATTTACTCACCAGAAAAAATTACACAGAAACCTCTATATAGTTTTAGGTACAGTTATGATAAGGAGAATGTGCAAGAGGTGTTACTGTACTATTTTTAAACTCAATATTCTGATTTCTAGTACTTTAAAATATTTTAAAACCATACCAATACATATTAAAAATAAGCCTAAATTTTACAGGTATTTTCCTTTGTAACTTAACGTTCTTACTTTATTTTATACAGTCATACATCATTCAGTGGATTGTCAGATTATGAAAGCTTTAAAGGCCCATATAGGGCGGGCGAGGTACTGGAAGTGTCTACACCCAAACATACGATAAGTAGCACAAGAGTAGATGACAACAACATCTATGTTCTTATACACTCATATACATATCAAATTTTAAAAAAATGAAGCAAGCAGGTATTTAGATTTAGTAGAAAGTGTAAGAGAGACAAGCCACATGCATAAAAAACATACTGCTGTAGAGACGGGATTTTTTTGTTGATATTTAAGACTGTAACTATAGGAAAAAAATATAGTCAAAGTGATAATCAGAGGAAAAAGCCCTGGATGATCTGTACAAGTTCACTGTAGATTTGAGGTCTCTTCCTGGGGGCTTAGGGCTACATCTTGCAAGCAAGAGACAGACAAGTCCTACCAAGAATAGGTCAGGGACCCAGTGCTTGCAAAAATCTGTACACAGAAAGATCAGAGCTTCCCTTTTCCTTTGACAGAGGAAGGGCCCCAGCTTTTTCATGCTTTTCTGGCAAGTAGAGGGAACATGGCCAAGTTTCTTTGCATTTGCTGGCCAAGAGCTGAGACAGTCTCTGTCTCAATTCAAACTTTAAAACCTTTATTGGGATGCATATGGTTGCTAACAGAATAGAGCTTTACTGTGAGCAAGATGGGTAAGGCGGAAAAACCAGGATAATTATTAATTATCCATTGATTTCATTGAGTCAAATGTACCTGAAATGTTTGGGAGAGTTTTGGTAAACACAAATTCAAGCAAGAACAGCAAGTGAAGCTTTCTTTACTTTTTGTTTGGGGTTTTCTGCTCTTCTCAATAGTGTCGTTAGAGCTCAAGGGAACAGAAAAAAGAAGCCGATAAAAGACTTAGCATGGCATTATAAAGCAAAAAAAAATAATCAGAGCACCATGTCAAGACAGAGGAAGCCACACAAGTTTGGAGCAGAATGAACGTACAGATTAGATTCTTTATTGGCCATCACAGCTCCAGTGCTGTTACACCAAACAATTTTGCTTTCCTTTAAATCTGTGCACACACCTTCCTTAAACATTTTTACAGCTCTCCGACTAACTCGTAAGTCAACACCATGCAGCTTTCAATAAAGCACGCAGTTGAGATGAAGTTCAGGGGCGTGTAGAAGCTGTTAGACAGGATAATACTGTGCTGAACCATTGTAACTGTGGTACAGTATCTTTTGTCCTCAGAAAAGTTAGCCTCAATAACAACTTTCACATACCTGGCCAACAGAGCAACTGACTGTTATGGATGAAGGTTTACGTTATCAACTTACATAATATAATAAAGAGTATATGAACAAAATGAGGGGATGACAAAAATATGGAGGTAAGCTTTTTACAAAGTAGAATAATATTTGCAAATTTTAAGAGAACACGCAAACTTGTCTCTTCTGGAAGGATGAACATGAAAACCTCCTGAAAAACCTTTAGGCATCTCTACCAATCCTGTGTCTATCAGGTAACAAAACTGCAACAGATGTTATGATCTGAATCCTGAAGGGGAATTCAGGCAGACGTAGTAGTCTAATATTATATAGCCATTTGAAAGATGTTACTGCATATTTTAACACTGACCTGTTTTATAGCCTGCTGTCAAGGGAACTGTTTATTTCTACAAACCACTACTGAACCTAGCTTGCAAATCTAGAATTGCAGTTCAAATAGTATGGAGAATTAATTTCTAAACACACTTCACAGCATTGCTGATTCTTACAATCATGTACTCAGAACAGACACCGTTCTTCTAGAAGACCCTAGTTGTACCATTATATAATTACTCATAATCTCAGCTTTAAAAACAGACCATTTAGTTATAAAAACAAGAGGAAATGGGAACAATAAAAGCTTAAGAGTTTTAAGACAGAAAGAAAGGTTTCACTTTTATTATTTTTAAGTGAAATTAATCATAGAATGGGAAGGATAATGAGGATTTGGAAACTGATGCACTAAACAATTGATGCTGACAGCACAGTTTTCACAATAAAATCAGTTTGTTGGCATGTCCCCAGAATGGATTTAGTTGGAGTGACTAGAAAAACCTCTGAGAACAGGTTTCGATTGTAGATATGATCCATTTATTAAAATCACAAATTGCCTATTCTTTTTTTCTGATTTTACCAAAGAAATCTAAAGTTTTAGTATTTCCTTATCTTGAAAAGTAGGAACGACCATTTACACCCCAAATTGTTGGTGATTTCCAAGAAATTCCTATTCCTTTATACAAATTAATCTAGAAAAAATTAATGAAGAATTACTATTTTCCTGATCTCCTCACGTCATTATCCCCCCATTACACAGAAATACGAAGTTTTAAGAGTTCCAGAATTTGCTGCATGAGCATAACAACAACAATCAAAACATTCTTCCAAAAAATGTTCAGAATTGAGTATCACAGAAATTCAGTTAAAAATAAACATTTGCCACAGCTCAGAATTTGTTGAAACAATAAAAATTACAGCTGAACACTAAAAAAAAGGTATTTAATAATTTAAGAGACTCACAAACCCCTCTTACACATGGCCCTAAACCTTTAAAATAATATTATTTCATTGTAGCAAATCCAAAATGTTTCCATATCAATATAAAAACAAATTTGATCTCTGCAACTAGATTGGTAGTTGACAGAATCTGTTTAACACAAACACGAAAGAACAGTATGAACATTGTATTCTTCCTCTATAGCAAAATTGGCCACTAAAGCTAGATTTGTAATGATCACAACTTCCTGATACCAGAGTACTATCTATATACTTCCATTTTATTTCAGGAAAGTTAGAAGAGAATGGAAACAAATAGTGCATTTTGAGATTCAACTGTATTCCCAAACAAGCTTAAAGTCTTCATCTGCTGGTTAAGTACCAAGAAGGCTACTTTGGCTTAGAAAAAAAAACAAAAGACAATAAACATTTCTCTTTTATACTGTAAGTTAGTTCAACCATGTGGTAGAATCTTGTAATACAGTCTCTGAAATCTGTTTAATAAGGAACCAAAAGGCAACTGGATAGCAAAAACGGTATTTTTATACACATCATATTTGTGCCAACGTGGAATAAGTAATGCAATAAAAACAACAGCATCCAATGCTACACGGACTTGGGCTAAGCTAATACAATTTTCAATAGAGGCAAGAAGAATCTATCCAGAAATACTCTGACAGATATACTACAGGTCCAAGCTTTACTGTTCCTTAAAAGAGAATAATTATATAAAGCAAACATCATGACTTTTCCAAAATTAGGAAACCTCTCAACCTTTCAAATACGTGGTAACACTATATATGCAGCTGGCATTTTTAAATCTCTGCTTAATTAGTTGCATGGTGACATCTTTATGTTAACTATTTCATAATTTCATCTGTAACAGAGGCATATTACATAAAATACCTACGCAAAATTTAGGAAAGGTGTATATAGGTTTCTACGACATGGTATACTCGAGCTTGCATTTTCAAAGATAGAGAGGCAAAGAACTGCTTTTAGATAGATAGTCAGGTGTACAGACAGAGCAGTTTTAATGCTTAGGAAAGAAAAAACTGTGCACTTTTCCCTTCTCAGCAAATTACAATAATTCTCCTTTTTCAGAAACACTGCACACTTCACACAGAGCGGGGGGAAGGCACGACTGAGCCTTTCTGCTAAATACCAGCCTAGGGAGAGGTCTCGTGGGGAGAAAGGGAGCAGTGTTGTTAAGCAATACACTTGTTGGACAAGTAGACTTTGATGTGTGTAAACACAAAGCCAACCTTCTATTTCATGTGACTGTTTCAGCTGATACGTCGCTCCTGCACGTGTCCAGTCAGCAGAAATACAAGAGCATTCTCACCAAGGAAAGCATCTCTGATAGGAACACAACCTGAAAAGAGATATTCCTCGCTTCCACGCACATAAACTCACACTGCAGGAAACTGAAAGTATGCAACCACAGAATTTTCTCTTGTGGAAAGCACTCTGTAACTCTACATGCTATAGTATCAGGAAACACCTGGCAACAACCTAATGCTATATGCAGTTCTGTCAAACCAAAAGTACCAAAGAAATAGAAGAATGAAATGGTATCACCCTCACCAAGCATCAACTACTCTCTGTTACAGCCTGACTCTCGGTAACAGGACACAAGACCCGACATTATGGAGAATAAGGAAAAACTAGAAAACACCTGGAGCAAAAGCAAAATTCAAAACCGAATTAATGACTGTTGGGCAGGGAGCACTGAGCAGTAACTACTGCCTTCCAACAGTGTCCTCCAAGACACTTACAAGAAGATCATCTTGAAAACAAACAAAATGAAACCAAACACAACTGAAACATTAAGTGTACCCATTTCATACTGGTAGACATATCAAGACTATTCAAAGCAAGGTCTGGATGGTATAACTTGTTGGAATTGTTGTACAGTGACAGAAGATGATACAGTGATAGCTACTTTCTAACTCTGTCCTAAAAAAAGAAAAAAAGCCCTATAATTGGACTTACATACTTGAATTACCCAAGCTAATGACGTTAAGAACACCTTTACATGGGGCTACCATGGAGGTTTTAGTTAATGACGCATATGAAACCATCCATTTTTATTTTATAATAAGTTTCTCCATATTTCATTTCTACATCTACTGAGTGAGCAACACCACCAAAGTGGTTTATACTTCACTGAATTAAAGCACAGAATAAGAGCAGATGTATATTCAAATCAATAATAACAGCAACATTTTAAGTGGATATTAAGATTAAAATATTTCCAACATAAGCAGCTGATCAACTGCTTAATTTTATTGTTTCTATTTTTGTTGTCTCTTCCATAAATTCATTATTAAGAAAAGCAAAAACAAACAAAAAAGGTGCAATCACAACAAAGCAAAGGTAATTCCACAAGATTCTTCCCTTTTGTAAATCCACTTTGTTCTTTGGGAGAAAAATGCAAACAACAGACCATTCACAAATGTAACAGCTACACTAAGAAATTTCAAGGGCTCTAAAGGTGCCACATTAAGAAATATTTTTCATCTGAAAAATGCAGAAGTACCACAGTACGAAAGACTTCAAGAAGCGTTATCTGCCTGGTGCTCTTTGATACCTTTGCCACTCAGGGTGTTATAGAACAGCAGCCCATGGCCCAGCTAAAGAGAGAACGTGAATTACAGAATCAAATGGAGGCATCCTGGCTGTCAGCCTCTCCTGCCATCAGAAACTTGGGGGGTTGCAGCTGCCTCCACTTTTACCGCTTCCCATAAGCCTGTTGAACTGAAACAGGTGCACAGAGTGAGCAGAAACTTGAAGCTTTCACAAAAAATAGCTGATTATAAATGCATTTTAACATACTTGTCCAAACTGAACAATAACTAGCTGGTTAAAAAAACATCTTTGAAAAATGTCAGAGTATGGAAATTACCTAAAGTAGGCCAGAAGCAGAATACTGTATTCAGAAGGCAATTCAGCCTGGATATTAAAACACTGGGTTTTCTTCTTCCCTTTAAATTTGGTACCCAGCTGCAATCCAAAACAATCGTAGCAACCCTAAAGGAATTTAAAAGGAGGCATTCACATCAAGAAAGTTCCTAAAGAGGAAATCTACAGGTTGTTCTTTAATGTCAGCTGTGGGTAGTGCACAAAGCAGTAGCTCCCCGGCTACATGCGCCCTTTTTATCTTGCTAAATTCCAAAGGGAAACCAAGTTGGGTTTCCCCAAATACCATGGAAAGATATTTGCACTGCTACAGAAAGAAATTAACCTAATCCAAGAAACATGGCTTTGTACTTGGAGTAAAGGAATGCATTATGAAAATGTTAGAAAGAAGATGCAGTGTAACAAAGACCTCAAATACCAGAGATCCCTGCAGCAGCATTCTTGCTGTATGCTGTAGCACAGACAGAGAAAAATACCGTGGGAGGAAAAGCCTCACATCAGAGCATTGTCTGAAACAGCAGACAGCAAGGTCCCACTACACCAGGCAAGGTCAACGCAACTGGAGAGTCATCTGTTTAAGAAAACACACTATTATTAGATGCAAGTTATGCAGCACTTGTGCACGCTAATAGAATAAAACTGTTACCCCAAAAATAAATGTTTTCGAATGGTAGCTTCAGCTTTGCACTCCATGTTTCCACTTTGTGTCACTTAGAACATCTGAACAAGTAACATAAAGAATACTGAAAGACTTATTTTATTTATTTAAGAAATGTTACAATAATTTAAAAATACAATAATACTTTTTTGTTTAGTGAGTGGCTCCACTGAAAATGTCATTAAAATTATTAAATATTACTTACTGATAACAATGTAGAATAAAAAGTAACCTAGAGTGGACAGCCTATTTAAACTATTGTGACATGCCTCGGACTACTGTGACTAAAATATTACAGTAAATATACTGGCCTATCGAATATGGTTCCTTGTTCAAGACTCAAGCCTGCGCTGCCTCCACACTCAAAAGTTATGCTGGAGTACGCAAGAGTTTTGGATGTAAAGAAGGCAGCTCGCTGCCTATCACGTGTTCCACAAGGTGTGTGTCCCTGCTACTTTAAATCATTCACTGAAAGAGCTGGTATTACCTGTGGCACCAACATTGACACCTGATAAATTGGAGAAATACAATGGGCACTGGAAGAAGGATAATTCCGGTAGAGAACTGAGTCCATTCCTTCTAGCTCTTGTAGTTTATCAGTTTGGAGTAACTGATGGCACATCTAGCATGTGTTTGAACACGTTAGATTATTTATGAATGACTGGGCAGTTAAGAACAAAATTCTGTGCCTCAAAAACAGAAGAAAAATATTAGGAAGCTCCCAGTATAGGAATGCAAAGAAAACCTGTCACCACTTTATCCCCAGCTCTTTAAACACAAGACTCATTTCAGTAGATGGGCGTTTCACTCAAAAAAATTCAGAGTGAAATACGACCAATATCTGGCAGAACCCCACCCACAAGCAGATATACATATAGGTTTGCCAAGACAAATAAAGCACTATGCAGAGTAAGCTGGACTGCTCTCACATAATATGTCCTTAGTCATGTAGGCCCTCAAGTACACGTGCAGCAACTCTCTTCTAAGTGAGATTAAGAAGGTTTAAGAAGGGACAGAATTTACCTAAGGAAAAACACAGATTTCAGGTTAGCATGCTAATAGCTTTCTATGACAGAGCCATGATGAAAAGTATTATTTAAAAATCAATCAAACTGCATACTAAAGGTGCAGACAGCCGCTAACCTGCTGTCTGTATAATCAAATGAGAGCCATTACTCAAACAAAACCATCAATGGCTGCATTGTGAACAGACATGAGAGCAAGTCTACCCATGCTGGAGCCATGATTCGTACCAGTGTTTCAGTTACCGGTATTCTCAAAAAAGTAGAAAAAAACAAAAAGTATGTGAATTATTGCTAATAACACTGTCATTGTCATATATCAAGCTTAGGGCTTATAGTCATAAGCCAATATCCATTTTGTGGCAGAAAAACAAAACAACCACCCTTTTCCTAAAGTGCTGTCTTTAGTGTTTTAGAAGATAAAATCCACAAAGAAATACTATTATAAACATGCAGTAAATTAAGCTGATCGCTAAAAAAATAATATCTTTTTAAACTTAGTTTTAATGTTTCATGAAATATCCCTATGCAAATAAGACTTCTAATGAAATAATAGATTAATTGCTTTATGACTCCTTTATAAATCAAGTCTTCCTTTAACTAATTTTTGTTTCAAATTCAAGAACTACTGCTAAGTTACAGCTGCTCTTCTCCAAAAGGAAGAGCTGGGTACATCAAGAACAGTGTGGCCAGCAGGACTAGCGAAGTGATCGCTCCACTGTACTCGGTGCCGGTGAGGCCGCACCTCGAATCCTGTATTCAGTTTTGAGCCCCTCACTACAAGAAAGACATTGAGGTGCTGGAGAGAGTTCAGAGGAGGGTGATGAAGCTGGTGGGGGGCCTGAAGCACAAGTCTGACGAGGAGCGGCTGAGGGAGCTGGGGCTGTTTAGCCTGGAGAAAAGGAGGCTGAGGGGAGACCTTATCACTGTCTACAACTACCTGAAATGAGGCTGTAGCATGGAGGGTGTTGGTCTCTTCTTCAGAGTAGCAAGTGATAGGACAAGAGGAAATGGCCCCAAGTTGCGCTAGGGAAGGTTCAGATTGGATATTAGGAAACATTTCTTCATGGAAAGAGCCATGAAGCATTGGAACAGGCTGCCCAGGGAAGTGGTGGAGTCACCATCCCTGGAGGTGTTTAAAAGATGTGTAGATGAGGTTCTTAAGGACGTGGTTTAGTGCCTGAGTTAGGTTATGTTTGGACTTGATGATCTTAAGAGTCTCTTCCAATCAAAATGATTCTATGATTCTATAACTTGAGGTAAACATTTCCAGTCATTATAAATCTACCACAATCCTTCATGAACAGTTAAACTGTCACTTTCCAATATGTGTCTTGCTTCTATACTGGATTTCAATATAGATTCAAGTCACTGGATCGTAATATTTCATATTTGTCTTAAATAGAACAGCCCTTTAATACAAGAAATACCCTATTCTATAGGTACTTACAAATGATGCTCAGATTGTTTCTCAACATTATTTTGGATGACCTAAACACATTTTTTTTTTCTCATTTCACAAATCTCCCAAACCTCAAACTTCCTTATAATCTCTCTCATGAACCTGTTCTACGATTTTCAGTAAATACAGTTTTCAGTATTTTTGATTCTGCAGTAGGGCTTTCATGTTTCTTGAACTCAAAGTTTGTTGTGTTTTTTTTTTTCTTGTTAAATTGCTGGAACTCTGGCTTGAACATCACACTTCACTGGTAAAGAGGCATCACACTAAAGCAGTGTGAACTGAGAGGACCAGAAATGCACTGTCTGGTCTGCAGTTACGAAGTCTTAATAACAAACTCCTTACCACATAAGAAAATAGGATTGAACTCATTACAGTACATTAGATTAATAACTCAATATGGCATAACACAAATAAATTATATTTAGATGACTAAGAATGATTGATTTTACTAAATCTGTGCAAATTTATGCACAGACTAGACATGATCTTTCATGACTTGGGCATTTCTCTCTGAAGCATTTCCTAATACACAAAATGCTGCGTCTGTTTCTGGTTTCACCTTGTTTGTTTCATTGCTCCCAGATTTGTTTACGCATTTTTCATTTTGGTTTTGTAACAACCACAAACATTGGTTGTTTACCATTGACTTTTCACAGGATGAGATACCACGGATCACAGATAATTATCTCTAGTTGGAAACGCATGACTTCTTAAACTACATAATGGTCACTGCTTTGCAGTAATCGCTAAGTGGCTCTTTCATAATGGGCAGGTTCTCTGATCCCCTTTCAAATATACAAATATATAAAACGTACAGGATTGAAACATTTAGAAAACTTTTGTTATATAAACACAATAGCAAGTCCAGTTCTGCTCTTCACACAAGCACCTGTGAAACACGAAATGTTTGACTGTTCCTTGAAGCCCAGCTGATCTTTTATGCATTTCTCTACCACCGTATCCAACTCTTACACTTCCTTCATCAGAAGCACACTTCACAGGCTCCTCTCTGCATCATCTGTGCTGGTGGCATCCCAAGACTGTGCAGCAGAACTGATATGTATCAGTCCCAGACACTTTGGTCCTGATCCTACAAACACTTAAGCAAAACTACTTTTGTAAGTGTTTGCAGACTTACAGTCTTTGTAACTCAACCACACTTCACTGAGCAGGCCAGAGAGAAGTCTGGAGCTGGAAGGAAGGCATCTGCCTTTCGTGCCTGGGTGCCAGGGCCTGCAGTGCCCACAAAGAGTGCTTAAAGCCCACAAGAGGGGCTCAACAAGACCCACTGAGTGGGGAGAAACGTCACCACTGCCGCTTACAACCAGAGGCTCCTTCCGACAGATCTCCTGTGAGCTACACTGCTCTTGTCAATTAGCCAGGCTCTAATAAAAAAAAAATAAAAATAAAAACCACACCACCGCAACTGTTTGTACAATCGCAATGAGTAAAAAAAAAGAGAACATAGAAAGTGAGGGATTATTTATAAAAATTTATATCTTGTGGGATAAGAACAACCCACCCCAGTTTGCTTTTGTATTTAGGATTTTCTTGAACCCTCCCGGAGGAAGAGGGGGAGCCCCGAAGCACAGGGCAGGCAGGGAGGGCGCCGGCAGCGGGGGCCATCGGGTCCCGCCCGGGGCTGCGGAACGTGGCCGAAAGCGAAGCCCCCGCCCGGGCACGGCTTCAGTGAGCAGCCCTCCGCGGCCCCCGCCGGAGCCCGAGGAACCGGGACCGGGGAGCCGGAGCCCTGCCCCTGGGAGCCCTTAGGGCAGGCGCCAGCCTCGCTCGGGAGCCGGGGAAGGGGCCCGTGAAAGCGGGCGGGGGCGAGCTGGGGACGCACCTTTCAGCGTCCCCCCGGCATCTTCCTCCTCCTCGGGCCGGCCGTCGACTCCAGCGGCGGCAGGGCCTTGGCGGCGGAGCGGTCTGCGGGACGGGACAGTCCCCGGCTCCGCAGCGCTCCGCGGCCGCCGCTGCCCGGGGCGGCGGAGCGATCGAGGCGCCTGCCCCGGCGGGCCGGGGGCGGGGGCTGCGGGCGCGCACCGCCCCGCCGGGTCGATGGAGGGAGGAGGTGCCGCGGGGCAGCGCCGCCGGCTGACTCAGCCGTGGAGCCGCCGGGGCGGGTTCCCCCGGGACCGCCCCTCCTCAGCGGCGGGGGAGAGGGGGAGATCCCCCCGCCAGACGGCAGTCCCCGCTGGGCTCGTCCTCCGCACACGCGAGAGGCGGGATGCGGGCCAGCCCGTCGCGGGCAGCTCCTCCTCGTCCTGCCCCATGGCAGCCCCGCGCTCGCACAGGCACTGCGGGGCGGGGGCACGAGGGGCTGCAGCGCACGGGGGTTTGCAGCCCCCACAGGCGAGGCGCTCGTCCCGCACCGCGAGGGCTGCGCACCCGCCGCAGCACCGGGATGCGCGGTCCGCGGCGGCTGCCCGCTGCCGCTCCGCTCCCTCCGGGCGATCCACGTCCTATAAGTTTGGCGGGTAACCCTGCCTGCAGTACCCCTGAACGCCACAAACTGAGCTGCTGCTCTCCCCGGTGCGCGTGTGGCTTCTCATGAAGGACCAGACAGCGCCCACAGAGGGGATCCCCGAAGCCAGAAAGCGCACCCCAGGAGTCACCCGCGAAGATCCTCCTACCTCCCGCCAACGGGCAGCATCGCCCAAGCGCCCCAGCCCTGCGCCTCCGCACCGCTGAGTAACGGCGCCGTCCCCCGCGGCGGGAGCCGGTCCAGCGCCATCGCCGTGCGCGCCCTCCGAGCCGGGGCGGGGGCGGGCCGGGCCGCGGCTGCCTCACCGCATCGGAATGCTGCCCCCCCAGCAGCAGCACCCGCACAAGGTGCTGGTTCCCCCGCGGCAGCGGAAACAAGGGCTCGATTGAGCAGCGCAGCCACAGCCCCTGCCCGGTGCCCGCTGCCAGCCATTATCTCTGGAGAGAGAGAGCGGAGCTCGGGAAAGGGAGGGGGAAATACCGCACTGTTTCCACCGGTGCTGTGGAAAACTAACTGCGGTTAACTGCGGTTTTGGTCAACTCAGCTGTGCATCTTTGCATGCGACCTCTTCCACGCAGAGTACAACACGAAGAAAAAGCAGTATCATAAGTTTTCATTTTAAAGGCAGCATTCTCATTTTTAAACAGGCAAGTTGGCAATGGATGTGTTATTTTGGACATTTTTATGTGAAGGGCACCAATTCTCATAACTAAGGTATGTGGAAATTGTGTCCCAGGACAGGGCTGTAAAACTTACAGTTAATTTACCTCCTTCCCTTCCAGTGTAAGGAACTTGTAGTACTATTTTCTAAGGGAAAAACAAATCCTAACGCTTGAAAGTGAGATTTATTACTTTATGTTCTACTCTCTTACCTCAGCAAACACTCCAGACTTCGTTACAATAATTGTCTTGTGGGGATAATACAAGTACAATCATATTGATGCCTTGTAGATAGTAATCACAGCAGAGGAAGTCTGTTAGCAGTTCAACAAATACATCAAAAGTCAATGGTGTTATCCACTGAAAGTACAGAAGTTACGTATCTTCAAAAAGTTTATATTGGGGGGAGGTGGGGGGGTGTAGCAAATTAGGTCAGATATAATGTCATTGTATTTATTAACTTACTATTTCCTGGCTTTAATATCTACTCTGACTGTTTCAGTGGTTTACACGTTCTGATAATTAAATGAGTGAAAGAAAATACATCCACCTTAGTAAAGTACCTTGATCTTTCTAGCAGTGTAATGTCAAAATCATTTATTGCTTGGGAGACATGAGACATGGCCAATTGGAATTAATACAGTTAATTAAGTCAGAATGTTGATTATTCTATACTGAAATATAGTACACGTTTGATAAAATCCAGGTTCTACAAAAAAAAATTTAATATTCCCTTTGCCTCCAGCGTGGCCTGGATTTCATTCACTGCATGTAGTACCCAAAAAATGCCATAATACAATATTTTACAAAAAGTCAAATTTAAGTAGACAATCTTTTCAAATTCCTGCTCTGTCTGATCTGTATATTTTTCAGTACACCCATATATTCATATACTGAATATTGACCCAATTCAATTAATACTACCTGTGTGTACTTCACATTTTGTGAGTGTCAGAGGTATAGGAGTTACTTCATAACAAACCATAGAATGTATTTTCAGCACTACAATAGTAATAATTAATTACCCTGTAAACACACAGGCAACAGGAACTTTTCCATGGAAGTTTTTTCCAGTTTCTTCTTTTCCAGTTGTTTTAAAGAGTGCAGGAAAGTTATTATCACGTTATTCCACTGGAAAATGTATATAAATTTTCCTTCACGGTGTGTTCATACTATTTTTTTCAGCTTGCAAAACTCCGATCATAAAAAGGTATTCTGTAGTGAAAAGAAAGTGATACATTTGAAAGAATGTAAAATTTGGAGAAATTACCATATCCTTAACTGGACAGAAGACTAAGGCATCTGTCTAACTTCAGGCAAATGTCAATGAGCAAACTTAGCATAGCTAGGATCAATAATATGCTCAAACAAGTTGTTGCATTACGGGTCTCTTTCTGAGATCCAGCTCCTCACCTGTAAATTGAAGATTTCCATGTTACACCGCGAAGCTGGAAGATTATTTAATAACAATAAGATTTTCAAACACTATGATAATGGAAGATGTCAAAAAACTTCTAACAATGCAGAAGTTGTAAGTCAGATACAGTGGTGACAGGTGCTCTCTACAAAATAACTAGCTTCTCCTTTCCTCTGGGATGACATTTACTTGTCTGAATACTGTAGGAAAGAAGAAATTGCCAAGATGACAACGCTGCTGACATAGCTGGCCTCTTCCTAAAGTGTATTTATGTGATTGATAGTTCAGAAATTGCATCCCTGAAAAGTAACGTAGACTGAGAAAAAAATAAATATGAAAGAATAATATGCCTAACAAAAATAAGCTGCTAATTAATGTTTCACATGTGATTTTAGTATTTAAAAACAAGTCAGAAGTTATGCACAGATCCTGAGAAACATTAAATTACAGCAACATTTACAGTTGAGAAAAGCCATCATCTTCCAATTCCAACAGAGGTGCATGATCCACTGAGGTGGTGCAAGCAGATTTACTTGGGAAGAACTTCATTTCCTTGGTGACACGTTGGAAAGCTGCCTATAAGTTACCCAGGTAATCTGCCCCCATTACTGCAAGATTCACTGGGTTTGGACCTCTCTTCCTGGCTGTGCACAACAGAAGTAACTCCTCTCAATAGCAGTCACTGACCTGCTTTCAAAACTGGTTTGTTCCCAGGTTGGGACCGGTCTGCAGGTGCTCGTTGGCATCCAGGATGCCGCTTCCTCCGCAGGGGACTCCCATGCCTGAGTTCTGCACAAGTGAGTTTTGAGCTGCCTGACCTCAGCACTAAGCAGATGAAGAAACTATTTTTTCTGCGCTGGACTTGACTCGTGGGTCACAGTTTTAACATTCCCAGCCAAGCGGAAAGTGCTTCGAGAATGCTTCAGTTTTCTTTTCTCTCCCATTTCACATCAATGTCCGTTGTGTTTTCATGAGAATTGTCTGAGAGTCACCATACTGTGCCCTACTGGACCAGGCTTGACCACATAGAGACAACACACGCAGCTCAGATTAACTGTATTGCTAGATTCATTCGCAACATATAAGCTCAAAGTGGAGATTCAGGTATGAAGTTTCACTAATCTGGGATTCTACAAACAGTATCTATATGTTGAGAAAAATGCAGGACTTCCAGAAAATATCGATGTGTCTTTCAGCACTTACCAGGTAACAGTCTTCTACTGACTGTGTACTTTGGAGTTTGGGTTACAAAACTGATTTAGATATGAAATTCAAAGTGGTGCATAAATATTAAATTCCACACATTCCTGCAACATGGTATTATTCACATTATACAGATGGGGAAATTAAAGCAATGTGAGTTTACTTGAACGATTTTCACAATGTCAGGAAGAAAAAGCAGCTACAGCAGTAGGATCAGAACTCAAGAATACTTGGGGTTTTTTCTGTTCTTAGTCTGAACTGTACATCACTTGCCTAAGCTCTGCAGTATAGTGTATAAAGGAATATTTTGTCTTTAATTGTGGTATTCTACAGCAATATTTTCTAACAATTTATTTAACAAATTACATAAAACACTTAAAATATGCTTTAAATTAAAAAAATAGCCAAAAGACTTTTCCTTGGGCTTTGCTCCAAAATCTACCCTTCAGCCAGGACTAAAGAAAAGCACGCATGCTTGTGCACATGCAAACAGAAATTCTGAAAGAAAATTAGAAACATATGAAAATAAGGACTCAGAGCATTTTCTTAACTGCATTCTGGTTTCAGTACAGCAAAATTTTCATTGATTTACTAATGGATAGCAATTTTTCTTGTGAAGGAACACATAGGCCTTATCCACAATTAATGCTTCCCTTCCGTTAGACCTATTGTCATTCTACACAAGTACAGCCAGCGGACGCAGGGCAGGGACTGCTCTGTCTGGTGAGGTCAGGTCCCTCTATAAAGCACAATGCTATTTCAAGCATAAGGTGATTCTGCCCTATGAGAAGGGTTTTTATGGAAAGACAGTTTCACTTAAGACAACTATTATTTTAGTAAAAGCCCAATTTTGAGACTATTTTATTGTGATTGCTAGATAAATAATCAAAACCAGTACAATTTCGATACTGCTGCAAAATAATATACATACAGAGGACAAACTACTTGAATTTCAGAAAGTTTTTAAATTATTAACTCTTGTCTGGAGGTTTCTTATCAAGCCTGCTGTACTATAAATGTTCTACAGGCTTTGTAGCTATAGTAAAGATTTAATGTCACTTTACGTGATGTGAAGTCTCTTTTGCTCATCCAACTATTATAAACACCAGCAGTCACTGAGGCAGTTCTGAAAGCCTAACAGGCATGCTCAAAGACTTTCAGACATTTCAATTAGGAATGTGAAAATAAACTAGATAAAATAAATAACTGTTTAAAGAGATGAATTAGCCAAAACACTTAATTTAGAGGTTTAGAATTTACATCAGCTGCTTGACTTTCAAATTATTATTATATAAAAAAAAAAAAAAAAAGACTATCACTTAGACTTTGCAAGAGATACAGAAGATTTTGGAGCAAACTTTAAAAATTCCCATACACTATTTACAAATGTCTCTAGGATAGAATATTTCTGATAAGGATCATTAATTATAAATATGGAATAATTGCATTATCGCTTTTTTGGCTACACAAGTTTTAGTCTGACAGATTTCACACTTCAGTGGAGTAACTTACGCAGGGCTGAGCAGCAGCCGGGCAGGCATTGCAGCTCTGGAAGCTTTGCATCCTTCAGAAATAGTTTTTGAACAATCCTGCACAAAGATCTCCAGAAACAGAACAGAACATGACAGTGGGACAAGGACCACACATGCCAGGTGTATGCCCTGTGCTCACAACTGTTCTAGCAAGTGCTGTGTAAGTTTGTGAATACAGAGCACATGTTGCCATGAGCCTGTGGCCCACCTCTTGGCCTGACCCAAATCTGCCCTTTTTCACCAGCTTCTCACAGGGCTGGCAGCCAGTCTGGCTGAGGAAATAAAGAATCTTTCTCTCAGTGGCATCATACAGTTGGGCTTACCTGTGTTTGTAATTATGGGGGTACCTGCTCATAGGCCCTCAGGAAAACTGACACCACCAGGTGGGTATGCACAAGCCTTTGCAGTTTTTGTGTGGTTTGGTTTGTTTATTTGTTTAGGGGTTTGGTTTTTGTTTTTGTTTTTTTTGCCTTCCTTATTGTTGTTGGTTTTATTTCTTTGTTAGTCTTTTGTTGTTTATTTTTAAACTGTTCCTCTATATAGCTATTCTATGGTACTTATACAGCATGAATAAATCTTCCCTGCTTCTTCACAGGAGATAACAATTTTGCTTTACAACAGGTGATTGAATCTGCTATAAAAAAAAAAAAAGCTCAATCACCTTCTGTATAGCAAAGGATACAAGAAAGTATGGATTTTTCTTGCATCTAAATAATCCAAATAACAATTTAAAATCTATCAGCAGTAGTTTCCTTCAACTATTCATTGTGAAGATAGTTCCTGGCATGATCATTATATGGTTATCTTTCTAACTATTTTACAGGAGAAACATAAGGCACAGCTGATTTGCAATTATCATACGATATGTGGGTGTGGTAAAGTTGGGTAGAAGGCCCTTGGTAAAGGAATATCAGGCTGCCTCTGCAGAGCTAAAATAAAAATCCTTTCTAAAAAATCAATTTTAAAAAGCTATAAACAGCATAAAGCAGAATAAAGGGAAATTAATATCTATGACGCAATTCAATGATTCTTCAGTTTCAGAATGTGCTCTTTTGCTAATAAAAAAAAGTCTGCTGGAGTAGATATCCTAGACAGCAAACAGGTGCAGTTCCTGTCAGGCCTTAATATGCACAACACATTAGGAGGGAGTTAACCACAAGAAAACACTCAAAGATACTGAGATGGCAGATTTGATTTAATCTTTATTAAAAAAGTACACACAGCTGTTGCCTTTCTTCCAGTTTAGCTAGGACAAGCTTCAATATCTCTACTAATTCTACTTACAAAAACATGATAAACAATTAGTGGGGGGAAGCTTTTTATTTATGATATGAATACCGTCTAAACCGTAATTTCAGAAATAGACAAAGAGGCATGTTTGTCTTAGTCTTCCTGGCCAGAGAAGAACTCGCCATCCCTGTATGAGACATTATCGCCCACCATGGTACAATTTCTCTGGAGCGTGCAGAGGTTCAGGCTCGTGGTGCATCACTCCAGTGCGCTCTGGTAATGCTGCAGCTCTGCACAGCCCCCAGCCCTGCCTGGCAGCAGGAAGTGTCTGGTGCTGCCAGCTGGATCTTGAGTTTTAGAGTCACTTGCAGAAGCCTGTTTCACATCAGCTTTCCACACCATCCAATTGCACCACCCAGGCAAAGTCAGCTTCACCCCCTATCCTACACCTAACCTGCAAGCATCCAACTCTTCAACTGACAATCATCCAAAACCCTGACACATCTCCTCCTTGCACTCTGAACTGCTCTCCCTACTGCATTGCCTAGACAAGCCTTTACAAATCCACTCATCCTGCAATAATACACCAACACCAAACACCTGCATCACAACTTCCACAATAAAACCCCAACATCAATGAGTTCTACCATGGAAAACATCACTTCCTCCTTCAGATTCCACTCCACACTGGCTGCTGACAAACACACACTGTCCTCACCAAAGCCGAACACTGCAACAACCACTGTCAAGTTTGTGTGTGTGGTACAAAATTGTAGGTGTGAGCTAACACAGAGCTGGGCTTGAAAGCTGCAGAGTGTACGCCCTGGGGTTTAATACAGCTTTTTATTGGCAGCTTGTGTTCTGCTTGGGAGAAGTGTATAAGCAAAGGCTGCTTTAAGGCAAGATGGGAATTGTGCTCCAGGTCTCTAAACCTGAGAGTAATAAATTTTATCTGTCTTGTGGCACAGGAACTTCTTGTCCACTTGCTTCTCCATTCAATAAGGCACTGCCAGAGAGAGAGAGAAAAAAAGAAATGCTTAGTACAGGACTAACAACTTCAACTTCCTTGTCCCAAAGCCTTCAGGCATCCTAGCAGGCTTGATCTAAAGCTTTGCCACTCTCCCCCTCTTTACCGTGATGTATTACTGCAGAAACGTCTGCCGTAAACATTCTCTTCACCCATCCGAAGTGCTTCAAAGTTCCTACCCCAGCATCCCTTCATCAAGGTACCTCAGCAGTTCCCTTTGAAACCACACCTTAGTGCCAACCCCTCCCTGGCCTACCTCAGCCATTCCTACCAAAGCCTCCCCTGACCTCGTCCCCTCCCTGAGGTAACTCGGTCGTTCTCCCTGAAGCCCGCTCGGCGTCAGCCCCTCTCCGAGGCACTTTCCCAGAAAAGCTCCTTCGGCGCCGTCCCCTCCCTTCTCCCGCGCGGTTCTTCAGCGCTTCCCCCGAAGCCGCTCCCTGGAACATCCCCTGCCCGCGGTACCTCAGCCTTTCCCGCCGAACCCCCCGGTGCTGTCCCCTCCCTCCCGGAGGTACCGCAGCCCCGCCCCTCGCGCCCTCTAGCGCCCGGCAGCGGGCTCGTCCTCACCCTGCGCCGCTCCCGCGTTCCCCGTCACGACCCGGCGCTGTCCCCTCACAGCCGCTGCCCATTGCGGGCTTCACCCTCATCCCCGCCGCCAGCACCTGAGCCCCGCACGGCGCTCATCCCGTGGCTCCCTTCTTTCACGACTACTCGCGTGTTTCCCGTCTCCCTCGGGGCCCCTCTCCCGCCCGGGGCCGCGGCTGGTGCAGCACCCGACACCTCTCCACGCCGCCCATGGGCTGGCTGCCCCTCGCCCTCCCCAAACCACCTCGTCCTTCCCGCTCCAGCCGCGCCCTCAGCCGGTGTCAGGGCGGCCCCGCCAGGTCTCCCCAGCGCTCTCCCGCCCCTCACAGGCACTGCTGCCACCTCGCGCCGCCGCCTCAACTAACAGCAGGCGCCACCGAACCCACGCGCTGCGCACCTGTGCCGTTATGTACCCGCCCATCCCGCGTACACGCCAATCGCGTCCAAGCCCAGCACCAGGCCCCGCCTCCCTCCGTGTGCCGCGCGGAGCGCGTGCCCGGTCCCTCGGCAGGCGGGAATTGGGTCTCGGGTTGCTCCCCGCCCGGGCAGAGGCGGCCCCGGGACAGCCTGAGCGTGAAGGTGCCACCGTCTGCACCACAGTGGGAGGGGAGGGGTCTCGGGACAGCACGAAACGGCAGATTGCGTGCCGTTGCCACCTCCCAGGTTACAGGACTGCATCCTTCCTGCTGGTGCAGCTCAGGCATCTTTCTTACCACTAATTGCATAGCAGTCAACACTTGCAAAAATTCACTTTGGATTATCCTTCTGCACCAATCCAAATTGAACCACACAAAGTCAACTTTCAGCCCTATGTTGGATCTAACAGGTACCTACAAACTGTCCAAAAAAACTATTTACAAACTACCTACCTACCAATTTTCATCCCTTCACATCCACTTGCCCTCTTACTCTCCGTACTACAGCTCACAGGCACGTCTATGCAAAGCCAGACTCTCTTCCTGCATCATAATCCAGCATCAGCAAATACCTGTGTGAAAACCCTCACGCTCTCCTGGAGAGTCCACCCCACTCTAACTGCTGACAGAGACACGCTGTCCACACCACAGCCAAAACACTCCCACTGCTGCAGAGTCAAGATTGCATGTGCAAATTACCTTGTTCTTTTCCACCTCATGTGAATGTTCTGTCTGCCTTGGGACACCTCCAGTCCCTGGTGTAGAGCTCATCCTCCCACTTCTCCTCCCCAGCTGCAGCACTCCCGGTGTCCTCCACCCAGGCCCCAGGTGAGAAAGGCAGCTGCAACACACACAGTCCTTGCATACAAAGTGCTCGCTTCCACGCTACTAAATACGGAAGTCTAAAGGACAAGATGGTCAGAGATGCTGAAATAATTACAAGAGGGAAAATATGAGGTGAAACTTAGCACGCATCATGAAGCCATGTAGCTAGAGAAAAAGATCTCATTGATTGCTGAGCCAAGTATACATGGCTTTAGGCAGTGTCCCACTCAGATCCTTAGTGCAAGGAGAAGAGAGCACCAAAGACCTCATAAATTCCCCAAAACAGTAGAATTGAACCATGAATTAGAACTACAAAGCATTTCATGGTTAGAAAAGGGTCCAATCAATCAATAGAGAGCAGACACTTGTTGAGAACTAAAGGCAAATCCACTTGCCAGACCTGAGAGCACAACCTCTCCAGAAGCTCACCAGCAACTGCTGAAGCAACTCTGAGAGGAACTTATTTTTCCAGTTAGAGATGATACTTGGACACCAGCTATAGACTAACTCTCTGCTGAGCAGGACTGGAAGCTCAGCTCTGGAGGTTTTCACTTCCCCACCCCTACACCCTTGCTGGAGGACCAGGACTGAAATGCTCAGCTCTAGATCATAACTGGCTTGTGGCTGGATTTTGAATAGTCCTTTTAGTTTTTTTCCAGGACCTTAATAATTGTCACAGAGGTTTAAGGTTTCCCAGATGTCTCATTCTTGAGAAGCCTCGTACAACAAAGTTCTAGCACTACACAATATATTATAGTCACCCCTTGCTGCGACTAAAACAAAAAAGACACAGCCATAGATAAATAAACACCAAAGTTCCCATTTTCTTATTTATGGTGCTATGTTCATTCTCTTGGCGATAATCCATTTTTGGCAGACTCCCATGCAGCTCATACATAAGCATTTGGTTCCCAGTTCCAGACAACATGAGCTGAGCTGGAGGTTATCCCTGGAGATTGCATGAGAGTGAGAGGATGGGAAAGTGGTGGTGGCAATACTAACCAACTGTTAAACATCAGAAAAAACACCTAGGCTTCCAGGCAGAGTACCTTGGTACTGATTAAGCTGTTTATGCTGCATTTGGAAAATTTTCCCAGAACAGTGTATTAATACAGACATGTTTTCATTACCTTTCATTTAAACCAAGTCTTCTCTATCTCCATTTTAGCATCAAACAACTGGATTTACTCTGCCTTTGAATTACTTGATATCATTCTCATTCTAGGAATGTGCAGAAGCTAAGATAGCAAACCATCTAATGAGAGGCTCGTTGAGGAACTAACACAAAAGGTGAAAGCTGCTATCTGCAGACCAAGGGGTAGAAACTGCACCAGTGAGCACCCCTCTGTGTATCCAGTCCATCAAGATAAATCTATCTGAAGAGGAGAAGCTGGAGAGGGAGAAAACTGCATCTTAGACAGCACAGAGTGAAATTGAACTTGTTAGGAGAAACTTGTTTCTGTGTTGTACAACTTAAGAATAACATAAATGTTTGTGTGTGTATAAACAAATACTAACACTTTTCCTAACACACTAGAAAGCTCTCTTGCATTCATGTGCCTGTGCAAATGGCCCTTAGTGAGGATTTCACTGGCTGGCTGCAGACTCGCACTGAACGCCCTGTGTAACCCTGGCGGAGCAGAAAGAAGCAGGCAAAGGACCTTTACAAGACAAGGGTCATCTTTCCTCTTTTCAGAATAGAACAACTAAATATGCTTGAACTCTTAGTCTGATGATGAATGACCTTTACTGTCGCTCTGCAGGGTGTTGTTTTCTTAAACTTCCATTGCAATACATGCAGATGTGCACATGCGTGTGGGTGCATATACACCCACACATCTACTACAGTATTCTCTATTGGGTTCCACATCAGCTAAAAAGCATTAGAGCCTGCACTTCCAACCTCCATTCCCTCTCTAAACTTGAGTCCTTGCAGGCATCTTTCCCTCTGGTTTTACCCAGGACATTGAACATGGCAGTCTCAGCTTGCTGAAGCAAATGGGGTCTAGAATGGGACGCCCTCATGGCCCATGGCTCCCACTGGTCTTGAGCACTTCTGCACCAGTGAATCTCCAACAGCCACACAGCTGCCATAGCCCCAATTCCAGTAGGGCCTGTCCAGCCTTGGTGAGCCCTGATGTGACGCAATGGCAGTGAAAGAACAACCAGAAGCTGGCTAACAGCTCCGATGCAACATCTCTGCTCAAGCATGTGCTCACAGGAGCTGTTTGGGCCAACCTTGTGCTCACATTAGGGAAAGGAAAGTCCATCTTTGAAACACTATGGGCAAGAATGAGCACCCAGGTAGGCATCACACCTAAAGAAGCACAAGTGCCCTAAGGGCCTGGCTTGAAAGCAAAAGGTGCATCTTCCTGTGCAATGCAACAGGCTCTGGCATAGCAAACAACCAGCAGGACACTCCCAGAGGTGACCCATGCTTAGAGAGCCAAGCAGCTTCCTTCAAGGGGCTCAAAGAGCAGCTTCCTGTAGGCTGGGGTGCTGTCAGTGCCCATGGCATGGTCTTTGGTTACAGGCTGCTCCTTCATCACAGATTTAGCACAGCCAGCAGAGGGAAGAGCACACACTGCCTGTGTCCCACGGCATATCACAAGCAAACACCTGCCAGCATCGCTGCCAAAGACAAAGCAGGACTCACATATCAAAGATTTCTTTCCCAACCCAGCTATCTGACAGATGCAGGTGGGTCCCTGCATAATACCCGTAAGAATACAGCAGGTTGCAAGCTCATTTTGAGTAAGCGTGATGAGAGGAAGGCAGGCTGATCACTCTTCTTCGGTTTGTTCCTGAAGAGGGCAGAGGCTGGTTTTTAAATGCCTGTTGGGAAGGCCTTTTCCTCTGAACCTTTCACCCTAGCCACTGGCTCTTCAGACAGATTGCTTGCTGCTTTCTTTTGGTATCTCTATGCACAAAATGAAGAACCAGCTGGTATGTAATGTCTTATACAACTAGAGAAAGTCATTACAACATAAAGGCCTTTCTAGTAATCAGGAATGCAAAGGAAAAAGTAACAGGAGGAATCACAAGTGAGAGATGAAATCACACTTCCCATGAGCTTTGTTAACAGAAGCAAGCACGGCGGAAATCAGCATCACTATGTCCACCTCCCTGGTGCAGTACCATAATTCATGTAATAGGACACTAGTAAAAGAAGGTCTCTGTTGTGAGATTGTTACCCTCTCACTGAACTTGCGTTCCTGCTGGTGTTCCCACCTTCAGATGCACCAGCACTTTTTAGAGAATTTATTCTCTGAAACATCAGTGAGGCATATGCTCTTTTCAGTTTATTCACAGTAAATTTTGCAACAAAATATTGTGTGGTTTAGTTAACTATTATTTGTACTTCACTGCTTTCCATTTGCTCACTGATTACAGGCTTATGAGTTTAGTAAAGTTCTGGAACTCACTATTGAGGCCACTTAGTTTTGCTGGGTGGCTCCCACATATTTTATAGCGTGTTGCTCTTGGCTACAAACCAGCACAGGACTGCCTTGTTTGGGAAAGCTTGCTGGGAGCATCATTGACCTTTTGGACTTTCTGGGTGCACCCCATGAGATTGGTGTTCAAATCTCTCAGCAATCTGGGTGCAGACTCTTGCCCTCCGAACTGGGGTGCAATTCAGCATCTGAGATCTGTGGGATGCTTCGAGGGCTGCAGCTCTATTGTTCCAATTTTTGCTGGACCTCAGCAACCCTGCAGAAGTCTCTCAATATTTTCCCCTTTCCCCCACAAACAGCCAAAATGTAGAATTGTCTATGAACACATGATCTTGTGGGGCCGTGTGGCAGCACAGGACCACACGGAACAGGGAAGTGGCAGTGTGATGGGCAGGACGAGGGCAGAGCACCAGCAGAGCCCGCGCCAGGTGGTAGCGGATCCTTCCCCTCTCCCATCCCCGCTCCCCTCCCCGTCACCGTCTGGGGAGCCGGTGACTCAGCTGGGAAAGCGGGTGGGCTCGCACCTTCCCCGGGCTCTCTGCCCCGGCATCTCCGAGGTGCCTCCCGGGCACGGCCACCAGGCGGCAGCAGCGCTCCGTCCTCCCACCGCCCGGGGACACGGCAGAGCCGCCGCAGCCCCAGCGGCTGGGGCAGTGCCCACAGGGAGCATCCGCTTGTGAACCGTGGTGGAGGGGCTACCGTGTGCTTTTCACCCCAGCCGGATAACGCCGTTTTCCCATCGAAACCACCTTGTTGGTTGGTCCTTCCACAGGAGCAGAGCTGGCCCAGACCTCCGATGCCCACACAGCAAAGCCTGTACACAGCAAGTCTCTACTGCTGTCCCAAGGGCCCCCAGGTTTTGGGGATGCTGCCTTTTCCACAGGGGTTCCCCCAGTGCCAGGCAGGTAATGGGTGCAAACAGAGATGGCACTTCTGGGCGACAGCAAACCATCTCATCCACTGACTTTCACAGATGTTCTCGTTTCAGGCCAGAGGACAGCAGGAGCGGGGCACAGGCTGGACCACAGCCCAAGCAGGCGTAGTATGATTTGTGAGCCAGAGTTAGGCTGGTGAAAATTTCATTTACTGTAACATAACCTGGTTCTCTCTCTTGTTCAGTACAGAGAGGAAGCAGATTATTGCCTCCCTCAAGCCTTGTCCCTGCCTCCTTTAATTTCTCCTGTGGCCACCACAAATTAGCTTCTTCTGGCTGAGAACACACCTTGCATTCCTTCCTATTTTCCTCACTCCCTTCTGAATTGTCCCAAAATTTGCTCCCTCTCTGAGGGCACAGTGCACACTGCTGAGCACAATTCTCCTACTAGTGCCTTCCCGATGTCAGGGTGACTTCACATAGTGACCTCTGCTGCTCCTGCTGCCACAGGTCGAGTTTTGTTAGCTTATTTAGCAACCTTCTGGCACTGCTGACTTGGGTTCAGCTGCAGCTCCACAAGGCATCCTGGGCCAGGCAGCGCAGGACAGCTGCCTGGGCACTTGCTGCCTCGTTCACTTTGTGCAGCTGGTCCTGTCTACACGGCCTCCTCCTCAGTTGGCTCCTACTGCCTGGGACCACATTCCCTAGCAGCCACAAGCACTGAGAATCTTGGTCCCACCAGCACTCACCTCCCACACCAGATTGGTGTTGTCCTCTGCTAAACTCAGTCAATTACTGCCTACTCAGTCACCCTGGTTAATAAAGACTATATGGACAGAGCCAGCACTGCCTCAGCAGGACCCATCCTGTCACTACCAGGACAGAGCTACAGAGACATCTGCCTACTAGGTGAAAGGCAGCCAGTCTTCTTCAAGAGCTAGGCAGAGCACTCAGCTGTCAGTCGTGCCTGAGGACAAGTGCAAGTGTTTGGAATGAAGGGAGTGCAATTTATTCCACCTGGGAAAGCTTTTTCCAGCAGTTTGCTGCTCCCTGCACATCACCCACATGCTGCAGTGTGAGGAGCAGACACATGCCATGGAGGGCAGTACCACAGTCCCCACCAGCAGCCACCTGCTGAAAGTTGCCCGGGTCTTTGCAGTTAAACCATTGCATGTTGAGAGGGGCTGGTCAAGAGACCTGGGGAACACTTCCACCTCTCAGGGCCTTCTGGCAGGGGCAGACAATGCAGATATCCCATGCAGATAAGTTAGGGAAAGTCCAAGGGCTAGGGCTGGGGGATAAACCTGGATTAGCACTTCAAACCTATATCCTCAGCACTGGTTAACTGTCATGTAACTCATATCTGGCCAGGGGAACTTGCCCTGTCTGTTCCTGTCATGCCTGGAGCAAACTAGAGATTAGACACAATTTGATCAGGGACATCCAGAGCAAAACCTTGAGCACCTCTGATGCTGCAAGAGTACCCTCCCTCAGGTGTCAACTACTGACATTTTGGTGCTGGTTTTACCCATAGTCCCTGGCTAAGATTAACATTAGCACCCACATGCTGAAGAGGAGGGACCCTGTCCCCAACGGTGAAAGAAATGTCCGTGACAGATCCAGCAGCAGCAGGGGAAGAGCTGGGTCCCTGCATCTGAGGGCCTGACACCTCCTGAGATCAAGCTGTGACCCTCCTCTGCAGAGCTGCTATCTCACCAAGTTACTGTCCCAGTGGCATGGAACACCATGTTCTGCCCAACAGGAGCAGCAGCAAACTGACCTTGGATTTGCCCACGTTGTTTCCTGGTGCTGCAGTTTGCCTCTGTGCTGACTACGTGGCAATCCATCCCCAGGGCTCACACTTGCAGTCCCGCAGCATCACCTCTCTCCGCACACAGACAGGGAGTGTCACCCTTAGATGTATCTGGCATCTTAGGTGCATTAGCTGCATCTAAACCTGGGTGACACCATGGAGCAGGAGACAGTGTGGCACTGCCCATGCCACCCAAACTGGGTCAGATCTGCCACTAGGAGGTGCCATTTGCCTAGGTCCCTGCTTGGCACTTCCACGGTGCTGGCAGCAGGGGATGCTGAGAGGATGGTCTCAGCCTGAAGAGAAGGCGCAGAAGGTGTGGGCTGCAGGTGTGGGAAGGAAAGCACAGAAGGCCTGAAGGAGTAGAAAGGACAGCCGAGATGATCAGAGCAAACTGCAGCCCGACCGAAGGAGGGAGGCTGCAGAACCACAGAGGCCAAGGAGGGTGGGGAAGGGTGCTCAGCATGCCGGCTCCTTGGCACCTGGCCTGCCATGTCTGATGTGGGCAGAAAGACACCAAAGAGCACCAGCGCTGGAGAGAGGGTGGCAACACAAAGACTGCTGTGTTCCCCTGCTCCCCATCCCTTTCTCCCCCTCCCCTCCCAACTTATTTACCCGAGTTCAGAAGACAGCCTCACAGTCCCGAGGGGCTGGCTGAAGTGCCTAGGGGTGGGCTGTGAGGTCATCTTTAATGAGGGCAAAAATCCAGTGTCAACAATGCTGCCCATTGTATGGCCCTGTTTAGACAATACTGGCTGGGTTCTTGCTGCTGGCAGCCTGAGGACGGGGAGCAAAGCCTGTTTGGGGTAACAGGAGGAGAGGAGGATGGGCAGGGGTAATGGCACTGAGCCAGGCAGCAACGGATGGGGCAAAGTGTAGAGATAAGCACCCTATCTCAGTCATCAGCCTGTTATCAGCCTAATTCTTGGTGCTGATAAGATTACTGCACCAGTGACAGGGAATTTAGCCATCCTGGTCACAGCCTGGAGGCATGGCCCATCACTCCACTTACATCTGCTTTCCCTCTGACCCTGGCAATGGGACACCAGTGATTTCTTCTACCTTATTGCCTCCCTCTAACGCCACATTTCCACTCAGCAGCAGTGGGGTAGCAAAGTGAGCATCAGCTGCTTCTTTCAGCCCTGGCTCTTCCCCAGGCAGTTGTGTGAAGGCAGCTGGGGATTTGGCCACTGCTGTTCTACTGGGAGCTCCCAATAGCAGCTGTTAACTGAGCTGCTCAGGTAACCCATCCTGAATTTAATCATGCTTTAAGGCTGAGGATGGAACAGGGGAACTTCAGGAGTTTGTAGGATCCACTGAATTTATAAAGCAGCAGATGATGTTTTAAGGAGTGGGGGAAACCTGACAGAAACGAGCAAGATGATGCCAGTTCTTGTAAACATAAATCTCACTTTTTTTAAATGCCATGATATCAGACTCCTCCAGTTGCAGTTTCTGTATCCAGGTGACCACACAGGAGTCAGCTTTCCATTTCAAAAGGAAAGCCATTTGCTACCTCTCCTGGCCAAGACAGAGCATGTGAAAATATAACACAGGGTCACCAGATCCCACAAGAGAGCATGGGGCAGAAAGCAACATTAAACAAGGGTGGAGACCCCGTGAGCTGGCATCTGATCCCTTGGCATCTGGACTCCTGTGACTGACAATCCTGAAAGAGCTGCAGCTGCCATCACCTTATCTTTCAAGCAGGCATAAACTCTGAACTCCTGTAGTCTGAGGAAGGTCTTGTCCTAACTCATTCTGTAGCCATGGGCCACCACCTCATTTCTCCGCAACACTTCACTGTGCTCAGAAGTCAACCCTGTCAAAAGCAGGGGGAACATTATCCTCTGAAACTGCTGGCAGCAGTGATGAGCCACACTGGTGTTCACCTGCTTTGCACAGAGGGCTCGATGCCTTTGAAGGGCAGATTCTTCAAGAGAAGAAGAAAGAGGAAGAAAGGAGGATCAGTGAAATGACATAAAGCCATCTCCTTTTATCTCCTTGGATGAAAAGCCCATGACATAATTCTCCTACCCTTAGAAAAAGCTCTAAACCTGAAATTGCTTCATACTTCTTCAGAAAAACAATGCAGAAGATGCAGAAAATAATTCTAGGAGAATTTTTGAAAACTTTTCTTTTTAGCAGAGGGGAAGGGGTAGTGTCTGGCTCTTTCCCCAGTTTTCAGCCAATTCCCTCCTTATTTCAATATCTTCTTTTTTTTTATTTTATTTTATTTTTGTTTTTGTTTTTGTTTTTTCTCTTTTTTCCAACCTCCAGTTGTGAAATAGAAGGAAAAGGAGGAGACAGGGAATGCTGTTAAAGAAAATAAAAATAACATGAAACAAACCTTGCAAAAAGCCCTTGCAGCAAGCCTTTCTGTGTGTGTGGCTTTTTCATTATTTTTGGAGGGGGTAACTGAGGAGATTCACTAAAATTTCCAAGATGTCAACATCGGATGAAATCTCCTTGCAAAACTTACTGCTACATGAAAAAACAATACTTTTTTTTTCTTTTTTCCGGGGGTGGAGAATAGGGAGGAAAACGTTTTGGTGAAACATCCTTAGCTTGACGTTTTTCTTCTGCATCCTAGACTGTGGAAGCAAACCCAGGCTGGTTAGTGTATCCTGGGAGAGGGATGCAACCGTTCTTTCTCACCTGGGCTCTGATCACAGACAGTGTCTTGTGATAAACCCCACTGCTGGTTTGTGCCTCTCTTTGCCCCAATCTTGATAAAAAACTTTGAGACTCTCTGACAAAAAGTACTCTTCAAGAGCTTTTCACTAGCACAGTGCCTTGGCTGGATCATGAATCTGTGGGAAGGACTTCTCAGGAAGGTGGAAAGAGCCATACATTAGACCATGCATTTCTAAATAAATCCCATGCTGAAGTTCACGGACTGTGCTGCCCATGGTATAGCTCTGCCCATCACTGCCCCGTGCCATGGCCCCGGCATTGCATCAGCTCATTTGTGAAAGATCGCGACCTCAGGCAGCAGTCACCAGATGCAGAAGAATTGAATTAGTTTCCTGGGGACGACGTCTGAAGACAAATCTTTGCTAAGCAGTGTCAGTGAACTCCACCAGCAATGTACTTCTGCTGAAGGCTCCGCTGGGCAGCTCTCCCTGGATGGAGAGAAGAGCCTGTCTGGAGAGATACAAAGAAGAGCAGAAAAAGCCCAGCTTAAGCTGTATTGCTGTATCTACACTAGACATTTCTGGTTTCCCACCTGGGCTGCCCAGGGATCCCCCTTTTTGTCTCAAGCCTTGAGCAGCAGAGCTGAGGCAGGAGTCTGCAGCAGAGACTCAGACGGGCAGGGCCAAGCTGTGGGGCCAGGGGTGCGCAGGGTGCTGTCCATTGCCCCGACCATCAGCTCTCCATGGGAAGAATTCTGGCTGGGGTGCTGGCCATCGCCGTGGCCAGCAGCATTCCATGCACGGTGCAGCCAAGCCTCCAGGCAGCAAATGGCCCAAATGCCTTTTGACAGGCAAGGCTGCAGCTGCTGCAATTTAAACACTGGAAAAACAAACTACTCTGAACACCTTGACAAGAAGTTAATGCCTGAACCTCGTGGCCACATTCAAGAGCATTAACCTGTTTCAAAAGTGATCAAAATGCCAGCTTGAGAAACTGACTATGCTGTGAAAGGCCTTCCTCAGGGCTATATTTAGTGCATAAGACTTGAAACCTGCCTGGTGAGCACAGCCCCAGTGATGGTCAAGATCCATCTCTCCCTCTGTCCAAGAAAAAATGTGGTGTTCACCTCCCAGGATAACATGCAGGGGAGTGTTCAGAAACCTTACTCCAGTTGTGCGGAAGCAGCCAGCTGTGGTGTTAATTTCAGAGGATGACTAAGACTAGCTGCTCTGTAAGTTCCCTCTTAGCCTTCCTCTGCATCTGGGGAAAGAAATGGGTGGGAAAGGAAAGGGCTCTGGTGGGTCTGAATGTCTGAAAAATGGCAAACCTTAAATCTCCAAAAGCCTTATTGTCAACCACCAGCAGCATTTCCAGTTCTCCCCCTGCTTCATGGCACTGAGATTATTTTCCCCATGTGGCATGAGCTGCAGATTTTTTTTCTCCATGTACTACCTTCTTTTTATTATTTGTTTATTTGCTTTCTGGTTTTCTTTTGGAAATAGCAGGAGTCTGATTTACTTAGGGTAGTTTTTAGCAGTTCATAGTTTTTTCCAATACTCACATAGAAAGTAGGTAGAATCTTTAATTAAAACAACATTTCTCCCCAGTGTTCAGTAACCCTCAGTGTTGTTAACCAAATTATTAACAGGGAGTCTTAAAAGGGACGGTTAGAAGTCCGTCTCTGACTCATGTCAGCTTTCACCATCTAGGAACATCTTCTGACGTGGGTTCTCTGTTCTAATACTGTGTCTCAGAAAGTAGGCAAGGCTTGAGTTCCTAATGTAAAACTAAAACACAAACTCTTTTCAGACCTCTTCATCCATCACAGCAAAATGAAAAAGGAGACACCTATTTTTCCCCCTTTGCTGGACACCTCTAAATCCAGCGAGCAAATGTGCTACTGTTATTTTTCATTGTCATTTTTCCATCCCAGTGAGTACAATGCAGCTCATTTTTGACAGCTTCCACTGACTCAGCCCCACTATGTCAGAGCATGATCAGCACAGGGACAGACCCTGCAAGATCTTGGTTGTCTGTCTGCACCTCCTGTGGTCAGCTCCATCACTACAGGATAGCTGCCTGGCCAGGATATGTGTGACAGGATATGGAGACACTTCAAAATGGCTTTTGACATCCCTGTTCTGCTCCCAGAATGACTCATGTTAGCAGGGGGCAGAGACTGAACACGGGACACACCATTAGTGGGGCAAGGACCTGAAACAGGTCTTGGCCAGGGTGAGGGCACTACAGCACACCAAGCCTTGGTGCTAAACGGATGAGGGTGCCTGGCGCAGTAACCACATGGTGGGGTTAGGAGAGCTGCCTCCAGGCCCTGCCACCGGCAAAGTTGTATTGTTAAGATCTCTCTTTTTCACTTTTAATGGTGAAGGTTTCCTTGGTATAGAGGTTGGATTTTCCTGTTGCTGGCATTACTGGCTAGCGAGGAGGTTGTTATGGAAAACAGCTGATAGTAAACCGAGCTGCTCCTTTTTCCTTCCGCCCTCCACCAAAATAAACTGTTCTGGGGGAAAACGGCCAGGATTCTTTTAAAGACATTACAGCCAACATTTACCAGACTGTTTTTGCGTATCAAGATGAACACCTACAGAGATATACATTCTTACCCAGACGTTATGGGTGTGCTTTTCTTTGCAGAGATATATGATTTATATACACATATATATCATGCTCCCCATAAAGCCAGCCTGTACAGAGCAGATGTTTTACCCCGAACCCCCTCCTTTTGCCGCCGCATCTGCAGCCATCTGGGGAAGGGGTGCGGGGCTCCATCGCTGCTCCCCGGCACCCCACGGGCGCCTCTAATTTCACCAGGGGCATTCCCCGCGTTGCAGGGGGGGTGCGCAGGGCCGGTTGCCCACCCCCGGCGCCCGCGCAGGGGCGCAGCCCCCCCGTCCCGGCCCCGCCGCGCTCCCCCGGGCGTGCGCGGAGCGGTGCGCGCAGATAGCGGCGGGAGCGGAGGGTGCGCGCCGCGGGGAGCGAACAGCAGATTGCGGACAGCCAATGGCGAGGGCAGGCCGAGGTGGCACCAAATTTCCCGCAGCCAATTGGCTGGCGAGGCGAAGGGGAAAAAAATGCAGAAAAAAAAAAGAAAAAAAGCAGCCAGGCATCATGAGAGAGCCTGGCCCTCGCCATCCTCCTCTTCCTCAGCATCCTTCCTCCCGCCCCCCGGTCCGCCCCGCCTCCCCTCCCGGGTACGCTGAGAGCCGGGCCCCCGCCGCGACTCGCCGCCCTCCGTGCTGACCCCGCGCATCCCGACTGCGAGCAGGGGGTCACCGGGAGGCCGGGGCACAGAAAGT
The DNA here is from genome assembly GCF_036013475.1 of Columba livia. Classification (NCBI taxonomy): domain Eukaryota; kingdom Metazoa; phylum Chordata; class Aves; order Columbiformes; family Columbidae; genus Columba; species Columba livia. The sequence continues at coordinate 20,813,801 of NC_088607.1, forward strand.
CCGGCCCCGCCAGCCGCCGAGCGAGCAACTCCGCTTAAAAACCTCCGCGCCCGCCTCCCCGGGCCGCACAGCTCGCCGGGCGAGGGGCCGACAAGAACCAGCCTCCCTCCGCCGCCACCGCCGGGGACTTGCGCGCCCGCATACCGCCGCCGAGGAGCAGAGACAGGGCCGCCCCATGCCTGCGCACTTGCTGCAGGAGGAGGTAAGCGGGGGGCTGCCGGCGGGCCGGGGGGTGTGGGTGCTTTGTCTTCCCCTCGCCCCATCCTCCATCTCTGCGGCTCCGGCAGCGCAGCGCTGCTGCTCTCTTGGGGAAAAAGGGTCTGGGCATCCACGCGTGTCCATGCACACACGTACGCACACATATGTGTGTGCGTATGCCCTCTCTGTGCCGCATCTCAGTCATCAGGCAAGTCATTCACTGCTAACTTAAGACATCACCCAAGCCCCAGGGGGGGACCATAATTGAAGTGGGGATCTCCGCTGCTGCGATTATCTCCGCAGAGCCTATGCCCTCGGATAGACTGAGCATGAAATACAGCTTCCTCTTAAAAGCATCCATCTAAGCATGCTGGTAAGGGCTGTTCAGGAAGGTCTTCTGTGCCGAAAAGTCATGAGGTTTTTGGTAATGCTCAAACTGTGATTTTTTTTTAGGGTTTTTGGTTTGTTTTGTTTGGAGGTTTTTTGTGTTTTGTTGCTGTTTTTCTTTGTGTGTTTTGGGGGTTTTGTGTGTGTGTGTGTTTGTTTGTTTTTTTTTTTTTTAATAAGAAAGGGCTTTCACTTACAGCGTTTTTAAGGCAAATGTTGCAGCAGGGAGTGTCTCTAGGACAGACACAAGGTGAAAGTGGCCAGCTGCCCAGATGAAATGAATGACTGTGTCTGCATTGCCTGAGCCAAGCAAACATACAATAGGGAGACTGCCCATTTTTGGCATAAGAAGGTCTGAATAACAACCTGTAGAGATTTTATTTTTGTGCCTTCTGGCAGCCACCCTTTGCCCAAGGGGAGGCAGAGACTTGATTCTGGTATTCATGCTCTCACCTTGTCATACTTCCCAGTTCTACCTATGCTGAGAGGTAAAGGTAAATCACAGCCCTGCTCTCTTGCCTGTTGCCAGCATGTGGGGTCTCCCCTGGTCCTTTGTGCAGGTGCTCTGACCTTCCAAGGATGCTGTGATGTAAAGAACTTTACTCCTCTCCTCACCTGAAACAGATGCCAAGGGCGGTGTGCTTAGACCACATTTCATGGTCTTGACATGTATTTTGGGGCATATCCTGGAGGCTGGAAAGAAACTTGTCCCTGGCTCACGTTGGGCATATTCAAATATACTGGACTCAAGAGCGAGTGCCCTGGGGCCCCTAGGCTGAACCCAGCACGGGAGCCTTTGAGCTGCAGTTGGTTGTATAAGCTGGATGCGTGCCAGGATCACCTATGGCGTGTTCAGTGCTGGAAGAGTGGTGGGGGTGGTGATGGGGGAACACATCTGTTCTGCAGATGAGAGCTGCAAAGTCATTCAGAAATGATGGAGAGCTCATGAAAATGATTTAGTTGGCTTCCACCTCAGCTCTAGACCTCATATCAATCCCCACACCACTTTTCTCAGTAGGAGCCACAGGAGCCACTATGGCCATGAGGGGGTAAAAATTCTCCTCCTTTCCTCCTCATTTCCCTAGTCTCCAGCTAAATAACTGCCCACTCTTCCTCCCTCTTCCCCCCATGCTCTCCTCACCAAGTCTGCAATGGTGGAGCTGACTTTCACAGCTGATTTAAAGCCCTTTTGATTTAAGGTTAGTTTACATGTTAGAAATGACCAGTTTGATTTTATCAGTGTAATTCCAGCAGCATAGGTATGCTAGTAAAATTCCCCATGCAGCTACTACAAGTCTGGAAGAAGAGGTTTTTTTCGTCTCTGCTGTTTCCTTTGTGGTCTCCCTCCTCCTCCTGTGCCCCTGTGCAACTTTGACAGTGACATAAGCTATCATGGAGGAGAAAAATGCAGCTCCAACCCCACATTCTTACTCTGGAAGCAGCATGTCCATATGGGGAGTGCTACCCGTCTAATTATACCACCAGATCTCTGTTGGGAATTTTTCCTGCATAGACAAGTCTTAGGTCTTTTTGGTAGATTGTCTTCCAGCCAAGGAAGAAAATTTTGCCTTCCTGACAAAATGTCAGATCAGAATATCTTGACACTCTGGAATGGCAGGACTTTTCCTTGCCTAATCTCTGCATTAAAAGACATTTCTCATGGCTCTTCTTTTGGGGAATTGCTTTTAAATTCTCCAGCAGCTCAGAGTATCGTTAATTAGGAAAGCAGGCGGAGACAGCTCATAACTGGGGTGCAGAGGAGCCTATAGCTGGTCCCGAGCTCAGCAGCTGCCTGGGTTCAGTGAAAGCAGCAGGATGCTTCATGTTCAGTTTTTTTCCTTTCTAACCTTTGATTCCAGAAGGAAAAACTTAGATAGCTCCCTTTGTAGAGATCATTTTATTTCCCAAACCATGGGGAATCTGTCAGCTTTGCCAGCTCCTCCCCATAGGAAGGTATGTCTGTAACTCTCTAGTTTCTACCCTTGGGAAAGGGAGGAGTTGGGGTGGCCACGTAAGCTGCTTGGACTGATTTTAATGCCTCCCTCAGGAAACTAGGCCATGACAGGACGATGGTCTTTTATGAGTCCCATGTACCCGGGTGGGAATCTGGTGTTAATTCAAGAGAGATTTCTAGTGGGGAAGGAACTTTCCTGGCTTGGCCATGCTTCCTCCCTTGGTCCCAGCTCTGCCATTCCTGCCGCTGACCGTTAGTGCCTCTTTGCAGATGGGGACAGCGGTGGGGGCAGCGGAGGGACGTGTCCTTTGGGCAGGTTCCCGACCAGCGAGGAGATGAGGGCAGCATGCCCTCCCACCACTCACATCCCACGTGCTGGGCACCCCCATGTCGAGCCCAGTCGGGCACTTGGGCTTGGTCCCGACAAAGGGTTGTGAGCACCTGCAAGCACGTGGCTGTCATGATGGAGATGGAAATCGGTGATTCAGGGTTCAGTGACCTGTCTCATTAGGGTCAGTCCTGCCTGCTCCTTTCGTCATGCATGCCTGATGGGGCAGGCTGTCACTCAGCCAGGACAAACAAGCGTGTGCAGAGGGAATGTTGTGTCACAGTTACAGGAGGGAGCCACACTGAGACAACCTGCTGCTTAATACTTCCTCTGCTTGCTGATGGCCTCAGCTTAGAGGATTGTCTTCCCATGCCTCAGTTTACCTGTAAGTGGAAAGAAGAGAGGGATGAGAGGCTTAGCAGCAGCCATGAGATAGGATGTCTAACTGGAAGCACACCACTTAACTGCTTCCATCTGCTGATCTCCAAGTGTATTGGTCTTGCCATGTCCCAGCCTGGAAGGTGAGGCAGGGGGAGTTGAAGCACCCCAGAGGAATCCCCCTATGGATCTTCCTGATGCTCCTCCAGTGATCCCTAGTGGGGTGACACAAAGAGCCAGGATATCAGGAGCAGCACAATTATTTATTATAAAACTGAGTTTCAGACTGTATTTCTCTCCCACCTCTTTGTTCATTCACAGGATTTCCTTTATTGTTGTCTGCTTATGCACAAGCCCAGACTACAAGCCCACCTAAAAACGCCTGCTAATAAAACTGAAAGAAAAATAAAATCCTTGCAGCTTTCAAATGATATCACCAAAGCCACCAGTGGAAAAAAAGAGTGTTTTCCAAGTCTTAACTTTGTGCGTCCTGTCCACCATTCACCCCCTCTCCCCGGAAAGATCAGGCCCTCTCCATTCCAGGCTATGACTCCATGGGGCCAGAACAGGCTCTTCTTGGTGCCAAGGGCTCAGCCTGACAGGGAAACTGCAGGCTGCAGGTCTTGGTACTGCCAGCCTAACTGTTTGTGTTTCAATTCCCTGCATTGGTAACCACCAACTTCTTGTTTTGTTTTCCCTTTTTCTTTTCTTGAAAATATTCATTGCTACCTCTCCAAGGAGTTCTCCTCCACTTCCAGCACCACCACGGTTGGCACTGTCACTTCCCGGGTGACCAGGAATGGGGATGCCGTCATGGAGAAGGACTTACCCAATCACGAGGACTTGGCAGGAGACCGGGGCATGATAGATGATATCTTTGATGAGACCTACCGGGAGAAGGAGGGCCCCAAGCCCCCCATGCGATACGTCTGGAGGAATATCATCCTCATGAGCCTGCTGCATCTAGGGGCCCTGTTCGGGTTGACGCTGATACCTTCTGCAAAGATCCAGACATTGGCATGGGGTAAGCACTTTTTTCCACTTGTTTCCTGGCATCTGCAAACCCATTTGTTGGGTGATACTCTTTTTCCTCCAGGCCCACCAGGAGAAAGAAGGAAGTGAAGGTCTTCTGTTAGAAGAAGCCACTTGGCCAGGTTCATAGCAAGCTGTGGGAGGGCTTGGTAGTGTGAGGGAAGGATTTGGCAGGGGACTGCTTGGCTGCCTGAAAAGGAAACTTGATTCACAGGCATTAGGCTTGGAAGTAGCCCACATCTGAATGTGCAGCCACTTCAGGGATGAAGCACAGAAAATGTTTGATGAAGTACTGTGGCAGGCCCAGAAAGTCAGGAAGAAGGAGCACTTGAAGGGGTGGCTGGGGAGGCAAGGTACAGGGCCTGACTTTTCTGCCCAAAGAGAAGAAACATTCCTATCCTTAACAATCCTGCAGAGCCTCCATGTGTGTGTGAAGGGAAAAAGACAAAATTCAGTTGTGCTGAAGATAAGAGTCAAGAGTTAAGTCTGAAGCTCAGGTCTTTCATCAGTCTTACAAAAGCACAGATTTGCCCCCATCATCCCGGAACTAAGCCTGACAACTTTCAAAAAATAAATAAGCATCTCTCCAGGCAGCAAATTCCAATGAAAAGCACAACCCAGCAGAAGGTAGCTAGGCAAAGGTCCGCTTTCTCAGAGACCTTGCCCTGGGTAGGAACCAAACTTCTCCTTTGACTGCTCGAAAGAGAGCTGGGCGCAGGGCCCAGGCTGCAGGGGAGCCTCGCTTTCCAGGAGCTTTGTGTGAGCTCCTGGAAGAGTCAAGAAGCCAAATGGCTCCCAGTGGGGAGGTGGAGAGATTGCATCCAGCTCCTGCCTTCCTGTGAAATAGAGCGACAGAAAGTCTAATTGAGACCTGCTGGCATGGCTTTTGGTTTCAGCAGTGCTCCTGTGAAGTGCTTATCTGGGATCAGGGTCCTGGCCAGCCCAGCTGTGGACAGGCCCTGGGGATATCCACCTGGTCTGTCACACTCTCAAAGTCTGTTCCCCCAGTGGCTGTGAGCAACAAGGATCACAGCTGGACTGGGAAAGAGATGATTCATTCCCCAGGTGACCAGACTGGCTCTTTCCCTCCTGAATCACCTCAGCTTCTCACAAGCAGAGGCCTGAGGGATAAGCATCACTGGAGGCCACTGGACTCGTTCAGAGCCCAGCTACAGCATCTGCAAAAGCAGAGGCATCGATGTGTTCCCTGTGCAGGCAGTGTGGCCTTTCAAGGGGCTGATGTGAATGATTTGCTGGGCCTTTCCCTTGTGAAAAACTAATAGGCTGCACTCTTCCTGGGGTGGAAGGGCTGGGCAGAACATGCAGCCTCAGCATGACCTTGAAGGGGCATTTCAGGGCTCTCGGTCCTGCTCTGTGAGTCCCATCCCTGGGCTGTCAGCTGTCAGCTCAGCACAAGTAGCTGCCTTCTCTCACTCACTTTGCTGAGAGCCTGTGTCCTCCAACCCCAGCCAAATATCCTCAGGGCACTGGGGCAAGGAGGAGGGAAAAGGTGAGTCGGATTTACTGTTTTCATTTCAAGCTGCTGAGATGCACTGTGATTTCCGAATCCATCCAACCCTTCTCCCTTGAGCTTCCCTGCAGTACTTAAGTGAGCTCAAGCATCTTGATCCAGAAGGTTAATGCTGCTTTGCATTCTGCTAACCCCCACGTTACCCTAAAATGGTCTCTGAGGCAATGTTTTTGCAACCACATGCCTGAGATGTCTGTATGGCATCCCATGGCATTTTGTGGGAATCTGCCTTGTTCTTTACCTGATGCCAGCCCCTCCTGCTCCCCTCCCTCAGTCAGTTCTGATGCTGAAGTGCCAAGTTGCTCTCCTGCCACAGTGAGGCACTGTGAAATTCCTCGGTGGCTTCTGCAGTGACAGATTCTCTGGGAATGGGAAAAGGACAGGGAGTTTGGGGGAACTGCACTGGCTTGGCATGGCTGAAGTTCCATCCTGCCTTACCAAAGCTGGAGTAGCTCCACAGAGCTCCCTGTCCTGCATCCCTGGCACTTGGTTTGAGAAGGGACCACCCTTCCCTGCACCCTGCAGGCAAGTCAGAGCTTTCTCCTATGGTCCTTTCTCCTCCAGCACTAACCGGAGCTGGCATAGTCTGATCCTCCACAGGCCTGGCTTCTCAAAAAAGCTCCTTGCTCCTTGCATTGCCCTTTTCTCAGCTCATACTTTTCTTTAGCACATACAAGGCAACTGTGGCTGCCATCTCAGTGATGTGCTGTCATGTTCCCAGCACTGTCTGGTAGCAAGGAGAGGACTACAGTTCCCATTTTACACACAAGGACAAAGCAGCAGAGACTTAGTTTGCTCCCAGCAATACACCATGGGCTCATGGCAGAGCAGCTCTCCTAGTAGGGTTTTTGCTTGTTTCTTTGTTTGTTTTTCAGATCATTCCTTCCTTAGCCTGTGTATATAAAATATAAAATTAACATGGCCCCAGATGTTCTCTGCTGTGACACTACAGGCAGCTGTGGTGCCTCATAGCTGATCTGCCTTCTATATTTTATTATAAGGAGCAAACTGCGGCTTACACCCTCTTCGTCCATCTCCTTGATGTTCCTGCCCCTCTGAAACCAGTTATATTGGTGACTGTGTCCTCTTTTGTTTTCATTTCTCTGTGTGCTAATTCCTCTTTGTCTCTCAAGCTCTCCAGCCCTGCCTTCATCATTGTTTGCTGTTCTGCACTGCTGTGTGCATTGTATCCCCTGATCTCTTTCTGGTACAGAGCTTCCCAGAACGAGCGGGGGTTGTTGATCAGGTGAGAGCTCACCATAAAAAGAGCTCTCCAAGCCCTTCCAGCACTATGGCTTTCCAGCCAGCTCCCCTTTTATTTGCTGTCTTCTCCACTGTACTTGATAAAGTCTTGCACGGCCTTTTCAGGAATCAAGGGCAGATTTCAAGCCATTTGCCAAACACCGTGGAGACTGCATCTGGAAGGGCAGGATGCAAAGGTGATTGGCAGTTTCTTCTTTAGCTGCTCTGAGCCTCCCTGGAAACATGATTTGCAGGTTGTCTTCTTGGCCCTCAGGTGCAGCAGACCAATTATATTTGTGTTAACCCCTGTTGCCCTGGCCAGCAATGTCTATAGAACAGTGACAGTTCCTTCTGATGTGGTGCTGACAGTGCAGTGCCAGCAGTGGCAGCAACAGGGGTTAATACATTTTTTTTTGTTGCTGCTTTGGACCAAGGAGGATCTTGCTGGATAATTTAGGCAATTTTGACAGCCTGAAAATATCAGCCAGTACTACCCCCAGGGATGTGTCCAGCAAAATGTTTACACGTTTTTTTGTCACTTGCCCATCAAGACTACTGTTGGCAACACTTCACCACTTAGTGTCCTCTCCAGGCTTAACTAGCAGGTGGTGTGCTTCTCTGAGCGTGGAGGGGAAGTTCTGATTTTGCCAGATAGGGAAGTTAGGTTTTAGCAACAGTAGCTCCTATTGTTCCTCCTAAACACTATCCCACGTACAGAGCCCACACACATTTTCTTGCTCTTGGTATCTTTCTCCTGAGAGTAGCGTGACCCACCTGGCTAGCAGGGCTGGGAGGCAAGGAGAGACTAGTCTAAAGCTGTAGTTTTCCCTTGCACTGAGCAGAAGTCCGAGGAAACTTGCTGGAGCAGGGACACCTCTTCATGTAAACATCTTTGGTGTTGACTGCAGGTAACAATGCCTTTAGCACATTCCTGGCTTCCCATCATAACGTGAGGTCTGAATCAGGGCCCTGAAAACATAAAGACTAGCGAGTCATATAGACATGACTGAATCCAGAATGTTTTGGATTTAATTTTTGGAGCACTGCGTGCATGCATCACATGCTGGTGGTCATGATTCTTTGTATTCCAGTTGAATGGGTCATTGGGAACATCACCTGTGAACTGACAATCTTTTGGACTTGGGTACTTCAAAGCATGGTGTGAAAAATGACTTTGAACCCTCAGCTGGTAGTCCCTAAATCTTTCAGTCTGGGGCATCTTCACAAGGCACCTACGAAAATCTGTGGTACTTTATTTCACCTTCTCTATACCTTTCCAATTTCATTCTGAGTGGATGATCTTGGAAAAGCTTTTCTTCTTCCTTCCCCGTGTGATGCTCCTTCCTTGGATATGCAGTGATCATCATTGTACCTGTTCACAGTGATCAACTTACTGAATCATTAGGGTGGTGGATTTTTCTGTTTTCCACCAGGCTTTTCAATGTTATTGTCCATATCCTGTCACTGTCGCAACATCTCTTAGGTATGTCTGATGAAGCTAATAGCCTCCAAGTAGTGTTTGGGTTTCTGTGGAGTTAGGTGCCATGTATGCGTAGACTGAGAATCAGCTCATTTCCCACAGAAAGATAAATTACAGCTGCTGTATATGGGGAAGAGACAAGGCAGCACAGGTTTATCATTAGAGAGTTGTATCCATTTTAGTGATCTGGGATGCAGCCCCAAGAGAAGTCAACATAAGCTGCTGAAGTTAATGGGCTCTGGATGATGATCGTGACTGTTTTGTGCAAGGGCACCCAAAAGCAGTGGTTATACTTCCAAATTTTTAACAAAAGCTACCCGAAAGCAAATACTGGGTTGTGTGGTTTCTGGGTCTGTCAGTGTTCCCGCCATGTCTCTTTTGTGATTCCTTGTGCTTGCTCATATGTCTTTGTTACTGGTGTCATCTTTTCCTGAGGGGTTGAGAATTGCTTGTATAAAAGAGATACAGATGAGATTCCTTTTTGCAAAGCTTAAATACCACAGTCCTCAGCCAGAGTCATCTTCGGGGAGGCCTCTTTTACCAAAAAATTCCCGGTCAGCCTGTGAGGATTCACTAGAGAGGGAAGCCTGAACTCAGGCCCTGTACTCACCTAACCTGGATTTTACTTCCTAGTGCCATTGAAGATCATGAAAGATTGCATAGTGCTTTTCTGTCCTCAGAGCACCATTAACTCATGCCTGCTTGCCCCACAGTGCAGAGCTGGGCTCTTGAGCCAGCAAGTTGCCTCTACATCCTTGATCCAATATCCATGGCATCCTTCTCTGTATAGGTTGGAGGTTAAATGCAGACTCCTAGATGCTGCTCTCAGCTCTGCCATGAACTGCTTGTCACCCTTGGAAATCTATCTCAGCTACTGAGGTGTGTACCATGGGTGTGAAGTTGCCCAGAGCTGCTTATGTTGAAGGGAGAATGGTGGTATGTCACACCTCTTCTACTAGTAGGAAGTGTCTGAAACATCCAGGAGTGGGGTTTGTTGTTCTTGCAGTGTCTGAGGCCAGAGAGGTTCTGCAAATCAGTTGTATGTTAGGTTCTTTTTCAAGGTTTGCTCTTCTGCATGAATCTGTGGGGATAGTGACTGGTTTAAAATGAGACTTAAAAATCTAGAACCAATGGGGAACTGGTCATGAGCTAGTTTATAAGTTTCAAATCAGTATCGTGGGGTTGGATAAGACCTTCAAGCTGTCCAGCATAAGTACTTTTCTGTCAGTAAGGCCAAAAGGAGACCTTAAAAAACCACCTTGCTCCAGCATCGCTCCCTTCTCCCCTTCCTGGCTTGGCCAGATTTCTGCTTTGCTCAGCTCCATTGTCTCTTGCAAAGGCTGGATCCTGCTGCATTTGCATGCCTTTTCATCCCTCTTCATGCCCTATAAATCAGCTATGACCAGTGACCGCTTGTCTCCTCTGAGAGACTGCAGAGGTGCTGGGAGACACAAGGCAGAGGTGTGCTGGTCTGAGGCTTGGCAGCAGGTGGGGAAGCCAAGGGAAAAGTTGGGGATGGGAAGTCACAGTCAGATCAGCTGACAGGGAAGGTCACTGTCATACAGCAGGGTGGGAGTGAGGAGGGTTCATAGAAATTTAGGGGTTTAGAGGAGGATGTTAAATTGGCAGAGGCCAGCTTTTAGTGGATAAGAAATTAGGTTTGGAATGTACAAAAACAAAAAGGAGGTGACAGGAGGGAGTAGGAGATAGTAGGAAATAAAGTTGGGTTATTTGAATGAAAGAACAGGGCGACAATGCCTTGCATGTCTCAGGTCTCTGATTCCAGACAAGTTTCTGGCAGAGCATCTATTTTCTGGGTTCAACATAAGGTTGATTAGAGCCATTTGCCTCGACTGAATGGTATTGTCAAGCATACCAGTGATTCCTATCTGCCGGAGTTCCTGACTCTTCCTTCCTACAGAAAGAGTTAATTTTCAGATCAAATTTTCTCCTTATCCTTAGCTTCTGAGTGTATTGCTGCTATGACCCTGTCAGGGCTTTTTCTCCATTTTAGCTCTATAACCAGATGCTGAAACCCAGGTTAAATTCCAGAGGTCCCAGGAGGACACACAGACCAGGGCAGACCTGAACACATGATCCAGAGGGAAAAGGATGTGATTTTTTACTAACTATCAGAGGAGCAAGGAATTCCTTCTGACCTGTGTGGAGAAGGAATGCATGAAGCAGCCTGGAAGCTCAACTGGGCCCAGCAGCATATGCCTCTGCCTTGGGCATGACTTGCAATGAATTGCTGGCATTGAAGTTTCCTTCTGTAAATGGTGCAGGGCAATAAAAAGGCAGGCCTTCCCCTGGAGCTGTATGAGCTGCTCACCCATGGGGAGCACAGACTGGGGCAACTTTGCTGCAGGCCAACTTGCTCTAACTGCTCCAACACTTTGTGTTCTTCTCCAGGTGTCCTGTGTTTCGTGTTGAGTGCTCTGGGAATAACAGCTGGATCTCACCGCCTCTGGAGCCATCGGTCCTACAAAGCCACGCTGCCCCTGCGGATCTTCTTGACTATTGTAAACTCCATGGCCTTCCAGGTAAGCACCTCCTCAGTGTGCCGCTGGTCCTCAGAAGGAAGTGCTCCACTGAATCCCTGTCTCAGAGACCGGGCACAAGCTGATGGAGAAGTTCCTCTCTCCTATTGCCTCTTATTAGAAAACAACCAGCCCCTTCCATCTAACACTGTGATGCTAGAGTCCTTCTTCTTATCTTCACCTTGTCTCATCAGAGGGTGACTGAGACAAACTGGGTGAGGAGAGGACTGTTGGCAAAGACCTGGGTAGGAAAGCTCTCCAAAGCAGGAATGTACCCTTCCCTCGAGGTGTGGTCTCTCTCTACTTGCTTCAGGTCCTGTGAAAGAGGCGTGGAAGTGCAAAGTGCTCTGCTGGCATTCCAATTGCTTCACATTCCTCTTGCTGCATGGCTGATAAGGGGGCAGACACCTGCACAGCCCAGGGAGCCAGGCTGTGGAACTTGTTGCTACAGAAGGACCAAGAACTTGTTGAGATTATGCAGTTAGGGGGATGCTTCTCTGGTTCCGAAGAGTGATACTTAGGAATAACCCAGTTATAAGTCACACCATTGGCTACCAGAGAGTCATCCCAGGTCAGTGATGTTTCCAGGAGAGGAGGGCTGAGCCCATTCAGAGCAGCCCAAGTGATAAGCACCTCAGGGTATTGCCTAACCACTCATGAGCACACTGCACAGTCCACAATGCAGACAAACCAGGAAGTCCTTAGGAATTGTGGAGAGTAGCAGAGATGTCCCTTTAGAAGTCACAGTGAAAACCCAGGTTAGCATGGCAAAAAATCCTGGCGGTCTCTCGGATTTGCTGCTGTGAGGCAGCTCTAATGGCACTCCATCATTCAACTGTACTTGAAGGGACTTCATACAGGCTTGCTCATGTGTAGGAAGTACCTTGGAGGGTGACAAGGTGCAGCACTTACTGCTACAAGAAGGTGAACAGAAAAGTACCAGTGCTGTGCCCATAGGTAATTCTCCAGCTTAAGTATGAGGGAAGGGTAAAGCCCAAGTGGACCAGGTGTTTTAGAGGCATTATCTTCTTCCCCCCCCTCCTCCCCCTCCCAGTGTAGCCATAGAGGACACTGACATGTAATCAGAACAGGATGGGGATGGGCTTTTTCAGCATTGGAAAACTTTCTAAAACACCATTCACTTTCCTGTTGTCTGTTAGTACCAAACCAGAATCTTTCATGGGGAAAGAGGCAGGACCAAGCTGCTGATTCCAGCTACTGGTCCAGCACTCAGCAAGGGAATGGGGTGGTTTGCTGTGTGTTGGCTAGTCCCATACAGTGACCATCTTTCACAGGGTTATAGGGCAGAGGGGGAAAGAATTTGCTGAGCTATTGTTGTAGGGGATAGTAATAGACAAAGATGAGAGACAGACAGATATTTCAGCTTCAATAGGAACTAATCCAAAGTTTTGCTGAAAATTCAGTACCATTCCCTATGGATGTATTTTCTTAATAGTTACTTTCAATGAGATCAAGAGAAGGTTGATTTTTAACTTATCTCATTCCTGTTAGTGGCAGCAGCTCTAAGATGAGACTGGTAACTTTTAAGGCCAGAGAAGACTATAGATTATCTTATGTGAGTCCTCCAGAAAATGCCTGTTTGTTGTTCAAAGACCTGTGGCTTGTGATTGCAGAGAATTTGGGAATTCTGCCCCTAGTTGTCTCTTCCACCCCCAAGATCAGGCAACTGTAGCACAGCAGAAGCTCTCCTGGTTATAGTCTGCAGCTGGAAAGGAGGCATTCTCCTATGCTCCTGTGCTCTGCCTGCTGGCCTCAGAAAGTCACAATTTTCAGACAGTGTTGCAGTTAGAGGTGGTTCCAAAATAAGATCTGTAGAAAAGCTAAAGTTTGGGTCAAGATATTGACTTTTCATCTTTGAGACCCCTGATTTGTATTTGTGCACAGGGTGTGGGGGTTGGGATGGTACCACGCTCCAGCTGCGGTACATGGTCTCTTTCCAAAACTGTGCCTCCTGCCTCCAACAAAAGGATTTCCAGGAGACAGAGAAAGCCTCTTCAGTTGTGCAAACCAAAGCTGTCTGTCTGCCTTCAGACTGTGCTTTCTCATGTTACATGATGCTGTGTAGGGTCTGGAATGTGAAAAAGACTTTGTGTCACAGGTGAAACATTTCCAGTATGAGTAGTGGTTGTGTTTCTCTGTTTACTAGATAGAGAAGGCTGCTGGGCCATCCTCTTCTGAGAGAATGCTGAGTGACCAAGCTCTGGGTAACATCAGTGAGAGCTGGTGGTACAGGGAGGTGCTCAGGATTTGACTGGAAGGAAGGCAGCAGCTCCCAGTATTACTGAGAGTTGAATCTTGGCCCATGTCTGTCATTGCTTTATTGCATGGCCTGCAGGTAAATCACTTTATCTCAGTTGAAGGAGGAGTGGTTACAGCCCTTGAGAGGGACTTGAGGAGTTGTGTCTCTGCTACAGGCTCCCTGTGTGGATAAGTCACTTGGTCTTTCCAGGCAAGAAATAGGGATGATTATGCCACTTCCCTGCCTTCAAAGTGTTTTGAGAAAAAGTCCTATGTACTTAGGATATTAAGAAGCCTCGTGTGTAACACAGGCAAGAGAGGCTTGCTTGGATCTCAGTTTCTTGTTTTCTAGGATGGTGTAATACCTGGCTTTATCACATCGAAATCTTGGTATAAAGGAATAAATGCAGGATCTGCTCTTTAAACTAACCAAAACAATAATTTCTTAATACAAATGATGAAAGCTTTAACATTTTCCAAACTGCATTGATTTTGCATCTTAAACAGAGCAGTTATGGGGCTGAAGGGGGATATTTTTGATAGCTGTCACTGAAATGGTGTGTTTATTCTATTTCTAAAGAGAGGCCTTTGTTTTAAGACTCTTTGATTTCCAAAGAAAAAAAAAATCACTAAAAAAACTCAGCCCCAAGTTAAACAAATATGTCTGATTTGGCAATCCCAGGAAAAGCAAGGCAGGCTGACCCATGGAAAACGGCAGGGCGAAGGAAAGGGACAGATTGATCAATCCCAGTTGGCACCATGTAGGGATGGGGACAAGTGACCAACAAGAGCCTAGCATGTGAGGGAGAAGCACCACCTGACCAATGAGGGCTGGCTATTGCAGGGTGGGGGAACAGGCTGATTAATCAGAGCCTGTGATGCTGTAGAGGTTGTGCAAACCAAAGCCTAAAGTTAACCAAATTAAAAAAAAAAAAAAAAAACAGAAAAGGTGGCTCACCAGCGAAGCAGATTTCAAAAAAAATTGAAGTGGTCAAGCAAGGAAGAGCCACCCTCTCTTTTAAAAGCCAAGAACCCCAAACTTTAAATAAAGATAAAATGATTGATATGAGTTCAGGTCAATGGGGTTTAGGAGTCTAAATATTTTAGACTCTTTTGTTAATTTGAGGGGAACATCTCCAGCCCTGTCCCTAAGTCTCCACTCCTGTTGCCTTGCAGAATGACATCTATGAGTGGGTCCGGGACCACCGTGTCCATCACAAGTTCTCTGAGACAGATGCAGACCCTCACAATGCCATGCGGGGCTTCTTCTTCTCCCACATCGGCTGGCTGCTGGTGCGCAAGCACCCGGATGTCATAGAGAAGGGCCAGAAGCTGGACCTGAGTGACATAAAGGCTGACAAAGTGGTGATGTTCCAGCGGAGGTGAGTGGTGGGGTCAGCCCCAGCACAGAACTGTATGGGATGGAGCAGGGACTCTGCAAATGGGCTGGGGACCCCAAGCACCTTTGATGGAACATGAGGGGATTGGGGGTATCGTGAAAAATGTGAGTCTTTGGTCTACCCAAGACTTTGCTGTGGGATGAGCTGAGAGAACTGAGTTGGGCCTCTTCTATAAGAAGTACTGAGGACCTAGTGCTACCTCCAGCCCTCCCACACCTCCTTCTTGCCTGCTTGCCCTGTAGCATGTTGCCACCAGCAGTCTGAGCTTCCCACCGCAAAGCACCTCCATGCCTGTCTGCCCACAGCCCAGCTGATGCTTTGGTTGGCCTGGAGCCCATCTGTGGGTGCCTCTGGACCATCCTTGGAGATGTTGTGGTGCACTTTCCAGGCCATGCCTCTACTCCTCTCCCATTAGTCTCCTGGAAATAGTGTGGTGAAAGAGGAGTTGAAAATGGGGACATGAGAGAGGCTGTTACTGGGAAGGACAGGCTTGATTCACTGGTGCCTCTTGGATGGGGTATCTGTCAGCTGTCCGGAGCTATACTGGGACTGATCCCTAGAGGAGGTGAGTCTGTCACCAGGGCTGCAGAGATGAGAGACTGAACCCATATAGTAACCACCATCACTTGGGAGCTCCCTAGTTTGGTCCCGGATGAATGAAGCAAGGTTTATGGTTTCCCTCCTTTTTGTGCCTGGATTTTTTCTTGTGCATCATCAGAGTGGTTCAGCTTCCTCTACTCCCATCCCTCTAGCGTGAGAGACACCACACGCTTATCTGTTTGATGGTGCAAGTATCCCTTGCTTACACTTGTTGGTGTAATGTATTGGTAGGCAGGGCCAAGTCTGCAAGGAGGAGTTGTAGCACTGGGCCAGAGCTAGGGAAGGGACCTTCTCCGCAAAGCATGGGATTGCCTTTATGGGGACCAACATAGCGGAGAAGCAAAATGGCAGATGAGGTCAAACACAGCAGCTGGTGTCCAGACTCATTATGATGAGGACATTGCTTTGTGCACACATGAGACTGAGACAGGGAGGGCAGGAGTTGAGTCCAAGTGATAAGACCCTGGAGATGAGTCTCCAGGAATGGCTTCTGCACATCCAGGGCAAATGATACAGGGCTCAGGAGTGAGGTATTTCTGCATATGGTTTCCCCTGTATAGCTGAGCATGAATCCTCCAAAGGGAGGACTGAACCAACTCTTCCTGTCCTGCCTCTGCCACTGAGCACTCTCCTCCTGGTCCCTTCCTTTCCAGATACTACAAGCCCTCGGTGGTGTTGCTGTGCTTCGTGATGCCCACTCTAGTGCCCTGGTACTTCTGGGATGAATCCATCGTCATCAGCTTCTTCATTCCAACCATCCTGCGCTACGCCTTAGGGCTCAATGCCACTTGGCTAGTGAACAGTGCTGCTCACATGTTTGGCAACCGGCCGTATGATCAGTACATCAACCCACGGGAGAACCCCCTAGTCAGCCTGGGGGCTCTAGGTATGTTCAGTATCTGTCTCTTTTGCTGTGGGTAGACTGTAGAGTGGGGACTGCCCCTTTGGGCTACAGCTGCTTCTAAGAATTTCTGTGAATCCAGGTGTCCCCATTTCCCCCCGCACCCTTCTCCTCCAGCCTTTGCATCTATCTAGGGGTGGCCAGTTGCAGGCTGGCCAGTGAGTACATAAGGGCAGTGGGGTTATCAGCTCCCACCAGCCTCTCTCCAGGCTGGAAAGGACTCAGCTACTCTTAGCACCTCTTTATCTCAATAGCAATATTTTATTTACCCTGATCGAAGGTCTCTCTGACCCATTCACCAGATTGAAAAATGTGTGCTGTGGTCTCTGCTTATCTGTCTTAGATTTGTCAACTTGAAAACCAGCAGATACGAATTTGGACATGTTTGCAGGGCAGCTGGTAATTTTGGGGGTATTTGAGGATTAGACCAGCCAGATCAACTCATGTGTTTCCCTGAAATTTTGAGGACTCAGAAAAGTACATCCCAGGGTCAGCATTTGCCCTGATCTGTTCTCCCAACCCCAAATCTTCAGCTGGTTTGCACCACTGTATGTCCCTGGGGCTGCACTGGTTTCCACCACTGAAGGGTGTGCTCCTGGATTTTTGGTAGGGAGTGATTTGAACTGCAGAGACTCTGGGTTAGGAGCAGGAGTCCAGCCAATGTAATTGAAGCGGGGAGCACTGAAGCCAGCATTGACAATGTTGGGAGCAGAGGGTGGCTGACTGGGGTAGATTGCTTAGTGGAAGTCTGTCTGCATTACTCCCATCTGGAAACACCTTTTGTGTTTTGACATTAGCACTGACAGTGTTGGAGTGTTGATTGGCCTGGCTTGTTGGGGACTTGCTGCAGGTGTAGCTGATAGCTCAGTACAAGAAGGTTTCTTGTGGTGACAGAGGAAAAGCCGTTAGGGTTCCCCTGGTGTTTTGGTGCAGTCAGTGAGCCAGAGCCTTTCTCAGTTCCTTGCCACATGCTCATTTTCCTCTAAAACACCATAGGTTCTCTGTGACTGTCATTGCCTCATCTGCGCCAGCCTGGGCATGCTGGAGCATGCCCAAATGAGACAGGGTAGATTGTAGAGAAGTGAAATTGTGCTGACTGGAGAAAGGAACCTGGATTCAATTCAGAGCCTGTTTCAGGAATGCGGTGCTTTGGGCCAAGAGAAAAGGGGGTCATCATCTATAGCTCTGCAATATCCTCTCCCTGGTCATGTTTTGCAGGAGAAGGCTTCCATAACTACCACCACACCTTCCCCTATGACTATTCCACAAGTGAGTTTGGCTGGCGCTTCAACTTAACCACAGCCTTCATTGACCTCATGTGCCTACTGGGGCTGGCCAGCGATCGCAAGAGGGTCTCCAAGGAGGTCATCTTGGCTCGGAAAATGCGGACTGGAGATGGAAGTCACAAGAGTGGCTGAGTTCCTGCTTCCCTTCACGCACACATCCACGCCTCTCCTTCCTCCTTTTTTCTCCCTTCCTGACCCCTCCAAATACGCTGGACAAAGGTTTAATGTTCTGTTTACTAACTACTGAATAATGTTACCAGTTTGCTTAATTACTGATGAGTTTTAACCCCCCTCCCACGCTGTGTTTTATGTGATGATCTAGGACTCTGCCTTTATAACACAAGGCCACCCTCTTCCCTTCTTTCCTTTTCTGTTCTTTCTCTGTGGCCCCTCTAGCCCATCTCCCACTTTACGTCCCCCCAGTATCTCCCTAGCAGAGGAACTGATAGGAAGCAGCCCAGGGTGGCCCTTCACAGCCAGCTGTGTACCATGGAGTTAATGGAAGCCTGTACCAGCCAGCTGAAGAGTTGAGCCAAAGTCAGTGACCTTCCCCCCACACCTTCCCCCCACACCTTCCCCCCAAAACTCCTTCCTCTGTCCCTCGTCCTTTCTCAAGGGCTGCTGACAGACGTAGCATGGCTGAATTGCTCTCCCTGGGAAAAGCAGCCCTGTCCCTTCCCTTGCCTCAGAAAGAGAGTTGTCTCTTTCCAAGGTGTCTCTTGGGAAGTGTTCTCTCCTCCTCCCCACTGCACAGCCTCTCTGGCTGGGGAGATGAGAGCCCCCAGTCTCTCTCAGAGCCAGGCCTGCCGGAGGCCAGGAGGGTCTGGTGGCAGCAGCGGGCACTGGAGGGGGAGCCTTGGTGGCCATATTACCTCTTCCCTCTGGCATCACAGCTTCCCTCCCTGCACTGCCCTCTGTGCCTCATGCCACCAGGGACTGAAGGCAGAGCCTGGCTCTGAGCTCCACAGCCCCTTTGGAGAGCCACAGCGAGGAGGGGGACAGACAGAGGGGTGTGCTGCCAGCTGCCGTGGGGCAGCACCAACCCAGACTGGTTTTGTTCACCAACAACGACAAGATTTTTGCTTGCAAATGGGACTTTTCCAAAATGGAAAGGGGGAAAAGGATGTAAACCAAAGCTCCACTGCTGAGTTAAGCTGCTTTATGTGCTGGAGGAACCGGCTCCCCTCTGGGTGGCAGGTGGATGTCCTGGTGTCTGTGCCTGTCCTGCAGATACACATCCTGAGCTGAGCGCAGGGGTGGGGCGCAGGAGCACCTGTGGCATAGGGAGGGTGAGGGTGTCCATGGGAGTAGTCTCTCCCTCCACGTGGGCTCTGCTCAGTCAATTAACAAGTGCCTGAGAAAAACCAACGCAGGGCCAAGTAGCACAGAGGTCTCAAGGGAGTCGAGAGCACCAATGCAAGGCACTGCTGCCAGCGTGAGCCACCTCTGGTCTCTCCTGAGGGAGTGGGAAGGGAAGGAGAAAGCAGCTCCTCGTTTGTCCCTTAGCCTGACTCGCAGCCCCCTCAGCAAGCAATCTCACCACGTCATTTCTTTGCCCACAAGGCAGGCAGTAAGGCGGCTGAGCCTGCAGAAAGGTCAGTTGTATCACCGAGCTGATGTGGGCATACAGCTGGAGGGTGTGCTGGGGGAAAAAGCCCTTGTGGGTGTTGTTTCCTGCAAGTTGCAGAGACCACAGCTTGAGTTCAGATAGTGGGTTAGATTCTGGGCATCATGGCCCCGAGCCTCTCACTGGGCTGCGCTTGCTTTTTTTGTCCCCTCTTAACTCCTCTTATTAGTATTAATTTTTATTATTATTATTAGTTGTAGCAATAGTATAATTTTTGTTGCTTAAATGCACCAAATTGAGCTGGAGGAAAGCACAGGAGGTGCCTGGAACGAGGTCATGTTGGAGTGGGGTTTGCAGCATCTCCCTTATTCAGGCAGGCCAGGGAGGGCAGAGGCGGAGCAGATGCTAGGTTCCTCACATCACCTCTGCCACATAGCAGCCAGGTAAGCTTCACAGGAGCAAGTCTCTGCAGCTTTGCTTTCTTCTGCTGTGAAACTCACCAGAAGCCACGACAGCTCTGCGATGCTCTCCTTAACAAGAGCATGCTTGTTACTGGGAAAAGAAGCCCTCTCCTTTCCCTTCCCTGCCACTGCCACAGCCTTTTTACTGCTTAGCAATGGCATCCTCTAAGGCTTTGAGCCATTAGGAGCCATGTGGTCTCAAACCAAGAGGTACAAGAGGGAGGAACGGAGCAGTGAGCCCTGCAGCTCATGGTGTCAGGAGACAGCATCCTTTGTGCTGTGAGGCTCATGACTGCCTGGGGCAAAGGGGTTGTGGCTGGAATTGTATCCTACCATTAAAAAGAAAAAGCCCTCAAAAACAACAACAAAAAAAACAAACAGTGTTAGCTCTGTAGTTTCAGGCTGACTTTGCTGCAGTCTAAACCCCTCTGAACTCATGGAAAGTCTCCAGAGGATAAATTTGCTCCACCCAGTCATTGGAAAGGGGTGTGTGGTGGAGAAGAGCAGGTGAAAATTATTTCCGTGCTCCTGGTGCCATTTACATGTTGTGTGGCATACCCTACAGTAGAGAAGCGTGCTGTGACATGTTGCAATAGTTCACATCCTCTCAGCAGAGAAGCAGGGTTTGACATCAAGGGTTCCTTTCAAATTTCAAGTGCTGATTTGGGTCCAGAATCTGGAATTAGGGTAGAAGATGAGGAGCGGTAACCAAACAGTCCTGGTGTTTGCCCAGTCGCTTTAAAGGTAGATTGGCAAATATCTCTGGGTGCCTTAAATCTTTCTTTAATATACATAGGAGTATTGACAGATATTTGCTGTTGTGGTTTTGTTTTTGTTTTGTTTTTCTGAATTATGAACATTTGAGGGGTTTCTTAATTATTTAATTGCCTACATTGAACTGTGGGTGCAGGTGATTTTGAATGTATTTGAGTTAGAATTTTTGTTAGATTAAGAAACAGATACAACACTTCAAGTAGAACTTTGTTTGAGATATATATATATATACACACAACTATAAATATATATATATATTTTTGGTGGCATGTTTGTATCCTGGACGCGTTGTCTGTATGTTTAGCTTAAATGAGTCTGAGAGATGTGGAAGCAGAGAAGGCAGCAGTGGGAACGTGCGGCTAGAGTGGGCAGCCGTTCTCCGGGGACCTGTTCACGGCTCAGCTACTCGCTCACTGCGTGATTTGGGACAGTCACTTAAAAATTCTCTGTGCCTCAGTTTCCCCTATCCGTAGCAGGGGGCAACACCCTGCCTCCCAGCCGCGTGGCGATGCTCGCTGCCGGCCGGCCGAGCGCAGGGCAGGGAGGCGTACGGACCACACGCACACTGCTGCCCGCAGAAGCACGGACCGGTTTGTTTTCCAAAACTGTTCCCAGCGCCGCTGGTATTGTGAAGAGCAGATGTCCGAGTGTTGGGTGTTCAGAGAAGGATTGGAAAGTTGAATCTGCACATTGTCTAAGCTCTGTCACTGTTGAAATGTGAGTAGGATACTATTTTTCACAGCTTAGGGATTTCTGCATAGTAGTATCTCTGTTTTGTGTACTGGAAAACAAATAAAAAAACCTTTTTGAAATAATTTCTACTAATACGGAAGCAGACATCTGGTTGTGCTATCTGAAATTTTATTTGTTCATAATAAAAATGTTACTTTAAAACTTGTTGGACCGATGACATGGCAGGCTGGGGCTGGAGAAGGCTACATGTTACCATTTCCCAAACCCTCCTCCCTTCCAGTAGAACCAGTGAAAAAACCTCAGGCTCCTTAAGGGCCCTGAATGAGTGGATTATAAAGCTTTCATAGTCGGGCGCAGCGCAGCCGGCACACCCGCCCAGGCTGCCCCTGCGCTGCGGGGTTACTGCAGGTTAAATCCAGCCGGGGCCTCTTGCCAGAGCCTTGCGGCTGGCGGATGTACATGCAGCATAACACGTAATACTGGCAGCCCATCTCCACAGCACGGCACGGCTGCCACTGTGTCGAGCGGGTTCATTAAACTCAGGGAGGGGGAATTTTCATCCTGCAAGAGTGACCATCCCTGATCTCCCCACCCCTTTTACATCTGGCGGGAAGCGAAAGGGGAAGGGGGAAATCCCCAGACCAAATCTCACTTTAATTGATGTTTGCTTCCCCACACCCCCACCCAACTGCCTTTTGAACGAATAAGGCCGCCTCTACATGGCACTCCTTTGCTCCATGAGGGAGCAGGCAGAGGGGACGGCCTTGTTCGCAGCAACTTCACCACCTGTAGCACCCTGGGACTGCTGAGCCAGCCCACAGTCACTGGCACGGCCAGCTCCTTGCAGCTGGCATGCTAAATTCCTCAGCAAAATTCACCCACGCTTTGGTTTCCAGACGCATCTTCTGCTGCCAGAAAGCCCTTTGGGTGGAACGGCACTGCAGATCAGAGCACGGGAGCCTGTGCCTGCAGGAGGGAGGGAGGAAGAAGAGGGTAATTTGGGAGGAAAGTCTGGGCTCTTCCACAGTCACATTCTCCAACCTGCAGGTGTATGACCAGCCCTGGCAATGTGATGTGTGGCTGCCCTGCAGCTGTAGAAATGCTCTAGTCACAGAAGTCCATCCCTGGCAGTGACAGAGAGGTGCTGCTTCCGATAATCCGGTGTGCTTTTGATCCCAGCTATGCCAGCACAGCCCCTCCTCAAACAAGCGACACGAAGGCAAACCCTCAAACTTCCTGATTATTCAGCCAAGCCTAAAAATAAAGTTAATTATCCCTCTGTCTGGATTTCATGAGTGGAACTCAGATCTCAGCCTCTCCCTCTTTGTTAAAAGTTGTTATTAAATCCCCTGCCCAAAATATGTTTTCCTGTACTATCAAGCTCTTCAGCAGCACCAGCTCAGCATTTTGAGCTTGTTGCATGGAATTGTTTTCTGCACAATCAATGCTTCTGGTTTCCTCTGTAATCCAGGAATTAGGGTTGCAATCCCCATGTACCCCAACTTTGTTTCTCTGAAGATCTCCCACCTGCTAGGGAAGAGGAGGAAGGAGGAGGGTTAATACGCCTGCCAGCTCTGCTGGGAAGAGAGGACAGACAAACAAGCGCTTGCTTGTTCAGATCCAGCCAAGTGAGCTTAGGAAAGGCTGCGGCTGGCACTGCTGGCTGTCAGCACCGAGGTGGATGGTTTGCTGCATCTTCTCACCCAGGACACAACATGCAGGAGATGCCAGTGTGGTCTTTGGGGGGTGGGGGGGAAACACGCCTCAGCTGCAACTCCCACTCCAAGGCTGGGATGCAGTGACCACAGCTGCGAGGAGCCCGGCATCCCCAGCCCAGGACCCTGGGCACAGGACCAGGGGAGAACGCTTTGGGGAGGGCAGCAGTCCCACTGGGAGCTGCCGAGCAGCACAGCTGGGTGCCAGCTCTGCACCGAGCCACAGGCTCCCACCGCAGCAAGAACCCCGCAGCTGCAGCTACGCCTCCGAAGCCAAGTACCCAGAAAGGCTGTGAGGACCTCCTGGGGGGCAGGGCGGGGAAAGCGGACAAAGTCCAGTGGAGTATGCAGGGGAGATAGCAGCACAGCAGCCGTGCGCGCCACATGGAGGAGTGGGCGGCATTTGCCTAATGACCAGCCAAATAGCCTCAGCCCTGCCCCAGAGGGACCCTTTCTCCTGGGGAGCCTGACAGCCACCCGGCACGGGGCATTCCCCTGGCGGCCGGCGCTCCAACGCGTGGCTGCCACTGCCAGCAGTGGGGCTGTGGGTGCCCGCAGGCTGTACCCCGCACTAACACAGCCTCGGGGGACGCTCGACCCACCACAAACGCCCACCTCCCGCGGTGCTGGCTCACACAAAGGAGGGGAGCCCCACCTGCTCGGGCTTGAAAGAGCCACTGGCACAAAAGACGGTTTGGCCGCAGCGGCCGCGCTAGCTGTGCCCCTTGCTTGGCCGCCGAGGGCGAGTGGGGACCTGCCACGCGCACCCCCCGGCCATTGGCTGGGCTGCAACCGGCTGACGGTGCACAAAGCGGAAAGCGAAAAAACCAACCCAAACCAAACACGCAGCGGGCTGGGTTTCCCGGAGGGTTACTGCCGGTCACCGCCGCAGCCCACAGCGCCTGACCCGGGCAGGGCCAATCGCGGCGCGCCGGCCTTGGCTGATGCCGCCCGGCCCAATCCGCGCCCCGGCGCCTGCGCCGCAGCCCCGGCCGGGTCCAGGCCCACGCCGCCCCAGCGCCCGCCGTGACGCCCCGTCCCGCGGGAAAACCCAGCCTGAAGCCCTGCCTGTGCCGCCCTGCGGGGCCCCGCGGCGCTTGCAGGGGTTTTACCCACCCAGTGCTGCCCGCGGCCGTTCTGCCGGCCGCTCACGGGCTGCAAGAGCCGAACCGGGAGTAACACGCCAGGAGAGCAGCCAGCGGGTTGCTCCACCGGAAAAGACGTTTGCTGCTCTCCTGGTGCCCCTCGTGGGCACGGCCCCCTCTAATCAGCACCATCGCCGCCAGCTGGTACTCGTGTTAGGACTTAAAGCATCAGGTGCTGGAGTCCTGGGAAATAGAGGGCGTTTCAAAAAGATGGACCCAATTTGAAATCTGTACTGTTTTGAAACTGGGTCCATCTTTTTTAAACATCCTGTACAAGCACTTCAGCTTTAATGTGAAAATGAGCTGTGGCTTTAGCTTTGAAGAGATGGGACGAATAATCCAGGAGACAAAAAATGACTCTCCATTATGCATGAGGACACACCATCACACTCGTGTATATACAGATCTATAAACACACAAGTATCAATCATAAAGCAAAATTTGGGAGAGAGGCTCTAAAAAAAACCCATCACATAAGTGTTAGTTGTGTTACAATCTGGTCATTTTGTGACTGTATATTGAAAGCTGGCATTACATGAAAACAATCAAATCCTTGCTTACTTGGAATTCTCAACTGAAAAACATAAAACCATGTCTTTTATTTAGTTTTAAACTGCATGGAAAAACACAGCACATTGCAGAACAAATAGTATTTCATAACGGAGACCATAATGACGACAGCTGTTACATGACAATTTGGCAAACACATCTGCTTGTTTTACATTTTTTTCCTGTTCTCCTAAAATAGCATTTTACAAAACCCTGATCTTCAGCACTCAAACAGAAGAAACACCTACCCCTTTTGAAAATGCCTGTGACCTTCAGTCACTTTATAACCTAAGTGAAATTGTCATTTTGACAAAATGATTGTAAATACTTGTCTGTCTGTCTACAAAGAGGATTCACATTCTGTCATGTTTACACAGATATATAAAATTCATGGTATCTTAGCTAATTATCTAATTCTTGTGACACCTGCCATGTGATTTTTAATATTCAGAAACAGGAGAAACTTAGTCACAATATTGCTTTTCTTCCTTGCCTTTTTGGGCTGACTTATACTGGTGATTCAAATATCATGCATTTAACTGCCATTTTATCACCTACAATAGATTTTGCCTGACCCTGAATCCCAAAGGAACTACGCTTAAATACATTGTTCTTGGGGGACCACTGGGAAGTCCATCATTAGAAAGCCAAGATAATTAGTTTAAATGCCCTGAAAGGCTACAGCTTTGACTGAGGTCAGGATGTTTTGCCACCTCAAGCAGGTGATGGAGCATTAAGCTGCCCTGCACTCAGCTCCCCACTGATCCCCCTTCAGCCAAAATTCTTCCAAGATGAGTTAGAGTTCAGGTGTCTCTTTTCACATGGCAAAAATGCTGCGGGCAGGTTTAAACTAACTTCAGCAATTTTTAACTTACGTATGAAATCCACTCTGGTTAAATAAGCATCCTCTAGAGTCAAGAGACAGGGAGGCGGTTCCTGCAGTGACTCACAGCAGTAATCTCAGATACCTGTTTTAGAAAAGCATGAATCACCTGCTGCTGATGCATCTGTAATTTCTATATACGGATACCTGGATTAGTTGTTGGATGGCTGTCTCTTAGGTGATGAGTTTGGTGCAATGAGTTCCACACTTGGATTTTAATGAAGAGAGCCCTCGGCTCTCCAGCAGTGACCCACAGAAGTGCAAGCTCTGAGTGCTCAGAGCGAGAAACGCCATCTGAGGCATCCTGGTGGCTTTGGTCTGCGTCTCAGCTTTCTTGTTTGGAGCTAAAGAGATTCAAAATGACCCAAGAATTACTGGAAACTTGAAACTGGAAAATTTTAGATGCATTTCACGGATAAGAGTACTTTTGGTTTTTACACAAGAGGTGATAAACTTCTGGAGATTGTTGCCGTAAGATGTCGTGGCTGCAGACAGCATCAACAGGTTCACAAAGGGTTTAGAAACGCTCACAGTAAACAAGGTCCATAATGAGATGGTAAAAGTAGAGATGTGCCCTCTAACACGCAAATGCAAAAGGTTTGCGGACACAGGTCTAAGTGCAGCAAACAGCCCCCAGGCTTGCAGCCTCTCCCTAAGCAGCCTCTCCAGTTGCCACTGGTGGCAGATAATGACATGGGACAGGGTGGATCATCAATGCGAAGTCTTCACACCGTTGTCAGGCAGGTACAGCAAGATGAGGAACAGTTGCCAGTAGTTACCCTCCTCTAAATTCTGCTCTCATGATGGCCCCTGTTGCAGCATGGGGACACAGAGGGTGGGAGTCACAGCCCCAGGATCCCACCTGGCTTTGGACGTAGCACTCCTCTTCTCCCATGTAATTCCTTCCAGATTTCCAGTTCACTTCCCCCAGGCTTTGTTTTTAATACTGCAGGCTTCTGAGAAGTCCAGCCATCAAATTATCAAGATGTCTGATGGCACACAATAAATATTGAATCTTCGGGAATGAAGCTCGTAACTCAGTTTGCCACTCCTGACTAACAAGCCCATCTCAAACTCATAAATGAAAGAGTATGTTCTTTGGACTAATGACCACATAACATGCTGGGATTGATGTTGTGGAAGATATTGCAGACACATGGGAGTTTTCAGGAAATATCAAGGCTCTTTAGAACCGCTACTAACAATGCACTAGCTTTGTTTTAATATCCGTGTGGGATTTATTTTCAGTGTTTATGAGATTTTTCTTTGTCTCTAGTCTCTCCAATAGCAATTAAGCTGAGTCATGTGCAGGCAGAGCATAAAGAGTTGTATTAGAGAAGCATCAAAAATGGAAATTTTTGTTTCTCAGAAACTATCGATACCACTACTGGCTTTCATTTGGATTCAGAAAGGTGGAAAAACAAAGGAAAAACTTCCAGTCTTTTCAGATTTATCTGAATGCAGACAAAAAGATACCATCTCCCAGATGTCTTGTCTGGTTGCTTGTTCCTGAGACTCTTGTCTCTTTCAGCCTCAACAGTGTTTTTCTTCCTTTCTTTTTGATTTGACTCCTTCCATCATAATATACACAATCAGCACATTTGGACACAAACAGAGCTGAAAAGTCTTTTCCAAGCAAAAGCAACAAGCCTTTTATTTTGAAAATACCACAACCAGAACATTTCAAAATAGATAGAACATTTTTTTTCTCCTCTAAGATGATATTTCTGGTTTCAGGCAGTGTTTCAGTTATGATGACCACATTTTCTATTGGCAAGAAATCCTCTCCTCAGTGGAATTTATCTGGTCAGGATGATGTAGTTTATACCCTTTAGGCTGGGCCAGCCTGGAGTCTGAATCACTATTAATGCATTTGTTTAGTTCCCACTCTGCTGACGGTTCTTACAGGATACTGGGCATGTCTCCTAA
This sequence comes from Columba livia, assembly GCF_036013475.1. Classification (NCBI taxonomy): domain Eukaryota; kingdom Metazoa; phylum Chordata; class Aves; order Columbiformes; family Columbidae; genus Columba; species Columba livia. The sequence goes on from NC_088607.1 coordinate 20,841,033, forward strand.
TGCTCCAGGAACTGGTGCAGGTGCTGCTTTCCTCCTTCCCAGATTTCCTGTTGTGCTATGTGGAGGAGAGACTTCACGTTCCACACCCAGCACAGGAAAACCAGAGTGTGGTTAAGAATGTTATAACCAAAATATCCGTGGTAGAAACCTCTGTTTTATCTGCTCTATGTAGAGTTCAGCCATTCCCATTTCTGTGAGGTTCATAATGCAGGTCCTTGGGCTACCCCTCAGCCTTTGAGGAAAACCAGAGCAGAATAGTATCTCATCCTTTGCTGCTGCAGAAATCCTTGACAGAACCAAACTCCCATGCAATGTGAAACACTGAAGCACCGAAACTAAAGCACCCTCTCCTAGAAGGTGCACACAGAGGTTTTTCTCTCAAGAGACTCAAATCAGTTCTAACTGCACATTTAAATACTTAATGCTTTTGAATGATTGATGGGTTAAGGTACAGCTCTCCTAATACCTGGTGTGTTCTATTCCTGCATCCTCATCTGGATGTCTCAAGCTAACAAAACAAGCACAGACTGACAACGAATGTCTCTGCCATGGGAGCAGGACACATTTAATTCCTTAGCAGCATGTTTACTGTCAGCTCCTTCTTCTACCTGAGCAGGTACAGGACATACTGCAGGGATTACTAGTTGCCAGACACGTCTTTGTCAGTAACCAGCACAGCTGAATTTTCCCTGGCCCACTGAGCTACTTTCATTCAGCCACAGTATCATGTTGTCTTGTAACAGATTTCTATTCAACTGAAGAAACTCTTCTCTGTCTCCTGCCCAGCCCTACTCTACCACCCAGCGGCACAGTCACTCAGCTGGGGAACAGTCAAACTCTTCAGCGAATGCTCAGGACAGGCTCTTTACCCTTTAGTTGCACAATAAAGATACACCTCCTTTCCATATGGCCAGCACATGCAAATATTTCAAACCCAAATATTTGCCTGGGCATAGCATATGGTGTCGGTGCCAATGGCCCCCGACCTTCTCTGGTCTCCCAGAGGTAGGGCAGATTGCTTTCCTGGCCTCCTGACTTCAGTTCTATCACAAGGGGTAGTACCACACATGTGCTTGCTGTCCACTGCCATGATTAAATGCATAGGACTGCTCAAGGCATATCAAGTAGTAGATCTTTATAAGGTCAGGCTGGGATCAGGCATTGCTTCTTTCATGCAAAGCCCACTTCAGAGCACTTTACCCTATTAAATGCACTCTCTTCCCTTCTTTAAAAGGCTACTGGAGAGAAAAGAATCCATTCCTGGTTGTAAGGGGACCCCAGTACAGCAGTAAAAGAGAGCAGTGCTCGCTTAGGGAGTGCATTAACTTAAAGTAGTCCACCTCCTCACAGATAATTCCCCCCATCCTCAGTAAAAAATACTGGGACACTCTAGATTAGCTAGCATAGATAAAGCATCCCAGTAAAAGCTCAGATTTTTATCTACTGAAAAAGTGCCGCCTTCCTGCTTTATTTGGAAATAGCTTTTCCATGGCTGAGAAGACAGGGTTAGACAGCTCTTCCTGTTGGGGCAGATGGGGACATGGATACAAAAATGTTCTTAGTTCAAGATAGTGATTACGAGAATACCATCTCCAAGAAACCAGTAGCAGAGGCTGAGAAATAACCTGGCTGCTGATGAGCTGTTTGACTGAGCCAGCAGGGAAACGGGGGTGGGAGCTAATTCCAGTTAAGGGCATGACAGGTAACAAATGGCACAGTTGCCATGGCTGGCAGGGTGTCTCTCACAGTGACATAAACAAATAAAAAAGAGAAGGGTCTTGGCACTGCAAGCCACCAGCAAAGTCCATGCAAAGCAAGGTCTGTCAATAAGGGCTGCACATGCCTCTGATTTCTCAAATGATGGCTCTGTAATAAGCTGAGTAAGAAACTTGGCTTTATGAAACAACCTGTAGCACTTCACTTAGTGCTTAAATCCACAGCTAGTGACTTCACTGACGTGTCAGCATGGCCTTTTCATTCTTTCCTGGTGATTTATATTTTTTATCATATGAACCACAAGCCATCACCAGTTTTAAATTTATAATTCTGTGGGGGACTTCTGAATGTTTTTAAAACCTAACAGAAAACACCAGCAGTATAAAGACATGCAACGTATGCTAACCTACACACTTGCCAACCTCACCTCCACTATCACAGGTAACAGCCGCACAGCTAGCTGCCAAACACAGCAGTACAACCCTCTCAGTTTTCCCCACCAAAAATGAAGTTATTAATTCCAAGTGTTACTCCATTCCGGTTTCCTCTAAAAGGCCAGCTTCTCCTGTTTTGTTGGTTACACTAATGAGAGTCTCCCTGTGCTCGCTGCAGCTGACCATGACGTGGGTCAGAGCATGGGGCTGCTGGCATATCAGACTGACTGGGTCCTTGCTCCCTCCTGGCTGCTCCAGTCGCCCTGAAAGCCAGCCCTCCTGGTAAAACCAGGAACAAGACCCGAGGGATCCTGCAGTAGGAAGGGCCCATGTAATAGTGACCAGGAGCCCACAGACTTCTCTGATACAGTGTCCCTTCACCCAACCCTTATTCCCAGCCACTGTGGCTGCTCAGGGCAGGAGCCCTTTTGGAGGGTCAGACTCCATGGAGGGGAAAAGGCAGGGCTGGAATTAGGAAGAGTTTCAGAGCACTTACCCATTTCCTCCTCTGTGAACACCCAAGATGATAAACACTCCTTTCTCCAGGCTTGCTGGCTGGCGTTTAATTCAGACTTGCCAGCTACAGCCCATACTTCTTTGGAGACCCTTGCTGTGCAGCCAGCAAAGGTGTTTCCTCTTTCAGCAACAGGAAACCAAGACTTGTCTGGGCAAAACCAGAGAGAGCCAACCAAGACCATTGGTGAAGCTGCCAGAGTGAGCCAGTGCTGCTCACAAAGTAGCCAGACTAATTGAGACCTGCTGAAGGAGTAGACTACCTCATTAACCACATATGCAGAAAACCCTCAAGTGAACCTCTTCACAAGTAATCAGCACAGCATGCTGTATGGCTAAGATCCCAGAGAGCTTGCTCCTGGTTTGAAAGCGTGGGCCATCCCTCTCTACTACATTCCCATGTATGGCAGAGATGTAATTTTCTAGGTGCTGAGTTACAGTGCTTCTCTTAACCCTTCTAGAGTCTGCAAGAAGCTCTGTTCTTCACCAGCAGTCAGGCTGGGCATTACAACACAGCTATCAGAGGAGGCCATCGCTCCATATATGAGACGGCTAGACCACCAGGAAAAACCTCTGCATTTCCAGATTCAATTCCATAAGTCTGTTAGAAGGAGTGTCCTGAAAAAAAGAAATGCTGAGACAGGGCAAAACTCCATAGATACTATTAAAAATCAGGAACCAGAATTGGTCCATCTGAGCTTGTTACGTGTTTATGCGTCTCTGAAGGTTATAACTGAATTATTTTGGTCAACAGAGGATACAGGAAGATTTGTTGTAGGGTTGGTCACAAGCCTGAGCACACACTTTAAAATGGGAAGGGAATGGCATCTCCATGGATGGAGAGATCCAGGGAACAGCAAAGGGGGTCCCCAAACAGTCTGCAAAACATAAAGGAGAGCTGTTGCAGGGGGTCTTTTTTTTGTGTCACATATAGGCTTTTAGACCAGTTGAAGTAGATAAATGTCCACTACATCCATGTAAAGCTGATGGTGTCAGTGTGCCCAAGTACTGATCTATCCAGCTGACTCCCTATGAATTTGAGCCTACCTCATGCCACACTATCACATACTCTGCCAAGGACATATATCATCTGCCACCCCAGTAAAGCGCTACCTCCTGGTATCATAAAAGCCACCTTTGTACAAGTTTGTGTGTTTAAGTTCTATATGTTTCTATAGATTTGGGTGGAGAAATAGTTACCAGAAAATATCACAAGCCAAAGAAAGATATATGCTAAGAAGATATTATATGAAAGTTTCCCAAGGAGTGATAAGCTTTAGAGACAAGCAATCCTGATGAATTTGCAAGAACTGATAAACTTAGATCTCCAGAGTCTAGTGCTGTACAAGACTGCTAGCACACATCAGCATCGACAACAGGTTGTATAACTTGGACCACAGCCAGGAGGGCGGTGGCTGCTCTACATAGATGAAGACTACAGTTATGTATACGGGTGGTGAAACAAAGTGCCCTCTGAAGGAATTTCTAAAGACCTACCTAGAAACCACTGGTGCATCAGGATGACGTTCTGAGTGTGCACACAGGGGTTGGCCTCCCAATGGTTGCTCCAGCTAATGAGTGAAGATGAATGAATGGTGTATTATGTGAATAGTTATCTGCTGTTACTAATAACACCTTGATTCTATTAACAACAGCAGCTAATTAATAAAAGATATTGTAAGAAATACCGGTTGTAATCTCTGTTTTCCCTCAACACTATCCCCTATCAAGGAAAAATGAATGTATACCACCTGTTTGGGAGAAACATGCTAAAGACAGAGTGTCACTCATACCTCTTCGTGGTGGGACCTGCAGACCCAGCTAGGACAGACAGCCTTAGCACAGGACTGCTTCTTTGACCAACCAACCCAGTAGCCATTAAACAGTTAGTTGAAATTGCAGTGAAATCCTTGCCACTGCTTGCCAGAGGAAATAGGTGGCTGTGGGGAATATATTCCTCCTCTTGAAATGTATTACAGGAAATTCAGTGAAATGAGGCCCTGTGCAGGGACTTGACAAGATCCATATGCACATTTGTAATGGCAAGATCTGTTCAAAGGCAGAAGGTCCCACATAAAAGCCAGCTAACAGGGGGATTCCTGCTCCAGCAGGGGGATTGGACTAGATGATCTTTTGAGGTCCCTTCCAGTTCCAAACATACTGTGATACTGTGATAACCACTGTCTGCTCCATCACCCACACATTGTCTTCTCTGCATGCTTCAGTCTATGGCTGGGGACCATGATCTGACAGACTCAACTCTGCCATGTAGTCACTCTACAGACATGGGTTGTTGCTTGAGTCTGCTATTTTTCTAAAGCATCTTCTTAGGTGATGCCCTGCAACCGCCACTGATGTCCAGAGAAACTATGCAGACTCAGCACTCGTAATGCAGAAAAACATCACGTGTTACAAGTCACACTGCCACAAAAAAATGAGATCCACAACATTTTATCTTGTAAGCCTCCCACTCAGTCTGCCTCCAGGTAACCTGCATTCCCATCTCTGGTAACCACAGCCAGCAGCAGATGCTTAGAGGCCTATCAGAAGAACAGTCAGATTGTATCTGGACCTTTATTTTTAATAACTACCAACAGCCTCATTCTCTGTGAAGCATTCCTGGTGCTTAAAGGCTTGAACCAGATCACACAGTCTTGCACATAAAAGCAGCTCCTACCCTACAGAGAGTTTTTAACCCAAGAGGCAAAACCCCCATACACAGATGCGGGCACAGAGCTGCCTTGCAAGAGGCAGCCAGAAGCATTCATGGCAAAGTTGAGAATCAAATGCAGTCTCTTGAAACTGGGTTGTATTTTCAAAACTGTCTGTCCAAACCATGATGGAAAATATCGAACTAAAGAAACAAAGGCTTTGACACATGAAACTTCCTTCCAGATTTTCTGGCAGTGTTCCAGCCTTGATCACTGAAATTTCACGTGCACACCTGTCCTCTGTGAGCACGTGAGCACGGTGCTAACACACACCTCACTGAAACACCATTCAAGCAAAACCTTCTGCTTGATGACCGTACTTCCTCTTGTCTCCAGTAACTCCTTCAATCCCAGCCCTCTGATATCTGCAACATCCTTATTTATTAAGATGTGGAGCAGTGTTTTTCCAGTGAGTTCTTTTCCGCCCAAATGCCATTGTCATCACTGATGACATCCTAGCTTTGAGAGATTTCTGTGTTCAGGCAGCTGGAGCTGGCACCCCTGGTGAGCTGTGGTCAGCAAACATTTGCCATCAGCAGCTGACCTCCCACTGTCACTTGCCTGCTCAGGCAGACAATGAAGTGCTTCACTTTTGTGCCCAGCACCTTGCCACAAGGGCAAAAGAAGGTCCCTCAGCCCATGGGACTTCCTAAGCCCATGCATGACCTACAGCTGTTGGATTTGTTCCGTGCCTGAACAGAAGTCGTCAAATTGTGTGTGATTGAAGAACGGGAGAAAAGTGAGACGGCTCAGCTCTGCTTTAATGATATTAGTCATGAATTTTACTCACTCAAAGTTCTCAAAGCTTGCTTTCCTTTTTTCCCCTCTTATCTCTTTCATCTGTGTGAAACATAGGTGATGTCAACCCTGCTGAGACAATCCTGAATACTTTGCTTACCTTTGACACATCCACCTTTACCTGAGAGTTCAAGGAAAGCCTGTGGGATGTCAGCAGCTCTAAAGCTAAAGGGACTCCTTTCCAATCCTCTCTACCAGTGTCAAAACATTGTCAAATCCCCACATTTCAAGCAGAAGCCTTCCTACTTCAGAAACCAACATGCCTTTTCCTCTACCTCCCCCTGTGCATCAGCTAGCAGGGTGGCTGATGGCATGGCTCCAGTGCCCTCTAAGCTTCCAAAGTGAGGCACCCAAGCAGATGCCACCTTTGTCTGGCAAGGTGGCATTTAGAAACCCACAGGGTATCAAGTGGGAGTTCCCTAAAGCTGTATCACCAGACATGCTAGAGAGGCGCCAACAAGAACCTTAAGATTAAATCCCATCACTTTAGGAATTTAATTAATTACAGTCCAGATGGAGTGTGTGAGAGAACCTGCATGAAGTAATTAAGCAATACACCTACTCAAGTTAAGCCCCTGTGACATCCATTCCCTCCCCTCAGAGAAGTGTCTCTGGTTTGTGCCTATATACAACAAGGTAACAAGGTGAACATACCAGCTTCTTCACCAACAGGGTAAAAATTCCTGACTCCCCTTTCTCTCCCTCATTCTGATGAGGTTTAAAATGTTTTTGTTGTTTTTTGTTTGTTTTGTTTTTCACCTGGTGCATGAAACCTGCACAGGACTGGGGCTCAGGAAGTTCAGATGCTCCTTCCCACTCTGCCACTGATCAGCTGGCAACTATGGCCATGCCCTCTTGTTTGTTCTTCACGAGAAGGAATAATCCCCACTTCACTGAGCCTTATGCAACATGCCCCTGCTGCAGATTTTGTGATACTGCTGCACCCATTAAAGGAATAATTGGGCCTGTCCTAGATGGCTAGAGACTTGGGAATTAGTTGGGTTTGAACCATCCCAAGGCCTATTTGATTCTGCATTCTTGAGTAAGATGTTTTTGCAGATGGAGAAAAAGATATATCAATTTCAGACCAAAATCCTTTTAAAACCTTGCCATCATTAAGTAGGATAAAGGTTTGCAACAGGTTTATTTGCTTAGTGATGAAACAGCAGAGGATAGAGCTACTGGAAGCCTTTCAGCTAAGATATCTGTTCTTGAGATATCAGAAGAGCTGGTAGCTTTTCAGATTTACTCAGATTCCCTATGGACACTGTTTGAAAACCAAACACCTGTAACTTTCCCTCATCCTGCCAGCCACTTCAGGGACATGGTCACACTAACAAAAGTGACAGATTTTCTGTTTGTCTGCAAGCACCAGAGAGTTGCTAAATCTTTGGCTGACCACAGAAACCCTGAGAACAGTAAACTTCATGGGTGATAAGACTGGTGCCAGGCAACGAGGAAAGCAGCTGACTGATGCTCACTCACTTCACACACATGGGAGGAACAAGGGGTTACTTAAGTGAAATGACCTGATCAGGCACTGCCAGCACACAAACACCACGGCTGAAATCACCCAACCAAGACAGCAGCTCAGGGACAGACCTCCTCAGGTAACACCTCCCGAGCTCTGCACCTCCACTCAAGTGTCTGTGAGGTCATCAGCTGAAAAATAGTTCTGACATGGCCAAAGAGACCCCACAGTAAACCTGTTCTGGCATAGGGAAGAACCTGCAGATCAATTACTACGTTGTTCAGAGACCCGAGAAACAAAGCTCTCCTATGCCCCCAGGAGAGTGGACAAAGACACTTATAATAGCAGCTATGTCCCCAAAACTAATTCATAACCTTCTAGACCCTAATGATATCCCAACAACAAGCAGAGAAATGCCAGGTAAGAGGCCAGACTGTCGCATCATCATCAGGAGAGAGACTTTCAGAAGCCTTGATTACATGAAAGGCCAGGCACACAAAGGCACTGCATTCCCCAAGGGCAAGAGACTCCAGACTTTCAGAAACACATACAGGCTCCTGAGCCTCATGACTGCTTCAGGTCCCCAATATCAGAGCCTAAAAGCTTCTCTTTCACATTGCCCAGAGCCTACCTAATCCCAGAAAATATGTAGCTCCTTACTCAAAGTATACTTTCTTTCCTGAGAGCAGACTATGAATCGCTTGGCTCCCCTTCACCTACATGGCACTAGTTCTAATAGATAGTCCCCAAATACATCTGCTTCCCCTTTTCTCTAGCAGCGGCTTAAACAACTGCCTAAACCACAGCCAGAATTTCTGAAGCTTAATCTCTAAACCTGCACTAGAGTTTTGCTGCAGTCCATCATTTTCCCAGCACATAATATCAGCTACATACTCTTATTTCCCAGATAACCTTCCAGAAGCTCCTATCCCAGGAGGCTCCTTTTATAGGAAAGCCCCACTGCTCAGCTGCCCTCTACCCTCTGCTGATCACCCCACCTGGAAGTGGGGAGCAGGCACAGCTGAGGCTCAGCCTGGGTCCTCCCAAGGGCTCAGTCCACCTTTCCTCAGCAGAGAAGTTAGAAACTTATGCTAATTTTAGTACAAGCTCTCAAAAATGCACAGACTGAGCTCCTAACTGTGCCCAAAAGAAATATATTAGCATATTTGGGTGAGCATAAGAGAATGATCTGCCTCTTAGGCTTACATAGAGGGCATCCAGCCCAAGTTTTACATATGCAGAAGGTGATTTTGGAAATCCTGCCAAAGATCATAGAATCATAGAATCATTTTCGTTGGAAGAGACCCTCAAGATCATCAAGTCCAGCCATAACCTAAATCTAACACTAAACCATGTCCCTGAGAGTTTCATCTATATGTCATTTAAACACCTCCAGGGATGGCAACTCTACCACTTCCCTGGGCAGCCTGCTCTGATGCTTTACAACCCTTTCCATGAAGAAATGTTTCCTAATATCCAATCTGAACCTTCTCTGGTGCAACCTAAGGCCATTTCCGCTCATACTATCACATGTTACTTGGGAGAAGAGACCAACACCCTCCATGCTACAGCCTCATTTCAGGTAGTTGTAGACAGTGATAAGGTCTCCCCTCAGCCTCCTTTTCTCCAGGCTGAACAGCCCCAGCTCCCTCAGCCGCTCCTCATCAGACTTGTGCTCCACCAGCTTTGCTGGTGCTTCAGCTTCACTGCCCTTCTCCAAACTCTCTCCAGCACCTCGATGTCTTTCTTGTAGTGAGAAACTGTGAAGTACCCAGTTTTAAGAGGTGGTGGGGGAGGGGGCAGGGGATGGGAAGGGCTCTATTTTTTTTTTTTTTTTTCTGGAAATCAGGATTACAAAGGGTTTTATGAGATCTTTTTTTCCTTAGATGTTCCTGAGTTCTGTTCTTGGCAACTCACAAGAAATCACTAGTTCCTTAGGAATTCTGGCATTTATCCTCTCAAAATAGTCCAGCAAATGGGGAGGAAGAACAGCGCCAAATTGCTGTTTAGCTGATGCTACAAACAACATATTTAAGGCTAGCTTCTTTCTGGTTTATAGGGTTTATGACATTCTGAATGTGTGTGCTCATTCTCACAGCTCAGCTCACATTAAGCCCCAGCAATGTCTGCTGGTGGTCCAAACAGAAGAGTCAGCTCTGCATGAGAGATAACTCATGAAAGAGATGCTGGGCCTGAGGTTATGAGAGGACATGGCAGTGGACACTGTTCCCATTTGTTGGGACATTGAGGGCAGAAATCTCAGAAGACTGAGTGATTTTATTTGAGCTCCTATAACCTTACCTGTGACGTGTAGGGCACTTGCTCCTTCGGCGCATGGGGAAGATGGTGGGCATGGTAGGATGCTGTTGAACTCTCCTCTGTTATATCATTAATGCAGTTGCTTTGGGATAAAGGGGAGAGACCCCCACTTTGGTGGAAATGCTGACAGACTCCTGATATCCAGAACCTTCCTCTGAGAGCAGACTTTTCCATTGGAGTCAACTCAGCAAACAAGATGCCATTTGATTAGTCAGTTGTTTTCTGTGCTGGTATGGCCAGAAATGATTGCCAACTGCTCTACCTTGGCCAGACATTTTATAGAGTGCCACATTATATATTTATTAAGGGAGTGAAGAAATCCTAACCAGATAAAAAATAGCAAGGCTTGGATTAGAAACTGGGTGGCAGATGAGGAACAGAGGTTCTCTGTCACTTCGGGACGCCTCGTGTTGCCAGAAAGATTATGCACAGTGCTAATGTGGGTCTTCTAAGCTGGGGCAGAGGAGACACAGAAGACACAAGATTGGCCTGAGGAAGTACAGTGAAAAGCACCAGGTCTTTTGGATAACTGATTGATGTCTTGATCAAGAGAGATGGTAAGCCAGGGAAACAGGCTCTTTCTGGTAGAGACTGCACGCAGGTCTGCTCCTTGCAGCCCAACAAAGCTAGGAGAGATGCCATTGGAGGTGAGGTCCACAGTGGTGTCCACTCTTCCACCAAGCTGGATGGGAAGTTCACTCTCTTACTGACAGACAGAGCAGTATTAGTGGTCCTCAAACTATTTATGGTAACTGACAAAACCCCCCTGTTTAAAATGTCATTTGTCTGGCTTCTTTTAGACAAAGGAGAGTTTCCCATATGAACTGATACCTGCCACCTCCCATGGTGTTTCTAGTGAGTGGTTAAAAACGGAAAAGGGACTGGAGGGTCCTCAAACCTTTGGTTTTTGCTCCCTCTTCAGACAGGTCAAGGATATCCCTTTGTAATGAAGGTACCAATTCATTCTCCGGTGCCAGTGTGCTCTTAGCCCTGCTCCCTAAGGTGCTGCTCTCTGCGGAGGACCGCCGCAATTGCCACTAAATTGCACTTTGGGATCTAAGATCAGGAGCTGACTTCTTCCCACACAGATGACAGCTTCCAGCAGGCAGTGGAGACGGCATACGCATCGTGTCTGAGGTGCAGCGCTGCCCTGTGGAGGGCACTCTCCTCCACTCACAACCCACCTGTTACACCTTCAGTCACTCCAAACCCAGAGAGTGGTTTTACACACACACTTTCCTCTGTCATTTCTTATCACACATGATCTGGAGTCAATATAGCCAAAGGATTGTTCAGGTAAATTAATTCATATAAAGACTTTGATACTCATTAATAGGATAATGAGTGAATGCTGCCATCAAGATTAATATCTCCATTGTGCTGGGTGCTGTACAAACCCATGCTGGGAGATACTTTACTGACTCCAAACCTTACAGTCTAAGTAGATACTTGAATGGGGAGGGAGACTGAGGCATGTGAAAAAGAAATAATTGCCTATGGTTAAAGGCTGAGCTGAAATTAGAAGCCCCTGTGTACTGAGTGGGATCTGCTATCTTCTCTTAGCATCACCACCTACCAATGACTGATACGGCGTGTAAATACCTGTAATAAAAGGCCACCCAGAAACAAGCCACACTTAATTCCTGAGGACGTTTTGTTCTTTTTGTGGTTACAAAAAAGCAGGTAAGGGCTGTTCCAGCAGTTGCGTGCAAGACTTTGGACATAGCAACAGCAGGCGGGCTGCGGCTGTGAGAATGACTCCTGTCACATGCAGTCATCTATCAGCACACTCTGTGGTGCTAACAAAAAAAACCCTTCCCAGAGTGCACAGTGTGCATTATTAGCTGAATTAAGAGCTGAGGCAGCATCGCCATCCCTGAGTTGGAGAGGGAACTGCAGGGGAAATGCATCAGAAATTGGTGCCTTTAGTGCCACTGTGTGTTATATATTCCTCTTTGCTCAGCCTGATGGCATGAGGTCTGAATCATGTTGCCATATTTCTGAAAAATTAGAAGAGAAAGGGTGGAACTCTGCCTCCAAACAGGTACTGCAATGAAATCTGACAGCAGAAAGTTGGGAGTTAACACATCTTTCACAGTGCAACAGGTAAGGACAAAACTACCTAAAGTGCATCATGTACTCTTATACTGGGGTCCCAGCAACCTCTGGCCAGAAGCCAGGATGTTCTTGCATCTTCTTCAGTACAGTACCCCACTTCTCAGTATTGACATGTTGTAAGGATACCCTACTCTTCCTCTCCCTAGTAGCAGGCTGTTCTCTGGTCTGTTTTCAGCTCAGATGCATCATACAATACACCATCTTGCTGCCTGAGTCTGGGCAAGTCGTAATCTGTGCCATGCCTCATTTACCAGCCTCTAGCCAGCAGGTGACAGTTCATAGGTGCACTGAGAGGTTGCAGTAGACCGTGTCCTGGGATGCTGCAGTGATGGAGGTCGGATAAGGATGACTGTAAAACATCCAGAGAAAGCAAGCTTGACAGGTATCAGTTGTGACAAATGAACATAGTCGGCCAGAACAAAGTTCACTGGAATGGAATGACTCCCCTCAGCAGCACCTGACCAGCATGAAGCCCTCTTTTCTGGCTCCTTCCACACTGGCACTCAGAAAAGGGTTATTGTTTTTTATGGCTTGGTGAAAAATCTTGATCAGGCCACAGACCATGCACTTAGCGTGTAACCAAAATGTCTTGTCCCTTCAGACAGGAAAAGAAACACCTCCTTCAGAGAGTGCTATGCTTCAATAAAGCACCTTTTTGTGGTGGCCCACATCAGTGGTGAAACCTTGTCCAGGCTAACACTATGAAAGCAAAGGGACTTGTCCCCAACAGGCCAACATCTAAGCCATGAGCTGCCAGTTTCTCCAGGAGTATGTTGTGGGAAACAGTGTCAAAGGCTTTACTAAAGTCTACGTACACAACATCCACTGCCTTTCCCTCATCCACTGAGGGGGTCACCTTGTCATAGAAGATCATCAGGTTGATCAAGCAGGACCTGCCTTTCATAAACCCATGGTGACTGGGCCTGATTGCTTGGTTGTCTTCTATGTGCTGTGTGATGGCACTCAGGATTATCTGTTCCATGACCTTCCCTGGCACCAAGGTCAGATTGACAGGCCTGTAATTCCCCAAATCCTTCTTCCAGTCTTTCCTGTAGATTGGCGTCACGTTTGTCCAACAACCATCAATAAAAGTACCTTGTGCTTAAGATTTTGACAGGAAGCTGGATTCTGGCTCTGTCAGCAATGGCATTTGCAAAGGATTGGTGATAGATTTTGGGGTGCTAGTTTATCCTGGCTGTCTAGAAGCTGTTTCTTCATCTTGGCTGTCTGATTCAGCCCCCGAATTCATCATCATCATCACAATTTATTGGGACTGACTGACTGACTATTTTGGCGTAACAGCTGGTCCCAGGCAGTGCAGATGACACTGGGGAACACTGGAGCTGGAGCCAGATCTTGAGCCTTGGGTTTTATTGGGAAACAATTCAACTTTCCTTACAGTACCCTGTGGGCTAATCTAATGCTCACCACTGAATCACAGCCACTCCCCTGGTGAAGAGTAGCAACAAGTAACACACTGAAGGCCAAAAGGAGTTCTTGGCCAAGGGCAGAGCACAAAAGATCCACTATTTTAATGTACAAACACTGAACGTATGAGATCTCTCAGGCGAACAGCCAGGACCCACACTCAGCAAGTTTTGGGCAATGCAGAGAGGTCCTATGTACCTTCTCAGCTTCGCTACCTCCTGTGATTTGTGGCAAGTGTTTTGACATTCGGTGTTCATCAGAAAGCCAAATCAGCCACAGCCCAAGACTGTCAGCTTACCTTTCATGCGAGAGAACAGCATGTTCCCAGCCCTGCAGATTCCAGACGAAACAAGCCCCAAGAGTACCATAAAGTCTTGGACACAAATAGCTCCCACTGTGTATTATTTTCAAGCCAGTCTCATGATTTTGCAGGCCTGACTCATTCCGGGTAAATGCTGAGGGCTGGTCACGTTAGTCATCTCTAGACAAAGAGGAAGGAACTCACTAGACTTACACCAGTGCCTTTTTTATTGCTGTTTTAGGGCAGAGAACTAAGCCAGGTCTTTGACCTTCAGATTTATCCTAGGACCTATTAGGGGCCACAGCTGTGAAAAAGGTGGATCCAGATCTTCTGTGCCTGCCTCTGATGGTTTTATATCCATATCTCTGCCGAGGGTGGCTGAGCACCTGATCCTTCCTGAGACAGGGCCAGGTGTTGGTAGGAGGCTCACTGGCTGCCGCAGTGGTTGGCCCACAGGGACATGTGCCACAGTACATGAGTGGTGGCTGCACCAAGGCACACCATGGCAGAGAGCTCACATCAGGGCACTGCTGGCCTTTCCACCTGGCTATGAACATGGAATCATTCATTATCGTCTTTGGACATAATCCCTGCTGAGGCCTCAAGGTGTTTGGCCTAGAGAAGGTGGGAGGAGGAGAGGAGATTTTTAAATCCGGATGCTCTGCAAAGCCTGTTGTCTTTGCTGAATGTGACGATGCCCAGCACAGGCTCATTTCCCTGCACCCCGGGATCCAGCGATGCTCTGCAGCGGCAGCACTGAGCCCCAGCCGAGCCGGGAGCACCATCTGCTGGCTGCGAAACAGTGAGCTGGCTCCCCAGAGGGACAAATTGCAGGGTGATTCAGAGCTACGTATGCCGTAGGCCACTGCACGGTCATTAAGCCACATAGCAAATTACAGATGAAAAAGACCGCAGGTTTGTGTAAAATCCGCAGCTAAACCTCCTTCTGTCTGCATTACAAAAGGGGCTCCAAACCAGTCTCTTTGCACTAGAGCTGAGAAAAATCGCTTGGGTGAAGGATATCCTGTTTTAAGCCAGCTGGAGCTATTTACAGCTTCTGCAGAGCTCGTGGATGGTTTCAACTAAAAAAGATCAAAGCATGTCACTGGGCAGTTTGCTTAATAAAAAGGCTTGATTTTGTTCTGTTTGAAATGTGGTTTTGTTTCCAAATATTCCTAATAATAATAGTATTGAGGGAAGCACAGGGAGCCTGAAAAGGAAACAGAATGTATGTCTCTGGTGCAACAGTGGATCCATTTAAGTGGCTCCTGAGTAGATTTTTCTTGGTTTCCTCAGATCTGCCAAAGGCCCAAACTAGCAATTATTCACACCACTCTGCTGACCCATTTTCCTGCTTTACCCACCTCATCCTCTGGCTGCAGCTGCTGCTCTGCATGGGAATCTGGCTTTCCTTCGAGGTGCACAGGGACAGGAGCGAGGTGTGGCTGGCAGGCGGTATGCTGCTAGACCTGGGAGCTCACTATGGTCCTTCTCACCTGCAGGGTTATCTCACCTCCTGCCAGTCAGCCAGCAATGAGATTCTGTGAGAATGTGCTTTGACTCGCTCAGTCCTGCTCCTCCTAATTATATCTTCCAGGAGTGCTATCCATAACTCCCCTCCCACCTTCACAGTCCCTTCCCTCCAAGCTGATCTTGCTTGTCCTTTATTGGCACACCACCTCCTCACATTCCTTCCATTTTCAGCCCCAGATACCCCACCGTCTGTCCTTTTTCTTCTCACAGCCTTCAGCCACCCGGTCAGTGGGTGCTGGCAAAAGACGCCCTGGACCCATACTTGCTTTCTGGACTCTCAAAAGAAATATTTTTTGGGCAACACAGCATGAGCCTGTGCAAGTCACTGCCATGGCAAGTCAAGACCATTCAGAGTGAATATTCTCTGGTACTATAAGTGAGAGTATACGATAAAGCAACCATTGTAGTGCAGGCTAAGTAAGAACTGGAGCTTGTGAAGCGCTCTAAGCTCACTTGCTTGGGGGCACAACCTACTTCTGAGAACCACAGCTAAAGAGGTTGTTTCCCAAGAGATCTTTGGCTTTTCCCTGAAACTGGCTGCTTTGTAAATGTCCACACCTTGAACCCTGAACAGAGCCTCTGTAACCACTGTAACTTTTCTATCTCTTTTAATATAAAATAATTTTATTGGTTTCTTGCACACACCTTAAGCTTTTCTCTAGCAACTGAAGAAGAGCCTAAACATCTGCCCCTCCTGCCTTTCCCCAGTTCGACAGAAGTCACTTCCTAGGAGATGTGTGCTGGATGTGTCCAGTCACACAGCTCACTGCAGTAGGGAAGGATCCCCTCAGCTGTCCCTGCATGAGCCATAAGGAGAACCTGCAAATGTAAGGATATGTTCCATACCAGTAATGCACAAGCAGACCTTATGGGAGGCTGCTCAGTGTGCGTCACCTACGCAGAGAACAGTGTTAGGGAACACAAAGGTTACACAGTCAAGCTTACAGTGAAGTGGGCACGCAGCTGTTTGCATGTCCTTGTGTGTCAATACCATCTTCGACAGCTAAATCTCACATTGATATAGCTAAAAATAAAAAATAAACAGTCAGGCTTCTGGGCACACCAGCACCTTACATGCCTCTTCAGAGCGAAAACGTTCAAAATACATGTCTGCTTCTTCCATTGCATATCAATTATTCTTACAAAAGATATTAAACACCCACAGCCTTTTTCTTGCTCTTCTTCTGGAACCACTTGACTGTAGGAGGAGAATAGCACAGGGCATGTTTAGTACAGGACTGCAAGCAACACTTACACTTTTATAGGGTCCTAGCAGATGTTTTTGCAGGCATTAGATACTACTGAAGCCACATTTAGCTGATGTGGAAGGCAAAGCTGCAGTCAAGTCTGTTAAAGTCTGCTTACTGCTGTGGGAAGCCAGATCTTCCTGAGACTTTTTCAGCTCTTTCAAGGTTGAATTCTGTGTGTTCTCTAGAGAAGGTTAGTTTCTTTTTATTTTTGTCTCATACCTTTTGCATATCTTTTAAAGTAAGAGACTTCTAATGCCTTCTTGGTCTTTTTAATGGTCATTAAAAAAATTAAATAAATCTGCCCTTTGGGCACTTTGCATTGACACCAAGAAATTTTTGGGATATCTGTGAGCCAGGTTTGGAATTTTTACCCCAACTTCTTAATCTCATTTTTTATATCCATCCGTTGGTACCAGGGTGAAATGCAGGAAGAGCAACAGAGGCTTTATTTTTTAGTCTTTCTGTGATTATTTGTACAAGGTCTTTTAGGACAGTTCAGATCTTCTTTGTACTCTGGAAGTTAAACCTTGATGTCTTATATTAATGATTTGTTTTTTTAACAAACTGGAACAAATTACCATAGATGGTGGTAGGTTCCCTATCTTATGTTGTCCTCAAACCACGTCTGCAATTCTGGGAGATGAGCAAATAGTCAAATATATATTACAGCACTCAGTGCAAGGGTCAGTAGAGATCTGTATTGGCCAACAGATCAGATGGGATAATATACAAGTCCCTCTGGCCATAAAATGTATTTTAATGCTCTCTGGGCCCATTTCGGAAAATTTACAGAACTTTTGTTAGTAACAATAAGAAAATTTGAGGGACATTATAAAACACTTTTGGATCCCATTTCTTTAGAGAGTACCTCATAGAGTCTATGAAACAGCCTTTGAAAACTGTAATTAATTGCTTTGAAACATGTTTGGGACAGTTTTGTTTCAGGCTTTGCCTCCAGCCTCTTTGGCTTGAAAAACATGCTTATTTCCAGGAAAGTGACTATAGCATTTAATTGAAATTAGAAGCTGACTGGGGAGGCTGCTGGCTCCAAAGCACCCTGGTGCTGCCGGTGCTTCTGTAAGCTTGGAAGAAGGCCCAGCTGCCTTTTGTAACAACTAATAAAAAATAATTTCCTCCTCTCTATTTTTGACCCACCCACAATTATTTCTTTCCTATTTTTTGCAATCCCCTTACTTAATTTGTGTGGGAGTAAACAAAAATACCTCACCCCAGCAGACCCAGTGTGTCCTTCCTTTCCTTGTTGGTCAAGACACGTCTGAAGCGTTGCATGATTTCAAAATGCTGTTTCTTCTGGACCTGAAGAATGAGAAAACTCTGGTTCAAGAGTCCTGAAACAGACATTTGGGCAATTACAAGAAACAACAGAAAATCCTTCTTCCTGCCATCAGAAATAAATGCCAAGTGGAGAGTGGCAGCATCCCCTGCATCCCACCAGCACTGTCCTGGTGGGGCTGAGCCCCACAGAGTGAGCAGCCTCTCAGCAGCCCCTCAGCTTCCCCAGGGAAGCATCAGCCTCTGCAGCTGCTCCCTACAACAGACCAGGGACAGCCTCTTCTAGCAGGGAGAGCACAGTAACCTCAGTACTTGAATTAGCCCATCAAAACCATTAAACTGTAATAAACATCAAAGCATTGAAATACTATTTCAATATAACAAATAATAAAAAATTTTAAAAGGACTTATTTCCCTTGCCTTTCAGTTTCTAGGGCTTTATCTTCTACTAGATAAATTTTCAAGCTTTTTCTCAGTGTAAGTAACACCTTGGTCTTTAAAATGCTCATGGCTTCAGGATCTGGGGCTTTAATTAGTGCAAATACCATCAGCCTTGCCGTGATAGGATGCAGCTGACAGGCACAGCTGGCCCTGGGAGCAATTGCTGGTGGCTGCATTTTCTCCTCACCTGGGTGCTTGCAAACTGCCCAGCTACCTCCCAGGGTGAGAGTCCCCCCTGGTTGGGTGGGCAGTGCTTGGGGCAAGGGTAGGGTTTTGCCAGCGTGCTGTGTCCTGCCAGAGCTGGTCTTGCCATGGCCAAAGTCCAGCTGAGAGCAAATCTCTGCTGGGCAGGTTTCCGTCTCTGATACTGTGCAACACAGGAGGGACATTTTATCTGCCTGAGGTGGTCCTGAGCAAAGTTCAGCCTCTAGCCAGCCCTGCCTGATGGCCCAGCCGTGCAGTCTCACACCCCTTCAAATCCTGCCCTGGCCTTTTTACCCAGCGGCTGCACCCCTGGTAGAAGGAGTTTGAGTGGTCTCAGCCCACATTTTAGCTGGTAACATTTACAGCACAAAAATCAGCTGTGCAGCATGGTGAAGATGCTCTTACAGCTCTGGGACAGGGGGGCAAGATTGGTCCTGTTGCCCTGGGGCTGGTCAGAGTGGCTGTGGTGGGCAGTGTGGTCATAAATGGGATGTCCCACATGGCCAGAAGAGACAGTCTGGATGCACTTCTAAGTAGCTCTCACTGGGAGACTGCTGATGCTTCCAAACCAAAGAACCCCTCTCATGGACTTTATTTGAAACCTTAAAAGCAAAAAGTTAAGATTTAATCAGAGACCTTTCTCCCAGGGTGAGGATGGCATGTGGCAAAAAGGAGGTGGGAAGAAAGAGCAGGTCATCATGGTGAAGGAGTAGCAGATGAAGGTAGGAAGGGCCCCAATTCTCAACCTTCTGGGGGGGACTGAGGCAGAGACGATGTTCACATATCTGCTTCCCAGCTTCTCCCTGAAGTACGCTGCATGGCCTCCACAAAGCAGGCGTGACAGCTCGAACCCAAGCTCCCCATCCTGTGGCACCCAGCACACCCCAGCCCCAGCGATGTCTCCAAGGCAGGAGGAGGTGAGGGCATGCCAAAAGCAGCCCTTCCAGGGGATGGAGAGGCAGGGCAGTGCTGGTGGAGATTGATTCTAGTGATTACTTTAAGGGATTTGCTGTCTCTTTCCTTATCCCTCTCTCTCTTTTTCTTTTTTTTTTTTTTTGTTTTCCCCTTTTCCCTCCCTCTTACTTATCCCTTTCGTGGTGCATTTGTCTTCGAGGAACCTGGGGTGTTCTTTTCATCAGTTCAATCTCTCTCTGGCACTTGAGTCCTGATTGGCTGAAGGACTTAGGGAAAAAAAAAATCTTTAATTAAGTAGATAATCTCTTCTTAGGAAGTTCTGCGGCTCCATTTCACCAACCCCCTTTAGCTCTTACTTTAGGATTGGTTACCCTTCGCAGAAGTTGGGATTCAGGGGGCATACGCCTCTTCATCACACCAGCAGTGCCGGGTGGAAATAACTCCATCCATCCCTTCTCTGGTTTTGTTGTCTTTTTCTCCTTTTTTTTTTCTTTTTTCTTTTTTTTTTTTTTCCTTTTCTCTGGTGGTGGTGGTACCCAAGTTTGGGGTTTTTTAGAATCTCCTTTTTCCTTCTTTGTTTGGATCTTATATTTCACATGGACCCATATCTGGGCATCTTCTTCCTCACTCCCTTCTTCCAGTCCTGCTGTGCCTGGTGAGTATCAAGAGCACCTCAGTCTGTATCACAGGCAGGTGCTCTTCCCGGACACCCTAAGGAAATTCCTCTTCACCTTCCTAAATGTCCCTTCTTTTCCACTTAGCTCAGTTCTGGTCTTTAATGGGACCAGACATTTAACTAAGTCTCAACACACTCACTGGCAGAGATTAAATCTGAGCAGAGAAAGTCCCCTTTTCCCCCCTCTCCTCCCAGCAATAAGTCCATGGGCCAAATCCTGAGCTGGGGTAAAACAGAGCAGAGGAGAGCGTAAGATCTAGCCCCTCACTTCCAGCTGGGAAGATAACCCAACAGGACAGACAAGGATTTCTGTTTTTCCAGAGGCTCACAGTCTGCTTGTCTCTTGTCTTAATCAAATCAAATGAGGCTTCTCCCACACTCCCTGAGGAGGACAGTCCCCGATTAAGAGCTCAGAGCTGGCGGGGTGAGTTAGACCCACAGGAGAGTCACTCCGGAGGAGCAGCTGGAGACCTGGGCGCCTTGGCAGGCACAGGGTCAGGATTACACATGTCTGAAATTCATGTATTAGGATTTCCTGGGGAGAAGCTTTCGATATGGAGATTGCTACGGCTTGGCTCCCAACCGGCCGGGTCCCGTCAGACCAGTCCCCCCGTACACAAACCTGTGCTTGTCTCCTGTGGGCCTCTATGTGCTTTTACATTTATTTCCAGAAATGTTTTATAAGGGTGAACAGAAAGAGATTACACTTGCACAAAATCTCGTATCATTCCTTGTGGAATGTATCTATCCCATGCTCCGGTGGAGATGGACTCAAATGACCTGCCTCTATAGGTGTTTTTTCCTATGTAATTTTTACTGAGTACCCAAACTTTATTCTTGCATTTCTGTGGTGCCCTGGGGAATCTGCTCAGTGGGTTACGGATGTATCCCTAACAGCAAGGAAAGTCTTCCTGGTCATTTACTAAAATCTCCTGCCTCCCCCATAGCAGATCACTAAGGTTATTACCATGGATGGAGAAACCAAAATTACAGAAAGAGAAACTCAGCTAAACGGGAGCCCATTTCTGCTATGCTAGGAGTGAAATTTATGTTATTTCAGAGATTTTCTTCCCGCTTTGTTAAAGGAATGTGCAACAGTTTGTATATGTATAAATATAATACAGTAGCAAGCTCAAGATAAAACTAGCTTCTGGAACAAGGGGAATATGTATGTTATGCAGAGAGGTTGTGCAAGAACTCACACAGACTTTATTTCCCGCTCTGTATATGTCTCTCGCTTTCCTCAATTTCAACAGGTTTAGAATATATTAAAAGGAGGGAGGGGGTGGAAATCAGCATTTTTAAAAAATAGTTCAAAGGAGAGAAATTTCAGAGCCCAAAGTAGACTTAAATACAGAATTGACAGACATTTTCAATGGACATTTGATGTCTAAATTCCCTATCTGCCTTTCAGAATTTTTTATCTCAGAGAAAAGTTTATAAATCAAGATAGCCCTGCCTCTCTCTGCATGTTGCTCATAGGTCATGATTTCCTGAAAGAAAGGAAAACTGCAAACTGTATTTGAAATTGTCATGTTACAGACCCTGTTCCTTAACTCTTGAGGAGAAAAAAGTGAGGTTCGTGGGAAACATGCAATAATCCTGCTTGCAGTTCTTGCTGGTCTTCTTTATCTGATCCAACAGCTTAAAATGCAACAAGATTATTTTTTCCTGTGATTTAATCACGAGAATTGGGAGCGGGGGGCAATGTAGATCAACAATTTTATTTTTTTATATATATGCGGCCATTTTCCTTCTGTGAGTGTGGATTGGATTCTGCCGTGTCAACTAGGTTGAATGGTCAGCATGATTCTGGATGAGCAAAATGTCAGGGTTCCATTTAGGAACTAAAAAAACTAATAAATAGAATAAAATAGAGAGAAATGAAGGGAGAAGAAAAAAAGAAAAAACAAAAAGTTAAAGCTCCAAATGTTAATGAGCTGCCTCCTGGTCTATTATCCTGTGCGAATAATGTAAAAATCTCTAATGCAGCAGCTTGTTTATAGATGGATTTTTACACTTCAGCTGTGGGATTGCCTTTAGTTTCCAGTGTCACTGGTTTTCTAATAACTTGGGGGCATTTGTACTTGAGAACAAAACTCAGATCCAAAGTGAAATTGTACCCATTCTCTATTTACAATAATGACAGTGAAGATCTAAATATAGCTTTACAATTTTCTCAAGAGCTAAACTGGCAGCACAGTAGCATGGGTGGGTGATCAGGTATCAAACAAATACTTTAATGGGACATTCAATAAGGCTCTCGGGGCATATTAAACTGAGAAGCGGAGTGCTGTTATTGGTTAAAGTCGTAACTGAGCAGAAGTTATCAGAGGCTTATTAGTATTTGATATGTGTAAAATATAATGGGACAGCTGCTTGGCATGGTTATTTGCTTTCAGTTTCAATAAAACTATGATACAGAACTCCTGCTATAAATATTCATTAACTTTGAGGTAATTTGCTAATACCGGATGCAACAAAAATGACTTGCCTGAGATTTGCCTTTTACCTGGAAGCACAGAGTCACAGTGAGGGAAGCAGCGCGCCCTGCCCAGGGCCCCAGGACTCAGTGGGACCCTCTCGCTACCTCTTCAGGTCTGTCTCTGCTCCACTTCAGTCTGTGTAACGCTGTCCTGCAGTTTGAAGGTGGACGTAAAGGGGTTTATTTAGATAGCTAGAAACCCTGTATCTTTCTCAGAGAAGTGAAATAATTTCAAGCATTTCCTTTCATGTATGTGATTTCAAAAAGTTTTAAATCAGTGTGGTGACACCCAAGTCATCGAATTGGGCTGCTTTACACCCATGGTGGATGTAGCTAGCTAGTTTGGTTAGGATTACATTCTGCTTTCCTTTAAAGTAGTATAAAAAATTAGTAGAAATAAATAAATAAAGAAAATCACACTACAGAGACAAAAATGAAAAGAAATTCATTTTCCTAGTTGCAGCACAGAGGTGATTCTCACAGCATTGTCTATATTGTACTACATCTGTGAAACAAGTGGCTTAATTACGCTCTGCCCTTGCTGAAGACTATATCCAGAATAGAGATGCATTTTTCTCAGCTAGATCATACAAGCAAAGAAAAAGCATGCAGATTTTGTCTCCATTATTATCTTTCCTTCTCTCTCAGCATAAATAAGAAAAGTCTCAGCTAGCTTCCAGCCATACGGCAATTCCATCACCCTTTCTCCTGAATCTACCTGGAGCTGCAAGAGTTAAATGTGGGGGGTCAAGTATACCAGTCTAAATGAATCCTTTACTTGTCTAAGTCCTACAAACCCGCCCAGCAGCGTGCCTGCCTGTTGATCAGAGAGCTCAGGCAAAATGCCTTCTGTCTCTCTGACTTAATAAAAATGTTTAGAATATCCTGCTGGGAAATTGCTACTGTACCATTTGCTCAGCTGCAGATGGAGAATTGGCATATCCTGAACTTGGCCTTCTTGTGAACCTTGAGGTTTATCCCGGAGGAACAGATCCCATGCTTCAATGCAGTTATGTCAAATGACACCTGCTAACAGGCTGGTTTGCTGTAAACCCTGAACTTGCGGATTACTGTCCTCTTCCTAAAGCCACTCCTGCAACTGCTCAGATGTTCCTAATCTAAGATGAGGCCAGCAAAGGTTTGAAGCAAATCCTCCTTGCACACTGTGAATTTGGCTTTTCCTACTGAGGCGGGAAGCAATGCAGATGGGATGTATCTCTTGTTTTGGTCACAAAAGCAAGATAAGAGAGGACTTGCCACTCTCTAGATCTTGCCTACACAGGAGCATTTTACCAAAGTTTTCTCACAGCCACTGGCAGGGGCTCAGATTCACGCTGACGCCATCCTGAGTGTGGTCCCCATAGCAAAGCACTTAAGGGCAAGGCAAAGGACAGGAGGGAAACCAGATGGAAAAATGACTTGTTCATGCTGCTACCCAGTTGCATTAGGATGGGGACCCACAGAGCTTACACAGTCTGAAAAGCTCCAGGTTCATGGCCCTGTGTGATTCAGGTCACCCGATGCTCTAATCACTCGGCTACAGATGCCGTCTCTCCAAGTCCCAGGAAATATTTAATTAGCTCTACAATGCAGAAGCGGCTCCCAAAGGAAAATTCCTCTGCAAAACAGCCATCGACTTCGTGCTAAAGTACCCACAGGGGCTGAAGCGCAGCCGGGTCTGAATACCAGGCCTGGAACAAAGGGAAAGGATCTCCTGCTCTCGTGGTACCGTGGGACAGCCCTCTCCCTTCCGTTTTGACTCAAGGGAATCTTTCCCAGCACAAGATTTATCAATATGGACACAATTCCACCAAAAAGAAAAGTTAGACTTGTCAGAGTGAAACTTTGCAAACTAGTTCTCTCAACTGTGAGTAATAGCAAAGACCAGCTGTTTTGAGGTTTTGACCAAGCTACACCCTGTCAGTGTGTGTCCATGGCAGGATCGCAGCACAGCTACACTTTGTCCCCTGGCTTGGGACAGCTGTGCCTGCTTTTGCCTGTGCTCAAGTCCACCTTGGGATGCCCTTGCGCTGTCCGTGCACAACAGGACAGCGCCTTTCTCTCCCTTACTAGGGATACGTTGCTTGAAGACACACAGGGAGGAAAAAACCTTACCCTAACCTGTGCCTTTCTCCTCATTCATCCAGCCAAGGTCCACCTTGGGATTTTCAGGGACTGGAGAGAAGCTAGAAAAGCAGCAGGCATCACTGCATGCCTGGTAGCCCAACTGCAGAGCAGAGCATGCAGCTCTGCTGAGGGGACACAGTGCAGGTTAAGGCTTGCTGAAAATAAGAGGCATTCCCCACTGGGAGGTGACCAGCCTTTGAAGTAGGACATCGTTTCAAGAGGAAGCTGAAGAGCCCAGCTTCTCTCAGTGCATGCTCTAGCTTTTGCCCTATCACTCACTCACTGCAAGATCTCAATCAGCTTGTGCCACCTCTCTGGCCTCCAGTGTTCCTCTTCCATACAAGGAGTTACTGACCTATAGAACAAAGAGAGAGATCATGAGGCCCCCAGAGCTGGAGATTTCAGGAGCCTGAAATTTAAGATTACTGGAACAGACCTTGGCATTTCCAGTAGAACAGTTTTCCATGGACAGTGGCAGAGTTAAACATTTCACAGAAATACTTTAAAGCAAGCACTTCTGGAAACTGTTCACATCAATTTTTCATGTTTTAGTTGGAAAACACCAGAAAGTTTAATTTTGGGTAGGACTACTTCACTTGTGCCCCTACTACTCCCCACACGATGCCCAGCAGGATGGGAAGGACAAGTGTGTTTGTGCTCAGCCATCACCCTAACGTGACCAGAGCAGAATGTGGGCAGCCAGAGCTGGCACCACAGGGTAACAAGGGACCATGATCTGTGGGGTTGCTGCCAGGACACCCACTGTGAGGGAGCAGCAGTGTGACCTGCCCGTTCTCTTGGCATGGTCCTGTGGGGAGCGCAGGGCTGGCACACAGCTCATCTCCCGGGGCTGCGGGACAAACCGGGGCCCTCCCAGAGCTAGGGGCAATGCTACTCTAAGTTAAGTTGAGCAGCAGCTTGGTAAGACAAAAGCAATGCCGAGGGAACAGGAAAACCCTAAAAAAAGGGGAGTGGTAGGAAAGGCAGCTGTGTGGAAGAAAGCAAAAGGAGGGAGCGGTGAGGGGGTTGAAGACTGGTACAGCCTGGCTGGGGACATGGAGAATACACCATCCTGGCTTGCAGGGAGCAGTGAGTGGATACAGGGGGAGAGACCAAAGGTGCCTGCAGCCAGGAGACAGGCAGGCTTCTGGGGGCGAGGGGAGAGCCCTGGGATGCCTGGCATTCCCTAGACCCCTCCACCATCACCCCCTCCCTGCTGACACTGTCTCTGTCTTCCAGGTCAGTGAATAATTTCCTGATGACGGGCCCCAAGGTAAGAGAAATCCCTTTGATCTCTGTCCCTGATTCCACTAAAGCAGGGAAGGGAGGGAGGGGCTCCACTTCTTGATCCAGAGCTCCCCTCACCCCCAGGTTTCTAGCACCAAAATGCAAAGAGCCAGGAATGATCTCCTACAAGCTGCAGCTCCCTGGACTGTGTCAGCCCTCAGCAAAGCTGGCTTGGGGTCCTTTTAGGCTGGTTGTGGCCAGATTCTGCAGATGTGCCAAGCAGCAGCTTGGCATCTCACCTGTCATCTGTTGCTTCCTGATGATCAGGTTAGCATCAGGACCCACATTCAGCCAGCTGGAAGGCCACTTTCTGTAAGTCCTACAAAACATACTTCCCTGAGAAGCACAACTGGAATTTCCAGGACCTTTTTCAGTGTTTCTGATTCCTTTCCTCCTTGCACCCTTTGTTCAGAGGCTATATTTTTTTTCCTCCTAGCTTGGACTAACTGTAAAATCACCCAGTTTTTGTTCCTGACTATTCCCCAGGATCACCCCAAGCCCATCTAGCTCTTGCAACAGCTCTCGATGCTGTGGTGGAGCAACCTTGCCCCAAAGCACTGGCTGTCCCCCTGGGGCTCTAGGGAAGGAGGAGGCAGGCTGGGCACCTGCTGGCCTGTAGGCTCCCTGCTCTCTGAGCAGAAGACTCTGCCTCCTCTCACACTGGAGAGATAAAGGGTTTCCCATCACAGAGACTGGCTGGCACATCTCCTAATGTGGCTAACAGCCAACAGTTCTGCTTGGCCTTCTCTCCCAGGGAGGCTCAGACTCTGACCCAGCACAGCAGAAAATGCATTCCCTGCTGCTGCTGCTGCTGCTGCTGCTGCTCACCGCTCCCCAGGGGAGCCAAGCCCGAGAGACCTCCTCAGCTCTCTACATCTTGTCTCCTTAAGGTGGCATGCAGATTATTTTCAGCTGAATGCCAGCCTCCTGGGGAGCCTGAGCCCTCGTGTTTTGCACTGTGCTTCCACATCCTTCTAGACCCCAAAGCAGGAGGGCCCACAATATGCAGTACAGGAAAGCTGCGCCTGCATCAGCCACAGCACTGTGTGGGGAGCAGCTGGGGCTACACCAGCTTTACACTGCCTATGATGGAAACGAGAGCTGCTGAGTGACTCTCCTGGACCCTGGGAGCAGCCTAGGACAGTCCCAGCCTGTTGCTCACAAGGCTGATTCTGCTTGCTGGCCAACTCATCCTGACTTGGTTTTGCAAGCTAATGCCTAATGCTGGGGGGCTGAAGCAGGGCACACATTGTCCTCACTCCTGACCCGCTGCTCTGCTCCTAGGCCTATCTCATCTACTCCAGCAGCGTGGCAGCCGGGGCTCAGAGCGGCATTGAGGAGTGCAAGTTCCAGTTCGCCTGGGATCGCTGGAACTGCCCTGAGAGGGCACTGCAGCTTTCCAGCCATGGTGGGCTGCGCAGTGGTAAGGAAAGCATTGGATACCACTAAGGGGACCCTCTCACTGCAGGTTGGAGCCTGTGGGCGCCTCCTCTCTTCCCAAGAGCCTCCTTTTCTTCCCCATGCCCACCTGGAATGTCCCTCTCCCCGAAATGCCCAGGAGATATCTTTCCAGCACACCCCTTCACCTGTCGGCTCCCAGACACACATTGGGAGCTGGCTTCAAGACAAGGCAGCCCTGCAATGCCAGAGTCACCTCCAGACCTGCCAAGCCCCAACTGGTGCAGGACAGGAGTGTCCCACCAAGCCTTGCAAAACTGGCTCCCCACAAGGATGCATCACCACTACCCGTGACATGAGCTGCTGGACACATCATGTCTGAGTGGTGCCTCTCACCAGGGTGTCCCAGGGAGGCTGAGAACCAGCACGGGGTGGTGGGGTGGCAAGCAGAGGGATATGGCTAAACAGGGCAGGAAAGAGTTCATCAGCAGCTGTGCTCTGGTGAAGAGGCAGGAGCAAAGTCTTCCCACAGCTTCCTGATGTCAGAATCACCTCGGGGAGAACTCCAGCATCCATGACCTGTGCCACCACAAGGTGTGGGGCTGTGGTCTTGTCACTGCATCCCATTCCTTACCCATTTGCAGGTGCCAGGAAATGTTTCAGTACATATGTGGTCCTTTAGACCTGTGTATGCTGCTGGGCTGAGCTCATCTCTGTCCTGTATAAGCAGGATCTTAGTTTGTAGGAGAGCCCTTAGAGGGACTGTCAGCAGACAAGGGATGAGGGCCCCAGGCAGACGTTTCAAAGTGGGGCCTTGAGGAGGAAATTGCACCACAAAATAACACCCTGTCACTGGGAGTGAGTCCCTGAACTGTTCCCATCAAGGTTATCTGCTCAAATCTAGACCTTGCTGGTATTAAGTGAAAGGCAAAGGCTCAGCAATGTGAGCTGATGATCAGCACACTGATGCTGGTGGTAGGTATGGTCACTGCCCTGAGCCCTGCACAGTGCCCAGCAGAAGGGAAGGCTTAAGGGGGCTGTGGGGAAGGAGCTCTTTGACCCTTGGAGAGGGCCCCTTCTCCTCTGGGATGTATTAGTGAAATGTGGGGGACATTTGGCTGTCTGTGCTGTATCCCCACTGCTGAACTTCCACTGCTAAACTCATCCATGCCCTTGGAAATGGTATGAGTCTGGATTAAATTTGGGAGCTTCTGTCTTCATGCAGTTCAAGCCAAGACTAAGCTAAGCTGACACGGAAAGCCTCCTCCCCACCACACAAAGCCCTGCCTATTGCATATCTCTTCCTACACACCCTCCTGCATGGCAGGAGTAGTTTCTAACACTGGTCTAGCCGTGAAATATTTAGTATGTCTGCTCTCCTTGTATTCCCACTTGACAGCAAACCGAGAAACTGCTTTTGTCCATGCCATCAGCTCTGCGGGCGTCATGTACACGCTGACCCGGAACTGCAGCCTGGGGGATTTTGACAACTGTGGCTGTGATGACTCCCGCAATGGACAGCTGGGTAAGGAGAGTCGAGCTGCCACCCCCCTCTCATGACCCAGGCAGCAAGAGACAGCTACTCTCTCCACTGAGGCATGCAGAAACAGCTCCTTCTCCTGGTCCCCACACCTGGAAATAATGCCCAGAGCAGAGCTTTGCCTGGCTCAAACCAAAATAGCTCTGTGGAAGCTAATGGGGCCACCTTCAATTTACAACCAGCTGAAGCCGAGCCCTTAATGTCTACCATTACTTTGTAAATGAGAAGAAAAGTAGAAGGGGGTTGCTGTTTCCCTGGTTCATATCAAGAACAACTCTGTTTAAGCTGCTGGGTGGAATGACCACATCATACAGGCAGAGAAGATCTGATGCTGTGCATCTAAATGGCAGGTCTGGTTAGAGCAGCACTGATCAGGGACCTCGAGGCTTCCAGTGTCTGCAGGACCAGGGTGGCCCCAGAGCAGAATTACGAGGAGGCAAAGCATGGTGGCACCTATAAGACCCCATCAGTGTTTGTCAGCATGGCTGGCACACGAAAGCACAACCAGGAGAACCACTGTGTCAACCCATGGCCTTCACCCTGTCAATCGCAGCGGAGCCCAGGCCCACAGCTGCCAGGCAGCCCTGGGTGTGGAACCCCCAGATGCACCGCTCAAGCTCTCTGCTCCACTTTCACAGAAAACATTGACATTTTGGAGCTTTGTTTTGAATGGACAAAAGTCACATTTCAAATTATCAAAATGTTTTAAAAGCCCTTCCCTGCCCAGATGTACTGGACAGTTGGTACATGTCAGTTTATGACAAACTCTGCTAGAGTGCCCAGTATTTAGTAATTTGCTTTATTGGCTAATAGTTTTAAAAACAGCCTCTGCTTCTTAGGTGTCCAAGGCATGGGATGGCCCATCTCTAGCAGAGCAAGATGTTTGGGCAATGACACACCAAATTTTATGTTCTCCGGAAAACTGAGTTAGTCACACTACAATTATTTTCCCCAAAAATATCTATTTTTAATGAAAATTTTCCATCGTAAACTTAAAAACCATGGAAGGCAAAGGAAACTTTTGGGCTTGTCTGAAACTGTGTGATTCAATTTTACATGTCTGAGCAATGGCCATGTCTTTCAGGGAGAAGAGAGGCACAGGGCCATTAAGACACAGATCCCAAGATGTACCGCCAAGGCACATTAGGGTCAGAATATTCCAGATTTTAAATCTTCATAAAGAATTTGGCCTTTTTCTCTCAGAGGAAAAGAAGCAAACCACATGATGTTTTTCTAGGCAGCTGAGCTAAGTTATCAACCTCTCATGCAGTTAAGAAAAGTACCCTCCACATCTTGCTGTGCAGTTTCCCCGCTCTGTGCTGACTCCTTTGTTTCTTTATGATAACTGCAAAATCAGACCCTTCTGAAATGCCCAAGGTCATCCCAGGATTTCGGGTGTACAAAAAAGAGGACCTCCTCGATACATGTGTGCCAGACTTGGGCTGTTTCCCAGCAGAGGGGAATCTGTCCCCTCTGACCAGGACGTGTGCTGCAGTTTGCTAACCCACATTAGCAAGATGCTGTCCTTGCAAGTCAGACGGAATCAGGTCGAGTCAGGGTTTGAGGGAAGGTGATTGAAGACCCAAAGTCTCATCTAGATGACTGCTAATCCATAATAAACAGCTTCTGAATCCTGCTCTAGGAAGTCCATAAATCCCTGTTTGTCATGTGGGACATAGCCCTTCACTGCCTGCATGAGCTGCTGCTTACTGCCCAGGCCTCAGCAGAAATCCCAAGCCGGGGAAATTCGGAGAGCATTGCGAAGCGAATGGCTGGATTTGACCCACAGCCTTTGTTCCCTCCCATCCCTTCTGAGACACTTTCTTGTCCCCAGAGCCACAAGCCAGGCTCTGTTTCCCTCACAGTGTGCATCTCATCTCCTTTTGTAGGGGGGCAAGGCTGGCTGTGGGGAGGCTGCAGTGATAATGTGGGCTTTGGGGAAGCCATTTCCAAGCAGTTTGTGGATGCCCTGGAGACTGGACAAGATGCCAGAGCTGCTATGAACCTGCATAACAACGAGGCAGGTAGAAAGGTGAGCCCTTCCCTCCCTCCAGACCTGACAGCACCTACCAGATTTGCTCTGGCTGTTCACTGTGAAGGGTCACGACTTGCTGTGGCTACAAGCACGTGTCCAGAAGAAACAACTACCCTGCTGAGGAGAAAGTGGGGCATGGCAGCAGTACTGACATGGTGGGTGGTGTTTGGTCCATGGTAGCAAACTTTCCATGATTACACTGTTAATGGCTTCAGTCGTTTTCATTCTCCCAGTTCAAACTGGGGAGTACCTTGGAGAAGCAAATCTGTGAGCTTTAAACCTACCACCCCAGACAGGGCTATTGCACAGGGAGGGTCCATGACAGACTCCTCCACAGACCTGAGCCATGTTTCTCCATGTGCTGCAGTACAGAAATGACCCCTCTGGGCTTTTTCCTGAACCCCCTCTCTCTCCTCACCCTGTAGGCTGTGAAAGGGACCATGAAGCGGACTTGCAAATGCCATGGAGTGTCAGGGAGCTGCACCACCCAGACCTGCTGGCTACAGCTGCCCGAGTTTCGGGAGGTTGGCACTTACCTCAAGGAGAGGTACCACAAAGCCCTGAAGGTGGACTTGCTGCAGGGGGCAGGGAACAGTGCTGCTAACCGAGGTGCCATCGCCGAGACCTTCAGCTCCATCTCCAAGAAGGAGCTGGTTCATTTAGAAGACTCTCCCGACTACTGCCTGGAGAACAAGACGCTGGGGCTGCTGGGCACAGAGGGCAGGGAGTGCCTGAAGAGGGGCAAGGCGCTCAGCAAGTGGGAGAAGCGGAGCTGCCGGCGGCTGTGCGGGGACTGCGGGCTGGCGGTGGAGGAGCGGCGAGCTGAGATGGTGTCCAGCTGCAATTGCAAGTTCCACTGGTGCTGCGCCGTGCGGTGCGAGCAGTGCCGCAAGAGGGTCACCAAGTACTTCTGCGTCCGCAAGGAGAAGCGGGAGCGGAGCGGGGGTGGCGGGGCCAGCCGCAAGCTCAAGAGAAAACTCTAACTTGCCTCTGCTCCTCCATGGTCCTGTCTACCCCTCTCCTCTCCTGCCTTCCCCACCAGCCCCCGGCACCAGTTCCCTTTGGCTTAGTTTTGGCTATTCCTATTGCACCTCACGGGGGCTGGGGCAAGGCAAAAGGGCTTGCATGAGGCCATAGCCCTTGGCCATACAGGGCATTTCCCATTAGTGCAGTGGGTGATGACTTCTGGGAAGACCCTCAAATGTTGACAAAACAAGGTGAGATTTGGTCCCTTCAACTCAGAGTCACTCTATCCAGTGAGTATCGTTTTATGACTGAAAACACAGCTGGTCTTGGTGGCTCCTGCTCTTTTGAGTTTGTCAGTTCCCCAGACAAGCACCTGCCCTGGGCTTTTGAGTGAGATCAGCACTTAGGAAAGCACAAGGAAGCCGAGATGGCAACTCAGAGTGGTAATCCCTAAAACAGAAGCAGCATCTAGTACCCCCCAAAAAGTAGAGGCACTCAGATAAAATTGTTATTGTCCTTTATTAAGCCCTACACTATGAGAGAAAAGTACGAAGCTCCTTCCTGCAGTAAGCCAGCCTCCAGGAGGCCACAGCATCGCTCCCCATCCTTTGACAGCTTTGCTAAGCTCTCCAGTGCTTACTTTGCATTTGAGATGGCAACAGCAAGACTGAAGCTGCTGCTTCACCTGCCTATTGAACTGTTATCTGAAAAAGGAGTCCCATCACTTGCTTTTTACACTCTGTATCTTCTAAGCCTCCAGGTCTGGTCTCCCTTTTCACCCGTGCACCCCTGCCAAAGCCCTTGATTGGCGCCATAAAGATGCCTTCACGCTTCTCCAGTCCCTTGTTCCTCCCAAATCTCTCCCAGAGAGGAGCTGCCAGCTGAGTCCGTTCCCCGCCTCCTGGTGTACTTGCCAAGCACTCTTACCCTGTCAGCTAACTAACTAAATACTTCCTCCTAGTCTGAGAAAATAATGTCAGTTACTATTTAATGGTGTTGTAAATAGGAAAGTGAAGCACTTTGAAGTTTAATTTATTGCACAGTTACTGTGATGTATACATAACAGTTTTTCCTCTACTGCTTATTGTATATATTCTATAGGCTAAGCAAGCAGCAGAAAGATTTGCTTGATGCATCTCTGTTCCCTTGCAACGGCTGGGGTAGGGAGGGAAGAAGCCATCAGTGGCAGGGCCTGTGGAAGCTCACTGCACTGTCACAGTAATCTCCCCCCGGGCTGTGAGGTTATCATCTACTTTGCTGTTTGAAGTGTCCTTTAGCCAGATAAGAAGCCAGCAGAGCTAAGTTACTGGCCATTAGACCTGTCTTGTAGCCAATATTTGTAAACCAATAGCCAATGCAATAAATCAGTAGCCAAGTGCTTGCAAAATGCTTTTTGTGGCTAAATAGCTGTGTGGTTTCTTCTCATCCAATTGCATGTGTGGATGCAGATAGTTGCAGTTCTGGAGACTAAAACCCAGCCACTTGCCCACCTGTTGAGCACAAGAAGAGCTGACCAATTCCCTCACGCAGCGCCAGCACAGCCCCTGCCAGGAGGGGAAAGGCCCTGCTCTCTCCTGCAGCTTGTCTGAGGTTTGCATCCAACTGCAATGCAGCTGTCCGAGGGAAGAGGGGTGGGAGGGGCAGACAGGGGCCCGTTGCCCATTTCAGAAACCGTGCTTTAAAGATGCTCAGTGGTCCGTATGTGTCTCTTAGTTATCAAATATCCCCTCGGTGCCAGGACTACTTCACTGGGGGTGGGAATTTGGACCTACGGCAAGCTGGGATCTCACCAGAGCAAGAGCATGCATGCCAAGCAATAGTCTGGCCCTTCAAAAATTGCAAGAAACAATCTTGTCCCATTCTCAAGGAAAGCTGAAACACTTTCACTTCACACACAATCCACCAGTCATTTACACAAAGGTTCTTATTAATACAGTGACCCTTCCCTGGGTCTCCCTTGCATCTCCATCAGCAGTTCCTCCTTTCCCCTGCAATGGGGACACATCCCTGGGCAGGAAAGCAAAGAGGTGGTGAGAGCCTCTCACCCAGCTGGGAAAGCTCCAGCACAGGCTGGCTTGAGGACCACTGCAAGGCACAGAGGACAGCTTCTGTCCCCTTGTCCCCCTGCGCCCCCCATTCCATAGCTAGCTGGAAACATAAGGAGAAAATGTGGAGGCTGTTTCCCATTTCCTCCCCCTCCCCAGCACATGCCAGGCTGTGCCACCCCATCCCTGCCCTTCTGACATTATTGAGCCCCACAACTGCCCCACAGGATGTGCCCGCTGGGCACAGTGACGCCCGTTGTTGAAGGGGACACGCTGGGAGCAGCACAAGCAGGACCCACTGCCACTCGCTTCTTTCTCTGGGAGAAAATGGCGACAGGCAGCTGCAAAATGTGCTGACCTCAGCAGCGGGTCGGGCCGAGGGGTCCCCCCTCCCCGGCACAGGGAGCCCTTAGCGGCAAAGGCACTGCTGCCATTGTGCGGCAGGATTGGATGCTTCCATGTATTCATTTCGCTTTAATGAAGGCGCATTCCTCAGAGGAGAAATATTTACATTCAGCTTCCCAGGTGGTCACCTTCGCCCAGATGACACACAAACAGGCAGCTCCCCCCCCGGCTCCCTTTTCCAATCCAAACCTCTTTAGAGGGCTCAAGGAGGAGGGGGGCAAGGAGAGGGGGGCTGCTGGGGAGTAGAATAGAGAAGGGAACAAAATGCTAATAAATCAGCCAGCCAGCCCTTTTCCCCTCCCCTCTGCGGAGTCAATGGAAAGTGTCATTTCACATGCTAATCCCCCTCCGCTCTCTTCACAACACCTTTTCCGAAAAGTGTTTGGGAAAAGTCCTTGTGGCCCGTTTACAGCTCCCTGCCGCTTCGGATTCCTTCTTGTCTAAGGCCGCGGCCCCGTGCGGGTCTCTCCCTCCAGCCGGGCTCCTCACAAAAAAAATCTCAACAAAGACTTTGGAGTTCATCAGCCTCCCACTGAAACTCACAGCTGCTGAACAAACTAATCCCCTCTCTTGGCCTTTCTTCCTTTCAATGGGTTCTTGGCTTCAAAGACACTTTGGGAAAGGACTTTGTGGGGACTCACACTGCTCCCTCAATACAAGTTAGTGCAAGCATTATCTTCAGAGCAAGTGGCTTTACAAACAAATACTGCCTAACAACCTCTGCCCCTCCAGCTCCCCCAAACACACACAAGCCTCGCCTGCAGACATGATGTTATCTGCAACAGGATTAGAGCTCTGTTCTCTGCGCCCAGGGATCCTTTCCTACCACTCCCTCCTCCCCCAGTTCTTTGTCAACCCAAAGGCCTTCTCACCCAGCAGAAAACACTTTCGCTGTTGAGCAGCACAGGGATGCTGCGGGAGGACATGCCAAGCAGCCCCTGCCTGTAGACCAGAAGCTGTAGCCAGCCCACAGACAGTGCTAAACTGGAGGAGCGCTTTCCCAGGCGGCTTGTGAGGACGCATACCGGAGCGGGGCCACAGGGACAGGGCTTCTGCCACAAGCCTCTCAAAACCCCTCAGGTGGGTTGTCTCACTGCTCCCACCTGGTTTCCCTATGAGAGTTTTAGGGACAGCGCTCACTGGGGTAAACCTGAAGCAAAACTGAGCAACAGTGGGACAAAGGGGCAAGCAGGAAGGACATGCAGCAAAGGCAGGATAAATAGCCAGTCCCTGCATGAGCCCATGGCTAGCAGGAGTGGTGCATGCTGGAAGGAACTCAAGTCAAACACACCTGAGAAATACATGGAGAATGCATGCTTATTTCTCAGTGGTACAAGCGGCCTGAGTTAGAGAGAGGCTGTGCTGCACAGGGTACTATAACTGGATCCAGAAAGGCAGAATCTGAGAAGTATCAGGCTCCTTAAATTACCTCAGAAAGCTAGGACTTTCCTTACATACTTGTTAAGCATGTGTGTGCCTCCAGGGTTACCTGCTCGCTCGTTCAGCATCAGAAGGGTCATAACACAAGTTGTTTCATCTTCCTGATAGGGGATGGCTAGCGGGCCAGACTGCTAACTGCTCCCAGTCTGGGCTGCAAAAGCCACCTGCAAGACACCGTGATGCTTCACGTTTGCCTCTGCCAGCAGCAGAACTAGCAAAGGCTGTTCTTCCCTGAATCTGTGTGTGTGCTGTGTCCATAGTACCCCAGAACCTTCACAAACCTTCCCAGCAATAGCCCTTCAAATCTTTCCCAGCCAAACAGTCTTTCTCAACCTTTAGTTCCTCCAAACCAGAGAGGATCTCATCACAGGCTGGTTACTTACTGACATACCTCCAACTCTCAATGTCAAGTGTAAAATCCCCAATGCTGCTGTGATTCCCCAAGAGAAGGTCAGCCATCCCAGGGGCCCCCTTGTGTCTGATACAGATGAACAGTCACAACAAGGTGGGTGATCTGGAGGAGATCAGTTCTCTGACCCTGCAGCTTTAGGGAGTGGGTAAGGTGTGAGGTGTCCCCACACAAGGACCCTTGCTACCCACATGAGCAGAGCCCAGATCCTGGTTTGCCCCACACCATTCTCAATCCCACCCCCCATCACCCCCCAAGAACTCAGTGGGTGGCCCTGCAGACTGAGGCAAGTCCCCTGTAGCTGGAGGTGATAAGTTCATGAAAAAAGCTAGCAGCATCACAAAACACAGCTTTTATTTCACTGTTCTGTAATTTCTCAGTGCATCAAACCGCAGCAATAGAAACAACACAGCAGCAACAAGGAGGCACTTTGACCTGGAAAGGTGAGAATGAGACATGTTCTCTCCCTCCCTTCTCTGAATCCACTCCCTCCTGAGTCTTGTGGTAGAGCAGGCTGATCCATGTAAATCACTGAACCACTGGCCCACGATGGCATTATCACTCCAGTAGCAAGCAGAGGAAGCAGGGGCTGGCTTCAGCCAAACATGGGGAAGAAGCCTTGCTCCCAGCTAGGGCCCAAGAATTACACTGCCTGGTTAGAATGAAAGGGTGAGAGGAAGAGAGGGAAAGACACACATAGATGTGCCCTAAAATCCCATCTGCCTTCCCAGACTTCTTCCCCAGGACAGATAGGCTTCATGCATCTGTTTTACCACAGAGGAAATGCCAAAGTGACAAAAACCATCAGCACAACCGTATCCTTGAGACCTGATGGCATGTACGTTGCACGAGGTGATGCTAAGGGGCCTTGAAGAACCACCTTTGCACATATCTGTCACTGTTGGCAGAGTGACTTCACCACACTTGGAGCAATGACCTGTTTCCCCCTGTTCAAGTCTGGGCTGGTTAGAGTAGCTTGAGGGGATTCTTTCTGGGACCTGAACAATCCATGCTACTCTTAAAGCCCCTAGACTGTCTGAAAAGCCCAATGTAGGCAGCCTTCAGATAATGCCAGTGGGCAAAAGGCCAACTGTACCAACATAAAATAAGTGAAAAGGGCCAGGAGCCAGAGAGTGTAACTTTTAGTCCAAACACAGGATGCAACCAGCTCTGGGAAGGAGCACACAGAGCGGTCCAACCTGCTAGTATTCCTGAATGGGAGAGTACCACGAGCTAGAGGAGGGAAAACAGCCCTGAGCCTGAAATTTAAAGGGCTCAAGCTTGCAGCTTATGGGGGAAAAAAACATAAAAGTGGGACAGATGGTGAACAGGAGACTCGACTATGAAAAGAAAGGGCTGGGTGAAGAAGAGTGAACCAAAACTAGGCCAGAGCAGGCTGGCAGTTAGCCCTAGTTGTAGCAGGATATAGGTGCAGAGGGGCAAGAGATGAGAACAAAGGAGAAGGAACCAGAGGAGAGATCCCCACTGCAGCCCAGCAGAACAGGGACACCCCAGCTTAGGTCCCAAGGGAGCCCAGCTACCACTCAGGCAGCTTACACTAGAGCAGGGAATAGAGCCTGAGGCTCTTCTGTCTGGTGGCACTGCAGGTGCCAGCCCTGTTTGTCTCCTAAAAAAATAAAGCGATCTCACCCTGGTCAGGAAACAGTTTCCCCTTTGTGCCAGGTAAACAGGGAAGAGGGAAGATCTCTGCAACCTAGGCAGCCTGAAACTGGGAAGCAGCCTCAGACTACTAAGAGAGTAGAGAGAGAAAGAACAGTCTCCAGGAGTCCCAGGCCCCAGTTGGCTGTCTGGAGAGCAGGTGAGGCCACACACACTGGCCCAGCACAGTTCCAGGCACTGGCCCAGACTTATTTCTCCTGAGTCAGAAGGAGAGTCCATGACCTGCAGCATGTCAACAGGTGAGGGAGTCCACCAGCTCTCAGCGTGCACTGTTCCAGCTGCTCCACACTGTTTACACATTCAGCTTGCCAGCAATGGTCATGAGGACTTTCAGGATGGGCATGAAACCAGACACCTCACTGAAACTGCTGCTGCTCACCACCTGGGTGTGAACCAGGAGACCCTGTTGGTAGTTCCTAGCCTCAATGCAGCGGGCAATTTCATGGAGCCCCATGAGGATGGTTGGAGAAAGCTGTGGGGAGGGAGCAGAAATGAGTCAGCATGCTCAGCACTGTAACACAGAGCCCCCAACCTCCACACCCTTCCCTCTTGTTCCCCACCTCATCCTCAACAAACAGCACCTACACAGTCAAGCACTGACAGGAAGGACAGCCTGCTTCTTCCCTTGGTTTCCCAGCCCACAAACACTAATCTAATACCCAGGCTGGTTTACAGAGAATGCAGGTCCTAAGTAATAACATTTCAACATAAATTGAATATCTGAGGTATCTGAGGAGGTCAAAGGCCCATCTAGCACAGAACCCTGGCTCTGTTCAGGCCTAATATGGACACTAAGGAAAAGGGTGTATGCTAAAAGAATTCTTCTCTTGATAGCTATTCCTCCAGCAAGTGGCATCAGCAGTTGCAGAGTTTTCTAAGCCAGAGGTTACACTAGGTTCACACTTAACAACTACCCCCAATTGCCCATTCCCATCTGGAACCTGTCTATACGCCAGTGTACTTCCTGGGGGCAAAGGGACTCTGCAAATAGCTCTTCAGCTGTCTGGACCAAGGTTAAGTAAGATGAGATGGATTCAAGGTATGTTATAAGGTTTGGCACTCCCTTAGCTTTCTCAAGAGGGTTTGTGCTGGTAGCACTGGGACAGATACCAAGGCCCACAACCCAGTGCAAAGGTGAGGTCAGGAACCTGGGTAGACCATAAGGGAATAGTGGCATCTACTTACTGCCTGCTCACGGAGCTTCTCATACAAACACTCCAGCCGCTGCAATGCATCCTCCAGCTTCCTTCGGGTTTTCTGAAGTGAAACAGTTATTGCTAGCTCTGTCAGAGCTTCCAAGCCACCTCTCCCAGAACAAAGTTGTTCTCTCTCAGTCCCTCCCCTCTTCTCTGTTCTTCCCACAGCACCTTACAAGTCAGCTGCATCTCAGCCTTTGCCAACCAGGGACTGTGACACAAGCCAGCCATGCCCTCACTGTGCACATATTAATGCACATGTTCTCTCCCAAAACAGGAAGGTGGATTTGCCCCTTTTCCCATCTCCCAGCTCAGGTGTTCCTCCCTTCTGACAGTGTATGCAGACCACAGGAGAGAGTGACAACTTCCAAAGCTTGAGAAATATCCACTAGGTGACCCAAGGGACATTCAGACAGCCTCACCCTGACTGACCTAAACAGGAGACCTCTTGGTCTCCTTGAGGAAAAGAGGGAATATCCTTCCCACTCTAGGTTTGTCACCAGTCAAACATCTATGAGGGCAAAAAATCCAAAGATCAGAGAAGGGAGGACTTACTGGATCAGTGGCAACAGCAGAGCAGCGTTGCACCAGCCCTTCAAATGTGGTCTTCAGAGCCTGGTGCTCAGGGGGCACCTCTTTCTTCTCAACCCTCTCCACAGGTAGCTGGTGATACTGACAGAGAAAGAAAGAGCTGAATTAATGCAACAGGAGCATAAAGGGCTAGAGCAGAGAGATTCCTCTCCTGCAACTATGAACACAAAAGAATTTCACTCCCTCACACACCCAGAGAATACCTGGAAGCACGGAGTTAGATTATCATATTCAGACTGCGGTACAACTTCAGGTCACTGTGGATTCCCAATTCCAACAGGCTGACAGCCTGCCCGGCCTCCCTGCCTCTCTCCCAGCCATACCCAGGTGTCATTTTCCAACCTGGCAATTTCTCTAACAGGCAGGCAGAGATGTCTTATAAGGGCCAGGGAGCAACATAAGCCCTGCAGCTGCCAAGCAATAGGAATCTCAAAAGCTGATTTGTTTTTCTACTTGACAAGGAACTTGTGGCTGGGGAGCATCCCACTCTCCCTGGGTACCTGCAGGTTGCCTTCCTTGGGTGCTCCTGGGGGTGACTGGCCAGATTCTTGCAACCTAGACAGCTGAGGATGGATCCCTTGGGGCTCAGCAGGCAGGTTCATTACTGGAGCTGTGATGGGGGCTGGAGGAGTAAATTTCTCAGGCAACTGTCAGCAAAATGAATGAAAAGAAAAAAAAAAAATAATTAAAAAAAAAAAATCAAGAAAACCAAGTCTCAGGAAGGAGAGTTGGTTACACTCTCTGCAGCCAAATTCAACTCCCTTTCTCAATTGCACAGTGCTGAGTTCTCAAGATGATGCATAACACAACCCTGTTCTTCCAGCCCTCTGCCCCAAAGCATGGGGCCCTTCCTCTTGCATCCTAGATGAACAGTCAAAGCGACAGCAAGAAAACTCCTCTGGAATTGTTCAATCAAACAGATCTGTTGCCAATGAAAGCACTGGTCCTCAGAAAGCCGCCTTGGCTCTGCAACGGCACGAGTCCTGAATGCAGAGATTAGCAGCAGTAAAGTGTCCAACAGCGCAAGTGTTGGGGAAAATCCCACGACATGGGGGGAGAATCCTCTTGCAAACACTTCATCATGCCCCTGCTAAGCCACAGAGTCAGGATAGATTCACTCCAACGGGGCTAGATCAAAAGGAGATGGCTTTAACAAGAGGCTAATCCTGTTGTAGTGAGCACAGCCTGAAGCAGGTTCCCAGCTATGCTGCCAGAAAAAGGGCGAGAAGTCTGTTCCAAGCTAAAGAAGAGGAGTGGGGGGTGGGAATGGTGCCAAAGAAGCTTCTCATCACACCTGCCAGCAGGCAGCAGTGATAGAAATGGGGTACTGAGAGCATTTGTTGAAAAGGAGCTCAGCTCACAGGTGCTCCAGTGCAATCACTACAAGGCAGAGAGCAGCAGGGCCAACATGGCAGGCAGCTCACAGCTACACCTTTCCCAGCTTCTTCCAGCAAAGGTGTCTCATCAGTGAGTATCCGAATAAAATCCCTGTGGGTCTCACTGTGCTGAGGGGAAATGCTGCCCCCAGCTGTCAGGTGTGAAGTGAGCACGATCTCCCTGGCCACTATCAAAAAAGGTGCATGGGCAAAGGGATGAGATTAAACCCATATTTCTAGCAACAGGTGACTGTAGTCAGCCTGGGAAGCAGTGACAGGATGCAGCAGCACAGATGATAACCATGTTACAACACAGCCATCCTGGAGAACAGCACGCGAGTTTGGATGGCAAAGGGTCAAGATGCCTTAGACTCCAGTCGTAGCTAAGCATGTAATGCAGTAGGCAGACCAACATGGAATGAGACCTACTGAGCAGGACAGGGAGCATTTATAGGAATGCATCTGTTGCATGGAGCTCCCCAGCTAAAAGACAACAGACATATTGCAACTGAAAGCTTACCTTTTTCTTTTGAAGGCCTCCTCTTCCAGCAGAGGGATCAGTCCAAGATTCCTGAGCTGCCAGGAGAGACAAGACAACACAAATGTCAGAAGGTGGCCACAGCAAAAAATCATGGTTTCTTGCGTGGTTTGGAACTTCCCTCAGCAAAAGGGCCCATGGCTCTAATTCCCTCATTACTGCACCTTCAGATCAATTTTGCTGAGGAATTTCAGGCCCAGCTCACAGGCTCAAGAACTGCTCTTGCTTCCCCTTATCTTTCTTAATTACATGCTTAGCATCTGAGTATGTGCAGAGGCTTCAAGAGGTGATGTCTGATCAGATTGCCCTGGTGCATACCTACTCTAACAAAGAAAGCTTTTTTGCAACTACCTGAAGCTTTCTGCATCCTGCACAGGCTGCACAAGTCAGACCTTGTTTGGGACCTGCATGTGTGTGCACATCAGGGTTCAGGGAATTCCTGGGGTTCCCCAAACACAGCATTGAGTGCTGACCTACCACAGCGAGGGCTGCGTTAGGGGTGAGAGGAGGCTGCTCAGC
Organism: Columba livia; assembly: GCF_036013475.1. Taxonomy (NCBI): domain Eukaryota; kingdom Metazoa; phylum Chordata; class Aves; order Columbiformes; family Columbidae; genus Columba; species Columba livia. The sequence goes on from NC_088607.1 coordinate 20,883,191, forward strand.
AGCATTCATGGGAGTGCCTCATGGTGGCAGTCCACAGCAGTGCCAGCTGCTGTGATAAAGGGGGGAAACTCAGGAGTGGGTTGAAATTTTCCCCTTCCAAAATCAATGTTCAGAACCAAAGCTTGGCAAAATTTGCTGGCTTCTCAACTAGAAGAGGACAGACTTAACCAATAACGACCTTGGGAGCCAAGGCGTGTCTCAGCAGATGCTTCTGTGGTACCTAGCCTCTAACCTCCCTTCAGGTAATTAAAAATCCATCAGACAACATGACATCAAAACACTTGTGACTACGCTTCATTCTGTGACGGTCAAATTCCAACTACCTTGTCTGCTGCTCTCCTGTAACGGTACCTGCATCTCTAGACAAAAAACCAGTGCTTCTTTTGTCATCCCAGTACTAATAACCTCAAGCACATGAGACAGAAATAATCTGTGAGAAAGTGGCATAATTCTAAGGGGCAATATCAGAATTGCTGGAGCTCAGTGCCACACTTTAATGAGCCACTGATCCTGAACTGAGCTTTAAAAATCTCAGGGGAAAGATGCAAAAGGTGCTTCATTACTTTAATTACCTTTATTATTAAAATTCTGGCAGCTTCTTTTTGCCCTCCCTTTTCCCATGATTTCAAGACTCTCTCTCAGATGAATTTGGATCAGTAGTTTAATTAAGTTGGCACTTATTTCTAGCTTGAGGATTCTGTGTCCTAGAACTCTGATGGCCCCCACCGAGCCTGTGGCCTAGCAGCCCTTGGCACTACTCCAACCCAGTGGCACTTTGAATCCTCACAGGAAACAGCTATTTAAATTACAGTCTTTAAACCAGGCACTTAAATCATCAGACATGAGACAAGAGGACCTTGCTGCAGTTTGCTTGGATGAAACTCTGACTATCTGGCCTATGTTAGTCGTGAAAGATTTCTCATCAACCCTGAAAGGAGTGCCCCATGGCAGTGATCACCAGCAATGCCTGTCCTAGAAGAAGCAAGACCATCACAGGCTGGAGTCAGGGATTATCCCAGCCAGACGGGAGATCAGCCTACACGCTGTCCTTCACCCTGCCCCTGATGCTCCCCAGGAGCACAAGATTTCTACAAGTGGAGATCTCCCTTCATTGTGCTAGTGTGAATGTGTTCATGAGCTGTTCAGATCATGTTCAGGAATTTCCACAGCAAGTTTGGCCAGTCAGATTGAATGAACTTACAGGTCCCTTCAAGACAAGAACAAAAATAGCAGGCAAGAAATCCCTCTCAAGGAAGCCAATCTGCACCGCTGACCTGGACGTGTCATCTGCTGCCATTAAAACTGAGGGTAAATGTTGCCAGAAGCAAAATTCCCAGCAGAGAATTCCCACAGGGCATCTTCAGCATGAGGAAGTGCTTGAAATCCTTTCATGGAATCATCTTGCCTTTAAAAGGGAAACACTGTGGTTTTTGTTTCTCTGCTGAAGGGAAAACTCCTTTTCTAGAGTCCCACTCCACACAGCAAGTCTTGCTTCCTGGTTTAAGTGCATATGGAGTATTCACATTCCCTAGGTAAAGCTGAGACTCTCTAGATAATCTTTTGTGCCTGGCAGGTGGCCTGTGGTGCAAGAAGCAGTCACTGTGCAGAGACAGCCCACAATATACCACAATGTACTGACAAGATAGATTGGAAGATATCCTGCTCTTCATCGTCAATGAATCCCAAGGAGATAAATCAGTACAAAGTATCAGTCAGAAAAACTCTACCACCCAAATTCTCCTCAACAGATGGGCTGAGATTTGAAGCCAAACTTTGCCCTGTAACTAAAGTCAAAAGAGTTTTCCACTTCCTCTTGGAACAGAGCCACCAAATTCTGCTTGGGAAGCTCTACTCCACCACTGCTCATGCTGGGACCCACCTCTTTCAAACCACCTGGGGAAAGCACAAGCAAAGCCACACATAAGGCTGGGGGTGTAACGGGGAGAAAAAACCCACTGGCCTGTTCCTTGCCTAGAGACCCGAGGAAGGAAAACAGCGGGCTTCCCTGTCCTGCTGACCCAGAAACTGCCCAAAGGGACACAGAGACTGAGAATGCTCTAATTCCTCCAGGACTGATGTAAAGTAGAGAAGGAAGAAGCTGTACCCAACTCATCAGTGCGAGCACAGTGCTTTCACTTCACTTTCAACACCCCAGCTGTTACTTACTAGTCCTCAGGACAAGTATGTCCACTCCCCCAGCTCTATAGCTCCCCAGGCATGCAAAGCAACAAAAAATAGCAATGAGCATGCACGCATGCACACACAGCAAGATGTGCACACACCCCACGTTTCACAGAAAACAGCAACATTGCCTCCCCCTGAGGTCTGGAGGCTTCTCTGAGTACTACCTGCATGATCCATGTGGGGATCTAGCCAAGGGAAGAAACCTGAAAATCAAGGCAGGGTGGGAGAGTCATCAGCACCAACAGCTTTTACTTATTGAGTAACATCCCTGGATACTATCTCTGATAGCTTCTCAGAAGGAATTTGTCCAGCCTCTGGCACAGAGCTTCACACAATGGGATTTGCTGTTCTTCGTTAAAGACAGCTCAGCAAAGGACTCCAGGTGAAGGCAAACCTGAAAGCTGCAGTTCCCTTGCTCTCAGAATATATGTGGCTTGAAGAAGCATCTGCTCAAAAATTTAAGGATTGTCAGCCTTGTTGTTACAGATGTCCCCAGCCTGACTAAACCTGTCCCCTGAGACAGCAAACAAAGAATTAACAAGTACCAGATGTGGTGATGTTGTGGGAAATAGAAAGAGGGAATGCATATCCACTGGGGACTAGGTCCAACAACACTCTCTTTTTCTTCATCATGCTAGCAAGGACTTCACAGTACTTGCAGGCTGGGCTGGATTCAAACTACAGACCCAGAAGGGAAAGGCTCCAGGTCTAGAGCACTGCACAGAAGAACCCAGAAGTGCTTCCCAGGCAAGCACTTTGTGGCAACAGGAAAAACCAGGAGAACTAGAGCACAGTAGACTGAGGAACTTCATTGTGAAGCTAAGCAAGGGGTATCCTGCTCTCCCAGCATTTCAAATGCACTTCTTGTGTAAGTTACACAAGCAGTATCAAGATCAGAAAGCCTTTCACCACATATTCCCTATGAACCACCACTCTTTCAGTCAGAGCAGATGCCTCTGGAGTAGATGACTACTCAGGGTGCACTAGGGACCTGAGGAGACAGCATCTTGCAGCCACAATCTGGAGGACAGAGCAGCTGAGCAGGCTGAATGAAACTGTCATCTTTGCTGTGTTTCACTCCCACAGCAATGTGCCTGTAAGGTTAGTCTCAGCCTTTATGGTGACAGACCAGAACTCAGAAGGTCTGTGTCCATTATGTACTACAAACCCCATCCAGGAGTGTCCTGGACACTTGAGTCACACAAGCAGTACTTACCCGTGGGAGGAGGAGCAATGTTGGCTGCTGGCAGGGGTTTAGTAGATGGAGCTCCAGGACCTCCCTGAGGATAACTCATGTTCATGGGACAGTTGAAGGGTGCTGCAGAGAAACCCAGAGGAGGCTGGCTTGGCACAGGGAGAGGACAAGCTGCAGGAAGCTGAGATGATGGGACGGAGGCTGGGGTGAAGACAGCAGGTCTGGGTGGCGGAACACCAGGAGATGTCATGGGCATGGACTGTCCCGGCAGAGAAGGCTGGCTGGGGAAGGGAGCAGGACCAACAGGTCTGACCCCTGCTGGTCCAAATGGCTGAGACTGTGAGACAGCTGCAAATGAGAAAGAGCATCACTTGTTTCATGTGAAAACTACTCCTGATGCTCTCCATGCTGTTAAGTCTGCCCTCCTCCAAGCCATACCCTAGAATATCCATACCAGGTATATCTCCCACAATCCAGGCTACATCAGTCAAATTCTACCACAAAATTGGCTGTGGCTTCTCCAGCCCTGTATATGTTTAATATCAGTGGACATGCAGCAGCAGTTGCTAGAACTAAATGTGTCAGAAGCACTGAAAAGCCTCTCAGACAGCTGACTTGTTCTTTGCAAATACAATAGGCTTCTGAGGAAGAAAGCAGAGCAGCCATCCAGGCTGAAGGCTTTAGTCTACAAAAACCTGGAGAATGGATGTGACTAAGAGACAATGCTTACCTGGCCCTGAAACGGTTGCTGGAGCCAAGCCCAAGTTGTACTGTGGGTATGGGGGCCCTCTGGAATAGACACTTGTTTGTGGACCTGGGCTGGTCTGGGGAGGGACAACATGGTGAGGTGTCATAGACATCGCTGGCACTGGCTGAGGTGTGAAGAGGGAAGGCACTGAAGGCTGAGGAGGTGCTGAAGGGGCAAATGATGACTGATAGTTTGGCTGCAATCAAAAAACAAAGAACTTGCAAATGGCTGACAGACATAAGCAGATGCTTTCTATCCCTGTCACTTCTCAGGCAAGAGAAGATCCTGTTGCTGTCAGTGTCCTGTATGGATCAAAGGCCTTTCCCACCATGTAACTTGGTCAACAAGCTGGGCACCACACTCCTCAGTTTTCTCTGGCTCTCAAAAGAATTAGTCCTCAGGAGCCAGTTTCCATACAGTAATTTCCTTGAAGCACAACCAGAGGAAATAATGAAGGAACAATAATGAAGTAACAGAGGCTGGACGCAAAACTTCCTGAACAGTTTTCTTGTGCAAGAACTGAGATTATACCATGCTACACTAACTTTACCGAGACATGAGGGTGAGATGGCTATAGAAGAATGAACCACAGCCCCCTTTTCCCTCAGTATGTGAGATCTCAGTGGATCACTACACCTGTTAAGAGTTTCCTCCAGTGACTGCATGTGGGACAGGGCTTTGTGAAAAGATGCCTGACATCCTACTTTAGATTATCATAGAGCTTCTGTTTGCTTCAGTGAAGGACATCACCGATGAGTTCTTCAGTGCCTGCAATCTGCATCACGTCATATTACTTTACATGCCTTCCATAACCCAGTAAACCTCCCTTCCCCTCCTCAAGCCACAAACCCCTGAGTTTAAGGCCTACCTTCTCTGGATGTCTGGGACTTGTTTTGTGGGCTGCTCCTTCAGGGGCTGAACCACCCTTGGCTGCTGGAGATACGTGTTTAATGACACCTACACTGACACGAGTGTAGGGAAAAGGTGGTGGCTGCTGATCAGCTACATTCTCTCCTTGAGCATGGAAAAGCCGGTCTCGAAGCTGTTCGATCAGGAGCTGAAACAAACTATGCTTTAGGAGAAGTGCCTTGAGAGCCGCAGATGGAAGGTGCTGGGGAGGCACTCAAAGCAGACCCTGACCCCAAAGCACCCAGCATCAACCTGCAAAACTAACCATTTCCCCAACAGCCACCAGGGAAAAAAAACCCAAACACCTGTAAGTGACAATCTGGGACTTCACCTGCCATATTCCCAGGCAGACGAAGTCTCACTGTTCCTTCCCCCAATCTTTAGAATTTTCCCTCTGCAACCTCTGCCCATATTTGGGCACTCAACAGATCTGTTTCAAACTACAAGGTGACCTCCCCATTCCCTCCCTCTACCAGCTAGTTTCAGGAATAGATGCAGCTTCCCTAGGGAGCTGCTTCTCCGCATTGTTCTCCAGGAACCATTTTATAGTTCTATAGTTCCCTTCCTTTTCCCCGAATCAAAGGGACTACACAAAGAGAAAACAAATGAAGACAAAAGCTGTGTCCTAGAAAAAAACCCACATAACTCTGTTCACAAATTACCATAGTTAAGGTGAAACTTAAAGTCCTGATGCATGTCAAAACTCAAGCACCTTCTCAGACAAAGTGCCATTTTTCCCCATATCCTGCTCCTTCCCAGAACAACTCGTTTCTCACTCACCTCTTTAGAGCTGCTAGGTAGGTAATTCATTGCAGCTGCCAAGCATCCTTGTGATGCCAGGAGACTGGCATATTGGGTGATTCGTTCTGCCAAGACAGGGCCTGGCGCCGGTCCTGCTGTGCCTCGGAGCATCTCAATGGACCTGCTCAGCACCATCACCTTCTCTATGAGATCCTGAATAAGCCAGGGGGAGGGAAGAAACAGACCACTCAGAATCCAACTGGCTTTTCCCACCTTCAAATGACATCAGGTCCAATGTGAACAGAAGTTACTCCACTCTGTATCAGTTACTACCACTGATTACCATTCCCTTAGATGCACTTTGTGGAGAAAAAACAGGAACCAGAAAGCAAACCCTGACATTGCTACTTTTATGGCAAGGGAAAAAGAAAATCAGAAGCCACAAGGACATTCCAAACAACTGCCATCTTTTTAATAGGAAATTTGTACTGTAACTCTATGAATTACAAGCTACCAGCTTGGAGGAAGGATTAAAATCACACCAGGAGAAATTCGCTAGGAAAAACTACTGGTGCTGACAAACAGACCAGAAGATTTTTAGTTATTCAAAGCTCCTTCAATCAAAGTTATGTTTATATCTTTAGAATGATATATGCATCATTGGCTGATAATTGGGAGGAGGCCAGTTACAAACACAACCAGGAATGCTGAAGATGTCTTTTTGTTGCTGTTATTCACCACCGGGTTGCAAAACCCGGGAACTCTGTAGCAGAGGGCATTATCTGCAGATATCTGAGTGGAAGACTTGTCTTGTTCATTCTAGTGACTGCTGGACACAACTGGGTTTAGTGCTTTAGTCAGGACAGGTTTAGGTGTAACAGGTAGTTAAAAACAACACTTAGAAGCCCCAATTCATCTGCAAATTGTGATTTCCTACAAATGATCATTCTACTTGCAGTGGGAATAATACAGTCTAGACTTTATTTTGCCAGAGGTTGTTTTGAAGGTAAGCCAGATAACTCGACCATAACTGGACACATGATAAGCACAGCAGCAAATGTACTCCCAGGCAACTACTGGTAAGAAAACAGGTACAGTCTAAACTCCTCTGACTAAAAGGAAGCTCAGAGATGACACTGGTATACAAAGACAGGCAGGTAGGCTGTAACTCCTGTCCATGGCTGGATTTATGTGCAGTGTAATTAGTACTCTCTAAACACATGAACCCTTAACTTTTAAGAGTGCAGGTCTCCTTTAGATGTAAGCCTGTAATCCAGGCTAGAAGGAGATATCTTGGTGACTATGAACAGGTCTCCACTGTCAGCTGGGAGTCAGATATCCTGCTTGACAGGATAACGCAAACAGATCAGGGCTACCAGACTGGCCTAAAGAGGAGTCAAACCAATACCTGCAAGGCAAGGGGTGACGAAGTCTCATGGTTTTTCACCCAGCATTCCACCAGCCTCTCCACATTGCCCGATGAGATGTAGCAGAGACAGGCATCATTGGACAGGGCTGCATCTCCCTCTGACTCCAGGCGGGCACCCAGCATGTCTAGAGAGAAAGAAATACAGCCAACACTTAAACACTCTCTTTTTGAAGAGCTCATTAACCCCAATGCTCATCTCTTAGCAATCTTGCTCTGTCTCGGAATGAAAACGCATTGACAGCTTTGCATCTGCACTTAATTCTTGCATAACACAGAGAAATAAGCATCATTAAGGAATCCCAAAGCCAACTTGGTTGAGAAAAGAAATAATTTTAAAAATATCTGCTAATTTTTATATGCCTGCCCAGACATACAAAAGAAAGAAAAACCCATAAAAAAATGACAGATGAATTCAGTGAAAAAAATCTAATGCTTTTTCTTTCCTAAAGAAATCTCCAGGCAACAGTAGTGTCCAGTATCAGGAACTGCTAGTAATCTGGTAGTGGTAATGTTTAGCAAACACTAGGAGATAAAGGTGAGCTGGAACTATCTCACTAACACACCACCACTTTCCAAACCTCCAATCTGATCTGTAAAAGATGTCATGCTTTCTTGCATTTCAACTTGTGTCATCTTGTATAAAGTGCTGGCATTTCTCCAACAGCACTTGGCTGTTCCCATCAGCCAGGAGCTGGTTCCCAGCAACACGAGTAACTTCATCAGATTCAGTCACTAGATTGTCCCTGTATTCTGACTCTCAGAACAACCAGTTGCTGAGCATGTTGGACTATTAATAGGACTGTAGAAACTACTGAGGCAATCAAATATTCATTAACCCCTGTTTCTGAGCTTAAAAGGGAGGGAAATGTGCTGGAATGGTAAACCTCTTTCAGATGGAGTGAAGCCACTTGACCTTTTACTGTCAAGGAAATCCCCTTCCCTGCAAAATAAAATAATAAATATCAACCTCTTAGTGTCTCAGTCTAGTGCCTATCCTATTTTCTTCCATGCTGTTGGTAGAGGTGACAGGAAATGTCAGCATATATAACTTTACATTATGATTCTCAGCTATAGAGTGCATAAATCATTCTGCTAACTGAACAGTCCCTGCTTATTCAAAAAGTTCCAGTTAGCTGTAATGAGTAAGGAATACTTTTCTTCCTCAACAGTATCCATTTCTTTCTGTAAGCAGTCCCAAGTTGCCTTCCCCTAAGGGAAATCCTACCAAAACGTAGTACACTGCATACCACAGAGTTGGGTATAGTCCTCATGCTTTGAGTATGTTAACAAGATGGCCAGTGCCTCCTTCCAGCTCTGTAGATCACATGTGCAAACAATATCTTGCCAGTTCTGCTGCACGATGGAGGAAAGCAGCTGTAAGAGAAGCAGAAGGCCTGTCAGTCACTGAAGACAAAGATAAGCCGACTGTTTAAGCAAGTGCACCCACAGGGATAGCTCACTCTCAGGCACGCTTCCCACTATGCATCAGCTACCTCACTGTACATTAAGGTCCACCAATCCCAGCATCCCAGTGTTAACAGTAATTGGAATCCAATGCCCTAAAGAAAGTAAAAAAAAGCCCAACAAAGCACTTAAAAGAATATGAAAACAGCCGCATTAGGCAAGACTAAAGATCTGTCTAACACATTTCTTGTTTCAGAGCAGCTAGCATCAATGAATGGGAATATAGTGTTAGGAATCTATCCCAAGCCCTCTTAGACTTCCTCATTCGTCAGTTAATAAGCTAGGACCTTCCTGGCTGGGCTGTAAAGGGGCAGGATGCTCCACAGGCTACAAGCATGGGGAGCTGAGGCAGAAACCACTGAATTAAAAAAAAAAGAAAAGGAATGCAGAACAGACATGCTAGGTAGGCAACATTAATCTGTCATAAAACTACCAAGAGATTAGAGTAAACGTCTAGCAAAGAGGAGATGCACAGAGTCTGCAGACATTCTATTACCTGCCAAAGCATTTGCACATATATTCAGACAAACATCTGCCAAGATACCACACACCTTGCCCTGCTCAGTAGCTACACAAAACTGTCACTTACCACGGAGAGTTTTGTCTTATTCTTGGCAAAATAGCGCTTCTGGGTCTCCTTTAGGAGGTTCTCCCCACCAGCTATAGCTAAGATGATGGCATCAGCAAAGCGTTCTGCCCTCAAGCACAGCTCCACTGCACCCTCAAAATTGCCCAACAAAAGGGCTTGGCTGATGAGTCCATCTGTATCTACAGAGGTGAGAAGCAGAGTTAATCCACAGGGGCACCATCCAAATGCATTGATGATGTTCATTTTAAAGAGCAGGCAGCAAAAACCACTAATGTATGGAAGCCCAGCTAAAAGATGTGGAAAGCCAAATCAGGTTTTGTACTTAAAAAAACACCACTGACTTGACAGTAAGTCTTCCATAATCTAAAAGATTCTTCTGTACTTTTAATAGGTCTCTTATATGTGAAGAGTATTTCCTTGCACAATGCTGATAGACGTTGCATGACACTGGGATGGGTCATGTGTTTTAGAAGTGGAACAGATTCTTCCTGGTATCTCTAATTTTCTGGTTTCCCTTCTTCTCCCCTTTTCCTAAAAGGACAGAAGCACATTTCATGTAACATACCTTCTGTGACAGGAATCTCCAATGTGCTCATATTCTGGGGGATGAGGTTGTCAAAAAAGGCTGAAGAGGAAACAGCAGCTACATCATCACTGGAATTTATCAAAAGCTGTGCAAAGAGGGCAAGAGGTTAACTAATCCATTGAACACACAGATCCTGCCCAAAACAGTGTAATGGATTACTGAGTGAGATGGGGCTGCCTTCCATTTGGTTAAGCATGCTCATATAAATCTGATTGCAACTTGAAAACCCATCATGCCTCCTGTCACTGCTCTATCAACATGCACAGTTTCACCAGGGTAGCAACAAGAGCAGCGCTGCTACTGACAAATCTTAGGAGACTGACAGTATAACACATGCAATGCCAACAGTACTGCTGGCCAGCATTCATCAACTCAACCGCCAGCCCTTGAGTAAGCTGAACAATTTTAGACGGAATAGGGACAAGCACAAGTGATATCTGTAACTAACAGGTAGAATCACAGTCATGCTTGGTGCTCTGTTGAAATGCAGGACACAATTGCTACCCCTAGAATATCTCAGCCAGTGTTTAAGGTTTGTGAAGAAAGTTCCTAATTTGAGGACAGCAATTTTAGATACTTTAGAGGAATAAAATTTACAGTGCATAGTGAACCAGGCCTTGGAAGGCATCTCAAGATGGGCATCCCAAAATCATGTGAGAATACATTTCAAAGGACAGAGGTAAAAAGGAAAGAAATTCAAAAGAAATACCACAGCAGAAGCTTCACAGAGGAAATCCAGAACTGCAGCATGAAGTTAAGCTGGGGTGAGGCTAATTCTATCACTGAAGATAGAATGCACTTGTGAAGCAAGCCTTCTTGCGGTGCTGGCAGCCAGAAGTCCATCTTCATCATCCACTGATTTGTTTTAAAGCCAGAAGGAACCGCTACAATCGCTTAGTCTGACCCTGTGAGTGGCTGACAGGCCTGTGAACTGCCCTCTGTGATGCCTGCATCAAGCCCAACAACTTGTGGTTGGAATTAAACCTTCCTGTTCATTTTGCCCTCCACTGCTTTCTCAGCTGACAAGATGTACAGGACATACCCGATCTGGCTGTGCAGTGTTTGTCTCATCTGCTTCAGGAAGGGTCTGTTTATCTGGGATCCTGTTACTCAAACACGAGGTGATCTGTAAAAGCAACAGACAGAGTGAAGCCCCTACCAAAGCTAAACACCTGGGCAGCAAAGCCACCAGGTGACTGGCAAGCCCCAGACATAATTCCCCCAGGTCTTTCACCCGTTTGGAAGCTCTTCCTCTCCCTGTTCCTGGCTGGCTGCCTATTGGAGGTTATTTGTCCTTTTCAGAGCATTATCCATGCTGCTGCAAGAGTCTCCTCCCCTGCAGCTCCATCAGTGCTATGCCAGCCTGTCTGTCACCTTCTTCCTGGCTGAGGAATCCCCTGAGAGCTGGACACTCAAAGAAGTTCTCACAACTGCACCATTGTTACACACTTCCCAGAGCACCAACAACTGGAAGCAAGATAACAGGGCTCAAGACCCCCTTGGTTTGATCCAGTACAGCTACAGTTATACCCTTAGAGGTGCCCGTTGTTTTTTAATGGGGGATACTCGAGGTGCCTCTCAACTGCATTTCCTACAGTTTGGTCTTTTGTGTGCTGTGAGATCACTCGGTCATTTCCAGTAGGGACCCTACAACTCTCCTGCAGCAGCTTCTGTCCTGTAAATGTTTCTCTCTATTGGAAAGACCCTTTACCTTTTTTTGCAGATCCTCTTTACTGTAGCCCAGCAGCTTGAGGAGTTTAGTCCTGGAATCCTGCTCCAGATTCACCTGAGTCCCAAAAGATATTAAAAAAGACAAGAAAACATGTAAAATCCTAGACAGCTACACACTGCCAACAGTTGGCTACTTTTGGAAGCATCAGAGTTTAGAGCTCAGTTTATAGATAAGGAACTCAACTATGACAAGTCCACCTAATGACTACTGTGGGAAAATCTATGGAATTTAAGTTATAATAATGATAAAAGGGTGGAATTCAAGTTTGTCATGTAGTTACAACTGAGGTACAACTGCATATCAGGGCTATGACTGTATGCATGTGTAGTGTACTTGGTCATTGATTCCCTGGATGGTATAGGAATTGCCAAGCTCATCTCTGCATAGAGACTAGGGAGTGATTTCAGCTCGGATGAAACTGAGACAAGGTGGTTGCCTGAACTCCTAGCTGGCTTCACTTGGTTTGTTCAGCCTGAAGAAGAGGAGACTGACGGGAGACAGATGCAGAAATGGTCAAGCAGGACAGCCTTCTGTACAGAAGCTTGATTTGTAGTTTAAGACAACCAATAGTAATAGATCTTGTACATGTCAAAGTGGTTTCACTGGACCATGGGCCAGCTGGATTATGAAAATCCACTAGAATGACAGTTTGATGTATCTCAGCCAATGCAGCTGAAGACCCTTATTGCAACAACCCTTGCGACGGAGACTACTGTGACTACCTAGACAACCTATTCAAGGGACAGGATTCTCCATGCAAGTGTAACACTATTCCAAATATTTCACCCCACACACAGCCTGCCTACAAGTGTCTGTAAGCCACTACCAAGTCTAAGCCCTGCCACTCCTCACTACCGAACACTTTCATATTACCAATTTGCCAATGAAACCATTGTCCTACATAGCGCTACAGTCAGTCCTCGTGCCACGACAGGTCTCTTCTTTTTTACTGGGGAATCTCGTTGCCCCTTTGGACTTTGCCTTGAGAAGTAACAACAGTAGAGCTCCACAAGTAGCAGGCAGAGATAGCCTGGCAATGGGTTAAGATGAGAAAAATCCTCTTTAGTACCTTGACAGGAAACCCAAACAAGTTCACTGAAAAGACCACTCCTACTGAAAAATAAGAAAACCTCTAATACCTCAACTGCAAAAACTTTTCTTTAGACAAAACTAACTAGCCTACTTGGTTCCATTTTATATCTTTAAAAAACCCCAAATATAAAAGGCTAGAGAGGACCATAATGAACACATTTCACCCCAGGACTCTAAAAGAACTTATATTTGTGTTTCAACACAGCCATCCTACCTTCAAGAAGTTCCAAAGGTTCTCATCAAATGGTAGCTTGGCTTTCTGGATCTTGCCCTGGCAGTAATCAAGTAGGTTCCCTGACTGCAAGGCCATCTGCAGTTCTCTGGACCGCAGCAGGAATTCAGTTTCAGTAGTGACTTGACTGATGAACACCTCGTGTGGGTAGGCTTGCTGTATTTGCTGTCCAGGAGCTTTGGTAAGACCAAAGGTAACCAGTTTTCCTCCAAACTGAAAAAGACAGAGGGAGACACAGTGAGCATTCTTATAAACAAAGGTAAAAGGAATTCAGCTCTTCATTCAGTGAGGTGGACTCAATCTCCAGCTGTGATCACAAGGAACCAAAACAGTTTAATGTGTATGGATGGCAGGGACATTGAGGGACTTCACATCACAAGCCCTTCAGCTGAAGACTGATAACCATTACACTTGTACATGTGCTATCAGGCCTAGTCAACTGCAAATAGCTGAGAGACACAGAGGAAAAAGTACCATTTGGAACTGTTTGTTCTTTTCTGACGTGGAGAGGCAGGCTGCAATGATAAAAACTACAATATAAACGGCAGCCACTAGACAGACAGAGAACAAGACAAGCCAAAGGTTAAAAGAACTTTCAGCCTTTTGATTCAGGAGTGAAAAGGTGAAGAAAATCAAATATCTGGATAGGAAGGAGAAAGAGAAGGATGGGAATGCACATCACAGCCTACAAGATAGCTTCGTTAACTCCCACTTATGAACTCCTGTTCTCTGCTACAGGACTCTTTCTTGTTAGAAATATATCTGAATGTTGAGAAAAAGAGCTTTGGGTCTATGGGACATCACACTGCACCTTAAACAGGTATTAAAACAACTAGCAACAAGAAGATAAAAAGGTTTCCCTAGAGAAAGAAAAGGATTGTGTCACAAGATGACATCTATTGCATTTTAAGGTAAGGATGCTCCATTAACTTACTGCAAATGAAACACCCACAGGTCTGCGAATCCACTTGGGTGGCTTTTTTAATGGTGGAATCACGGTGGTCTGAGCTACTTGCTCTGGCACCTGCAGAGGAGGAAGGATCTGTCCTGTGCCAAAGGGATCCAGGTTGTTAAAGGAGGAAGAGATCTAGAATCAGATGGAGAAAGGAATAAGGTATGATTCAATTCCTCTCTGTATGGAGTAAGCACAAAAACCAATTGCTTAGTAATTAGTCACTTTCCTTGCTGATGAAGAAAGAGGCTATTACAGCACCTCTTCCTGGAACACCACCAAGCCTCTATGCGACAGACTTAGTATTTCCAAAGAATTCCAGAAATTATTTCTCAAGAAAGCTCCACCATGGGAGATTTTCAAGTAATTTTCCCTTAGCAAGGTGCAAATGCCCTAACAAATACTGCTTTGCTTAGCACCGAGCTTATAAACACAGAAGTTACAAAATTACTTGTTTTAGGCAAGACAGTGACCACATATGGTCAAAAGTTATCCAACTTATTTCTTGTTTTGCTCACAAAGGAATGCTGACACCCTTTCCGTTGCTGGGGTCTTTCAAATGGGTTAGTTTTAAGGATTGTCTCAAGCTTTTACAGCTTAGATGAGGCTGGTGAAATAATCTCTCCAGACTTTTTTGCCTATAGAAGAGAGGGTCAAAAGTGGCCTCTGGTCTGGATTTCTGACATGGAGCATACATACAATGCTGTTCACATGCATTCTTAATTTTTAACATTGCTGGCATATATTTGTTGTTTGCTAAAGATAACCCTGTTCAAGTTTGACTGAACCATAGGGCATTGCTCCAAAATACAACTGACCTGCATACCTGATAAGAAGCATCACAGGGCTCATCAAGCTAAGGTTGCCAAACAATCACAGGCAAGACCTACATGTCTCTTTTGAGGGGAAGCCAATTCCAAAGACAGATCATTTCCTGAAGGAACAGCTTATACCTAACAGATCAATCACCCTAAACCTTCAAAAAATAAATACACACTACCAGGGTACCAGTAACACCAACCACGTCTTCAACAAAGTTTCTGTCCTGATACCATGGAACCCAGAGGAAAGAGACTTCCTGGTAATGAACTCCCCGCCTCCAGAATTGTCATTATCTCCTCTTATGTTTGTTCTTTCTTGTTGTTCTGTTTATCGAGGAATTGTTCTGCCCTACTGTCCTCCAGTTTTGAAGAGTGAAAGTGTGGCACGTGCACATGAAGAATGCACAGAAAGAAAATTCTCCATAGGTTAAATAAATCATTAATCTTCTACAGCTGCTGCTTGATAAAGTATTTTCTGTCTCCTGCAAATCCTATGAAACTGAACCCAGACAGTTGTAAATGACTATATAAATAACACTTAAGCCAGCTCATATGTATTCCCTTAAAATCTGTACTGTAAGGCATTTGTTGTTTGGGAGAGAGGGAGGGAATTAAAAGACTAGACACCAGATTAAAGCTAAAATTTTAGACAGTACTGACATTTAATCCATTCAGAGTTTGTCCACCTATTCAATGGCTGAGTAATGGGTTTCAGTATCAAAATACTAACATGCTCCAAGTTATAGCCAGCTGATGAGGAAAATTGCTAATAGTGCTTATAAGCTACTTATAAACATTCTCTTCCGAACTAATAAAGAATAATGTGTTGTATTAATTAGTATCAATGCATTTAATTTTAACCTAATGACAAGACAAGCTTGTTACTCTAACAGGTGTGCTGCTTTATTTTCAGTCTAGTAATAATAACTATAAAATACATATAGCATCAAAACTACAGTTGATCTTGCTTCTCTTCACACACTACAATTAATTTTGCAAGAAGTACTGAGACACCTTTGCCAAGAGGCAATGCAGTCCATTTGGGACGTGGTGGATATTAAGTCCCCACAGAGGTAGCTTCTGGTTTCCACACCTTACAGCTACACATCCCGGTGGGCAGGACAGACTGTGTCACTCAGTCATCCTGTGGTATGTGTGCTTCTGACGCTCTCAGCAGTGACATGAGTACCTGCCAATCTCTCGAGGTATAAGACGTTCACAGGACTTTACCTTGTCAGCCTGGGTCTTCTGCTGAGCTTCTAAGTTGCCACCCATAACAGAATAAATGTTGATCCAGCCATCGAATGTAGCAGCAGAGAAGACTGAAGGATTCCTGGGACACCACTGGACATCAAAGCACCACTGACTCCGAATGGGTAACTCATAAACCACCTATCACAGAAAAAGAAGAGGCAGAAGCACAACACAAATAGTCCCCTGCTTTCCCCAAACTACTTGCCCATGGCAATTGTGTCACACTTTATTTCTATTTCACCATTGTATATGAGTATCTTATTTTTGTTTTTTTGAAGGACGCATTTGCGACTAAATTACAGTGCATTGAGCCCAAACAGCAGAAAGCCACAGAAAAGTGCTGTACAACAGGATTCTGATTGTAGGAAAACAAACAAACAACAAAAAAAACAAGTCAGTTTTGCTGCGCTTTCTAAGTACTACTGTATCAGAATACTACAGCATTGTCACACGTGCTGTTAACCAAGGGAGATACACCAGAAAACAACACAGAAAAACAGAAGCCAAAGGGTAAGAAGGTGTCATGAGCAAGAACATGTAAACAGAAAGAATAGACTAGAACAACAAATTTAACAAGGAAAATAAAAGCCTACGGGAAAAAGCAGAACAAGAGAGGACTGTAATAGCTGCAGATAACTATGAAGGATAATTGCAGCCAACTAGTTTCTGGTCCAGTACTCAAAAATCCAAAGTTCAATTCACGGATGCTGGGCAACTCACTAACACAACCTTGACTTTGAACGTCCAGTTTGTAAAATTAAGGTATTTCCTTTATGCCTCACAGGCACAAAGCACAGAGGATCACAGCTTCCTTGTCTGTGGAAAAAAGAGCTGGTTTTCTTTTCTCAGGCATAAAATCTTGCACTTTTGTGTACCAAAATCTGAACTGTTAACTTAAGAAAAACAAACAAACAAAGCAACAAACCCCACATCTGAAAATTTTCTGTTCATTGGTACAAATACAAGTAGAGCCTCCTAACAATAGTTGTGCAGAAATGCATAACCTGAACTAGAGGATTTTGCAAATCTACAGCAGCACACAAAAAGATGAGCCAGCTGCACTAAAATTGCTTTTTCAAAAATTTTCCACTAAAATACAGTGAAAAGACTTCTGTAAAAATTAGACATCAGGAACATTTCTGAATCTGATTCTCTTTTAACCATTAGACTCTGTACCGAGTGAGCATCAAATCCCATGAAACCACAACAGCAGCATTTCTGCATTTTATGAAAATTGATTCATTTTTTCCATGCCTTCAAGGCAAAGGTGGTCAGCTAAGTGAAATGGTCCCATGAAATGAATCCAGCCTGGAGCTCCCAGCTGGACTTCATTCAGTATCGTTAGAGCTGCTTTCCCCAGTCTATTATCAAGATCAACTGCATAAACTTTGTTCAAAGTTCAGAATTCACAGTCCTATTTTAATTCAGGTGCTCTTAAATATTTCAAATATGGTAATTTTGAGATACATGACTAGATAAGCACATACATGTAACACCACTGTAATATAAATAAAGTGTACACACGTACTTAATTACATTGTTCCCTTCTCAATGACCCTAACAAATGATGTTCATCCTGCCTCAAGTTTCTCCCCCCAAAAACTTATTTCCCTAGGAGAAAGAAGAAGAAACAAATGGACACAGAGAACACTACATGTGTGAACACAGCAAGAGTAAAAAGTAGTTAAAGCTTTCTTTTCTCCATGACCTCTGAGCACAGATACATCACGGAAAATCTCTGCCTGTCTCTGTTGTTTTCAGTCAGGATATGGACAACATTCTCATTCACTCAAGAGAGGAAAAGTGCAGAAAATATACTGGAGAAAATTACATTGGCACTCCACAGGGGTACAGAGGGACACACACATAGCACACAACTCTGTATCAAGCAGATTATGTGTACTTATGGTTGTGGTTATGTACCTGCCCCATACTTGGGTTCCAGCACAAGATCCGGTTGTCTTTGGCACTGCTCAACAGCAGTTCAGGGTCAGCCTGGCACCAAGAGACAGAGAGAACTCCCCTGTAACAGATCAGAAAGAAACCAGTCATATATCATACCCAGTCCACTCTCCCACCCTGTCACCAAGCAAGTACTATGCACCAGCACTCACGCTCAGAAATGCTAGTGCTCATTTATATCCTCAACCAGACTCAACTGTAAAACAAAGCAGGTCTAGCAAAAAATCATGGTTCTCCTAAGTCCAGTCTCCCAGATGTCTGCCTTTTAAAGGTGGAGATCGTTGAAAAGGCAACAAAACAAGCAGGCCCTACCTCGTGTGCCCTTCCAGCTGGCTCAAAGGAGAAGTAGCAAAACGTAAATCCCATATTTGGATCACTGGCAAGCGGTCATCCTCAGAGGAAAGGACTAGCTGGGTTGCAACTTCTGGATGCCAGGCCATTCCTGAGCAATGCATCTAGGGACAAAAATAGCACAGGCTGAAAATTCAGCAAGGCAAGGTGGCAATAGCACAAATGGCCCAGAGCCATGTTATCTTGCACTTAACCAACCTAAAATGCTTGACATAAAGCAAGTCTAGCAATGTCTTGCTATGGGAAGCAAGTACTTCTACCTTCCCCACCCAGCAAAAAAACCCATTAACCATACAGAGATTGAAAGACTAGTTCAAAGTTGATAGAAACAAAGCTGACAGTTGATTTTGTCTAGGAAGACAGCTCGGATTAAAAAGCAGGAGACTTCTCACAAATGAGCTGCAAACACAAAAAATGAATGCAAGGGTGCCCTAATTTTAGAAACAGCTGGGGCTCTTGTTTCTTCATTACATTAGGGAAAAAAAGAGAAGAGGTGTTTCGATGTTACAGCTCCAAGAGAACCAGCCCCAACAGCTCTCACAATAAAACCACTTGATCCCAAGAGCGTGTGCCACTGTTTCGCAGTCACACATGGCGTGTTGCAAGCTAGTTAGAATCACAGTTGTTCCTCCACTCACTCTGTTGCTGTGGTCACTGACTTTGATGATAGGCTCGTTCTTCCTGAGGTCCCAAACCACAGCCTTGCCGCTGGGGTGGGCAGAGGACAGGATGTGCTGCACCTGTCGGTTCCAGGACACCACACTGATATCTTCATGAGGCTGCCAAGACAGGAAAGGCCACACATCCATTACCCCCATGTTGAGAGAACAATAATCACAGGGTTCTGTCACTGGCTTAACTAAGGGATTTGATGATACATAGATTCCTCTCTTCTATCACTGATCAACTAACTGGAAACATCAGCAGCACTGACCAGAAAGACTAGGGAACATGGGAAGTCCTTTAGTAGGAGAGTACAGTGGACAGTCAAATTTGATGGCCAAATGTCACCTGGAAAAGCACCTTTGCATTTTGGGGGTAGGTACTGGAATCTTCATTGGCCAAATGTGTTATAAAATGGTCCACAGAGAACTGTAACTGCAAGAATATAGATGCTTCAGCTCCTGTGATGTACTTAAATGGAAAGATGACCTTGTGCAACATTCCAGGAGTGCAGCGAGATGGAAAATGATGAAGCATTCAAGGCTAATTGCTGTTACTGTATCTACTGCAATGCAGGAGACAGGCAACAAAACAAATGGGAGGCTTATTGGAGGAAAAACTGGGCCTGCTTTTAGGCAAGCTTACTATGATTTTTCCAGTTTCAGGAGTTGATTGCCCTGAATAACATAATGAGCATCAGAAGCTTCTTCCTTTTCAAACTCAGGAAACATTATCTGGGAGTAATAGCCAAGATACATTAAATGGCTCGCTGGCTCTGCTAGGGATATTACTTTCATAAGATATGAAAAGCTTCAGCTGAAGCCTGAAATAAATTCTTTCCTCAGAGAAAGTCCCATAAGCATTCTTAATCCATCACACATGCCCCAGCTGGATCACAAGATAAACTGGCCAGTTACTTGATTCAAATCCACAAAGAGCTTACCCATGCATGCAAAGCACATCCTTCCAGAGCTTGCTGGCCTACCTCCCCCCTCCCTTTACAACATTTTCCACCTCCCCAGAATGAAGCTGATCAGTCACTTCCGATTCATCTTTCTCCTGACAGACATCAAGGTCATTCCCCCTTCACAGACTGACTAGACCAGCAGGACTCCACACACTCACATCTTTTTGCTTTGTCTACTGAGATATAAAACTGCAGAAGTACTGGCCACAGGAAAACTCATTTACCTGTGATTTAGCCCCTGGAGTCATAGGCACACTGAAGTTATTCAAGTCCCAAATGAAAATTTCAGAATCATTGGCTCCAGAAGCCAAGAGGTTACTCTGTAGAAAAAAGGAAAGCTCAGCAGAGTTTCCTGCTCACAGGGAAAGAGGACAGACTTCTTAAAAATACATGTAAGCAAAATACCCAAAATCTTCCAAAGTCAGATGAGAGCCACATTTCACAGCCACTGGTAAGTAGAAAGATATAACTGGATTATAAACCAAGCACGTCTCTAGCCTCTGTGCCTTGAGCTGTGCCATAGTACAGACCGGCTTAAAATTTGTCTGGGGAGCTACATGCACAGGTGGCTGCTGTTACTTATCATGAAACTCTGCCACAGGCATGGAGGCCACTGTCTCTGGCCAGCTGAGGCTTTGTCCTGCATCCCAGCACGAAAGACATTTCTTCAGAGAAAAGGGTCTGCAGGCAACTTTCCACAAGGGTCTGCAGGCAACTTTCGGTTTGCCTTTGTGCAGCCATGAGAATTTGTGTTCTGTTCATCACTTGCTTATGCTGCAGTCAATTCAAGAGTGATTAGAGACATCTGAATTAGACGTCAAATGACAAACAAAAAAACTAGTTCTGATTTCAGACAAGTAATGCTCTAACACGTAACAGTATTAGAAGACATGTTTTTACAGAGAAGTAAGAGACTTGATCAAGATCACAGGGGAATTCAGTGGCAAAGCTGTGAACAGATCTCGAATCCAAGACCCAAACCAACTTGTGTCACAACCACCGTGCCTCTTTCAAGTTAAAAACGGTTCCTTCAGTTTATAAATCTCTATACACAAGGGAAAAACAATTTTTTTAACATGGAGGTTAACTTTCCTTTGGTTAGAAGAATCTTAATGTTACATACCTGGAAAGGGTTCAAGTCAAGAGCTCGCACAGGACCTGAATGCTTCTCTGTCTGCCCAATTACGGGCTCACTCTTTGAAGCCAAGATCCGGTGCACGCTGTACATTGTCAGGACACCATTATCCCCTCCACCAATGATCACTCCAGAGGACTCTGGAGAGCCATTTCCAAAGTTACCCCAGATCAGCTTATGAAACCTAAAAAAGAAGAAATAAAGCTGGTGTAGGCCCCAATATTTGGTGGAAGTCAAGACACCCTCTGCATTACTGAAAACCACATCCACGTTCTGATCTATCAAACATAACCATCCGTCCGCACCATTTCCCTTTTTAAGAGGACTCTGGCTTCTGCATGCAAAAAGAAATAGTTTCCTTCCAAAGACTTTTAAAGGGAACTTGCAAAGGAAAAACTTGTCTCTCTCTCTTTTTTTTTTTTTTCTTAAAATGCTTAGGACCTTATATGGAATTTGGTGGGTGAAATCCTTTAACCTACACTATAAAGAAAATTAGATTAAAGGACTATGTGCCTTCCTTTCCAAAGCTGTTATCTGAAAAATATGTTTATCCCCTTTAAAACCTGCTAGTTACAAATCACGGCTGCATTTAACAGTGGATGCAAATGTCACCCACACTGATGAGCCTAATAAATCAACTTGCATCAAGAATCTGGAAGATAAGCTTCACTGCCTCTAGTGTCTTTACCGCAATTCATTAGCTTCAGCTAATTCTCATGATATGGAATAACTCTAATGAGTGACCACCATATAAGTCCTTTCAGATTTCTCCAACGGTCCAACTTCTGTACTTTCACACCCAACATGATTTGTGTCAGTGAAAACGTTCAATTCTTGAAGACAGAGGTCAACTGATCCAAAAAGATCACACTTTATACCCTCAAAACATTATCTCTTCCTCTCCTTTCTTGAACCAGAAAAGCCCTTTTCAGTTCCACCAATTGATACATCAGTATGAGACTCTAGTACCTGTTTGAGGCAGACAGTGTTCCTTTCTGCTTCATGTCCAGAGCGGGATCCCTGAAGTCAACTTCAAATATTTCCAAGGTGGCATTTGTACTGAAGGATGCATCCAGCTGCTGGGCAGATGTTCCTAGCAAAAGTATAAGCGCAACACAAGTGGGCACTTCTTTCAAGAGCACAAGATACAAAAAAAGCAAGGCACTTAGAAACCTGCTCTTCATACACAATGCAATACTTCAACACAACCCTGGTGGTGTGCCTGATCAAGGAAGGGACATGTGTGAACACCTCAGAAAAAGGAACCAACAATTATGACAAAGACTTTGAAAGAAATTAGAACTGAAAGAAATTCTGGGCACCAGGGTCACTGTTACACAAATAACCTTCTCTCTTTAGATATAATTCTTATACCCTCTTCCAAGCAGCCAGAATTTCTGACATTGAGTCCTTATCTAAATTAAAAGTGCAGTCGCACCATGAAACGCAGCTACCATTATGATCCAAACCCTTTTGTATACCGTTCCTCAACCGCGATCAGCTATCTTGATCAGACGTTCTAAACTTAGCCTACAGCTGAAGTTCTTTCTTCTTAGCCAGCTAAACGCCCCGCAATGACCCAGAGACAGCTGGCAGTCACACAGTGGTGGCTTCCTTCCTTTGCCCTCGATTACAGAATAAAAGCTAAAAATATATTTAACATTGCCTAATGGGACACTGACAGGCAAGTGGTCACCCAGTTACCAGTGGGATGCTTTGTAACTGCCTATGGCATGGAAAGTGCCCAGGAGATTATTAAAAGGCAGTACAAATTATGAAACTATGCAGTTTCTGATCGAAAGCAGACTGAAGCCAAAATCTTTGGTCCAACCAAAACTCTGGCCTTATTAGAGAAAAACAAAATAGACTGTCTACCCCCAAAATAGTAATGTTGTTTTTAAAGCAACAGCTGAACTTTTGCCACTTTCTTTTGACAAGCACCCAATCAAAGCAATATGGCAGAGCTGCAAACCCAGGCAGGAGACAGAGCTGAGTTCTCAGGCTGGACAGACAACCCAGGCTCTCAGTTCCACACAGACACTAAACTCACCTATTGCCAACAAAGTGAACAGGCTGACTGTGTCTCAGGAAGTATGATTACTATAACAATAGTGAATAATGAATATCAACAAAATGCAACTTTACGGTTCTGCAGAAGTAATGAAAGTCAAATGTTAACCAAATCAGGCAACTTTAGGAAGAAGAGGTTTCTATTATTTGATTGTGAAGCCACGTGATAACGTCTGAAGATCAACAAAAATAAAAGTGAACTTAAATGAACATAATTAGAATGAACTTGTCAAGTACGTAGCCTTATTTTGTTTTATTTTTCATAGCAAGCAAGTGCTGGAGTTCATACAGACTTAGTTAGAAGTGAGATGTAATAAAAAAGCTGTGTATTCACTCTTTGAAAAATCACTACCCTTTAAGGTGTCGAGGTTGAGCACAAAAGTAAACTTCTACCAGTCACTTTAAAAAAAGTAAAGACTCCAATGTTTTCGGTATATTGCTTATAAGTTTTCCAGAGATTATTAAGATGGAAATTGTTGAAAGTTGCAATCAATACAACTCTACATAAAATCTCCCTGTGACTCATACTTCAATACTAACAAACTGTGAAGAACTTTACCTGTTGCTAAATAAATGGGGTGGTTCCTTGCTGGACTCCATGCCTGGACAGCTGTTCGCTCAATTTCCTTTAACTTCATTTTCTAGGCTCTAGAAGGAATTTCACACAGTGGTTAAAATAGCCAGATAAAGTCAACATGAAAATAATTGCACCAGTGACAAAATATGCCCCTTACCAAGGTATCACAAGAACAAATTTCTCTCAATAGAGAGAAGCTACTTGCTACTTCCTGAAGCAATGAATACTGTTTTACTGGAGTGAATTAGGGTATTCTAGAATTAATGAAAAAAAAAACACATTCCCATCTGTCTGATCCTATATTTTCTTTCATATATAGCACTCGCTTTTTCGTATATCCCAATTACGTGAGAGTAGGAGAGTTTCAGAAAAAGGAAGGTGATGTAAATTAAACA
Source organism: Columba livia (assembly GCF_036013475.1). Classification (NCBI taxonomy): domain Eukaryota; kingdom Metazoa; phylum Chordata; class Aves; order Columbiformes; family Columbidae; genus Columba; species Columba livia. Next base: position 20,907,239 of record NC_088607.1, read on the forward strand.
ACGTGCTCAAGTCTTCAGTTCAGGCTGTTTTAAATCAGCTGCAGAAATTAATATGAACAAATGTGTTTGCAAAGTACTAATTGCTCTCTCTCTGGACAACCTGATGTCAGTACAAATACAGGCAAAAAGGGAACAGAAGAAATCTCAGGGCAGGCTAAACTCCAAGCAGAAAAGTAATGTGGCAACAGAAAACAAAGTGCAATGTTATCATGTGCCAATTCAGCTAATGTACTTTGTTCTCGCTCCTCTCAGACGCAAAAGGAAAAAAAAAATCGTTTGACTTTCTCCTTAAGGTTGTAAATGGTAGGAGAAGGTGAGAAGAAGTGATCCAGAAGTATCTTCTGCATTTCAATCTCAGCTCTGACAACAATTCTTTTTATTTACTCTAGATAGATCAATTGACACCTGTAAAACACAAGAACACAACTTCCCCATGTCACTGGACAGAGGTAAGTTAGGCAATAACGTAGCAGGTTAACTGAAAATCAAACATCAACAGCAGGCAGCCAGGAGGCTGCAAAACTGAGTATAAATACAAAATATTGTTCCACTTGTATCCCATTTTTGCTGAGGAGGAAGCACCCAGCACCTCTCCACCCCAGACTGTGCCCAGGCCTTCTAGGCATGTCAGCAATGTAAGCTATGTGCAGACATATCACTCACAGGCTAGTGGAGTCGTAACTGCTCTCATGAGCAGTTCCCAAACCTTTCGAGCTTGGCTGCAGTGCAGTCTTTTCACTCTAGCTGATCAGAGCTGCTAACTACACACTCAGATTATATCATGCTGAAGACAGTAAAACTGTCAGCAGGCAGCACAGCAAAACACTCTCGCTTGCCAGCTCGCTGTGATTAACCTCTCCTGGTGACTTGACACTGTTTGTGTTAGCCGGGCTGGTGGTTAAACGACAGTCTGCATTCCCTGGCCCTCTCTTCACATGCAGGGCTACAAGTGTCAGTGCTTCCGAGTTTGGCCTTACTCAGGCCAGAGTACAGATGCGTATTCATAACCAGGTTCACAAAGGCAGCTTGCTCTGGCCAGCTCCCTGTTTGGTCAAACTACCCCCCAAAAAACCCACCCAGATTCGAAAAAGCATTCTGTCATGTTGTGGCTGATACAAAGCTGTGGCCTCCTGAGACCCACACAAGAGAAAATCTGATCAGTGTTACTTATTGGGCTTGGACCTCCTGGCTAATAGCTCCACACCCTTTTTAGGGTTTCCTTTCCACCACAGTCAGAAGATACGGGCATCCTCTCTCTCCCACATGCACTATCAGAATATGCTGTTTGATTAGAATTTATGTAATGCTTTTTAGTATTAAATCTGTACCAGTATCTCTCAAAGCTTAAACTGCCCATTGATATTCTCACATCAACCTTATCTCAAATTAGCTAAGGCCCAGAGGAATCTGAACAGAATGCTTGTACAATAAAACAAATGCAACTATTTACTTGTGCAGCCCAGGAACACAGGTGGAAAGGTCACCTCCTCATCACGGTAACAGACCTCTAAAGCTTCCTTTCCTATATTCTAGCACACCCTTTGCAGGGTAGGCGTTAGAGCTCCATCACATTCTGTCTGCCTAGATGCTCCAGTGCCCACTCATCTGTCTCCCATACTAGTGCAGCAACACTGTTCAGGTCTCCTCTATCAGCAGGGGGGAATGAAAAGGTGAACCTGCTAGCAATAGCCTACTGCGCCAGGCACTGCCTGACTCCACAGCTGGTGTGTTCCTCACCAGTCCCTTTCTCACCTGCTCCTCCTCCAGCTACAATGCATCAGCTGGAGGAGCTGAGCTGGCTGTACATACAGGCCTCAAGAGAGCAACTTCCCTGCAAACATTATTAGACAATGGCCATGAGACCTCTTCCCTCTAGTAAATTAACTGGTAAGGAAACAATGAAGAGTGCAACCATCACAAACTTAGCTAGGTGAATGGTACAAGCTCCCACTTCTCACCCTCTGTGCTGGACTGACGGCACGGCTGGCACAATTTGCACTTAACACACAAAGACACGCCACAAAAATGTGCAGAATAGTATTGACCAATTGTCTAGTTTTTCTCATCAACAGAGTATTTTGCACAAGAAGGTTAATATTACTGTTCTCTTTCCACAGACTTCAGTCAGGACAGAACATGAAGATAAAGTGTCTTGGCTGTGGTAGCTCACCTAGGCATGGGAAAACAAACAAGGCACCCGTGGCTCAGTTGCAACAGAACAACTGTAGAAGTGCAGGATCACAGGTACCGAATAGGTACACTGCGTTCCTGGTCCCCAAGGCCAAGCAGCAGTAGGGCCAACAGACTCAAGAAGGCCCACAGGAGATGCATAAAAAGGCAAAAGATCACAGTATCACATCATCTTTTCAGCATCCCCTATCAGTTCAGCTCCATTGCAGCAGCATCTCCTCCTTAAATCAGTGGGCTCTGAGTTTGGAAGGGAAGGAAAAAGAAAAAACAAACAAACAAACAAACGAAGCCTGATTTGAGTCTTATTCTTCTAAAAGTGGTGCTTTTATACACTGTGCACGTCAAGACTCACAGTCCTTAAAGCAGGCAAAAGCCCTTCTATAGCAACCTCTTGTGGCTGCCTGAGAAAAAAACACAAGCAGTGAGCGCTTCCACGGCAGAACTTTTACGGAGAGGCTGCCACCTGCTGCCATCTCGCAAAAAAGCACCTCAGACTTCTGAAAAAGCTCGTGCTTTTCTCAGGACTTCTAATTAATTAATCAAGACAATTGCGCCTACTCCTCCTTCTACAGACATCCGATTACAGATCTAACGTATTAACGAACCTTGGCCCCAACGGGAGTCGCAGGACAAGCAGTGTATCCCCGCAGCCTCCCCCGCCGTGATTTCCTGCACAGAGTCTTTAAAAGGCAACACTGCAAAGCAAAACCCAGTGGGTCAGAGCGCTCCCCACCACTGGGAAATGGAGAACAAACAGCTGAACAGCAAAGAGTAAAAGTATGTGTTCTCAAATCAGGATGGACCACGCAGACAATGCTGACAGAGGCAAAAATTCCTCACCTACGCTAACTCGAAATACTTGTGGCTTTACAGCACATTGTAAAAGACCGTGGGTGTTGCATCAACCAATCGATCCTCAAAGCCATCATGATAATCCTCTCTGGCATCACCCTAGCAAAGCCTTCTCTCTTGCACCACTCAAACACTGTCAATCAGAAATCTCCTCCTACTGACCTTCCCAGCCCTCCTCCTTCCACTGGGCACCCAATCATTCCTCTTCAAAAAGTTCCTGCTGATACTGGGCTTGATAGTCTGACCCCCCTCAGCTAAAAGTGAAACTTGGGCAGAACAGAGAGGACTTGTGCAAGGTCACCCAGGTGACAAGCAGCCACCCTACAAATTCAAAAAGGCCTCCCAGCCGTGACACAATGGTTAAGACACCATCCTACAATCTCCACACCCCACAAATCTTTGTCCTGTCCCTTCCCTTTGCGCTGAGCGGACGCTCTCTTTTCGCAGCTCCCCGGTACCCCACAGCCAGGCTGTTCTCATGAGTGCTTATTATAAACCCCGATTAACGAGGGCAGAAGGCACAGGCACTAATCTCAACTAATCGCTGGTGGCTGCGAGGCGGGGTTGTTACAGGGTAAGGCTCAGCACATTCCTCCGCGACAGCTCCCATGGCACACAGAGAAACTCCTTGTGCCCTGAGCACTTCCCAAAGCCATTGCCGAGTGCCGCAGCACCTCTGCCAGCCTGCCCTGCACAACCGCGTTACACTGTGTGACGGTGAAGAAGAGGGAAGGTCCCGGAAGAAAGCATGACAGCTCCTGACACCGGGAGTCACCAAACAGGCTCTGGACTACGCCAGAGGCCTCTCCGCGGCCCCGGTCAAACAGCCCGGCCCCGCCAGGCGCTACCGCCTGCCGCTGCGGAACCTGCCCCCGGCAAGGGGGGAAGCGAGCTCCGGGGCTGCCGAGGCAGGGACGGAGCCCCAGGACCTGCAGACGGAGCTGGCACAGCGACACCGGGGCAGGCAGGGCAGGGCAGCAAAGCCTTGGCGGGTGGGGACGGTGACGAGGGGCCCGGCGGGACGGGGGCGCGGCAGGCGGGGCTGGGCCGGCCCGGGGGCGGCTCCCAGCCCCTGTCCGCGGTGGCGGGGCTGAGGGCCGGGGCAGCAGCAGCCGCTGGCACCAGGCGGAGCGGCGGGGAGGGGAGGGAAAGGGAAGGGAAGGCGGGCGCTGCCCTTACCGGCTCGCTGGCTGTCCCGAGCGGCTCACGCAGCTGAGCCCTCGCGACGGTGGCCGCCGGGAGCCGAAAAGCCCCCGCCCGCGAAATGCCGCCCGCGGCCCCGCCCCCGCGGCGCCGGAAGGAGCGCGTGCTGCCTGTCCCACCGCGCCTGCGCAGCTGCAGCCACAGCCGCCGTGGCGCGCTCTGGGGCGGGACCCGCCACCGCAGGCACAGGGACGGGAGCCCGTGGCCGTGCGGGGCCGGGCCTCCGCCCCTCAGGTGCGTCCCAAAGCGTGCGGGGCGCTGACGGGCCTTGCTGACAGGGTGCGGGGTGTCTCTGGCGCCACCGCGGCCGGGACCCCGCGCGGGGCTCCCAAGACAAGAGGCTCTCGGACAACTTCTCTGCTTTTTGAGATACTTGAATTTGCTCCATCCACTGCTCTGAAGTGATCCACGCTGTAGGACAAGGGCCACCCCTCAGAACTTTGCCTCGGTACAAATTCAAGCCATCCTGGGAGGGCAGGCAGCAGGGAAAGGCACAGGGCTTGGGAATATATTTTCCTAAAAACATCAGAGTTGCCAGAAAAACAAACCGACCAACCAACACAAAACACAACACAGAAAGGCCCAGACCTCCCTCCCTCCCCTGCCTCTCATCTTGAAAAAAAGAATTGCCTATGCTACAAACCCCATTTTTAAGAGTTTCTGAGCCATATTCTCAGCCAAACCCACTATGCCTTCCCCATGAAGAAAAACATCACCACGTTACCGGTTAGATGCAGACAGGGTGCGAAGCTGCCCAAATTGGCGGCATGTGGCACCCGGGCAGGGCGGCCGCGAGGCGGGTACCGCAGTCAGCCGGATGGGCCCCAACCCGCCTCTGCAACTGCTGCGCTGTAATTCTACACACACTGAGACAAGGCTCCTATTGCCGCCCCAACCGTTTTCATCTTACTTGAAGGTTCTTACAACTGTCACAACATCGTATGTAGCACTGTCACACAGCTGCTGTGGAATGCTAATTCTTACTCAAGCATCCCCAAGGAGCATTTTCTCCTGCCGACCACTTTGTAACACAATTCAGTTTCAAGGTCTCCATAGCTCAAAAAAATACTTAAAGCCTTCTGGGGTTAAAACATCATTGTCCATAACTTAAATGTAAGCACTTCTGTAAGTAGAAGAGGACAGCTTACAAAAGCCAGAAGGAATAGTGATCGCTCAGCACCTCCAAAGAAGTTAGTTTTATTTACACACAAGTATTTGTATGTCCCAGCATTCAATCATGTAATTCCCTTGAACATATACCCTTATAGAAACCCCTGCACAGAGATCAAGCTGTCCTTTAGAATCTGGGCTTAAAAACCTTTATAGAATGAAAAATCATGAATCACTGTCTTCATATATCTGCTTCTCTTATAGCACAAACCTATGAGTCATGACAGTGTGTTGAGAGCAGGGCACAGCATCCCATTCCTAGGAGCACCCAGAGGAGCCCAAGCCTTTATCTGTCCATCATCCTGCAGCCAGACAGCGGGATCTAACACACAGCACAGGGGAGCTGAGGCAACTTTAATTGCCAATCAGTGCTCAAGGTACTGTCCCCTCCAGCAACAAGAGGAAAAAATAACGTTACGAGAAGAGTGGAGCTGGAAAAATCTAGGAGGTTACTAAAATTGCACATATAACTTTCCCAAGCAAACTGCTGCTGAAGCTACAGGAGGCCCTAGACCCATGGTTTGCAGAAAGACAGGCAGGCTTCATGGGTCAGACAGAACTCCAGCCCTGACGGATGAGCGCAGGCCATACAGGAGCAGCTTGGGCATCTGTGCTCTTGCACAAAAGTGCAAGCACAAAAGAACAAGTCTGGCCAGAGCTCACTAGCCTTTTTCTATCACTGCTGTCTACAGTCTCTGTGCCTTGCTAGTGCTCCCTACCAGTTGTGCAAGCTGTACTGGAGAGGTCATCTAGACCAGGAAGAGACCAAGGCCAAATCCCAGCAAAGACAGACAGTTATCCCCACTGTATGAGACTCTCAAGCACTGGTATTTGCCAGTCTGATTCTGTCATTTCACATGAAATGATGACACTTGTCCAACTCCAAGCAGCACCTGCAGTAAGCCACTTGGTAACAGACAGCATCTCCTACATAAACAGGCTTAGCCAAGCAATGTTTGTGCACAGGGTACACAAACTAGCAGCAGTCCCAGGACTGCACTCAGAACTTTGCCCCACAGGCATTAGCCTGTTTAGAAAAATGGCAAAGGTCATTCAATTTCATTGACATTGCTCAGCCCTCTGAAACCAACACAAGACAACTAGCACAGTAGGTATCATCAATATATTTCACTGCAGTTAGTGGCTGAACATTGAAGAACAAGCATTAACATATGCCACAGTGAACACTAGAGAAGATGCCATCCCCAGCAGAAACAGGAGAAACATGGCACTTCCAACAACTTTCAGATTTCATAGTGCGTCACCACTGGTGGCTCTTTATTGGGGTCTCCTCCTCTCTCCAGATACAGGTCATTGAAGGGATATTGCTTCGGTCCCTACAAGGAGAGATAAAGAGTGGCAAATTCACCAAGCAGCTTAAAGGGTCGAGGAAAGTGTCTCATCCCATCCCACTCCCACCCAAATCAAGGCTTACAACTAAAATTTCTATTTCTTAAGCGCTTCGGCAGAAATAGTAGAGTAAAAGGAAAGAAAATTCAGAGACAGATTTCTTTGTACAAATACAGGTCCTTTAACAGAAACATCAAGGTGGTCTTGCATTTCATCTTGACCAACAGTTTGTCTCACAGCATCAGGATAATATACTGCAGAAGCTGTCTATGTATTCAGATGTATTTTTCAGAAGTACATTCCAAACAACCCAGATCATGAGATAACTAAAAATACAGGGCAAGAGAAGAGAGAAACATCTCCCTCATGCAGATGCCCAGAGGGGAGAATATCTAGACCAAAAAAGGGATACTGCAAGAAGCATAACTTAAAATTAGTTCCCTGTGAACAGGAACTCCTCACTATGGAACAGAACCTGTGAGCTGCGCCCAGCCAGTCAGCAGAACAGCTCAGACTGGATGAGGTCCCAGGACATCCCTTGTCTCAGCCCCTGCCAGCAGCAAGGTTTTGCATTCACACTCATCACTTAGCTTCAGCAAAGTCACTCTTCTGGGCATCAGCAGTGACAGTAAGCACAGCTACTTCTCTTCCCTTTGCCCCAGTGTGTCACTCACCACAGGCCTGTAAGATGGATAGAGCTCTCCAAGACCAAACATGATCAGCATGGTACTCAAAAAGATAAGGAAGTGTCTGCGCATGATGTGCCAGGGAACTGGAGTGGGGGATGTATCAACACGGTTCCGAATATACATGTCAAAGTCCCAATGCATCTAAAGAACAAAGGAAAATGGCTGCACATTTACCAACAGTGCTCATGCTGCTTTTAAGAAGGAAAAAAAATGCTTTACAACATTTACAAAACTGCCAGAAGCTGCTTCATCTCCACCTCAGAAGTGGCTCGAAGGAGATGAGTGATCTACCTACAGTCACTGCAAGTTTTCACTTACACAAACTCAGGACTCCAAACTCCCTCCTATGTTTATACCAGGCAATATGCTTAATTGTACAACAGCAGCAGTTTTTATTTATATATATATATATATAATCACTCCACCTCCAATTTGTTCCCCAGTACTGTTGAAAAGGCATGGTATAAACTGGTACCTGCATTTACGGAAGTTCAGTCACACACTCAAATAGAAGCAGCAGTGTTACTTCAAGCAAAGAAGCAACTACCTGCCACTTAGAAGCTGGTACCTCAAAAGAGACAGAGCACCTGCCACTGTTACTCTGTGGCAAGTGCAGGGCTGGTAGCAAGCAGAAGGGCATTTAAGCTTCTGCCTTGGAGTATACATAGGGAAGAGTCCCAAGCATGTTCTGCCTATAGTCTGCAATCACATTAATGAGAGCAGGGACTCATTAATTTGTAGCTCAAGTACTGCCTCTAGCTCCCCAGCTGCCCCCTTTGGACACAGCTGTTTGCTGTCAAACCCAGAGAGCCAGTCTGAGCAGAATCCAGTTGCCTGAACAGAGGAATCTGCTGACACTTGGGCTGACGCCCCTGTCACTGCCAACCCCGTGTGCAAGGGCACCAACACAGGCCTTCCTGTACCAAGCACCACGATAACACAGAATCACCACAGGGTTTTTTCACATGCCTCTACAATCATTACAACATGCACTTCAAACTTTACCATGGTACACATGCTATGATGTTCTTGCATGTTTACACTATGATATATTACATATACATGCTTATATAACCTCTGCTTTCATTGATGAGATCTCAATTCAATTATCAAGTTCAGTAATCACAGATTGCAGTCATTCATAGAAAGACCATGCACTAACTGAAAAGTTAGTCCTGATGAGGAGTTTGAGGAACTTAAGATTTTGAAAGCTGACGTAAGTGCTCTATTCATTCATTTTTCTTAAGGATATCTTGCAAAGTTTCTTCAGAGAAGCCTCCTTATTTGTATTCTATCCCAGAACAACCCTGGAGTAATAGAACAGCAATAGCTACTTCCACTGTACTAAGAGGACTTTACTCAAATAATGGCTTCTTTGCTAAGTGATTCTGAACTAAGCTCTCATACTAACTCAGAACAGGCAAAGAAAATGGATGAGATTTTCCTGTTCCCACAGAGAAACTTAAGTCTGTAAAATCTCCCTCCTCACATATGAGGTTAACATTCCCCAGCACCTTCAAAATATTCACCCCGATGACCACAGTCTGTTTCCCTCCAACTGACTGTTCCTGCTTGCACAAGCAACACACACCTGCGCTTGACGATGCAGTTACACAAGCAACTAAACAGAAAGCACTAACAAGATATGCACGTTAGTTTTCAGTGACAGTAGCATTGTAGTCATAACAAAAAGTTCTACTAGCATTCCTACCGGCTGTCCCCAGTTATGCCTCATGTCCGGCTGGTCCCACTGGTACCAAGGGTCTCTCTCATGAAGAGACTTATTAGGGAGCTTGGGATAGTCACCATACCTGTGAGAAACAGACAAAAGCCCAAACACACAAGAAATCTGTATTAATTTAGATACATTTTGTATGCGACACTACAGGATAGTCCAACGGAAATCTAAGATTTAAACGTTACTTTGTTTTTATAGCTACTACATATATATATTTTTTAAAATGCATACATGCCACTAGCACAATCATCACCTTGATACCAGTCATTGTAACAGAGATCCTGAAAGTGGCCTTTTGAGGCTATGCTAGCTGGATGAAAATGCAAGCTTAACTGAAATACAGAACTCTAGTTGTCTAGCACTTTGCACATCTCAAAGCATTGCCCAACTTTTAAGCATCTGAAGTCTGTATTCCAGAGATGGCATTTGGTTCATCCCTCTTAGCCCTGCATTACAACAGCATACAGTCTGTCATACAATATTCTATTCACACAGGCCTCCAACTCGTTCCATTAATTCCTGTTTTAAAACACAGACGTGTGCCTTCAGAGCTCTAAGCTCACTGCATAGCATCACCGGGCGTTCGCCAGAGGCTGCGGGACCACCCCGCAGGGCCGGAGGCACTGCCCTTGGCCGCCTCCCCGCTGCAGCGCCACGGGACCCCCAGCTCACCCGAAGCCGTCGTCGGGGTAGGGCTCGTAGTCCTCCACCCGCATGTTGTACTTCTTGGCGGCAGCCGCCCGCTCCTCCGGCGTCCGCGGGTACGGCCCGGGCAGCAAGTCCTTGGACATTTCCGAGGCTGGCGGGAGAGCAGCAAGGCCGGGTGGGCGCGGGCCCCGCCGGCAGACGCAGCCAGGCCGGGGAGGTCGCACCGTCCTCACAGCCCGGCCCCGGAGTCACCAGCCCGCCTCCCCCCGACACCCGCCCGCCGCCGGTCGGTTCTCCTCCGCTCCGGCCTCCCCGCTCACCTGCCCGCGCCCCCGGGGGCGCCGCCACGGCCCGCGCCGCCCACAGCCGGGCAGCCGCCCGCTGCCAAAGGACACCGCGGAGCCCGGCAGCCGCCATCGCCTCCAGCGCGCAGGCGCGGCCGACGGTGGCCGGTAGGGACCCAGGGCCGGGACGGGGCGGGGCGGGGCCAGCGCGGGGGCGGGGCGGCCCCAGCCACCGCCTGCCCTCCGAGGAACAAACCCCCCGGCCAGGGCACTAATTAACCAGCTGCTGTTCCTGTAATACTGACAGAAAAGCGAATGGACGGAAAGGGCATCAGTGCGGTATTTCGCTCTGGCTGTCGCAGTCTGGAGGGGGGTGATGGGAATTGATGGCAGGTGTTAGGTCCAGACGCAGGGCAGCCAGGTCGATGCTCCATTGGGTCAGTGCCACGGTTGGCAGCGCTATGCAAATTGCCTTCTTTGTATCAGTACCGATATTATTAATGTTAATACCCAAAGGTAATCGTCTTATCTCTGTGGAGCCAGGGGAACGTGAACAGCTGAAACAGCATGTTAATTTAGTGATGCTATTCTTCAAATGTGAGCAATATATTATTGTAGATAAAATCAATATGAACGTTAATGGATTTTGCAGTTTACTTCATTATGTAAACTCTGTAGTAGTTGAACTCATTTTCCTTCGGTTATTCACATCAACCATAATGGGTAATGTCTCTATAACAATCTACATTATAAACCTCCGCGGATCAGAAAACTATCATGGACCATTTGTCATTAAAGTCATTCCTTCTAATAACAACATTAATTGTAAACCTACTAATTGAATGAAGATAGCAGTAAACCACAAAAATATATGTGATACTTAACATGCTTGAGGTGGGGGCACTGTTGCAGGCTAGAATGGGATCCTTTCACTTATCCCAAAGAAAGGCCTTGTTGTGTTGTTTTATGGCCAGTGTCTCAATTTAGCCAACTCCTTTACAACTGAGCATGCAGTAAAGTTAGTGTGTAAATTAGTTATTTAATAAAGTTACTAACTCAGAGCCCAGCCCTCTGCTACAGAGGCCGCTGGTGTTTTCCACGGGGCAGCACGGGGTGCCCGTCCCACCCCTGCCGCACACGGAGCTTTGGGGACAGCGGCGTCATGCTGGAAGGGGGAACCTTGGGCTCTTGGCAGCGGCCCCGGTCGGGGCTCAGAGCTTGCTGTAGGCTCGGGTTGTGGTCAGCTGCTCCTTACATCAGCTCTTCACTGCTGGCTATTTACTTCCTAAGCACCCAAATATGCTTCCAAGTATGTTGTAAAAATTTTCTTAGCCAGTAGTGTTGTAGATTGAAAGGGTGGGAGGGTGCTCATTTTCTTAGAACTAATTATATTAATAAGTTTTGGAATAGCAGAGGAAAACAGATTTCGTTATTCTCATGAAGGCAAAGCTTTATACAGCTGGAACAGAAAATTCATCCACCATAAGGTGAAAACGATTGAATACCAGAGATAGAAATTTTCTGAAGAGCTGGTGCCTCCTGCGACACTCATTCTTATAAATGAGCAATCACCATTCTTGCTGCTTCCAGATTAAAAGCCAAATGTAGGCTTTGTCTCATCAATAGCTCCAGCCCCAGGCACGCAGTTCATGCAGTCCTGCTAAAATGATGTAGCCGCATGATGTCCGTTCGTCATCAGAAAGTGGATGTTAGTTACAGTGAGCTGCAGTACGTATTTTTTTCTTGTAGCAAGTGTTAATCCAGCCTCTGGTTTCAAGGCACGAACCCCAGCTGTACGTTCTCCGGGGCCGGCCCCTGGGCACGGCGCTTCGCGGCTCCCCCAGGGCCGGGCGGCGGAGCAGCGGCGCTCCGGGGAAGGGCCCCCAGCTGCGGGCACACCGGGTGGCGGGGCGCGGGGCCGCGAGGGCCGGCACGAGGCTTCACAGACGCTCCCGTCCCCTTTCTGCCGTGGGTTTTCTCCCGCGGGGGCTCCAGCCCCCACAGACGTTCCCAAAAACGGTGTGAAAGGCAGCGCGGAGCAGAGGCCACCAGAGGCCACCCCAGCCTCCCCCCGCGCGAGGCCGCTGCTCGGCGCGGCTGCCCCTCCCTCCTGCCCTCTCCATGGTACTCCCCGTGCTTCCCCCCTGCGCCCTTCACTTCCGGCGTTGCCACGGGCGGGAAACTTCCGCTTCCGACTTTCTGGTTCCGGGTTCTCCGGTGGAGGCGGCGATGGCGGCGGCTTCCTCGTCGGCGGCGGGCGCGGGGCCCGGCTGGAGCGACTCCCAGTTCCGTCGTTACTCCTTCGAGACGCGGCCCATCCCGCGGCTCAGCCACAGTGACCCCCGCGCCGAGGAGCTCATCGAGAATGAGGTGCGCTGGGCAGCGGCGGCCCAGGGGCTGCGGCGGGGCTGGGAGGCTTCGCTCCGCCGCGCCGGGGTGCCGGGCCGGGCAGAGCGGGCCCGCGGAGCGGGGTGCGGGGCTCTCCCGGGTCCTGCTGCCGTCCCGGCTGCTCTGCCTGCCGGGCCCCCCCGCGCGGGGCCGGTCGTTGTTGCCGCCGCCCCGTCCCTCTCAGCCGTAGCGGACGTTTCTTTTCGGTGCCGCGGTGTTCAGTCGTGAAATGCACAGGAAACGTTTGGCTTAAGTGCTTTGTTGTGTAGATGAAGATCGTGGAAATGTGTGAAACCACGAGCACGTGTTGGTTGTTTTCTAAGCGAGAGTGGCCACAGTCGTGAAGGTTGCCTGGCAATAGCAGGTTTTGTATTGGTTCTGGACAAGCTCAATCTAGTTTTGGTAAGATTGCTAGTGTGGTGGTGGTGGTGTTTTGTTTATTGGTTGGGTTTTTTTGTGTGTGTGTGTTTTGTTTGTTTGTTTGATAAAGCCTGCAAGAAAGGAAATTTTATATGCACAACTTGGAAACACAGCAGATATCATTCTTGTCTAGGTTGTCTGCTATTTATAGGTGAGGAGACAGGTGGACCTTTGTCTTCCTTTTGTAATGGTTTTTGTTTTGGTGTAGAAAAGAGAGGGTAGTGTCAGTTTTTTAATGGCTGAAGGTTGTCTGTGATCCATTAAGAAAATATGTAAGTGCTGTTTCTGGATTCAGAGGTATCATTCTGCCAGTATCGACCCCTTCATAGCTGAGGCTGGAAGTGACCAGACAGAACCTGCTGTGTCTCTTTGCTACATGGCAGGATCAAGTAGGCCTAAAACTGTTCCCAGCTGGTGCGTGTCTAACCTCATGTTACAGATTAGCTAAGTAGATAGTGGAATCTGTCCCACTGACACCAGGAGCTTGCTGTAGGAGCAAGCCACCACTTTTCTTAAAACTCCCCATCATGTTTTGCTTGTTTTTCTCCCTAGAACAAGGTATCTGATTACTCTAAATGCTTTTTCTAATTCCCTGTTTTCAAAAAGAGCTTGTGTGGTTGCAATACTGGATATGATCATTCTCAGGTTCAAGAGATCCTTCAATCAATAAACTATCTGTTTCTCTCCAGGAGCCGGTGGTGCTGACAGATACAAATCTGGTTTATCCTGCTCTGAAATGGGACCTGGACTACCTCCAGGAAAACATTGGCAATGGGGACTTCTCAGTGTACAGTGCCAGCACACACAAGTTTTTGTATTACGATGAGAAGAAGATGGCCAATTTTAAGAATTTCAAACCCAAGTCTAGCAGGGAAGAGATGAAGTTTTCTGAGTTTGTGGACAGACTCAAAGAAATACAACAAAAAGGGAGTGCGGAGCGGTAAGTGATACACGGAGGTTTCTCTGATTCTGCAGGTCTAAGTAGGAAGTAAGTTTCTCTCCAGTGAGTGATGATTAAAACCTCTCAAACTTTTCATTTTTTTATCACCCTGCTTTTCCTACAGGGCTGCTACTTGACAGCAGCCTTGTCACCTGATAAAAAAGTCATACCATTAGTTAGCTGTTCATATTGTCTGCAGAGACCTTTTGTTTGTGTTTTGTTTGTTTGTTTGTTTTCATTCCTCTGATCCTCTATGTCTAAATGTAAGTGTGGTTTTAAAGTAACTTGGTGCTGAAATGCACTGGGTTTCCTGAGCCCTTTTCTGCCCTCACGCACTTCTAGCATAAGAGGTAACTCATTGTAGATGAGTTGGAGTGGTGACATTTATCTGGCGATTATGCATGAGTGAGTTTGATGTTTGATAGTGGCCGGTCTGTTTGCAGTTTCCTCTTCCTGCACTGTGAGGGAGTTGTTCTTGCTCTAAAATTCTCTTTTTACCTTGTGATTGTTGAAGCAGAACTAAATTCTGTTCCTTTCTCTACTGGGAAATCCTTCAGGAAAGTTTGGGGACTTTTTGAAACCGTTTATTTTCATGGGTGTTCATGGTGTGTGATGTTAGAACAGAATCTCTAGAAGTTATGTCTCTTTGTTTTTGAATCTATTTGAAGAGATACAAAGATAAGTCTTTATGTTCATGACAAAGCTTAATACTTGGTTTCTGCTTTTCTCTGGGAAAATACAGGCTATATCTGCAGCAAACCCTGAATGACACAGTTGGAAGAAAGATTGTGGTGGATTTCCTTGGCTTCAACTGGAACTGGATTAACAAACAGCAAGGGAAACGTGGCTGGGGTCAGCTCACTTCTAACTTGCTTCTTATTGGCATGGAAGGTAAGCAGGTTCCTCTGGCTGGAGGAGAAGGGGAGAAGATTTGCTCAGCAGTTGTGTATTTCAGTTCCAGAAGGTCTTTCAAATGTTTTTTCCACTAGTTTCTAAGTGTTTCTTCAGAGCAGGCGGTTTAAAGCTTTAGGGTGGGAAGGGACTGTTGTCACAACTTGGGTTGTAGAGAGGAAGCAACCAAAGGAATAGCCTGTGTTTCCCCAAGGCTGTACTGTAAGTGCCTGGATGTAGTCTTCTTGTGGAAAGGCTCTGTGTGAGGTACGGTAGGTGCTGGTAGGGCAGTGTTTTCAGTAATTGCTAATCATATTCTGAGACCTGTTTATTGTCGGAATGATTCAGATGCTGTAAATTTAAAATGCTCAGAGTCTGCAGATTTAAAATGCAAAAGGGTTTGCAAGTTAAGCAAAGTTAGTCTTCTGGACTTTTCTTAGCATGCGCGATGTCTGCCCAGGAGGAAATGCCGATTATTCTGTGAAACATTTGTTCTTATTTGAGCTGGGGCGCTGGGGAGGAATTCTTTCAATTAAGAGCTGAATTTCTCCTTGGAAGGTTAGAGGGCACTGCAGAACTTGAAGATGGATAAATCCTAAAAATATCTGGATAGAGTGGAATTCAAAATCCATGTGGAGACTGACTCATAGTCAGGTGCCTTAGAAGACAGAGGTACTACTACGCTGTTGACAAGGAGAGCATTCCAGTAGAAAGTAATCTCAAAAACTGGGCAAGGAACATACAAAGTTTTGTGAAGTGGGATGGCTTATAATCAATGTGGCTGTCACATCCAATTATAATTGTCCAATTATAATTATTTGGCAATTCATGGCTGTTCAGTTCTGACAGCAGATAGTTTTTCCTATTTACGACAAGTCATACTCAACTTACACTACTTTTCCACTTGTTTTACTTGCTGAGACATATAAAAAACTTCATATAAAAGCACCGTACCGACACATCCATAGAGGTCATAATATGATTACTGAAATCCTGTTATCAGCAGGTTACGCACAAGAACCAAGGCATTGCCTTGAACCAGTGTGTGTGCTAGAAAAGCGTCTGTTTTTACAGGGACGCGTGATTGTATGATCTCTTTAAATAAAACGTTATGGGGTTAACTGTTATCTTAATTCTCTTTAGTAAAATATATATATAAAGAGCAGGCTCAAAGAATAATCTCTGAATTGGCAAACAGCCTGAAAAACATAGTTGTGAGAGATACAAAATGACCTACTGTATTTAAATGTTTGATTAAATTTAAGATCTAGTGGTGACAGTCAAGCTTCATAATTGTTAATCAGACTGAAGAGGCACTGTTGGGAGCTTCAATGACAAAGAGATTTGTTTACTTATTTTCTTGCAAAACTACTAGGACTTTTTTCAAGATCAGACTGTTAGACTTATTTTCTCTAGACAAATAATTTTTGAAAGTCCATTCCACAGCTTGTCATCTAAACAGAGTGTTTTATGAAAAAGCTTCCCATCAACATTCACCATCTGCTGTTCATGGAAACAAGCTGGGAATCTTAATCCTGTAGAGCATAAGTTGCTGAATATGGATTTAGAATGGATTTTAAGTGGGACAGCAACTGCTTAATAAAGGCTGACTGATACAGTGATCAGTTTGTAACATTCCTGCGGTCATTTTCCTTGTTTAGTTTTCTGAATATGTGAGAGTGTATTTATTGTCCTTAGCATAGAATGTAACTTGCTTCCGTCTTTCGAACCTGTGCATGAGAGTGTCTTGATTATCATCTTTTCTGTCTCTGTAGGGAATGTGACACCAGCTCATTATGATGAGCAGCAGAACTTCTTTGCTCAGATTAAGGGATACAAGAGGTGTATCCTGTTCCCTCCTGATCAATTTGAATGCCTCTACCCTTATCCTGTGCACCATCCATGCGACAGACAGAGTCAGGTGAGAGTGGCAGATCTGTTCTCTGCTCCATGCCGAAAGAGGGCATTTATGGAGACGCTGGGTGGAGGAAGCTACACTGGATACTGCTTGCTGAGCTTTTGCAAAACCTGTGTTCAGATCTGTTAAGTGGTGAATACACTGAGAACAGATAGAAGGGCTGGTGTTTCTCTTTGTGTCTTGTCCTGACTTTCAAGTGCTATAAACATCCAGCACAACTGGCTTGCAGTTGCTGCCTTCTCTGTTCTGTTTCATTGATCACTTGCTCAAACACAGATTTGCTCAGAGAAAAATGACAGGACTCCTGTTGAAATTGGTGGTACTTTGTGGGGAGCTGCAGGGACCTTGCAGTGGATTTAGGACACAAATAGGAGTGTAAAAGCCATATAGGGAAGATCAGGATGATTTGATGCAGAGAACCAATAATGAGGACGGTCACTGCAGGAAGTTGTTCTGAATTTCTTAATGTTTTCTTCTGTTAGGTGGACTTTGACAATCCTGACTATGAGAAGTTTCCGAACTTCCGAAGTGTGGTTGGCTATGAGACGGTGGTGGGTCCGGGGGATGTGCTGTACATACCTATGTACTGGTAAGGAGCATGGTGAGACTGCACAGTGACCAGCAAAGAGAGGTTTAAAGGTCTTCTGCTTAAAGTTTTGGGTTGGCTCTTAAGAGAATTTTGTTTTGACTTCTTCAGCAAGTGTGATATTTTCTGTGATATCTTGAGCCAATCTGCCTCTACTTCCTGTCTGTTGGATGGGAGTGGTAGTTCTCCCTGACACTACGTGATTGTGTGAGTACTCCACTAATGTGTATGAGAAAAGGATCTGTATCTGAATAGGGAGAGCTTTCCGGAAGTTCTGAGGTCTAGATGATGGAGGGATAGGGCAAGGCCTGTCTAGTGCTGTCTGAACTCATCCATCCAAGATATTTCACTGTAAACTACAGCCATAGTTTCTTTTTTTTTCTTTTTTCTTTTTTTTCTTTTTTTTTTTTTCTTTTTTTTTTTTTTTTTTTTGTGTGTGGTTTCCATGCAGGTGGCATCACATTGAGTCTCTCCTGAACGGGGGGATTACCATCACTGTGAACTTCTGGTACAAGGTGAGTACAAGCACCTTCCTGCGCAGCTTGGATAGCTCTATCCCAGAGGATTGTTTTTTTTCAGGTAGAGATGTATCGGCACCTGTTGTCAGTATGAGAACTTCATTGCACCGAATCTTTTGCTTTAAAGCTGAAAGCTACTTTCTCCTTTTTGAGTGGTGCATGAAGAACTGTGTGGCTGGGAGAAGGTGGAATAATCTGCCAATTTGGAATGCATGCAATGAGCTATTTTTGATATTTCAGGGTGCCCCAACCCCTAAGAGAATTGAATATCCATTAAAGGCTCATCAGAAAGTGGCCATAATGAGGAACATTGAGAAGATGTTGGGAGAAGCCTTAGGAAATCCACAAGAGGTACAAAAAAGAACCATATAGTCACTGCTGTTGAAATAGTTATAGCTTGATGCAGAACTCGAGATGCCAACTATTTGGCTCTGCAGGTGTCACAGTGAGGGTAGGAGAAAGCAAGCTTGCTCTGTTGCTGTGAATGGTTCTTCCTGCTGTCTTCAGAAGGTCCTTTGGCTACAAAAAGGCAAGCTCTTTAATTTATCATTCTGGAGAGGACCACTACAAACAATGGAGTAATTGTTCTTGGATGTGGGGGAAGGTGTACTTTGGCTTTGGGCACTGCTAGGGAAGTGTTGCTCCCAAACTCTCCTCAACCTTCTGCAGCAACGGTACCCAGTATGTGCCAAAACAATGAAACTGTTTTACCTGTTGAATCCAAATCTCTTAAATAAGAGAAGTATCTTCTATTAAGTTGTGTGCTTCCCTCTTAATGCACACCTTAGTGATTTCTGAATTCCTTGCAATTTTCACCAACTGTTATTTCAAACAAACAGATTGAAGTAATAAGAATATGCTTTTGAGGCTCTCCTGCTGATCTGAAGGTGTAAATACTGCATGTGAATGGTCTGTAACCCTTACCATTGTGCAGAACCTGCTTTTTAGCACACTTAAGTGGGGTCATGCTTCTCCCCTGAGATTATCTTACTGCTGAACTTCTCTCAGTGACCACCAAGTGCTGAGAAATGTGAGTGATCTTAACTGAAAACAAAACGTTAGCAAAATCATCAGTCCTGTCCTTCCTTCCAAGTGACCCCAAATACCAGAGGGCATTCAGTGAATAAGAATGTTCTTTCTCTGCCCTGAAAATAAGCAACCTGAGGACTGTTGGCTCCTTTTAGTAATATCTACCGAGAAATCACAAATCTAGGCTGAGAAGTGAAAAAGTTTCAAACTACTACTATGAATGCGATGGTTTGGTGGCAACTGAAGCTGGATGTTGGCAGAGAACCCTGCAATTTTGATAGAGTATTTGAAGGTGTGCTCAAGGGTGCCCTAGTGTTTTATCTAGAAAATACTTTGAAACTGGTTCGATGTACCTCAGGCTCAGTTTGTGTGCTGACACCCCCTGCCCCGGGGCGGTCAGCTGATAAGGTGTTGTGATGCAGAGGCAGTAGGCTTTGCAGCTGCCATTTCTGTGTAACTGTCCCAGCTAACAGTCTGTTTTTGCTTTCAACAGGTGGGTCCCTTGTTGAATATGATGATTAAGGGGCGGTATGACTAATGCCTGACTGCCCCAGGTGGCTGATGTTGGAGCTGCTTTGTTCACAAGCAACGGAAGATACTGAGCGCTAGTATTGCACGCAGCACTTAACAGACTGATGGGTTGCATAGCCCATCCCTGCCCCACTACAATAAAGGGGGCTACTGGAACTGCAAAACCGTTAGTACCCCATTCATCCTCCACTGTCATCTAACCAAACCTCCCGAGAAAGAGTCTGCACTTATTGGAAGCTGGATTCATGCTCACTAACTTGGTTTTTGTCCCTCTGCCCTGCTTGCCACAAGGACCAGGGCTTCTGGCACGCAGATGTGTCACTTCAGGATTTTCAGGCATTTGAAGACAAGCTTGGAGGAGAACCAGGAGTGATCTTGTTTCTTGGGCCTCCTGGCTGGGTTTATGTGTTGGTGCCTGCAGTGGATATAAGATGGGAAGTGACAGGTTTCACAGTCCTCTGTTGTTAGGGGACCTGTCCACGCTCAACTCTGGCACCTTTTTGTGTAATGGAAATGAGCATGTGAGATGGCCTGTGTGTGATGAGCAACTGGACAAATGATGCAACTTCTTCAACTTAAGACATTTATGCTTTGGACTTAGTACAGGGTAGAGACCAGAGTCAATTCATCTAGAGTGTGAGCACCAAATCCTCTGTTCCCCAAACAACATCTGTGTTGTAGGAATCTAGATAAACCTCCTTTCTGACAGCTCTCTCCGGAGAGCAAAGGCTTCTCTCCCCCTCTTGTGAAGCTGCAGTGTGGTTAAAAGGGGATGTAGCATTATGAAGGGAGATGCATAAATGCCAGGGCACTCTCCAAGTCTTGAATGATGAAGCCACATTTTTAAATGAAATTCCCCCAGGGGTGCCAAGCTAGACTGTCGAAATGCAGTGTCAGATAGGTACAGAGCCTACTTGCTCCCCACCAGGGGTGCAGGCTCCTCGGACTAACATGGGAAAGTGCCCTTTTTTACTGAAACTGCAAGAACTCAAGTGTGTGTGGCTGTGCACAGGTGCGCATGTTTGTGTGATGTTGTGTGGCTCCTGTCCATCAGTTAAATCCATGCCAGTGTGTGGTTCCCTTCCTTGTACAGTCATGTTAAAGAGGTCAGGGCTTTCTGCTTAAAAGTGGTTAAGTTTATCTTGATCCTTTTTGTGTTCTGGGACTTGACGTGGCAGGCTGGTAAGTGACAAGACCAGGTCACAGGAACCAGACAAGCCTCTGTTTAAGAGTCCTCAGCAAGCACCCTGATGAAAAATGATTTTGCTTTCTTTTTCCTCTTCCATATGAAAGCTTTAGGCTCATGTGGAGGCTAACTTTTTGTTCCCTGAGGAGTGCTGCACCCTGCTTTGGGGGGTGGTGCAAAGGTCCTGTGTATTTGATGCGGTTGTAATAGATCCCAAGAGCTAGAGGTGGGAAAAGCTGTTTCATAGCCTATGTATCTCATCCCAGAGAATAGTGAGGGATTTGTTCTGTTGAGACTTGGCAGTGTTTTCCCTGTTGTTCTTCAGGGTGTGTTCTGACACAGGATTCTGATAAAAGTGTTGAGGACGTGGCACTCAAGAAGTGCTCTGTCTTTGGCCTCAGGTCCCATCGTTTGTTGGGACAGCTCATGCACCACTTGCAGTGAGCTTGTCTTGTACAAAGGTAAAGAGCTTCTCAAGCAGGAGGTCCCGGGGCTAGTTTTCTGGCTGCTTTGTACGTCAGAGGAAATGAAGTGTAATTGGTAGCTGCAGGGTCCTTGTTTAAGAAATATATCTGTGTCACTGAGTAGTCTGACTGCCATGTTACTTGTTGCAGACTCTCCAGAGCTGTGGTTAGATCCAGACGAAGGTCGCTCAACTGGATACTTAGCAATGCTCAGCCTTTGGGCAGGTGGGGAAGCAGGCTAAGCTTCTGACTCTGGCCAAAAGCAAGGCCTTCCCAGGAATCCTGGGCACATGCCCTTGGCTGAAAGATGCTTACATGAAATCCCATCTCTGTGCTATTTATTCAGCACATGGTAATCTCCAGTACTAGTTGTTAGACACCATCAACTCTTGAAGCTCAGGGTGGGAGTTCATATCCCATGTGGAGAGAGAATGGTACTTAGAGAACTTTAGGATCCTTTTTTTCTTTATTTGCCAAAGGTCTAACTTTCAAAGTGTCTGAACAGGTTTTGCTGCACTTGACTTTGTGAAAGCTCATTTACAATGCACTGATGAACTGACTCCCCCCCTTCCCTTTTCACCTTGTGCTTTCAGTGCCCCTTGCCATGGTCTTGGGAAGCTGTGTGTGTTCTCTGCTGGGGGTGTGTGTGCAGGGGGTGGGGTGTGACAAACACACGGTACCTTCTGAAGTGTAGTTCTTAAATACAACCAATGTTGAACAACAGAACTGTGTGGCTTTTACTTTGTGAGTTTCTGTCTGGGAGGGCTGTATAAGGAGATGTGCATATAAAGCTACCTTTTAGTCTTCCTAGTAACTCCACTTGGGTTCTTCACTGGTGAAAGCTGCTGGTCTCCAGAACTGCCTTCAAAACAGCAACACCAACTGTACTATTGTGTCTCTTCACAGCTTTCCTCATACTACTTCTGGAAGTCTGAAAGGAAGGCTGGGGATAAGATGGTATCCTTGAACCCTGTCAACAAGAAGTGTTCATGGGGAAGGAGGGAATTCTCCCTACTCACCTAAGTGGTGTCACCATGCTCTGGTCACTGATGGGATGACGGAGCAAACTACACTACTAGGTCTAAAGAGTTCTATCAGTTGCTTACCCTTTGGGATAGCTTGTTCTCCATTTGGTGGTTTATCCGATACATACTTGGGTCAAGGAGATTTTCAGAGGAGGCTTCCTGTATGTACTTCTGCTGTATGTTAGCAGCCTTGGGTGGCAGAGTCCTCTCTACCTAATAAAAGACACAGGTTATTTTATGGTAATATTAACTAGAGCAGTTTTGGCATCTAACCATCAGTGAAATGTTGGCTAAATCTGAACAAATATTTTATGTGTAGTAAAATAGGAAGAGTTGAATAGAGATTAGGGATGTTGGGGTGATGGGGAGAGAGAGAAAGAGATGACTGGCTGAACCTGATGTATCAGAACCGGCATTCTCACACCCTCGGGGGAAAAAGCAGGTCCAAGGTGAAGCCAGCAGGTCAGGATCAGGGCCAGGGCAGAGGAGATATGAGACACAGCTGGGACAATCCAAGACAGGGGAAGGTGAAGGGGAAGGAGACACTCAGCATCAAAGCGGCTATTGAGGAAAAGAGGAGCAGGCCTGGGCTGAGACTGCTGTTTCTTTACAGCAGTTCTTACCAATGAGCAAGCTGACCCTGAACTCAGTCAGCTGCTCTTTAGTCCTCGAATGGAGATGGTGCACTCAGGGTCTCTACAGTCTTGTGGCAGGCCTCTGTGTTGATGCGTGATCAGCCCATGCTGCCGTGCCAGCCCTGAGAAGACAGCACAGCAACTGCAACAGGGAGTGCTGCCTTTGCGTGTTTTTTTCAAGGTGCAGTTCTCTAAGCCTTGCTCCTGCTGTGTGTGGGTGAGGAGCTTCCTTGCCCTCTGGTTTATGATCTTTGTCTTCCGTTCCTGTTTTGGAGAAGTCACCTCTCTTATCAGTGCGCTAGGAAGTCCTGAAGCCACCACCTTCCCTGGATGCTTTTCTGCTTTGGTGCTGCCTAGAAGGAAAGGGAAAGAAATGCTGTTTCTGTGACAAACACATGCAAAGTAAGTTCTAATTACTGCCTCGCAAAGTCAAATATTTGTTGCGAGCAGAGGACTAATTGTGGGGGGAGGGAGCGGAAGTCGAGGCTCTTGGAGTCTAAGTGGAACAGATGCCTGGACGCCTTGGGGAAACGCAGCTTTCCTCTACAAATCGGAGCTTTAAATTACAAGGCTTTTACCAACGAGAACAGTTGTGGGAAGTCGTCTGCTCTCATTTGCGTAATGGCTTCTGTCACTGGTGATTAGACACAGGATGAAGGAAAAGAAATTTGACAATTAGGAATGAGCGATCATTAATCAGAATCTTTGTTAGAAGGAGGGAAGGGGGGGAGAATATCCCACAAACAATGGAGGTTTCCACTAGAGCCACAGTGAAGTCCATGAGATGCGTAACTGAGTGCTGCTGTTGCTCTACAGAGCCCCCTCTGCCAAGGTACGGAGCGGCAGCAAGGCTCTTGGCTGGGTGGGAAGGCTTGTGGGGGAAGGCAGCTGGGCAAAATGCCTCTCGTGCTGTTCAGTGATTCTCAGATATCTGCTTAGTAAGGTAGAGAGCACGTCTTGGAGCCCTCTCCTTGCCTCATCAACACCTTGTGTTTCCTTCTCAGTGCCTGGCTGCGGACTGCCAGGAAAACAAACAAACAGAAACAACTTCTTAAAGTTTTGTTCTCTCCTTTCCCCACACCTTGCATGCAGCCTTGCAGTCTCTGGTGCAGAGGAGAGCAGGGATGGGCCTTGACGGGCACACAGAAAGACTAGGATGAGCGACATAAAAGCAGTTCCAGGCTCTGTCCTGATAATGTCATTTCCTACAAGAGCATGGAGGAACCTGATGGGCTGCATGACAGGTGAAGAAAAGAAGGCAGTTGTGACTTCTCTGTGGCTGTTGTGCGCTGGCTTAGCTCATCATCCAGCCGCGTGCAATCCAGTATATGCATTTGTTTGGGTTTTGTGGGTTTTGATCACATTATCAGTACACATGAAATCTATGGCACCTGTTTTTTGTACAGCTGTCGTTCGAGGTCTTGTCAGGTTAAACATTTTGATGTAGTTTATGAAAAGAGGCATTGCCTCTGATTACATCAACAGCTGTAACTTGGGAGGGGGAATGACAGACCATTTGTGGGGCATATAATGTTTGTTGGTGCATCTCAAGTCTTAAGCTTACTGGATTCATTGATTTCAGTGACGAACTCCTGGCTTTGCAAGGCTGGGTCATTCACTTGAGGCAGAGGTCTCCATCAGTGTGATTATTCTTTCTGTGACTGGAAATCAAAGCAGATACCTTGAAAGGGGAGAGCTGAAGCCACGTTGTCTTGTTCCCAGCTGGCTCTGAACTTGGCCAAATTATAGCAGCTTGGATTTTCAGCCTCTTCCCATGACTAGTATTGTTCAAAACAGAAGCTCAAAATGAAAGAGAAAATGGTGGGTGTCAGGACAGGATCTAACGTGGCTTTTCATCCAGCACTCATAATGAGACAAGTTAGGAGAATCACTGGTCACATTGCTTAGGGTGGGGAGCTATGTCAGGCAGTGACTTTTATCCCTTCTTAAATGTGTGAGGGGAGGGCTGCTTCTCATTCACAGTAACATTTAAATGCATGCTTACATTTGGAGGAGTCCACCTAACAGTTTTTGTGGATGGTAAGGCAGTTTCCGATGGTGTGGGCTGGCTCTTGAAATTCACCTTGCAAACTTGCAGTAAACCCTGAAAAAGCCCAGACTTTAACATGGCAGGGTATTGCCCTCGCCGTAGGAAATGTCACTGTGCTGGATGGCAGGAGCAACAAGTGTGACTTTCAGCTCAGATTTTCAGTTGTGGTTGTTTCCTGAATAGTCAGGATTTGCCATTGAATGCTTTGACAGGGAGAACCCCTGGATATGAGTTGAAACCTGCTTGGGAAGCCAGCAGCCACAGAGTGTGTGCCATCCTGTGCACAGGTGATGTGTTACAAGATCTGCTGCATGCTCTGTGCTCCCTGAGCTGCTTAAGCACCGCTGGCCTCATGCAGTGAGCTGTGTGAGGGCTCCAGCTGGGCTGAAAGCAGCTAAGGGAGTGAGGTCAAATCATTTCCTTCTACAAAAGGACAGTCCCTGTGCCCACAGAGAGGGCACATGGGGTTAAAACAGCATCCAAGAGGGTAGTTTCTGTGGGGGAGTTTAGTACCACCGGCAATGGACTGATTCTGCTCTATGTTCCTCTGCCAGGACTTCTGACAGTCTCTCAGAAGCTGCTCTTATCCATCTGTTTCACTGGGATAAAATGCTTCTGGCAGCAAAGAATTACTGGTGCTGGTGGGTATTTAGGTCAAATTCCAGCCACTACAAGCTGCAGAGCTGGAGGGTATGGGGTGGTAAGGCCTTGCTTGGCATTCGGGGTAATAAGCTTCTGGTCTGTCAGCCCACGTGAACTGCCGAGATCTGTGGAGCTGGGGAGTTGTGTGACCATGATACTTGGGCTGTCAGGTCTGACACCGCTCTGGCAGGGCAGACCTTAGTGCTCCCTGAGCCTGTGTTCAGGGGTGGTGCATAACTGGGGAGTGAGCTGGGGTGTGAATCTCCAAGTGGAGTTTTTGGGGCTCTCAAGGAACCATTCATGTGCCACCAGTTTGCTCCAAGCACAGCCTGGGGCCCCTTGCTTCTATCTCCTCCCCAGCACAGAGGCAATCCTGTGTCTCCTGCTTTTGCTGTTTGTTTATAGCTCTCCCCATCCCATCTGTCTTTCTCTCCTCCTTCCTCCCCTTCCTTTTCCTTCCCTCCTCCCCTTCATTCCCTGTAAGCGATTAATCATTTTGACAGGCTCGGCGATGGCCTTTATTTCCTTGAGGCAGCCAAGAAATGTCTGTGAGCACCTTCTCTGACACCCCTCGTGTTCTCTCGCCAATCAGATAAGCCACTTCGCTTGGAGTGACACCACCAGAAATGTGTGAAGGGGAGCAGGGGGGGAACTCCAGCAGAGCCAGCTGGGGAAATGGGCAGTGGGGCAGCATCCAGTTGGGGTGCCATGTGGGCCCCTGTTAGCTGTGATGAATATGTCATTTCACTATAGCTTGAATGTGTCATACTTCGCTCCCTCCCTCTCCCCAGGCCCCCCTTCAAATCTCGGTTTCAGTGCAAAGGCAGTGGGGAAGAGATTGGGCTGCTCAGAAAAATATCAGCCCCAACAGAGTGGCTGGAGGGAAAAGCTGTCAGAGAAGAAAGAAGATCAGGCTGGGATCATCAAGGGAAAAAGAATGGGGATGATCTTGCAGATGGATGTTGAAGCCTTCCTGGGAAACTCCCCTTTGTCTTGTGCAGGAAGGAGGTTGCCTGTGAGTCTGTCATGGTTCACCTGGACTAGTCGTCTTTTCATGAGGATGCCTTCCATTCACCTGCAGCCAGGAGAGCTCTCAGGCCACAGTACTTTGAGATTGCAAATGCTCTGCTACCTACCTAGAACGAAAATGGGGTGGATCAGGGTGTGTGATGTTCCCCAAAGGATTTTTTTATCTGCTTTAATGAACCTTTAAAGCATCCACTGTCCCCTTGGCATGGAACCAAGGAATGCTGTACTTCTAGAGTTATCCTTCTTCCTTTTAGTGTGAAAGCAGATATCCTCCACGGTGGGAAGGAGAGACCCAGGAACAACTATTCTGCCCAGGACTTCTGGAGATATTTAGATGCCCTTTGTGCAGAGCAGTGGATTATAACTAACATTTACAGAAGTGGAGGAGACAGGGAAGGAGAGAAAGAAGTTGAAGATGATGTACTAGAAGTCAGATGGAAAAGATCTTGCATAAGGTGGTCAGGTATCATAAGGCAGGAGACTGGATATAGTGACCCCAAGGGATCCTCTCTAGTCTCATGGTTCCGTTAAACAAGTAAATAAGCCCTGAGCTGAGCCTAGAAGACAGTGAATAGGCTCATCCTGGATGAAAGGCCCTAGAGTAAGACTGCCCCAACTCTTCAAGTAAGCCAAAGAACAGGGCAGATGGAATGAGGTGTCTGTTTTGAAGTCACCATGTTTTGAAATGATAAAAGGCAGCAACACAAGGCCAAGCCCCCTAGCCCAATGCAGCTATGCCTCTGGGAGGAGTAGCCAGGCTGGTGATAGTTCCCAATTGACTCTGGCGAGCTCACACCCTCTTATGAAACGTCACTGCTCACAGTTCACCACAGGAGCTTGAGTTCTTTCCCTATGTGAAAAGCATGAGAGTCAGTTCTAGCAGCAGGCTGGATGGGTTTAGTGAAGATGCTAAGGAAAAAACACAGCCTCACTCCTACACCTCCCTGTTTGTTTTCTCCTTGTGAAAAGGTTGCCCTTCAGCTACAGCCCTAAAAGCTGATATAGCCTGAGTCCAAGCGGAGGGCAGTGAACTCATCTGGAATAAACATCTTTGCTCCTTGTGGGCTGACTGCCTCAGATGTCTGGAAGGTAGGAAGACTTGAACTAAAGAGGAGTCAACAGGCACTTCCCAGCAGATGAAAAGGCAGCGAGTGCTACTTCTGACAGACGTGTTGCCCATGTCTCGGGAGTGGCCTCTGCCAAGGTCACTGCTGAGTTTCTCTAAACTAACATTTCTCTCAAGGAAGTATTGATTTTGTGCTGGTGGTGCTAAGCAGTGCTGTTGAACGAGAGGCTGTAAATGCTTGGCAGAACAGTGGTGGCCCTTCTTGGCAGCTAGACTCACTAATCTGGCTTGCTTTCTGCAAGCTTGTGCTCATGGGTCCAGGGTGAGGAACACTGGCTTTGGGCTTCCAAGCTAGTGACCACTAAAGGCTTCAGTGCTTCTTCTCTAAGTGTGGGGTAGTTATGTTTGCTCCCTTGTGTTTAGTCAGGAATGGGAGATGTCCATTAGTAGCAGAAAATGGCCCGTCCCTGGGCAGTTTACATCCAGTAATAGGTAGTAATGTTTCTTTCTTGAATATAACATAAGAAGGAAACATGGCAGAAGTTTAAAACTGTTTATGTCAGGGCTGATAATTTTCAGAGAAAATGTATGAGATAGTCAGAAAAAGTCCAACCAATGCAGTTAATGCTGGCTATCCTAGAAAGCCTGTTTTAAATCATCAACAGCCCTAGTGAGGTCTAGGTCTTTGAGAGTTCCTGCCTGTTGCATGCACCTGAGGCTTTGAATCGCTGTATTTCATCCCACCCCATAAAATGATTATTGAGACCAGATAACCCAAAATGTAAGACAAGTATCAGATTATTCTGTTTTTCTATGTAGAAGCCTTTGTGCCTTGATGTTGTAGGCTACTTTCTCTGGTGTCCAGGATTATGAAGAACTCCCTCCCTGAACTTGCACTGTGTCTGTCAGCAGAGCTGGCTACTGAGGCAGGCTTGGGTAGATCACGTGGCAGATGC
Organism: Columba livia; assembly: GCF_036013475.1. Lineage (NCBI taxonomy): Eukaryota > Metazoa > Chordata > Aves > Columbiformes > Columbidae > Columba > Columba livia. The sequence continues at coordinate 20,935,637 of NC_088607.1, forward strand.
TTGTCACTTCCTCCCCCTATGAGTGTCCGTACCATGCAGTCAAAAGGGTGGGACATCGCAGGGCAAAGACAAAGCTGTTTGACTGCAGAACCAAAGCAGCATCACCACATCAGCATAGTGTTAAGGCTTGGCTCAATATTGCAGAGGACTTACCACTGCAGCTGAGCTGGTGTCTTCTGCTCAGTGCTGTGCTGAAGTGGTGAAATAAATGAGCTCAGTGTTGATTTGTAGATGTGTCTGTTGCCTGTCGTATCCTGAAAGGTTGTGGCCCTGACTGAGCTGGAGTTAAGGGCATCCCCTTCCTCAGCCAGGGCCTGACCTTCTGGCCAGGCTGTGACGAGGCGATGAGATGACTTGCCTAGTTGCAAATGGGAAGGTGTTGCAATCAGGAGCTGTGATCCCCACTGTGGACAAGCTGGACTATGCCCAGTGTGGGATCTAATTTCAGAACTGGTCTGTGCTACATGCTGCACTTTGCTGTCCCTATGGATTTCTGCAGCTTCAGTTGCTAAGCACCCTTGTAGTGGCCTGGGCCATGCCCTGTCTCCTGGAAAATCTGAGATATCCTTGGTTATTGGCAAATATCTCTGTGTTGTGCAGATGTTCCAGACTTACAAGCAGTACCTGGTCCTTAATGGGAAAGTTGTGGAGCGTGAAGCAAACTTTGCATGTTCCTTTAGGTGACAGAGGTGCTTGTGCCCTTGGGGACTTCAGAATTAAAGGCTGGTTCGGTTGGATTGAGGAATCTCACATTTCGAGGTGCCTTGGCCAGCAGAGACATTTATGTCTAGGCTCTGTCTATCTGGGCTGCTCTGAACGTTATGGATGTGTTGCTGCTGTCTTTGCGGAGTGGATGAAAGTGTTTGTGGTAAAATGTAATCAAGTGGAAAATTGCAGTGCATATAAACACATATGGCACTCAATGACTGGGCATTAGGCACAGTGACTGCAGGCAAAAAAAAAATTATCTGTAAATGTTTCGCAGCAAGTTTCGAAATCTTAAAGAACAATAAGATATTAGCAATTTAATGGGGTGATTCAGCGAGGCAGCGATCCTTGAGTTGGAAGAACGAGGATGCATGCAGCTGCAGTGACGGGAGCGGCTGGGATTACTCAGCCAAGCTCAACAAGCCCTGTCTCCCAGCACAAGACAGCTGCCAAAGGTTTCCTTCACGTGGCAAGGTGGCTGTGCTTGGAGAGGAGAGAGCCAGGAGGTGGCCCGTGAACCTTACCAGTGCCACCTTCCAGCCTCCTCCAAGAGCCTGCTGTTTACAGCAACGTTTGGAAGAGGTTGCATGTGGTCAATGAGGCAGAACTGATGAGCTAGGTGGATCAGGGCTGGCTCAGGTTGGGAGCCATGGAGGCTCTGCAGGTTAACTGCTGGCTTGGCCTCCCAGAAAGGGAGCACTGGGTCCTGTCCACCTCCTGTGCCTACAGGCTCCATCTGCTTATGCTGCCTGGGATAGCACCTTCCCAGCTATTGCAGAGCCTGCAGCAGTCCAAATCCTTCCTGAGGGCAACGCTTCTGCACACTGCCAGGGAGCTCTGTCATCTATTGGAACGGCATGTGGATCTTTCACATCTAACACCATAGGACTTCACTGCCTGAGCTAGCTGTCCATCTCCAAAACTCTCCTTTCGATCCTGCTGCTTAGAGGGGACAAAGGCATGTCAGGCCAGAATATGAAAGTGATTTTTTGCTGAGTAACAGAAGTACCAGAAAGGTGTTTTTCTTCTCTTGCTGTGTGTTGACTTCCCTTTTTCTGACATGGAGAAGGTTACCTGTGAGTGGGAGGATAAATGCACCTTGCCAGTGTCACCCGGCTGTACCTTTCCTAATGGATACAGGAAAGCAGCTTGAATATGAGGGGGAATATAGCTTTGGTGGCTCTACTGACTGCCCTGAGATCCTGGATCTAGTGGCCAAACTTGCTCAGCAGTTGATGAGGGAAGAGCTTCTGAAGAAGGAATAAAGAAGGCACCAAATGGGAAGTCCCAAGGGTATTGCAGCTTGGTCCAACAAAGCCTGGCTGATTCCCATCCTGTCTGCGGAAAAAAACTTCCCAAAATAACCGGTGTCAGTAAGAACTGCCCGAATGAAACAAAAATAAACAAAATCAGTGTTTCTGGGCCATAAGTGACTGCTTTCCAAGAATGTAAGGAACATATTGGGGCCCTAAGCTGATGTGAGTTGAGTAGATTCTCTTAGTCTATCTGCACAGGACCTTTCATTTTCCTGCTAACTTGTACACAACCATGGAACATGCTTTTTCTTGGATCTGAACCTGGAAACTGAGCAAAATGTAACTTCAGTGAGATTACTATATTGATGCCTTCAACTTAAGCTGGCGAACTGCCTAAGGCTGAACTTCAGTAAGACAGCCTACCTGCCACACTTGTGTATTCAGCTCTGCATAGAATTGGCAAGAATAACGGTGGGAGAAGCTTTTAATGAATTGCTATTAATAATATTTGTTTTATTACATATTTTTTTTATCAATTTGAGAAATTCCTGCTTTTAAACTTATCTGCTTAAATGTGGTATATTAGAAAAAAGGATTATATTTCTTGCCTTGTGTCATCTGCTGGTTTAGGCACTCATGGTATTTACATCTATAAGCATTCCTGCACTTGCTGATACATGAGTACTATAGGGAACTCATTGTCCTACTATCAAATTAAGCTGGTGAGGCATGCCTACTTCTATTGATTAGGGCTACTTTTACCTTCAGAATTCCCCTGTCTTTATAACCTTCAGATGCAGCCAGCCCTCAAAGGACTGCCCAGAAAACCCACAAAATGTGCTACTGTGGTCAAATTCAAATGTGAAGTTTGTATCAAGACTTGCCACTTCTAAAGGGCTCTGCATTTCCTTGAGCTTCTTCCCTGCCTGTTCCACTCTCTGCTTTGCTGCCTACGGACTGTAGCTTGTTGCCAGTCTTTACCTACCTCAGTTCTCTGCTGAGAACATCAGCTCTTACCTCCTGCCAGCTGAGAGTGGGGATCATATCTGCTGAGATTTAGGTGATGTAATGCTCAGTTTCTGCGGGGAAGTGCAGGACTGTAGAACAATAAGGCTTACTATTTCTGGGTGCATTGGTATCATCAGTCCCAGCTAATATCTGCTGCCTTCTCTGTCCATCATATAAATCCTCTTGTGAGCCCTGCATGCACGGTATTACATGAAAATTCATCCTCAGGACCTATGGACCACTCAAGGCTCTTCACTGTTATTTGTGTTTGCTTCAAGTTCCTTGAATTTCAAATACATCAGAGGTAATTTCATCCATCCTGCCCTTGAGCTGGAGTCAGTTCACTGGTAGGAAGGAAGCCTCCAGGTGAAGGGAGCAGAACTGTGGTGGGCGTTGAGGGGACTCAAGTACAGATGCAAGTAAATGCGTGATGGCTGGATTTTCCTGGAGGTGTTGTTATAGTGTGTTTGCCTGAGGCATGCATTGGCCCAGCTAGAGGTCTGGAGTGTCTGGCATCATAGGGGGCTTCTACAAGAGCTCTCAGTCATGGCATTGCCCTTCAGCATGAGTGAACGAACAACAGGCTGAAGCAAGGCCCTGTGCTTTCGAGCTTATGTGTGCCGGTTTCCTCAGAGAGTTGCTGGGAAAATGTGTGCTTAGTAGGGAGAGACTTTGCTGAGCTGCTCACAAGGCTGAGGTGCTTCTGAGGAAGACTAATAGAGAGGGGACTTTATGGTTCCCTGTGGAAAACCAGTATCTGCCTCCAGACCTCAAGTGCAGATAGTTCCTACCTGCACCGGCAGCTGCTTCTGTGCACAGGGGTTACAGTGCAGTTGCTGTCACCTTGGTGAAGGTCCTTTGGAGGATCACACATGGGTCTGTCTTCTGGCTCATGACCAGGGGAGGGAAGAAAGTCCATGGACAATTGTATGAGAGACTTTGCAGATAGCTGATGAACTAGAAGACTGCTCTCTTTGAGCAGATACAGTCACCTCCACTGCTCCCATGGCTCAAGTGCTCTTCTGAGACAGGTAACTGCTGGTATTCTTTCTGCAGATCAAGAACAGAAAAATGATCCTCTTGCCTGTGGTGGGGTTGATAGAGTGCATGTGCTGACTGTTCCTGTGACAGATTATGAAGCCACTTGAGTCACTGTCCCATTGTCCCCACCCACATGGAGGCTATGGTACTGCAGGCAGGTCTGCCTGTCACACCTGAAAGAGCTGTACAGCACAAGAACAGCCAGGGAGAGATTTTAAGTCAAAAAGCAGCTGTTCAGTCACTCAGTGTAAGCTTGTGGGTAACTGAGGGAATTCTCCTGGTTTCTTTTGTCTAAACCCCTCCCTCCCAAAGGGCTTCCTGTCAAGGTTTGAAGGCACTGGGACAGAAAATCTGCTGCTGCTCTGAGGAATTTGCTCCAGAGGTGAAAGGCCCTCATCACTTCATATAAAACCCATCACTGGATCTCATTTTTTGACTGAAATTTGTCTGGCTTTACTGTAGGTTCTTCTCTTTCTCTGTCAGCATCAGGCACCTGTGTGGAAATAGGCATACTCCCCTGGACCCCAATACTCAAGTTGCCTTTGATCTCTGGGTGCTGCCTCACCTGCTGTGCTGTTTTTTGGTTTATCTGGCCTGCAGCTGTCCATGCTGGGCAGCAGCCAGACCTTGCTGGCCAGCCTGGCCCAGCATGCAAGAGGATTTGCCCTCAGGCCGGCTGCTGCCTTTAACCCTGCCTGCAGCCTCCGGTGCTGTGATGACGACCTGCCTTTCCCAAAGTGGCTCTCCAGCTCTGCGAGGATCACTCTGCTCCTTGGGAGCAGCTGTGATGAGCTGTCTCCCCTGGTGCAGCCACCAAGGCACTGCTGTCCCCTCTGGCATTTGCTGTACAGCCATCAGACCCTCTTGCTCCTTGCTGAGCGGGGTAGAGCTGCTGCTAGCGCCTGATGATGCAGGTATTGCCTCCTGCATGCAAGAGGCTGGGCTGTTGTTGCTGGTTTATTAGATATTGACATGGAAAGGCACTATCAAATGCTGGTCTTGCACCTGGGCACAACCAGACTGGCCCTGGGACAAACACATCTATTAATACCTGATGCCAGCTGTGTCTGCAAGCACCCATGCACAGTGGGACAGCAAAAGAAGAGGGGTGGGTGGACAAATTCCAACCATCTGGCCCTGCATGATGAAAGGTGGTGGCTGTGATGGGATAGGAAAGCCCCAGGATCTGACAGTTCAGGGCATGGAACTGTTTTTCAAGTTCTTAAAGGCAGCTGAATAATTGGAGAATGAGAGAGCAAATGAGGAGCCATCCTCTGGCTCCAAAGAGAGGAGAGCTCAGACCTCAAGTGGCTGAGTTTTAAAGCGTCTGGGCTGTGATCAGGTTTGGGAACACCAGTGTTGATGAAGAACAAGGTGTGTGAGGTAAGCAGAGGGGAGAGGGCAATGAAAAAACCCACCTAAGAGGAAGGCACAGACAGACGAACCCACCACCCTCCCTTGTAAGACAGGTGGCGAGGGAAGTGACGGGGACCTGCCGCTGTGTGGGTGTGCGGCAGTGACACGGGCGGTGTCCGTGCGGGCACAGCGGCGGGTGCCCCGCCGGCGCGGGGCTGGCAGTCCCGTCCCGGAGCTGCCCTGCGCTGCTGCGCTCTGGCCACAGCGTGGAGCCCGCGGTCCGTGCGGAGCTCTGCGGCGCTGCCCGCGGGGACGGGGCTGCCCGCGGGGCGATGCTCTCGGCTTGCAGCGGTGCCCAAGCCGCTGCAGGGGTTTCAGGCTGAGCTATCAGGAGGGTCAACATCCTAATCCTGAACTGGGGTCTCACAGGAGCAGCTTTCACGTGAAAATCCTCCCTCCTGGCACAGAGTCCTGATGTGTCAGAGGCACTAGGCATGAACCTGAATCCAATTTCAGCCTCAGCTTTGGAACCCAGATGCTAGACGTGGATTGGGCTTGCCTCTTCTAGACTGTACATACAGGTGCTGGGGACGTACACAAGAACAGGTACCTACACCTGAACACTGGTATTGCAGCATGAGGATGCTGACTGGTCTACTAGGTGCTGTACGATTACAAACATATTATTCAAGACATATTTCCATTGTGCCACGTATGTTGTCCTGTATCAACACAACCCTGCTGAGGTCTGTGTGTGCTTCTAGTGGCACTGCTGGGAGGAGATTTTGTGTATATGAGAGCTAATATTGGCTACTCACATTTTCCTTAGTGAGTGTTTGGTTTTCTTTTTCCTCCTCATTACCGTAAAACAAAAGTTCTCCCATTTAATCTGCTTCTCCAGCAGGTAAATCAAGTCCAGGCCTGTTTTATTTGGCTCACATTGCTTTGTTACCTTGCATTACTGGCTGCTTTTCCATCTTTCCCAGCACTAGAAATAACATTGGGGTGTATTTCAGGCTCAGAAGAAGCTTCTGGGACCTTGTTGTACTCACAGCTGTCCATCGAGCAGTCCCAGCAGTCTGTGGACATATTGGGCTCAGCTGTGATGTCTGCCTGTTCAGAGAAAAGGAGGAAGGACAGATGACCTGTGGTAACCCTTCCAGAGCAGAGGTGACGCTCTTGTGAACACTCTCTCTGGTGCAGAGGGGGCTTCTTCACCCTCTTTTCCACCACCAGTGGGGCTGGGACTGGGACTTGCCCCGTGTCTTCCCTGGGTCCCCACTGAATGCTTGCTTCCTCTATTCCCCTGGTCCAGACCCCAACCAGCGGGGTGCCTGCCTTTGTTCCCTTGCTCTACCTGCCGGCAGTAGAAGGAGCACCCTGTGCCTGGGCTCTCCGCAGGGGAGGGTGCGGGCCGGGGCGGTGCGGGGCTGCAATGTGCGCGCTGGACCCGCGAGGGCAGCAGCACACTGCGGGAGAGGCGGCTGGTGGCAAACGGGATCCCGAGTTGGGGCGCTTCACCGGCCGGGGGGTTTCCAGGGCTGCCGTCTGGGAGGCTCAGAAGATGCTGCAGGAGAGGTCAGGCACGCTGCCCGCCCCGGGAGGGACCCAGTCCCGTCCCTTCTTGGGACCAGGGCTCACCTCAGGCTTGCCCAGGGTCTATTTTGTGCATCTGAGACTTCGGGTGGTAGTAATGGGGCTGTGCCACAGGCCCTGATGACAAGGACATGGAGCAGGCAAACCAGTGTCTCACTGGTGTGCCCTGGCCATGGGGCCTGTTGGAGCACTTCTGGGTCTGACTTATGCTCAACCATTGTCCCCCTCACAGAGCAGGTCTTGTCCTGGAAAACACATTGGAAGGGGGTCTGTTTTGGTGGTTTTCTTTGCATCTGCATGCCAGGGTTCTGTAGATAGCTCTCACGATCCTCACCAAGCATCACCTATGTTTTTTATGACTCAGAGAAGCTTGAATTCCCTTTTCAGTGCACATAACAGGGAGAGCACCCTGCCACTGGCCAGGTGGGGGTGGTGGCCAAGGTTCGCCTTCCTCTGCTCCCAGCAGAGGTAAAGCCCCTCAGGGAGAAACAAGACGGAGTCAAAGATTTGTTGAATTCCCTGGTGAAGCCACACAGCTCTGGGTCTCCAGAGCACCTGAGACTTGGGGATGCCAGAGAATAGGGCGAGCTCTGAACTAGTCTGCAAATACAAAGCCCCAGATAAAGCAAGGCAGTCCTGTGAATCCCCTTTTCCCTGCTAGTTATATATCTACCACAACACCCAGGCTATGGGCCTGGGCCCGGCAGGTGCTCCCCAGCACTCCCTTGGGGTGAGCAGCAGAGGGCAAGGAGGGCTGCTTGCCCTTCCTTCGTGAGGGAGATATAGAGGGAAGGTGCCACCGCAGGGTGTACAGCGAAGGAGGCCAGGCCTTTTTTTCCGCAAAGCAGGGTACGGCAGCTGCAATGAGCAACTCAGAGACCCAAACAGCACAGCCAGCCACCACCATCCCAGACCTCTGCTCACTAAGGCTGTGCTCCCAGCCTGTTTCTGCAGCCCCCTCCCTTCCCCTCCTTTCCAATCCTCTTGTATGGTTTTCTTGGCAAGGGTGCTGGCTGTCAGCCCCTGCACCTCATGTGCCCTATTGATAGCTGGTAATTTATGTAAATCTCCTAATATATGGATTCTGGGATCAGGACGGAGGGTTTGTGTGTGAGATGAGATTAATGTGTTTGCAGATTCTCTCTGCAAAGAGAGGGAGAGAGGCAGGCAGGGCTGGGACATTTGCCCTAGATCTCTATTAGCACCTCTGTGTGCACCAGCCAAGCCCGATCTCTGCCTCCCCAGGCCAGTGGTGTGGGGACTCTTCCTGCTTTGGCCTCCCTGGTCACCCACAGCCAGCCTTGCTAGCCAGCTGCCCCGGAGAGATCCCATTTCTGGGAGGCCACGAAGTGCCCAGTAGTGGTTTCACTCTCTCTCTGCTTCCCCAAAGTTTCAGCATCTCCAGAAAGTGGCTGGGCCAAGCTGTGCTGGAGACTGCTGCTGCTACCACAGGATCCTGTGAAGCCCTGGAAGTGCTGAAAATCTGCAGCTCAGTGTTATTTTCCCTGTGACAGTTCAGGACAACGGAAGCTGCTTGTAGCCACTGGCCTCTTGGTGCAGACTCTCCTGGTCCAGGTTGAAATCAGGGATGTGGTGGTGTAAGGAACAGGCACAGGCTGGAGGGACCGGTGTGCCTGCTGGGCAGCAGGGCCCTGGGGAAGATGGTGAGCCCAGTGCCTGGCTTGTTGCCCGCTGACTGGGCTGATGTGACGGGTTGACGCTGAAGGATGAACAGGGGGATGCCACATGCTTCTGTCCTGCCCCTCCTGGGGACTGCAGGCCCTGGGGCAAGAGGTGTTACACCTACCCCCTGCCCTGTCCCGGGGCTGCATGTGCACATCTCCCAGCCCAGCACCTGCTGGGCTTGGCGTGGTGCCGTGCTGGGGTGGACGGGGAGGCAGAGTCCCCCGAGGTACACTGGGGTCTGAGCAGAGCTGGGGAGTGGCTGGCAGGGAACAGAGCTGCCCTCTGATTCAGATGTTCCCGAGGAGTTCCTATTCCACACCTGACATTTAGAAACCAGGAATCCTGCTGATGGATAGGATTTGATGTGGTGGAGTATATTTCACACCATGTCATTTATCCTGGTGCTGCCTCATGTGAAATGTCAGCCGTCCAGGAGCTTTTCTGATCGCTCTTTGAAGTAGTGGTTTCTGATAAACTCGGGAGAAGGATGCTTTTCCCCCCAGGTCAGGGACCAAGAGTGGTAACTAGTTTTTTTCCTCTCTAGACAGAGTCCCTCAGTAGGACCTACCAGCTCAGCACCATATACTGACGGTCACAGTGGAGGTCCGGGTGCCCTCCTTTTTCCTGGTGCATCTCTGCCCCTTTTTGGGACCATACAAACCACTTCCTCCCTCCCAGCCTCTCTCTGACAGCACCCCGTCTCATGCTCTCTCTTCCTCCCTGCGTCTGGATTTGTTCCTAATGCTCTTTTTAGCCTTTGGAGAAATATTTTTAACTCTCCTGGGGTTGCTGCTGTTGACAATGGAAATCTATTGTGTTTTATGTGCCTGGAAAATGAATTTCCATGTCAGAAGAGGAGAGCAATTATCACAAGCAAGAGAGATCAAATTGGGTCTTTAAAAAGAAAATAAAGTTCAGATCTTATCTGATTAATGAGATTTCTTCCAAACCTTAACAAATCTTAATTACAGTGACTCTGCTGGAAGGGATGAGGTAAAGCTAGGATTGGGGGCTATCTAAACAGAACTGCTCTCTTCCGAGCTAGAGTACATCCCTGCATGAAAGCAGCAGGGACAGCCATTGAGTGTGGAAAGCTGCTCAGCTGGAAATCAGCAGGGCAGGATTCTCCATGGAGCCTGAGCAGCTCCTTCCCAAAGGCCCGCGGCGCTTGGGGGGAGCCCCGTAGCCCGACCAGCAGCAGCGAACGCGCTGCCTCGCTCTGTCCTGGATCCTGGCATCCGTTTTGCTTCAGATCCCTTCTCGCTGCTACAAATTTTTCACTTTTTCCTTTTTCTTTTTTTTTTTTTTTTTTTTTTCTTTCTGTAATAGGAATGATTGTTCAGTTGTAGAGGATTTTTTTCTTGCTTTCCTGATTTTTTTTTTCCTAAAGTAGGCTGGAGGACATAAAGTTGTTTATTCAGTTTATATTCACAAAACACTTTCAGATTATTTTATTGGATTGCCTGTGTAACATGGGCCAGAGATTGTCCCTGCTATGCCTTTATTGAATACAATAACTTTCTTCCCGAAAGAACACAAGTCTTGAGCCGAAGATGTTGAGAAAGGGCGACTCCAGCGCTTCCCGTAACAGCCTGCTCTAGCGGTTAATCACCCTGACTTCCTCAGACAAAGTAAAACAAAATAAAAAAGGTTCAGTACTTTATTTTTAATTGGGTCTTGTCTGGCTTCAGCATTTATCCATTGCCTCTTGTTACGGCTTTCTCTGGCAGATTAAAGAGTTTTTTAGTACCTGATATTTCTTCCCCAGGAAGAAATTTATATGCAGGAAGCAAGTCACCACTTGTTCTTTTTAATAAACTAAACAAATGGCTCCCTTCAAATCTGTAGTATGTAGTATGTTTTTCCCCCAGTTTGGAGTAATGTTTGGGGCTCTTCAATCCCGCCACCAGAAACAAGCTGAGAAGAGAAGAGGAGAAAACAGAAATAAGTCCAAAGCCCTGGAAAATCAGACAGCCAAACCCTCCCTTCCCTTTGTCTGTACGAATACATTGTTTCCCTTCTTGTTGTCTTTGGAACAAATTTGGGAAAACGTCACTCACCCGAAAGATATTTTCCTAATCTCTATGTGATTTCAGATTAATTATTAACAGCTATTACCAGAGATGGAACTGGCTGCCAGCATTTGAGTGTAGGGTAAAAATGACAACGGCTCTGTGTATTTCAGCAGACACAGATTTTCAGGGTCTTGTTGGGAATTACAGGAGGGGTTGTGGGCTGCCCGAGCATCTCCTCCGGCTCTGCCGTGCTGCTCGGGCACGGAGCCCCGCTGGGGCGGCGAGAGAACCTGCCCCGACGGGAGTTTGCTCTCGGGCAGCTCTGGGACGAGGCCGCCTGGGGAGCTGCGGTTCTGCGGGACAGCCGGTCACGGCAGGGTCTGGGGAGCAGGAAAATGAAGCAGGTACCAGTGATGCACACGCGCCTGCTGAAAACTTCCTGCTGCTGGTCTCCTAGGAGCTGTACCGAGTGTTTCCAGTTTAAACTGCCAGGCACAAATTCTGCTCATGTCCCGGATTTATTCACCAAGTTTTCACCCTCTCTCCTCAGTCCTGCAAAGTTTCAAAATGTGTGAATAATCTACATTATTTTTGCCTCATTTCCACTGTCTGATATAATTTTCATCTGCCTGTCTTGTTTGCCTGATTTATGAAGGCTCCTTTTTCTCTCTCTTTCCTTTCTTTCTTTCTCTTTCTTTCTTTCTTTCTCTCTTTCTTTCTTTCTTCTTTCTCTCTTTCTCTTTCTCTCTTTATTTTCTCTCTTTCTTTTTCTTTCTTTCTCTCTTTCCCTTTCTCCCCTTCTTTTCTTTTCTTTTCTTTTCTTTTCTTTTCTTTTCTTTTCTTTTCTTTTCTTTTCTTTTCTTTTCTTTTCTTTTCTTTTCTTTTCTTTTCTTTTCTTTCTTTTCTTTTTTTCCTTTCCTTTCCTTTCCTTTCCTTTCCTTTCCTTTCCTTTCCTTTCCTTTCCTTTCCTTTCCTTTCCTTTCCTTTCCTTTCCTTTCCTTTCCTTTCCTTTCCTTTCCTTTCCTTTCCTTTCCTTTCCTTTCCTTTCCTTTCCTTTCCTTTCCTTTCCTTTCCTTTCCATGAATTACTTCCATTTTTACTAACAAAAATAGTTTTTTTATAATGATAAATTTTGTTATTTTTCTGCCAGCTTTCTTCTCAAGGTCCTGATTTGGTGAAGCTGTTCTGCAGCTATTCTGCTTTAGGTATGTGCTTAAACCTCAGCAGAAATGGTTTTGTGCACAGAATTAAAATGAAATGTTTTCCTAAACTGAGAGTCAAATCTTGGGCAAATATCCCGACTTGCACTGCTCCTAATTGTGATTACATTTGCAACCTTTAATTTCTCTCAGGACACTGGGAGAGTCCTGAGACAACCACAAATACATTCAGAGAGAACTGTTTTTTTTCCTTCCATTTCTTTACACTTTGCAATGAAATGCTTTTACATTTTAAAAAAGGACACCTCTTCACTAGTATTCACAACGTCAGCTGTTCAAAAATCAGAGAGCAAGCCCTCCAACCAGCAATATTATAAAAATAACATAGTTGGGATTCCTGTACTAGGTTTCTCTTTTAAGGGGCTGCGTATGTCACATTTTCAAGCCATTCTCTGCATTGTCAAAGGTTAGAAAGTTACTTTTTAATTGAAGGCTGAATTTCTGATCCTAACACATGCCCTTTTTCTTCCTGTGCTCCCTTCTTTCCCAAAGTTCACATATTATTTTAGCTGGGAGGGTCTCATTTCTGCCCGTGACACCACTCTCTCAAGGCAATGCCATTGCGAGAGGAGCAGGCAACTGGGCACTCCAGCTCCCCAAGCCAGCGTGAATCTACAAGCAGAGCCCAGCTTGACCGTGCCGACTCTTCAAAACTCATGGGCTTTATCCCCATTCACCTTTCACAGTTGCAAGACTGGTTTTAAAATCACCATGTTAAAAAAAGAGGGGGGGGAAAAAAAAAAAGAAAAAGGAATTAGCAAGTGGCTTCCTTTCTGATGCCATTGTGTTGTGGAACAGCAGGCCAGCTTTCAAGCTTTTTGCTGTATCCACAACAAATAGTTATTTCTTAAGAAAAAGGATTTAAAAAGTCTGCTCAGAGCTTTGCATATAATCCTATGACTCCAGGACCCAAGGCTTTGAGTAATATCAAAATCGAAATAAATTCTCCCTGTGAGAATCATAAGAATCTGCCAAATTAGTTCACAGGGGTAAACAAACAGCCAAATATTAGTATTCTACACTAAGAGCTAAATCCTATAAGTGGGGCCAGGGTTGCACATGGATTATCCTTTTATAGTTCAGGCGTGGATTTACCAAGGGGATTATAGGCCTTCCCCTCCCCAGCTCCCTTCCTCCCCCCCACCCCGGGTGCTGCCCGGTGCCACACGCTCCCACTGTGCCACTCGGCTCCTCCACGGCGGCGGCACCCAGCCCTGGGCGGGGGGATGTGTCCGCCCCCTCGCTCCCCCACCCCAGGAGCAAATGGTCACCCCCGTGTTCAGGATGACAAAAGCAGGACCGGGAGTGATGCGGAGGTCAGTCGGTTCCAGGTCCTGAATGGGTGCAGCATCCCTGGGGGATGGGGGATTAGTTCCCAGATGTCCCGACCTCCTTTCTTCCTGCCACTACTTTGCATTGCTCGATGCCATTTCCTGAACAGGGATAACGACAATTCGAGCTGACACCCTGCTTCAGTTTTCCTTCCCCACTGGTCTGATATTGCAGTCCTGATGGCTTGTCACTCTTAATATTCTCCACACTTCCAGTGAGTCCCTCAGAGCGTCGGAAGGCTTTGATTGCACCCAGGGTACTTTGCATGATGCTTAGGTGCCACATACTTATGGATGTGATGGACTTATTCTTTCCCTGACTCTCTTTCCCTACAGTATGCACATATAGATACATATATCTGCATGTGCATGCACAATCACAAGCACACATGTTTTATTATCAAAGTAAACAGCTGTTTTTAACTGGATTTTTGCTGCTCTTTTCAGGCAGAAACAATTCTGCAACATCACTCGCTTGCTCTGATCCTTTTATTTGTGTACTTTATAGATTATTACCATTATATAAAAATGTCCACTGCTTTACAAGACACAAAATACAGATAATATCTGTTATGAAGAGTGCGCAATCTAAACAAAATGGACAGCACAGACAGGACTCCCCGAGAAGCCCAGAAGAATGAAGATTAGTCTTGTTTCTTTTTTATAAATATATTGCTAACATTATCAGACAAGAAAGAGACATGTTTTCTTCTTCTTTCCCTTTCATCCTCCCATTTAATAGCACTTTCCTCTCATTCGTGCAACAGAGTTATGATGCAACATGAAATAAAGCCTGGTTTAGTCTGCTGGCCCCGATTCAACAGCCCTGAATCCCATGCTTGCTCCCGAGCACCCACGTGCTTAAGATTTCTCTGGATTGGTGCCTTAGATCACGCAGTCTATTGACAGCTGCCCTTTCGCTTACAAATGAAACCATCTCTAAATCAATAAGAAAAGAGCCTTATTTTCCCCACCTGTTTAATGCCATGGCTGTGGGTTACTGTAAGATTTGTGAACAAGCTGATGTCTACGAGAGAAAGCAGCAAGAAAAATAACACCTTCCCTACCAAAATGAGCAGGAATTCTGTGTTTACATACAAATCACCTTCTGGGAGTTTTGTTGGTTTGCTCTAAAAATTTGCTGGATGAATTGACAAGCAGGGGCTATTGTCTGGTGTACTTTTGAGAATGTAGAGCCCCATAGCTTTAAAGTGACACAGCTTGACCACAGTTTTCAGCAAGGTACATTTTGGAAAGAACCTGCATTTGGCTAATGAGCATTTGAGCATTTCTCAAATAGTTTTTATGATTCCTTTTTTTTTTTTTTTTTTTTTACAAAATGTCATTTATTGCCTTCTTCCTTCATACCCATGCTTACCTCCCATCCTAATGGTTTTAGGGGTTTGAGAGTTGTGAGGGCAAAAGGATTCTGTGATATGGAGGAAACTGTGTATGTGGTCCTGTACAAAGGCAGTGGGTCTGTCTAATAGAGGTTAAAGTTGGTGCTGGACCAAATCAAGTGCAGGTCCCCCTGAGCAGAATTGCCTGGCTGCAGGGTTTTCACCTGGCACTCAGCTGACATAGATTTAAAGGCATTTGCTTGCTCTGTGACCCAGGTCCAAGTTACTGGATGAGTCCTATGGCTCAGATTCCTAGCTGGAAGATAGAGATGCCTCGTGAAGTTAGGAAATTTCATGTGTGCAGAAAAAAAAGCAACTGGCAGTTGAGATTCTTTTCACATGTTTCTTGTCTTGGCATTCTTAATTGCTGAGACTTCATGGCCTTTATATTCCTGGATGCAGCGTGTGGCAGGACTTCTCCCTTGGACATCAGTCACAGAGGTCTGGAGAAGAGGGCTGGCTGGGGAAGGTGCTAGGGGAACCCCCAGAGGAAACTCTAGGTGGGAAGAAGACGATTCAGGAATGTACACTGGAAAATACAGAGATGAAGCCAAGATATTCCCCTTTGTTGTCTCTTTCACATTGTCCCTGGAGGCGGTACAGCCTGGAAAGCTGGGAGTGTGGCAACTCAGGTTTCAGCCAGCACAGGATCTGGGAAAGGTAAGCCTTCATTAACAGGTGAGCACATTGCTGGCACATCATGGCTATGATTCAAAGCCTCCTGATGACCCACATTTGCTT
Source organism: Columba livia (assembly GCF_036013475.1). NCBI lineage: Eukaryota > Metazoa > Chordata > Aves > Columbiformes > Columbidae > Columba > Columba livia. The sequence continues at coordinate 20,950,995 of NC_088607.1, forward strand.
CTGCACCCAAATTGTGTGTCCTGTGTCAGACCAGCCACTTTGACAAGAGGTTTTGGCTATTGTCCCAGTGAATTAGATCTCATAACCTGTTGGTCTGATGCTGAAATCACGATCTTCTCCCCAGAGGGTGCTAAGCCACTGTGGCTAACCTGGACGCCTGTTGTTTTTGCCCATGCACAGTTTCATTACCAGCACATTCTTCTTCTGAAACTGATACATCAGTTTTAATTAGTTAGGTTTTCTCTTTCTATCCAGAGGAGCCTCCTATCTTCAAAGAGTAACTTTCAAACATTAACTCTTCTAAATGTTTCCCCCCACATGTGAACCACTCCCCATCCTGCCTTGTAAATTATGTTCAGTTCTTTACTTTTAGAAGGCAGGTACTTAGTGTGATAAATTCAGGTTAGTGTCTCCTTAAGTGTATGTATGTGTGTGTGTCTCTCTGTGTGCATATGTAAAGAAGGAGCAAAATAAAGTTGTATTGAGCTATAAATTACTACTCCAGCATCATAAATTACCAAGGGAAAGATCCATTTTTGGACTTTTCTTTCAACTAAATGAGATAATTAATGTAAGAGGAAAAAAAATGGGGTAGACCTTCTCCCTCCCTGGAGCCCTTTGCCTTGATGTTTTGTTACGAAACTTCAAGGTTGCAGTGGGGTGGAGATCTCAGTTCTGGAGAGGGGGGAAATGGCAAAGAAGCCAGAGATCTGGGAGAGTGGGGGTCATGGGGGTGGGAGAGTGTTTTCATTTTGCCCAGGCCGTGGGAGGGACTTTAGTGCGGGCTGTGACCCTATTTAATAAAATGCCTAGGAAAGCAAGGGGCCAGGAGGGGGGGTGAGAGGGAGACACAGTGGCTGGGGCTGGCAGGAGACTGTCATGAGATGAAAGTGGCCCTTCGTCCATTCCTTTCCTCCCTCTTCGCTGTCAGCACTTTTTAATGTCAAACAGTGTGAGTGGTCGGTGGGGCCAGTTTCTGTCTCCACAAATGTATTTTTTTCACTTTCGCCACAACTGCAGCCAGATGAATTCACTGCTTGGGACTAGAGAGCGGTGCGGGTGGCCCTGCAGGCATCCTTTCACCAAGACCTCGAGCTGAACTTTTTTTCAGGGTTTTCTCTCAGGCAAAAGCTTGTCAGGGAATGTCTCCTTCCCATCCTGCCACCCTCAAGTCCTAGACCACCCTGGGTCTAAAGCTGCTCTTGCACAAGCTGTCACCTAGACTAGTGTGGGTGTGGGCCCACACCATGAATACTGTCCACATGATAATCTGGTCCCTGTGCACTGGATTGAAATTTAGGGAACCTGGGTGTCTCTGTGGTCCCTGCCACCAGTCTGTTGGGAGTCACTGGGTCATCCACCACTCAGTGCCTCAGTTCCCTGCCTTTAAAATGGTGGAGATCATGATTACTTAATTTGTGATGAACTTTGGGATATATGAAAAATGCAAGGTAAGAAACTGTTCCTATTATCAGTCATGGTAATCTTCAGGTGAACGGATACTGTGCAAATCAAAAATGCCTCTTAAAGAGGTAGCTGACTATGCTGGGACCATGGCCACAAAGGCAGGTGACTTCGGAGCAGCAAGTGGTGGCAAGTGTTGCCATGGGGCCAGTGCACTCGTGGCATCAGCTTTCGCGCATCTCCGCTGTGGCTGTGGACTATCTCGGCAAGGGCAGGCAGTATCAGCTGTGCACAGCTGCAGTGTGCTCTGTGCAGGCACCCACGTGTGGGTCTCACTTGCACATGAGGGTGGCAGCAGGTTCTGCTGTGGGGTTGTCTTCTGTGCAGCACCTTGTACCCCTCATGCTGCATGAGAAGAACCCTAGGAAGGTGCTGGTTGTGTGTGTCTGTGAGTGTATGTACTGGCTGGTGGTATCACACTCAGCTCAAGAAGGGCTGTGGTTTTGGTATCACCATCCCTTGTAAAAGCAGCATCAGGCATCTGGCTTTTCTGTGTTCCAGATGAGCACAGCCACGTACCCCTCAACACCAGAGCCAGCACCACTGTGGTGTGTCACACACGCGTGCTCTGGTGTGTGCAGGCAGTCTGCAGGATTGCTCCAAAAGATAAGGAGATCCAGGTTTGGGCTTCACTCCTCTTTTCTGATACAGACTTCCTACATGGCCTTAAGACCTAGCCTGACCCTCTCCTTTTCATAATCTTGGTCCAGAGGGCTTAGTACCAGACTATCATAGCCGTGTTGAGAGAGTAAAAATTTCCTATACTGAGAGATGCTGCAGGTAGGCATCTATATGGCACCAGAAATGGTGACAGTGGCTTCATGTGTTTGCAGTGTTCAGGATGGGTTGGCTGAGCATGGAAACTGGCAGGAGGAACACTGACACTGACACTGACATTCATCTGTGCAGTGCAGCCAGGCCACAAGACCCTCAAAAGTAGTGATTTCTGCAGCTTAGCTTATGGGAGTTGCTTGATTAAACTGTGGCAAGCTGATCGCTTGTGGTCATAAGCCTGAGCTGTGCTGTGTTCTGTAGATGCAGGTGAGGATACATTTTGACACTGATGAAACTGGAACCATCATCGTCTTTAAGTTTAAACTCAGGTAACGCAGCTTAAGCAATTGCACGGTCTGTCATTTGTCCCATTCCTCATCACAATATTTAACCTATGTCTCAATGTCAGCCGTACTGGACACAAGGACAGAGCCCACCAAACTATTCTGCGCATGTGTCAAAGTTAATGATGGGGTAAAGAAGAGAGGTTCATACTGGTGGCAACGATGGACTACTCCACTTGTCTTCTCTGCTGGCCAACAACACTTCCATGCCCAGTGGCCCACTAGCACATGGCTTGTAGCCAGTGACAGCACATTACCTGGAAAGGTGCAACTGGGAGGAAGGAGATGGGAGGGAGGGGAAAGGTCTGAGCTGGGCTTCTCTTTGCCCCTGGTGTGGGGTGCCCATGTGGGGGGTACACCTGAACATATCAGGGATGGTTTGGGGAGGTCATGGGTCCAGGTGTGTGTGCTCCTGGGTGCGAGCATTGCCACCTTGGCCATGGTCTGCTGGCATGGGGCACAGGCTGAGGGGATGCCACTTTTTTTGGGGGGATGTGATGTGCAAGGGTGGGGGGAGCTAGGCTGCCTCTCTGCAGTCGGTGGGTGCACACTGTGCTGTTTCGCAGTGGTGTGTGTTTGGTGAGGAGCTTTGGCTGTCTTAAGCACCTTTCGAATACATTGGGCACAGCTCATTGAATCCTTTAACAATCCGGCTCCTATCTCCTCTCCCTCCTCTTCCCCACAGCCAGCACCTTTTTTCAAGAAACAGCAACAACACAGGCTCCCTCCTGCCTGCACCCCATGCTCTTGTGGGCTCTCTCCCCATCCCTTCCACCCAGGGACTGTCCCCCTAGCTGCCCCATTTCACACAACCCCCTCTGAAAAGACGATTTTGTTGCTGGTGAAAGGTTCCTTGCTGGTGAAGATTTTCCAGAACTCAGCAATTCCCAGGCCCTACCCCTGCACGGAGAGAGCTAGTTAACGGGCCATTAACCAGGGGAAGGGGAACTCTCTAGTGGCTGCAAGCAACAATAACAACAAAACAACCCAAAACCAACAAAGCATACCCAGGAAAAATGCACCAAACATCAGGAGGAGTTTCAGAGAGAGGAGGAAAAAAAAAATCCAGAGAGACGTGACTGTAAAACCTTGGTTAAAAACCAAAGCCTTGGTAAAGTAATTGCCTTCCCCAGTGGCGAGGGGCTTAGACTGGACTCACACAGTCCCAGCAGCTCCTCTTCCCCCTGCCCTCTCCAGCCCTGTCCTGAAACACCCAACCCAGCAGGAGGACAGGGAGGGACCTCAGCGTCTACACTCAGGGCTCTGGGAAAGGTAAAAGGGTAAGTAGGAAGGTGAGGGAAGGAGCGGATACAGGCTCACGAAAGTGGGTAGTTGGGGAGAGAGTCCTCTTTGGTGAATGCATGGGTATGTTTGGGCTTGGAGGGGTGGGAAGCCAGGGAGCAGGAGTGCTGAGTGTGTGCAGATGGCAGCTATCCAGGGAGCTAATGAAGTGCAGGGGTTTGAAAATGAAGCAATGCAGGAGTAGGCATGGTACTTGCAAGTAGCCACAATGTCCCTGAGCTAGCTAGTGTCAATGGCTTGTAAATCTTTAATGGCCTACCCATTTAGCTGAGCTGTGCACCCAATATAATAAAGCTCTTTGGGCAGGGAATGAGCACCCACTTGGGAATTAGACCTCTGTTGCTGTGATGAGGCACTTGCCTCACTAGCGGGTGCTGGGGAGAAGCGTCTTTGCAATGCGATTGCAGAGTGCCTTGCACAGGAGAGACCCAGGGTGTCTGCAGCCCCCCAGCGCTGCTGCCAACACAAACAATGCAAATCATCCTTTCCAGATCAGCATCCACAGGTTCACTGTTCTCATTGCAAATTCACTTGCTTTGCTCTCCAGCTAAATACTTCGCACCTGGAAACATGCACTTGAATGCCATTTTGGTGGTGCTGCTGGTTGGAAATCAATATTAATTTACTTGTGCGTGTAAATACAGAAATGTATTTATAAGTTTCAGATAAGTTGCAAACACATGCAAATTCTGTACATAAATTCTCACTCATTTATGTAATCTGCTCAGTAATATCATTAAAGAGAGTACACCTACTGCCTGACTAGAGGTATATTTGCAATGCGCTGAGATCAGCTGTGACTATTCACTTACCACACTTCCTTGCCCATGCGGCTCCCAGCAGTGGGTGATGCTCTGGCTCTAGGTATCTTCTGCTCTTTCCTGTGATGTGCTACCCTCCAACCCCCGCCTCTTACTTTTGTCTTTTGAGCTCTAGTAGGATTGGTTCAGGATTTTGGGAAATCTGTGGCTGGTGGCATAGAGAGGGATATTGTGGTTTCTTTTGGACTAAACACCTGCTGCAAAGTCACCTGTGACTGCAAATGCAGTGGACTCAATCAGATACTTGGTATGCTCCAGCCTATGTCCCGCCAGCTATAGGTCACAAGAAGAGCAAGAATTATTTACAATTCTGCAAAAAAGAAACATGGTCAAGCAAGAGCATCATTAAAATGCACTCTTAACAAGATGTGGTGTGTGTATTTATCAGAATCGTCATTTGAGAACTGCCCACTAAATTACTGCTCAGAGAAGTAACTCTGAGTGAAAGGAAAAATCGTCTGGTTAAACATATTGTATGTCAGTGTTGAGAAAATCATTAACATATATATGCTGTAGAAAAGAGAATTCACCAGATAAAGTCTATCAATAAAGATATACCACATTTTTATGATGCTGGAATTAGAGAGACCTGATAGAAAAACGGCACACTCATTTTATTAAAAAATATGGGCTTGTCAGAGCCGTTTCCTTTCCAGGATAAATGAAACTCAGACATATCAATATTACTGATTTTAAATTGTCATTTTTAAGCTCAATGCTTTATTATTTGTAATTATTTAGTAATTCCAGCAGACGTGAATTGTTAAAACCCCTGATTTCTCAGAAAGCCATTTCCATTTTGACTATTGAAAATATTATGAAAGCCATTCTGAAAAAAGGCACAGAATTTAAGGGGCACAACAAAATATTCCTTAGTATTGTCACTTTTCACATCAAAATGTTTCTGAAGAAGGCTTTCAGTTCAATGAATCGGCCTGCATTAAAAGCCGTAAAACGAAGCACAGAGGAATGAAGATTCTTCCATTTGTGTACCTAAGGTAGAAGAAAGTATCTACTGTGTTGCGTTATTTGGTAGGTAATATACGGTTATAGCAGCTCATGGTATTAGGTGTTTTATCCCAGGGCAGAACTAAGGCTAAATATTCTCTTTGAGCATTTTTATTTCTTGTTGCACAGGATTCTGCATTGCACAAACATGAATTTTTGCGTTTGATTTCATAAACTGTTTTAAAAAAATGAAAAATGAAACAAAGATGGGAACAAATAAAACTCAAGATAAAGTATGTGCTGATTTATTGCAAAGAAAGGGACTAGCAGCTTTATCCAGTCTAGAGTAGGTCTAGATACTCAAGTGCATACATATGTTAAAATATTCTAGGTGATTACTTAGCCCAAGGAGAGGTACCTACCCACCCTGCTTACTGAACACTGGAGTTCTCTCTGCTTACCATGGTAGCTTCAAGATTGAGTTTGTGATAACGTGTCTCTATATAGGATGTATTGGTATTAAAATAACTGTCTTGCAGAAATGTTTTATTGTGCTGTGGATACCCAAAAGATCTCTGTTGTGTACATGCTATCCTGTGGCTTTGGTCTGGAGCCAGAGGGAAACCAGCCCGGGGAGGACGTTAGAGAGGTGTGGGGCAATTTTTGTTTGTCCGCGTGTCGTGTTGAGGCTGCAGAGCTCCTGCAGGTAGAAGGGATGTGTGTTGATTACACTCTGTACACACGTGCTTGTTAGTGGGTTATCTGATCGTGCACACTCGCTGGGGCTTGTGCAACTGAATGACTGCGCACAGGGGGCTGGGTATTAATTACACGCTTGAGAGACATGTGTCTGGATGTGTAGCTGCGGTCCCGGGGAAGACCCTGAGTGTGTTTCATGCTCCCTGTGTTTGTGCAGCTGCGGCGTGCAGTGTAGAGCCATGACCTGCCCTGTGCACCCTCCACGGCTGTCACAGACCTGGCCAGGCAGCTGCTGCGTGGGCTGGTGCTACGGCGTGGGCAGGTAGGGTGGGTTTGCTGCCCACTGGGTGGGTTTTATAGACTCTGCGTGTGCCTACCAAGCACATCTCTGAGACCACCGCCAGGCGCTGAATTCCGGTGGTAACAAACAGCCCCATTAATGCAGTGTCACAGATTTCATTAGGGCGTCAGTGCCAACCACCATGGCCATAAATCAGGGAGATGGTACAAGGGCTTGCAGGCCCTGGTTTCAAGGGCCACATAGCCAGAGACTCATAACGCTCAAGAGGAAATGATCATGAATATTATTTAAAAAATCAGAAATGTATATTAGAAAATCTCAGAGCTTATCAGATGGAGTGAGGTTGGGTAATAGCTGTTATTTATACTGCTTGTGCAGAGTGATAAAGTGGTGCTTTATGACCTGTGGTTTATCACTTAGAATAAGAGTCATGTGACTCCATTAAGGTTCCTTCTGTAGAAATGAAAGAGGGTAAATTAATGTGGTTTTTTTATTGTTAAATATTTGCACTCTCCTAAACCCAGTTTTTATTTTCTCTACTTAAGAAGTAGCATATAAGCACAAATAAGTTTAAGTTTTGACGGATGGAGAGGTGGGGTGAAAACTCCCTTTATGTCAAAGGCTCTCTGGAGTGAGCCAGCCTCCCACCCGCTCGTGTCGATCAGCGGGGCTGGGTTCAGAGAGGAGGGAAAGGCAACACAGTCTGCATAGTTACAACCCAAAAGCCTCGGCCTTTCTGACCCATCATCTGCTGGAGAATCATGCTGTAGTCCTGCTGCCACCTCAGACCTGGTTGCTGCTCTGGGAAGGGAGAGGGGGTTCTGTGGAGACCGGGGGCGAAAGCAACCCTGGGCAGTCTGAGCAATGAGAAGGAAGAGCTGTTGGCTGAGACAAGACACTCCAAAAAAGAAACTATTTTCCTCGATGATGTTGAAGTTAGCCCTAGAAAGAGTCCTTCAGACATCCATGTGGGCCCTGCTATGGCAAAGAAGTCCATGGAGGGCCATGGACAATGTGCCAGGACAATGCAGTCGCTGGAACCTGAATGGGAGAACAAAATCACAGCAATGTTATTCAAGAGGCTATACCATTGCTGTGGGTATATGCCCCGCAAGACCTGTGAGCTGCAGCTATCAGAAAGACAGTGGGCACATACAGAGCTGATGGCCAATGATCAGGTGCCCTGAGGCACAGGAAAGTACAAGTTGACCAGCAAACTCCAAGAAGGTGCTGGGCTGCCACCGGAGTCACACCCAGGCTTTCCTTAGGGCTTCTGGCTTAGACTGAAATGCTTGTAGATGGCATTTTGGGAGGGGAGCAAGACAACACATTTTTGCCATCTCTCTTCCCTTAGATTTTGAAAGAGTGAGTTGGAATACTTGGTGCTTGTTTCAAAATCCAATTTTAAGAGCACTCATAGGGAGAGAGCTGCCTGGAAACATGAGAGGGATGGTGGACCAAGTATCACAGGCACACAGAGTACTCTTTACCATTCCTAAGAAGTGCACTGACGTGGGATTTTGATTTGCTTGCCTTCAGAAAGCCCCTTCATCCCTCCTCTTCCCTGCACACACCTCCATGTTCAGGGCTTTGTCTCCTCCCTACTGAGTGCTTGGTTTGTCCATCCACGATGTTTGTAGACTGACAGGACCTACAATCCCCAGTGGCACTGTGGTGCCCACATCACTGGAGGAGCCCACAACAAAATGGTAGTCCTTTCCTGGCCAGGCAATGGGGCCCAGTTCATGCCAGGCATGTTCTGCCTGTGGCAGAAGCCACTGACACAAAACAAAAGAAGGGAAGGGGAAAACAGTGACAGCTCAGGAAAAGAAAACAACAGATGAACCTGAAATAAAAAGAGGAAGATAACCAGATTTATTTTTTTTTTTTCAGTCTCCTGTTGGCTCTGCTTCATCTCTAATTATAAAGCCTTCTGAGGCTGGCAGTCAAGTCTGTAGCTTTAAGGACAGTTGCTACAATGCTTCCTTGGACTGAGTTTAACTTGAGGTCTTATTGTGTTTAGAGCAGAGTGTCTCAGAGTCACAGAAGAGTTCAGCTTGGAAGAGACCCCAGAAGGTGTCTAGATTAGCCTCTGCCCAAAGCAGGGTCAACCCCCAAATCAGACACAGTAAGAAGCCACTCTTCTCTCCAAAAACAGTAGCAGTCTAAGCAAGTAGAAGGGGCTCCAATGGCATAACAGGCAGGAGGCTGGGTGTCTGTCTTTTTCTGGACAGTAGATGCCAACTCCCCGTAGGACTCTGTATCCAAATTCTCTGCCCTGCAGCCAGATGTACCCCTAGAGCAGTTCAGTCTGTTTTGTTGTGCATTCTGATCAGTGATGGGGGAAGCTTTTCTCTCCAGGTAAGGATTTGAGCATGGGTGGTAGTTTTCAAGTGACCTTGTCTGTAGGGAGAATTCAACCTGATGTCTAGCTCTCTCAGCATATTGCCCGTGTGTTCCTCATAGTCATTTCCCATCATGGCTACATGCTAATTGTCTCTAGGGGAAGTGAGGAGAAGGCTTATTAATCTGTGCACTCAGGAAAGGTTGTAAATCACCGTGTGTTTCCAGCGATAAAATTGGCTAAATAAATTAAAACAAGCACTAATGACCCAAACAGAGCTCTGATGTAGTGGGAGTGGGCTGGGGCATATAGCCGTGTTTGGGTACAGGGTACACCTCTATCACATACTTTCTTTCTTCTGACAGTGTCCTTGGATATCTACCAGCCGTAGTCCCTTCACCCCAGCCAGTGTGCCCCAGTGCATCACCAGTACACTGGTATTGCATGCTGTTCTCTCCCCTCTGCTGCAGCAATGGCAGTAGCTTTTTAGCTAATTTTTTCTATTCCCTTTGCTTTTCAGTCCAGCAGAACTTGGAGTTAATTTATCCTTGTTCTCTGGCACCTCTCAACAAACCTAGTGAACTTTTCTTTAATGCAGATATGCTAAACAGCATCAAAGCCAACAGAGATGTATACTCATTAACAACAGCACAGCTGTCCTTTTAGATAATAGTGTAAAAAAATCAGATTTCACACAGTAAATAAAAAGGCAGGTTTGCAAACCTCCTGTCTGGTGATGAACAGCCAGGGTGGAAAAGTCACCCTATAGTCCTGTTTTCCAGCAACCACTTTCATCTGGGAGGCTTGTGAAATCCTTCAGTGATTATTCATCAAGTGCCACTAAAATGTCTATCTAGCTCTCTAGAGAAGACGTTGGTACCACACAGTTCTATGTTTTCTATGCAGTAAGTGTCCCTACAAGAACCCTTCTGAGAATATCCTCCAGCATTTTCTGGGATGATTAAATACTATGTTTTGCCTGACCATCCAGACCCAGCCTCTTGATATTAAACAGAAACGATTTATTGTATACCCACCAATATAAGAGCTGCTTCTCAAACCAGCAGTCTGCTGCTTCTTAGAATAGCTCACCTGCTTGTGGAGGTACCTTGCTGCCTTCTTTGGAGACTGTGACTCTCAAAAGAGATCATAAGGAAAGGAATTTCCTTGGTACGATCTTCACAGAGGATGCACTGAATCTGTGTATCCCTCAGTCTGTGTAAAGTCACCAACTTTCGGGGTTTTTTTTCCCAAAAGATGTGGGTCTCTGGGCTTTCCCTTGCCAACAGAAACTGTAGGAATGCTTCTGCAGCAGCCAGCCACCTCTGCTGGGATGTGCACAACCATCAACAGCAGAACTGTGCGAAGGTGAGGAAAGGGAGGTGCTGCCATGTGAAGTCAGGGTTGTGAGTAGAGGCTCCCACTCCACGGTGCACTCTCCAGGTTCCAGAGCTGTCTGTTCTCAGGATCAGTTCAGGCAAAATCCTTCTCTTGTTTCCTCTTGGGTGGATTTGGTGCTTCTAGACATCACAGATGGAAAGTCAAGCCAATGGGTATGTCTGTGCCTGTGCTCCCTTGTCTGCCTGGTCAGAACCACATATCTCTCCAAGGGCTGAGTCCAGTGGCACAACCAGGCATCAGTTCAAACTGCCTGCAAGGAGCTCACTAACTCATAGGTGCCTCTATTTACCACGCAGGAGGAGGAGAGCACCAGCTGTCCACCAGCCTCAAGTTGGGCTCAGGCAGCACCTCAAAAATAATGTAATTTGTCTTGTGTCAGTTGTCTGAGTCCTGTGGGCCCAGACACTCTGGTTTGTATTTGTATATTTTAAGAATTCCTAAGAAAAGTGTTTTCTAAGTGATCAGAACAATTGTTTGTGTCTTTAATTTCTGCTTTCTGTGAAAAGCATATAAATAGATGCCATCAGCTCAACTGAGATCAGAAGTCTGAAGAGCTTTTATTCCACTTGGTATCACCACTGCACCACTCCACAGCAGACACCAGCTCAGTCTCTTGGGTAGCATTAGAACTCTTTTCTGTGTTTCCCTATAGCAAGTCAACTCACAATCTGTTCTTGAAAACACAAGGCTTTTTGTAAACAATTGCCCCCTTTGGATTTTTTTTTTTTCATATCCCTTACTCAAAATATTTTCTCTTTCTATTCACTGAGTTGAATTTCTTAATTTTCACCTACTTTTCATTCTTGCCCCTTTTCCTAATTCCAATCATTTTCAAAATCAGTAATGCTGAAGGATGGCAAAGAAAACCAGTAGAGATTATCCCCCTAAAAAATATAAAAAAGATCCATTCAGAAAGCCAGGAAACAAAATCAACAAGGAGAGCTTTGGGCTTTCTGTTTTGCTCGGGAAAGTTGTCGATTCCTTTTGCACCAAGTGCTGGGCCTGATTCTTCTCCGGCAGAGTGCAGCCAAGAATTACAAAGCGAGTCAACAGACAGTGGAACTGAGTTCATCTGAAAAGTAGCCAGAAAAAGCCTCGGGCTATGTTCGAGGTGTCCATTTTTAGAAGGAAATTTGCTCAGGCAGAGGAATACCAGCATATTCAGGGTGAGTGACTCTGTGTGTGTGCGTGTGTGTTTTGGATCTCAGCGCAAGGAAGGGGTGTCTTGCCACCCCCAGGGGTCGGGAATAGTGCATGCATGGGGAGGACCTATTATATTATTTTTCTTCCACCTTAATGAACTCCTCTCATGTCCACCTCTGATCAGTGGAGTATGACAGAGGGTGATTGAAGGCCAGTCTCCCAGGAAATGAAGTTTGTTCACACAGCCCAAGTATGCTGGCCCTACTGCTGCCTGCCTCTGATTTATAGGACCGAAAATTCCTTCCTCCGGTAACAATAACGCTCTTAAACTCCAGACCCCTCTCCCTCACAGAACCTCCAGACAGGACTGCCTGAGCCTAGGAGAGACGGGAGGCACCCAGCAAATATATCCATCAACACAACTTGGGTTTCAAAGGAATACAAGACCCCACAGGGTTAGGCTCACAAAAGCAGGGAGTGGAGGAGTCTGGACACCACCCTGCAGCACCTTCTCCTGGAAAGGGGCAGCAAGAGGAGTGACTGTGCCCCAGAGAGGGACAGAAGCCACAGCATCTCCTGTGAGACAGATGGCAGAGAGTCCAGGGTGGTGTCTTCAGGGGCAATATGGGCCTTTTGGCCGATGCTCGATTCTGGGGCTGGGAACAAGTCTGCTCTGAGGTGTCTTAATGTCAGAGGTTTCTTCCTGCAATGTCTCCTGTGGAATGGAGCTGCTGGCTGGGGAGCAGATCACTTTCTTGTTGCATTTGGTTTTGAGAGTTTTCCTGTGTGCTCAGTGTGTTCTGCAACACTTAGAGGCAGCAATGGATCGCTGTGACTGCTGGTTCTGCAGCACCATGGCTCCTGCATGGCATTGGCCTCATGCTGAGAAAGGCCATCACGGCAAAGTGCTGCACCTCCCCACTACATCTCAGGAACCAGCCTCTCCAGAGCACAATGGGGGCCTGAGGTGTGGCATGCAATGAGTGCAAGGCCCGCTAGCGTGGCACGGGAGGTTTTGTCCTTACTGTCGGGTGGGGCTGGTTGGTGGCACATGCCATGCCCAGGAATGGCCTGAGAGACCTGATCATTTCCCAGCCAGAGAACCTGTAGTTAATTAAACATCATGGATGAGCTGGGGGCATGTTGTTTGCAGGCTTAGTTTTATTTAGTGACACAGACACAGCCATACAGTGCAGCTGCCACTCTGAGCTGGCAAGGCCCACACACATGAAAACACACATGCTCACTTTTTGGAGCTGGGGTCCCCTCTTTGAGCTTGATGTTACTGCCATGATTTTCAGTCAAGGAGAGGAAAAGAGCTTGAGCCATTTTGCAACAGGACACTTGTGGCTGCCAAATTTTAAGGCAAGTCCTTGCAAGAAACAAGTTCATTCTGTAACTTCTTTTTTTTTTATCATTTACTTATTAACAGCTCTCTCTGGCTCTCACCTGAAGCTGCTGACCTGTTTCTCCTAGACACGGCAATTAGCAGGGAGACAATGATCTGCAGAGGGCAAGGAGCAGCCTGTTCTGGGGTGGGGGTGGAAGTGGGAAGGGCTACGGGAGGCCGAGGGTCACAGAGGAAAGAGCTATTTATGGCCTTGAGAGGGAGAATTCAGTAAAATGCCATCCAACTTAACTTCCTCTTGACCTGTCCCTTCTGGGAGATACTGGTGTACCTCACTGCCCCCATGGGCATGCAGTGTCCCCAGTGGCTGGACAATGGGATAGACTGGTGAAGGTGTCAGTGGGCAGAGGAGAATTCAGTGGGCCATATGTCTGATCCATTAAACCCATGAGGTGGTATTTTATGCAGAAAGGAATAGATCTTGCCAACATCTCCTCCACCGCTAGCCCTAGTAACTGTTTCTGGGCAGAAAGACAAGAAAACTCTTTGCTCTGCCCATTGGAAAGGCTCAGTTTTCCCTCCCAGTCTTTGCCATGATTATTGTGATAGACTGTCTATGGGACAGTAACTCTGCGTTCACTCTGGTAGCTAGCACAGAGGGCTCTGATCTCTATCTCACAGTATTCTGTGCCAACCACAGTGCAAGTAATTGCTCGACAAAGAGAGAGCGCAAGTCTGGCTTATACATGTGTATCTGACCTCCGCATCTGGGCCAGCTGCTTCATGTCCAGCTACAAACACTGTTTTGGAATATACTCCTTGTAAATTATGAGTCTTTGCGTATTTGTGTCCTTCAGACCACCTTCATTCCTTACTGGGACCTGCTGAGACTGATCACAACTGTGTGGGGCTTCCCAGGTTGAAATCTCAGCAAGAAATAAGCTTCGTGGTGTAACTGAGTGACAACATATAAGAACCTTTCCTCCAAATAACTGCCTGCAAAGAGAAGGGTAAAGGGTGTGATATTAAGTTACATAACCATGTTCATTTGCATCTGAGTAGAAAGCCAGTAATTCCTAATCTATTTTTTGATGAAAAATAGACCTTTTTTAAAAGAGTGAAAAGTATTTTTTATGGAGCAATCCTGCGAGATGCCAAATGTTTTGGCCCTGATCTAGCTAGATATTTGACCATGCCCTTCATTTCTTAGGCTATTCATGTGCTTAAATATTTTGCTGGATCAAGTCCAGGACTCTCAGCATACTGTGTGGTGTCAAAGGATCAGCTCTGTGTTTGCAGCAGCATTGCTGAACTGAGCCTACAATTTTAGTCATCACACAGAAAGCATTTTCTGTTAATGTACTATCCAACAAAACCAGATTTCCTTGGGATTTTTCTTTTGGATGTGTGTTTTCTGATGGTGTTCTAGCAGACAGGTTTACTAGCCAGACTATTTGTGAAATAAGGCACTTTTAAGTACAATTTAGTGGGAGCTAATGGAAAATCATTTTGTTCTAAAAATTCCAAGATTTTTACCCAAAACCTGACTTCAAAAGTGAGTGAAAACCCACAGGGAAAGAAATGAAGTGCGTGACCACCCATCCAGTCAAAGCTGACCAAGATAGTTTGAATAATTCACAGAAATGATTTAGAAAATAATTTCAAACACCGAGTGAGGAGGAATTATCAGCTGATGACAGACAACTGATGAGCAGAGAAAGAGACCAAGTTCTTGAGCAAAATAGTTCTCTGCAGAAGGTTGGACTCAATAGGAAAGGATAAAAAATGAACCTGATCATTAACAAAATGTGAACCAGAGTAGCTGAGTTTCAGTGGTCCTACTGAAGGGAGTACAAAGAACAAGAAACAAACAGCACTAGGTGGGAAAAGGTGAGTCTGATTTCTAATCTTGTGTGTTGTAATTATGGTGTTAAATGTGCAAGTGCGAAGTGAACGGATGAGATGGCATAACTAGAAAGAATTTGTGGAAGAGAGCTGAGCAGAAACAGGCTCTGTCAAAGCCAAAAAGGATGCATGCCAACGTTGTTTCTCTTGGCATAGGTCAAAAAGCAGACTGTGTGACAAGAGAGAAATTGGAGAAGACTGAGATAATGCCCAATTAGATCATGCAGTTCACCTCCCTGGGACCCATGACAGACTGGTAAGGAATTTTTCTGCTGGGGAGGGAAAGAAGTAGTTGTCAGAAATTCAAGAAACTTTTTTTCTTTTCTTTTATTTTCTTTTCTTCTCCCTAACTTAAAACAAAACCCCACTGAAAAATATCATTTCTGGCTTCATTTGTTTGCTCCCCCTGACTGTCTGAAAAAAATTCAGATAATGACTGTGAAAATGTTCAGTAAGTCAATCCTCCAATTTCTTGCTATGACAAAATTCTAGGAAGACCTAATCATGCCTCTTGTTATCACAGAAATCCTTCTCAGCCACATGTAATGCTGAGCCCTATGTCATCAGAGCATCACAGGTGTGGCGTTACAAATTTTCCTAATAGTGCACAGCCAGAGCAGAGCCTGACTCACCAGTGCATGGGTTAGCCCAAGCTGTGATGAGCCATTTGTCCCACAAAAATGAGTTGCTTCATTCTTGTGGCTCCTTTTTGTACATGTTGTTACAACTGCCAGGAACTCTTGCAACTCGGGGGAGAAGCTGACCAACTCTGCAGTTGCATTCAAGTGAATTGTGAGCCTGCCTCAATTCTGAGAAGACTTGGGGGAATTATTATCATTCTCCTGGGCCAAGAAGTCATGATGCTTAGATTATCTCTAAGCAGGAGTCTGACTAGCTAGGCTAAATTTGCAAGAGACTTCTGTATGTAGATGGTAGGAAGGATGGGAGCAACATCTGAGCATGTGTTGAATTTGGTCTGTGGTAAGGCTTTACTGTAAACTGATATCAGGATCAAGAACAAAAACTCTAATTCCCCAGGCCCTGTGTTACCTATTGTACCAAAACATCCATGCAGGCTTTTCTGGAACCAAAATATTCCCTGTAGCCTTTTCTCCCCAATGCAATCTTCAAAAGCTTTAGATAGTGAGGATTCCTAGTGAGTTTTGCTGACAAGAAGTTTCAACCTTAGTTTTATTCTGATTGATTTTTGTCTGCTTATCTTTAGAGAGAAGTCTCTCCTGTTATCCTACTGTCCTACCTAACCTTGTTCTTGTTATTATCTTCCACCCGAACTTCCAGGTTTGTCTCCATCTTTTGCAATGTTTTTTAACATCTTGGGACCTGAGACTGAAATTCTGCTCTCTGATGTGTTGGTGGGGTTGTAAATCCAGTTTACCAGACAGCGACGATCAGAATTACTGTTTGTTTTGGAAAATCCTGACTGTGAAGTATTACCATATTTCCTTATTGCCCTGTAAGTCGCAGATACCTGCTGCAGGGAGGGACTGGCTTGCATATATGCAGATCTTCCTTCATAAGAGGAGCAGTCTTGCTCTTCATTACATTCTGTTGGTGGACTAATGGGTACTGGCACTGGTAGCAGTAGCTAGAGCAAGACTAGTGGATTTGAATCTGAGCTGATCAGACTTTAGATAACGTGTGCACCTGGAGGGAAAATACTGGGGTTTGCAACTGCATATTCAGGACAGGAGAAAGCAAAGAGGAGCAAAATCACCCCAAGGGAGGCAGCATTGTACATTTGTTAGGAGGTGGTTGCAGCTAACTGATGCTGAGTTCATCCCTCCAGCTAAGTGTTGAGGAGAGTTCCTGGGTGTGGGAATGGCCACCCTGTGGGCTGGAGACCTCAGTCCCTCCTGTGTGTGTGCAACCAGAGGGGTGGATGGCAGAGGAGGCTGCTCTGACATTTCCTCTCCCAGCAAGGAGGGTCCCCGTCCTTGTGAGGCTGTCGAAGGCCAGCTCAGCCCTGCGTGACCAACTACAACTGCTGCTCCTCTCTCCTTTCCCCTGGGTGCTGCGTTCATTAGCTGTGAGGCCTTAGTTTTATGGGAACCCTCCCACCCGGCTTCCTCCTGGCTTAATGACAGGCCCATTAAAGAGAAGCCAATAAAGCCACAGTGCAAGAACAGTGCGAGGGCCGGCTGCCTGCCTGTCTTCTTCATATGTGAGCCAGGTCTCGAGGCAGAAGGAGACAGGGACACCCCCAAGTTACACAGAGGTGACCCCTGAAAGCAGGGAGAGCCCACAGCTTGCAGGACAGCTTTCGTTTTCATGCTCTGCTTTCGGGCTGTCTTGCACAAAGTTTTCCCAGTGTGGGGCTGAGGTTTTTTTGTGTTGGATTTTTTTTTTTTTCATCTCTGAGGAGGGAGGAACAAGGTTTCTTAATGAGGGGAGGATTAACAGGCCATAAGACTCAGCCCTGAAAGAGCCGTCGGTCTGTGGGGCCGCTCAGCAGGACGCAGGGTAATTGGATTGGAGCCCAAAGAGCACCTTGAATTGGTTCTGAGGCGGCCGCGGTGGGTTGCTCTGGGGGGGGCCAGCGGCTGGGGAGGAGGGGAGCGTGTGGCTCTTTAGAGAAGCCAGAGCCAAAATGGGGGATCAGCCGGCTCATTAAGGGATTAGAGTGTTTGTTCTTCTCAAGACTTTTGTTGCTAAAACACTTTGCGCAGCATTTTCTGGAGCCTGGGGAGCTTAAAGAGCTTGTCAGGGCCCTGTTCTTGTCCCTGCACAGGAGCAGAGATGCTCTTTCCTCTCGCCTTCCTGCTGATGCCAACAGCAGCTATTGCTGGCGACAGCTCTGCTCTCCCAGCCCTTCCTGTCTCTGGTCATAGCGCTTCTGTCTCCTGTGGGTTTTGAGGTAAAGGGGAAGGATGACAAAGAGGATGAAGAAAAAGAAGCATATCAGGAGGGAGTCCTTTGACAGCGAGGGACAATCTTAATTTGGACTTTTCCCCTAATATTTATTACATGGACAATGAAGGACTTTGCATGTTCTGTGGTGCTTTCTGCAGCCTTTTACCTCCTCACGGGCTCTGTGCTTGGTCTCCAGCACTTTTGGTAGCAAGTTAGAGGCATAAATTAATTTGTGTAGTTGGCCTTCACGTGAACGTTGTGGCTAGAAATGATTGCATAGACTAATTTGCCTACAAGAACCACCAGAAATGTGCTGGCTGTTGAGATGCAATGCCAGAAGAGGCTGGATGGGGACGGAATGGTTCAAGGCTGCCCAGGGAAGTGGTTCAGTCACCATCCCTGGAGGTATTTAAGAGACATATAGATGAGGTTCTTAGGGATATGGTTTAGAGGTGGACTTCGCAGTATTGGGTTAATGGTTGGAGCCAATGATCTTAAAGGTCTTTCCCAACCAAATGATTCTAATGAGATCTCACCTGAGAGCACAGCTGTCCAAGAAGCCTAGTTCTCTTCTGGACCATAAGGAGAAGGTAAAACCTCTGAAGTCCAAATCAAGAAGTGCGCAAATTGCAGTGTGGTATATTAAGAAAAGATGTCAAGGGCATACGAGGATAAGTCTCTGTTGTCATCAGTTGTCACCATCCTCATGGCCCACACAGAGACTTCCTGCCCAACTGCCCTTTATCTAGGCTTCCCTGAGACACATGGCTCTGGGCATGGACAAACCCTGCCCTGGCTGCCCAGGGCTGTAAACCTGGAGCCACTGGCAGAACTAAGCCTGAGGAGATGGCAAAGAGGCTATGCAGTACTGATGATTATCCGATTTTAGCGACTGTCTTTCCTTCTGTCACTGTGGGATTGGTGAGCAAGCACCAACGGTTTCTTGCATGGGTACCAACACTCACAGTGCAAGGGTGATGCCAGGGGAGCTCTGCCTCCGGTCTGTGGGGTGGATACATTGGCATGACCTGAGAGGGAGGGAGGTCTCCTTTGACTTCCTTACAGGGACATGTGGAGGCTGAACCCCCAGGGGGTGGAGGTTCAAGCCTTTGTCCCACTGGCAAGGCTCTGTCTGCTGAACACAGTTTGCAGCTGGAGCTGCAGCTCCCAGATCCACCATCTTTCCACACAGACGAGGACGTGGCCCTCTGCCCTGCAGGGCAGCAGGCTGCAGGCACAGGGCATTAAATTCAGGGTGAATTTGGCCTCCACCTTTAAAGAAACCTAGGCGCCAGTTAAGGGGCATTTAATCAGTTGTGTGGAGCAGCAAAGGGAAGGGAGTTCAGCGGTATCTCTCCAGCTCCCAAAGTTGTGCTCCCACCTCCTGTCTCTGCTGAGTAGGAGCTTCAGATGGGTAGATGGTGGGGGAGAGGAGGGGACAGACAGGCAGACAGGGGAGGGGCAGAGGGTTACAGAGAAAATAAATGAGACTCCCCCAAAATTAATTATTTGAAGGGAGTGCCCCACTCAGCTGTGAATTCTGAAATGATTATTGGATTTGCAGGCAGGCGGGGAACAGAACGGGTCGGGTACACGATTAATATCTTATTGATAGTGGATTAAGAGAGCAAGATCAAATCTTTAACTGAGCGGAGATGCAGTTTATCAATTTGTCACAAAAAATGTAGCAATCAGAAGCGGAGAACATGGGGGCAGCTTGTGGATCGATCCGTGTCAGTGCCTCCCAGCACAGAGGCTGCCTTCCCCCAGGTGCTCAGAGAGCTGGAAGAGATGGGCTTGGTATGGAGAAGGGTGGGCCTGAGGAGAGCTGGATCCTGAAGTGCAAGGGCAGGTGATATGCTCCCATAGATGCTGCACAGCAGTGCTCCAGCATGGTGTGTAAGGAAAGCAGCAGTGCCTGGGCAGCACTAGCTTCCTGAGATGGTGGCAGTAGGAGATGTGGAGGCTCAGCCCTTAGTCTGGCAGCATGTGAGCTTGCAAGAACTTCCCAGGCTCCAGGGTAGGGTGGGGAACCTGCTAAGTAAACTTTGCAAATGGCTTCAGGTGCAGCTGAATGAAATTTAATGAGGAAAAAGCTCAGGTGCTCTTGGGCTATATAATGTAAAGCTGAGAGCTCTGTATAGCTTGTTAGTAGTAGGCTTCCCACTGCTCTTGGAGGTCTGATGTGTTGTTGACATTTGCATGTTGGGATTTCTGAATTCTGTCTACAGCTCTACTGTTTTGGTCCTGCAGGTAAGAGCTTTTCTACTAGCAACCTGGTATTGGTGTGTGTCCTGTGTTTGGGGAGACCAGTTTGTTGACCAGCTTCTCAGCCTTGATCTGCTGGTATTCATGGGTCATGTATGGAAGGTATTTGCAGTTATTGAAAACATCTCAGCAGTTGAGCAAAAAGGCAGGAACTCTGCCAAAAATATTCGGCTTAGAAAACAGTCCTTTCTGCATCATGAAGTAATTCTGTGACATGAAACCCTTTTTGCCAGCTCTAAAGAACATATCAGCTGTTTGGGGCCTTCTGAAAAAGCCCAATCTCTCAGTTGAAAGTCTCAGGTTTCTCAATTAGAAAATAAAAATCATTTCTAGTGCATGTGACTGTGAGCTTTTCAAAGTAACCACTAAAGGCTAAAAACAGAGGGCAAAGAAAGAAGAACCCAGAATCAGATGGCTGGTAGTACTTGTTTTCATGAAATGAAACTTTTGATTTGCAGCCTTCCCTTATAGTTTTTTGTTGTGAATGTTTGATTTTAGCAAACAGGGAAAATAAACCCAAGGCAAATGTTTAATGAGCACCTATTTCAGAGTAGACACTATAAGCAGCTGTGATGTCTCTGCAGCAGAGCCTGGTACCAGACTTCAGTCACCAGTTGGACTCCAGCATTTTTTATTTTTTATTGCTAACATAAAACTTCCTGCTATTCCAACAGATGGGGGACGGCCTGTAGAAGCCAGCAGCCTCCTTGGTGGGCTGTGGAGTCAACAGGAGTCTCTGATAGCAATTTCCCTTCTCTTAAGTCCTTGCAGAGCTGTTTCAGTCCCTTGGGCCTTTGCAAAAGATGTTGTGCACCTGGGTGAGGCGGGTGATGCTGGAAAGGCTGTTCATACTGAAGGCAGTCTCTCACAGCAGCACTGCAAGCTTTGAGGGCAATTACATTCTTTCTAGGGTTGTTGGGTTTCTGTGTGAGGCCTCCTGGCTGTTTGCAGTCACTCTCAGAGTCCCGGAGTGTGTTGGTGGCCTCTGGGGCTCAGGGGGGTACAGGTAAGAAAGGGGCCCCAGCTGGAAGCCCTTGGAATCTGGATAGAGAAGACGTGAGGGAGGGAAGAAAATCAAAGATGAATTGGTTAATCCATGGCCTTGGTTTGCTGCCTGCTGTTTACTCCTCTATACCATGCTGTTTTTTCTGCACCAGCATGTCAGACCTTGTGAAGGGCTTTGACTCCTGTTAGGTTTTTGGAGTGCTCTGAGAGCTGGTGAGGGACGCCATACGGCTGTGAGGGCTGCAAGCACCATAACAGAGGGTCTGGGAGCTGGTGAATCCTTGGGCTTCATAACATGGTCAGCTAAATCAGGTGATATGTTTTGTTTTGTGTTGGCACAGGGGCAAAAGCTGATATATCAGCCTGGTTTAACTGATACACATTAGTTAAGTGAGACTGGCATGTGCTTACTGCAAGGATATGAAGTCTTGGGGTCTGCTTAGGGTGCGGTCCCCAAAGAGAAGGTATCATATGGAGGTGTAGATGTGCACTGAGATGTCCTCTGCCTGGGCTGATTCTTGATGGAGACCATGAGGTGGAGGAAACTGTTTGCCATCACCTTTGTGTTTATGGGGGAGACAAGTGGGACAGAACTGGGGAGGAATTTATGACCCAACCACCTTCCCTGGTCTTTGTGTGTGACCTTCCTCTCACCATGGCTTTGTCACAAATTCCACCACTATCCCTGGGATCTCATGTATCTCCCTGTACCTCTCTTCTGTTTGCTAGGAAGTGAAGGCTGGTGTGCTGTCTTCTTCTTTAGATGGAGAAGACCATGTAGCCCTCATACAGCCACTGATTTAACCTAGGGATTCCTATTTGACCTAAAGCACATGGTCTTCTCCCTTCTTTTTACAGAACCCTCTTTGGGACATATAATAGGGTGACCTCTGCTAAGGCTTGAGTCTCATGCTTTTCAGGTCCAGAGGAAAGAGGCCAGAGCTAGGATGGACTTCTGAAGCAGCCATGAACTTGCCTGCACTCAGTGTCGCTGAATGAGAGTGCGTGGGGTGTCGCAGCTGTGGATGCCTCACAGTGAAGCTTTGGCAAGTCCCTAGAAGGCTAAGTGTGTGTGGCAGGTGAGAAAAATGTGAATTTGGAGGAAGAAAGGGTCTGAAGAGAAGGAGACAATGCTGAAGATTTGCTGAATGTGTGGGGAGGGAAGGTGAAGAGGCAGGAGATGGAGAGGGGGCCCTTGAGATTATACTTTGCTGCTCTTTCTGTGCACTATTGTGTAAACATGTTGAAAGCCATAGAGAGCCTTTGTTTTGGAAAGATCCCTGAATTAATTGTGATGTACAGGCTGCCCTTCAACAAGCTCTGGGCCTCTTATTGTTTTCTTTCCCCAGCCTTTCACAGCATAGACCCCCAGAAACAGCAGGGCTGGGCAGCCCCGCTTCACCCTTCTGCTGCACCTCTGGGGCCAGCAGCAGGAGGCGGACCCCTTCCTGAGCCCCCACACCACTGGGTGCCCTTACAGAGGGGTGTACCACAGGGCTGGCGCCCCCCCATCCTGGGCTTCCCTCCGCTATGTCCCCACCTGAGGATGTGGGGAGGAGTAGGGCACATTGATGCTCCCTTTAGGGCTACTTGTGGTTGTCATATGACTTGTGTGGCCGTTCCCAGAACCAGGCTTGGGGGCTAATTAGCACATTCAGGGGCACTGCTGGAGTGGAAAGACGCTTGTCTGGCAGTGGGGAGCTGGGAGGTGACCTGGGGGGCTGGTGCTCCCCACTCTCCTCCTTCCACGCCGTTGGCCAGGTCTCCTCTGTGTCAGCCAGGGCAAAGGGAGGCAGCTGCTGGGAAGGGTGGGAGGAAGGGGTGTGAGAACGGGAAAGGCCACCATGGCTTCCCTTTGCAAGCGGTGGCTCAGCTAATTTGCAGGGGATGGCGTCCGGTAGTGGCAGGAGCGCAGGCAGCTGGAGAGGCCGGGTCAGCCAGGCACTGCTGACTGGGCTGCCGCGCTGTGCCGGCGGGCGAGGGGCACCGCGGGGCCCTCTCCTTTCACTGCCTCCTGGTTCTGCTCCACAGACCCTCCTTTTGTCAGCCCTCTGAATGGGAGCCATGCCTGCCTGCGGCCTTGCTTTTAATTAGGGCTTCCGCTGCCCATGCCTGCCCCTCCGCTGCTGCCCAGCCCCCCTCTGCCTCTCCCTCCGCCGCTTTTTAATTCTTTGACACAACTTAGCGCTCGCTCTCACTTGCCCTGGCTGCCGGACAGGATGGGAGGAAGGCAAAGAGAAGCCAGCCGGAGAGCCAGTGGCCTGGCACGTCCGGATCTCAGCCGGAGGGACAGGCATGGGGCCATCTCAGCACTGCGAGCCCTGGACAAAGCCAGCATGTCCCGCCTGGTGTGCCACCGTCCCATGGGCTGTGGGCCTGGGGAGCTTGACCACCTTTGTAAGGGTTCATCTGGAGAGAATGCTCACAGCTTAAAACCCCCATGCCACCTCCCTACCCCATGGGCTCTGGGTGGTTAAATGCATGTTTAGCCCATGAAATGTGACTGAGACGTGATTTTTTTTTTTTTTTTTAAAAGTATGAATTATATCTATTGTGGTGTGTTGGCAGCTTTTAGGAGACAGGTCCTGGAATTAGAAGTTCTTGGGAAGACATTATTGGAAAACATGATTTCATATTTGGGAGGCAAAAGAAAGGAATCCCATAGTTTTTTACGGTTTCTTTCTTTGCTTTGAATTTCATGGGACTGGGTAGTTGATGGGCAATTCAGTAGTTGATGGGCATCCAGGAGTTTCATAGTCACATCCTCTAGACTTCTCCACACCCCTGGTGAGTCTGTAACCGAGGCAGAGTTTTGTGTCTTCTTCTACACAAAACACACTTCGGTGTCCCACACAGATACATCTTCAGGGGACCTCAGTGACAGTGGATGCACTAGTTTCTTATGGAGAAGTGAGATGTTATGTTTGTGCAGATAAATACAAGGAAAGAAAGCTGCTCCAGCCAGGATGTACAAATCCTTCCCAGACTAAATCTCATCTTGTTGGATCTTCCTTGGGATGCTTGATCCAGAATCCTCCCCTTGGTGTTAGCTTATTGCCTTCGATATCAAGGCCCTAATTTCCTTTTGAGATGACCTTTTATTCAGGTGAAGTGCACTTGTTCCCCTAGAAACAACAGCTTGTGCCTCAGTGGCAGGCAGCTCTGTTGTTCCTTGTCCCCATGTGATGGGCTGCCAAGAGTTGGGGCTCTGGTGTATGATGCCCTGCATTGGACCCTTTGGTCTGCATCTAATGCATGGACCTTTTGGTCTGCAGCCCCTGCATGGGTGGGCAGGAAGGAGATTGAATGTGATGGGGTCCTTACACCATCCATTTCCTCCCAGCATGAGGCATCCCAGGACCACCGTGGTGCCAGCAGCACTCAGTCAGAAAAGCGCAGCTGCTTCTTGGGCTGCTATTGCCTGCACAGCCCCAGCCCTGCTGCAGCCAGCCCAGCACCAGCTGGGTTTGTGGTAGGACCCAGCAAGTGTGAGCTGAGCAGATGCTGAGGTGTGGTGCAGTTTGGATGTTTCTACCTCATCTGATACAATCAGCATTGCTGTGCACATGTGAGGAAAGTTGTTCGATAGGAATGACCCATGATGCTGGGTTAATTCTGTTTACAAAAGAATAAATATTATAGCAGTGTCTTATAAAAGAGAATCAATAGCTTCCCTATGCTGGGTGATCCCTTCATGTCTTCGAAAATCGATTCTCCACCATTCCCCTCCTCCTCGCTGCACAGCTATCTGTTTTTCGGGGTGATGGGGGGGTCAGGCGATTATTGAAGTATATGTGAATTTACAATATTAACGACTCACGACGGTGTGTCCACAGGTTCACGGTGAATTAATTATCTGTTTAAGAAGCCATGAAGAAATCAATCAATGAAAATTTCTCACTCTTTTGAGAGTGAGGGAGCTTGTCAATTTTTTGTTAACATGCACCACATTTAAAGGAGCCGTGCAGTTTTTTGGGTTTTTTTGGCAGAGAAGGGCTGAGGAAGAAACTGGTTTGGGGCTGAGGGAGACCTATTTGCTTTGATGCAGTGCTGGAAGTAATGGCAGCCCATATGCTGGCCTCCTCAGAGGACAGAGGGCACTAAGGATGTATCCTGAGGTGGTTTCATCCTGGAGTTAAAGCAGTGGTGGCCTTCTCCAGAAGGAAAGGCTCGGTGTTAGACAGTGTGCACTAGCAGGCACTGTTCTGGTGGGGCTGTGCTGGGCTGTGGATAACAAGGTCTGTCACAGATGTGATCTCCCCCCAGTTTTGCTTCATGGCTCAGCCTTTAGCGTTGACTGCCGTGTCTAAATTTGGGACAGACACTGGTGAAGGTGTAGCCATGAGGCATAGGCTCATCATGCATGAACACAGCCCCTCTGGTCCTCCTCTGCAGGCACACGGTCAGGAAGCTCTGGACAGCAAATGACCCAAGTCTGCTTTTCTCTCCAGCAGGTGCTAAAGCTGCGGCCAGGGGAGAGACTCTTGTGTTCATACAGACCTGATCAGTAGTTGTGCTACATCTCTGGGGTCTTGGAATCATCCAAGGCAATCAGGAGGACAACGATGTGTGCTGGGTGATGGCAACCTGTGCTGTTAATAGCACCTGAATGAGGTCCTTACATCAACTTGATGACATTTCTCTCATTGGATGGAGTTTGAGAATATTTGAATACTGGATCTGAGCATTTTCCCTATCTTTCAGGTTTTGGTGAGCAAAAACATAGAGTTTGTTGCCAGTCAAAAAACTGGCAGGGGAGGGTGGATCCCAGAGCTGTTAAAAGGGTGAAGGAGTTTGTAATTCCTTATGCCTGTCCTGACGCTCTTAAAAACTACCTAACCACCAAACAGGCAGTAAGGCAGTGATGCTGCAGGGGGAAGCCCACAGTATTTGGGTAGTGGAGGCTAGGGAGCGATGTGTGGGGGTGTCAGGCAGCTGGAGACCCTGACAAACAGGCTAGAGGAGGTGTGGGAGTAGGGACAGCCTCTGAGGCTGCTTCTGCCCTCGTAAGCCCAGGCAGAGATGGCCCCTTCCCAACCCCATAATCCTACTGGCCTGTGCTGAGAGGAGTCCCCGCCAGGCACACCCATCGCTGTAACCAGAATGGAGAGAAGAGCCCATATTGACACAGGAGCATCTGTGTCAGTAATTGTCACACAGCCTGGAAAATTGCTTCAATGTGCCATCCCCTCCAGCCGCACAGCTCAGTGGCAGCAGCAGGCCTGGGGGAAGCTGTGCTGCTGCCAGAGAGATGGGAAGAGCCCTGGACTTGGTAGAAAGGGTCAGAAGCCCACAGGGATGTGCTGGGTCCTAGCCCAGGTCCCTGGGTCCCTTGACGAAGTCTCACCTGATGGCCACTTGGCAGCTGCTCTGGCTGCATTGCTCTGTTTTACTCAGTTCCATCATCCTCAGTGCAATATTCCTGATTTAGATCACAGTGAGAGAGAGGGGCAAAATTCCTGTAATCCTTCAAGATGCCATTTACACCAGACAAAGGAGGCTTGAGAGAAGATCATGCTGTCCCTCCCTCCCAACCCTTAATTGGCTGCTGGGAATAGGGGATGCTCACCAGTTTATTCTAGATGAGTGCCTAGCTTTTCTCTCTTCTATGCATGCAGGTGCTTTCAGAGCCTAGATAAAGCTAGAACAGAAACAAAAGATGAGGTTTCAAAAAAGGATTATGTACCCAGTTTGAGGCTATGTGAACCACAGCTTTTGAGTGTCACAGATTGGAACCATTCAGTGCCCTTTGAAGTCACCAGGTTGACCAGAGGTGACTGTTTTCATTTCCCTATGTTGTTTTCCAACAATCTCTTCTGTATTTCCCATGTTTTTAATGGCAGTGTGGTTTCAGTGCTGATTATGAAATATGTCTCCATGGATCCAGGCATATAGCTTAAAAAAGACTCCAGACCTAATCATGTAGTTCTGAGATAAATCAAGACTTTCAGAATTTGGCTTAGCATAAGAAACTCTTTAAAAGATGCAGTTATTTGTAAAAGGTCATGGTTAAAACAAGTTTGCTGATCTGTTGCTGCTGGATACACACCCTTCCACCTAGAGAGGTCCAGCCCCTCTTGTACCTTAGCTGCTTTGTTGATAAGAGAACCTGCCAACAATATAAGCACCAAAACCAACAAGAAAACACCCTGAAGCCCAGGCATAGTAATTCAATTTAATATAATGACTATACTAGCACTCCTTTAGTGGCTATGGATTTTGCCTATGTATTGGAAAAAGTCTGAGATGAAGAGCACATAGTTTTTTCCAGAGGATAAGGTCTCATTGGTCTGAGTTCTTCACAAGACATGGTATTATGTGGGACTCTAAAGTCTCCTGGACTTTCCCAATACTGTCTAATTTGGGGTGCAATTAGTCTTGTGATAGGGGCAGTGGGTATGGCCATCCACTGTGGAGCTTCCAGAGGGGTCAGAAGTAGAGGGCCTAATGCCTTACTCTCCCCTTTGGGTCAGCATTGGTCCAGTGCTTTGGTTTGCTGCAAGTGGGTCTCCAGCCCTTGCATGATCAGCATGGTGATTTTTGTGTGCCTGTGTCTTTCTGCTGCTCCCAGTGAAATATCACCTCCCAGATGCCAAATGGATGCAAGTGAAGGAATCCATGGATTTCAACTCAATTGACTGCTGAGACCAATATACTTAATTTCCCTCCAGGCCTCTCAAGGAACCATGTGATATCCTGTTAATGGGATGATTGGGTCCCACATTAGAGGTGGCTGCAATAGAGAGGCAGATGACTTCTTAAATACAGGAAATTCCAGGTATTTGCAAGCATCTATACAAGCAAATCAACTGTAAGATATCCCTGTTACACTCTTGGAGGATGACTGGTTCTGAAAGACCTGTGCTATGAAAAACAAACAGATATCACGTGTACAAGGGGTGGCATCCCTGTGAGTGGTACGCAATGTTTCAGATGAACCACACTGAAAGCTGCCCTTTAGCCACATTCCTAGCGGGACAGAAATGCCACAGGAGCAGTCAATGGAAAAACCAAGTGTCATGGCTAAAACATTGATTCAGAAGACCTGAATCAAAGGAGGAACATCATGGTTTGAGATAGACCTTCTGTGTTTGATATTACTGGACAATATTATGCAAAGGGGATGAAGCTAAGAGGATTAGATGCTAATACACTGCTAGGAAATATAAGCAGCTGCTTTCATAGAATATATTTGTGGCCCTTACATTGCAGCTATGGCCAGGGTGAGGGTAGCTGGGGAGTTCATAAACTTGTCCAGTGTGTGAGTATCCAATACACAGCAGATACATGTTTTTTGAAGCCTAGTAATGGGCTTCTGTTATAAGAAAGAGGTGTTTCTGCAAATGCTTCAGAGACCAAAGACTTTCAAACAGAGTGCCTCTGCTCTTGACATCTGATTTCTGCCACTTCCTTTCCTGCTAGAGAAAACACAGACTTCTATGTGACCAACCCACAGAGTCCTGGTAATTGTTGGGAGGCTTCAATTAAAATAACATCTATTGTTTATGCAATAACATCCATTCAGATACAAGCCCATATGGAGGCATGTCTGCCCTGCAAAATAGCCCAAGCAGAGAGTTCTGCAAGCTCCTGTGTCTAGGCACATTCCTCCAGGGCTACGCATGAACAAATAAGCCATGCCTCTTGAATCCAGCCAACTCTGAACTCTCCTGCATGTTGCCATGCTTCAGAGCTCAGCTCTGACTGTACCTGCCAGCACAGGCACACCCAGAGAGAGACAGTGCCTGCTGTCAAGTGTTGATGCTGAGTGGAGAGACTTGGCCAGGGACACAGAGGAAAGGAGTGGAAGAGTAAGGGCTTCAACCTGGATCCCAACCAAGTACACTCTCCACTTGTGATTGAGTGTTTGAACAACAAGAAGCTTATTTTTCCCTCGGGAAAGCTCTGTAGCTGCAGACTTGCCATGGTCTTTCTGGCCCATTGGAAGAGGATGTTCTGCCAGGGAGCCAGCCTGACTCCTTTAGTTCTGCATGAGGCAGGGAAAGAAAGTTCCCCTCAGCCCCTGAGTGGATTACTTACACTCTGTGTTTTGGTTTTGAATTGCTTCTATACCAGCTGCCATTCTTACCATCAAGAGGCTGCTTCTTTCTTTTCTGTTCCCTTTTAATGCTTAAATCCCAAGAGCTGGGTTCTTCTCTAGGCTATGCCACTCAGAGCGAAAATTACCTGCAAGGAAAACCTACCAGAATACATCAGAGTGATGAAAATCAGGATCTTTAAGCCAGAGGAGATTAATTTACTGTTTACAGCTTGGTTAACATGGCTTAAGGAAACCCACTGGATCCCCAAGCTTCATCCTTTATAATTTGTATAGAGTCCAGTATGTCCATTACCAACTGTCACCAGGTAAATGCTGGCTGCTTGTCCCCTTTCCCACACATCACTGTGCAAGTACAACAAGAAATCTTAAAGTTATGTACAGCACAGACTTTACCACTGTTCATCTTCTCAGATGTTTTTTTTTTCTGGATGCACAAGGCAATGCTGTTACAGTATTGGGAGAGATGTGACCTGTTGTGTCTTGTGATGGGGAAGGGCTGTGGTGCTGAAAAATACAAGTGTTTTTTAGATATTCATGGAGCATAGATCCCTCTGCATGCCTTTTGCCCTGCCAGAGAGCTGTGGCTTCCTTGTTTTCACCATTTGCAAATCCATGAGTAGCCCTGGAGCTCCACAGCTTAGATTCTAGTCTGACCAGCTGCATGAGAGCCAAGTGGGGGGGATAAATGAGGGTGCAAAATTCAGGCACAGCTGTTGTGAAACATAAGAAAGGAGTCAACTGCAGGGATAGCCAGCTCAGTGGGTGAGATGCTGTAAGCCAGTGGTGCCTTTGCAAAGTGAGGTTGCACATTTGAATTAAACCAAGGGCAATTACTGATCACTGGGTAAAAATTGAACAGGTTTGGCTTCCTTAGGGTGGCTGCAGGAGCAACCTCAATGGGAAAGCTGGTGTGGCCATGGCCAGGGAAAGGGCTGACCACCTTCTCTTCCCCCCACCCATCTCACCCCCTCAGTCTGCCAGCGATACTTGCCAGAGAAGGCTTTGCATCCTCCCACTGCCTGTGTGTCCATAGCTGGAGAACCAGGGGGTGACAGTTCTACACTGCCACTCCCCATGGGGCTTTAGGAAACCTGCATGAGTGTGTGAGGCACATGTGTCCCAGGGAGAGCTGTTGTGTACATACTTCTCCATTCACAGTGGCTTAGCTCAAGTGTCCCCCTCCCTCTCCAAGGCATCCCTGACACTCTAGGTGAATATTTGAAAGACGGGATCGGGCTTTGGTTCGAGAGCCTCTTTGTACAGTGTTAACTGGTTTCAGGGCTGTAATTATCTCTCCAAGAGAAGCTGTAAATTGGATTAAGGCACTGAGTTGCAGCTGAGTGAGCTCCCTCCATTGCCCCACCTGGTGGGCTGCTGAGCGATAACAAAAAATGCCGAGAAATCGGATTTGGATTCTGCTTCACACTCATGGCTTCCTTCTGGAAAAAATGAAATTTTTCCGGCAGAAAGGGCTGGCATGGGTTTGCTGGCAGTATCAGTCTTGGGCTCGTATCATCTGCTGGCACTCTTCCGGAAACACGATCCCTTCCGTTATCAGAGAGAAATAAATAAATAAACAGCAAGAGATGTTTTGGCAAGGAAGGAGGAATTGCACCAAGAGGCGTGCACATACGCCTGCACACACACTCACCTCGGCACCGTGTCTTCAGCCTGAGCTGGCTGTCACAAGCAGAGGAGAGCAAGGGAGGTGGCAGCAAAGGCACAGGGAGTTGGGTTTTTCTGTTTTTTAATTCTTGTTGTCCTCTGGGCTGAAAGAAAAGCCCATTTTTAGCAGCTTATGTTGAAGGCATAGAGTGCCTGGGCTTTGTATTGCTCTTGAAGCATGTCACTGTCCCCCCCATGAAAGGACCCCTGTAGTATCTCTCACCATTCCCTTGAATAAGGCACTGTTGCTTCCCCATGGGTGCTTTCAGTTCAATGTAACAGGGTTCAAAACTTATACTGAGAGGTAATACAAGTTACCTGGCTGATTTCAGCATCTTGACCAGGGCAGACTAACATTAGGCTTGTGGAACTTGATCCTCCCGTTTTGACATGAGAGGCTTCATATCTGGGCTCCTTTTTTGTATCCAGAGGTGTGTATTTCCCTTTGGATGTGTTGCACTGCTGGTATCTTTGGGGCAGGAGTCCATAGGAAGCCCAGCAGGGATGGACAGGACTGATCAAAGCCCTGGAACAAAACCATGAGGCTACACGCTGAACTTGTGGGACCCATGCAGGATAACACAGCTGATCACTTTATTTCCAGGCAGAATTTGGATGCTCCAAATGATGGAGCACTTCTGTCCACAGAAGAACCAGATTACCCTGGGTTTGGAGGCTGTCTAAAACACTACTTTCTCTTCACAAGTAGGGATTTCAGGACCAGCTTTTCTGGAGAGGCAAATCAATAATTTATCCATAATCTTTTATATTCTGGCTCTTACAGCCATAAAATAGGGCTTGTGTTTGCCTGCAGTTTTTTTGCATTCTGCTATCTGCAGGGTTTCCACTCACTGCCTGGCAGCTCAAAACAACAGGGCAGTAGCTTCCCACCCCTCCTGGCCATGAGGGACACTGGGAAAGGTGTCCTCTGGTGTCTGGGGCAGTGATGCCTGTCATTCACTGCATCTCAGGAGCAAGGCAGCTGCCTCTGCCCACCAGCTGCCCCTGCCAGCTAGCAAGGAAGCACCCCTGGCAGGGACTGCAAGCGCTGCCCCGGGCTGCTGAGTGAGGAGGGGTGCCTCCAAAGGGACACACACTCCGAAACACCTGAAGGGGAGTGACCAGCCTGGAGAAGCGAGCCTCCCATCAGCTGGCACCTTGCGTGCACTGTGGGGCCAGTAATTCCCCATACATCTCCAGTGTGTCAGACAAACCGTTCAAATGCTGTGGACATGTTATCCAAACTGCCTCCTAACATAGCTTCTTCCCCCTATATCCCCACATCTCCAGGTCTTGGTTAATTCCCTGTATTTCCTCTTGTCCTGCTGTCTGAGTGCAGCTGCTGCACCATATCCACTGGCCTGATGCAGCCCTGGGAGGGCTGAAGGATGCTCTGCCAAACAAAGCCACACTGGACCTACACAGGGGAGGGCTTGTGCAGCCTCACTGCACATCAGAAGTTGGTTCTTGCCTTACACTGCTTTTCTTTGGTCCCAATCTCGTGCTACAATGCAGCACCACAGCACGACACCTAGAACAGCCTGTCGGTCTCTCTTCTCTCCCTTGCTTTTCTCAAAGTACCTAGAAACCCTTTGCTGAGTTCTTAGAAAGTGAAAGAATTGTTCATGGACTCAACACTTGCAATGGAGTTCAGCTCAAATGTGTGCCCTGAAAACAGAAAGGCCACTTCCCTCATCAGGACCCAGTTTCTCTGCCCAGGATGTATATAGCCATGCTTTCAAAATGTCCCAGCGACTCCCATGTACCTTACAAATTCTCCATGAAACACAGTGGGGTAGCGAGCAATTTCCTATTGCAAATTCTGCCTTCCTTTGGGTGCCATCTAACACTCATCTTTATGTTTCTGTCAGCTTAACTTATTATTTGGTATTCAATCTGGCAATAAAATTTTTATATACCAGGTACTGGGTATAACAGATACACAGATAGATAGGTGTTTGTGTGTGTGTATTCCTGTAAATTATAGTAAGAATTTTGTTGTTTTGTTCATCAGGTTCAGCTCTGTTTTTCACATCTATAAAGCTTTTGCTAATTCTAATATGGAGAGAACAGCTATACTGATTCTTATTGTTGTTAGAACTTCTTCAGTGATAATGTTTTGGTTTCTTTTGCATTTAAATATTAAAATACACTAGTAGGAGAACTGCATATTTAACTCTAACCTTCCAAAGAAGGACTGAACATTCATGAATTATCTTTTTTGTTTTGCCTGTCATGGATTTAATAATTCCTGAACAGAGAAGGATTTCAGCGTGTGCTAGGGATCCAACACATGAAGTTCTGGGGATTTAAAGAGTAACTTTAATTGCTGAGTGGCACTAGTAAGTAAGATGCTGAATTCCTCCCCAGGAGTGACTCTGTTTCAGTGATGGTTTAGGTGTCCTATTACTGCATTTTTCCAACCTCTACTAGAGTCCCTAAGTTCCTGAAGTTTGCACCCCTTTTGATGACGCTCCCTAGGAGAGTGTTATGTGCCTTTTACACAGTTTTGAAAATTATCTTTATTTTATATATAGAAGGTTATATTTGCAAACATCTTCCCTCACCATATGTATCTGTGTGTCTTTCATACGTTTTACTGTGTGTTTTATTGTCCTTGCCAGTTTAGAAGCAGGAACATGATTTATAGATGAAATTAATGAGCAAATCACCTGATGCTGAACTGATCCTGGATGTCGCAGTACTTTAGACCTGATGCTGGTGCAAACAGAACACAGACATCTGGGCTGCTCCAGATTCCGAGACCTGCAAACAATATGGCCTTGGGATCAGTCCAGCTAAGGCTCTTGTTCCTGCATGTTTTTGCCTTCTGCAGGATAGAGGAGTGCATGGTTCTGAATAACATCTTATTTTCTGCTCATCAGGCTGCGGTTGGGTTTGTGACTACAATTAAAAGCAGCAGGCCAAGTCCCTCTGCGATTTAACTGCCCCGAAGTCAATGGAGTTACTCCAGTGATGAATTTGTCCTGAAAGCTTCTTGTCTGGTTTTAGTCGGCTGCCTGCAAGCCCAGATCTAAAGCATGTCTTGGGTGGATTTATATGTATGTTTGAAAATGAGGAGACAGTCAAAGAGTTAGATGGGTTTCACATCCAATGTGAGCCATTAAAGGCTGCAGTGTCTTCTGCATGGTAACAGGATACTTCTGTCATTCTAGCAGGTTATTTTTTGTCTCTCCTTAACACTCTTGCTTCACATAGAGGACATAGGATGTGGCAGGTTGGATGCCTCAATTGTGCCAGTGCCTAATGGGATGACTTTGGCAGAGCCTTTTAATCTTTTTTCCTTGAGTCCAGCTGCTCCATCTCTGACCTGTGTCGTATGATGTTAAAGCACAGTTTCCTTTTTACCCCTCAGACAGCTGTAAAGAGCCAAGTGAAAACCTTCCAGGACTTGTGTTAGAGCTGTACAGATATTCTCTGCCACAAAAATCTTGTAAGTTAAATAGCCAAGAGGGCCAAGTGCGGGAAGGGAATAAGCCGGGAGTCCAGCCTTTAGATAGAGGATTACACATTCCCCAGAGTGGATTCTGTCTTCCTGCAGTTTCAGCCTCCCTGGGTCTTACCCACTTAGTAAATATCTTACAAAAATCTGTTCTTCTCTTTGCTGAAACATAATTTCTTTCCTTCTTACTTCACAAAATCCAGGGTTATTCCTGGTCTTAAAACAAACTAGCAGGAAAAGCTGAATTTTAGAGCTGGGAGAAAAAAGAACCCTATCGCTTCCCATAGGTGTGCACCATTCTGCCCTCACCCCTGCTCGGCAGTGCAGAGCTGGGTGTCGGGCTCCGCAGGGAGACAGGACTGTCCCTTGGTGACAGATGTGGTCTCCAAAATGAGGTTGTCCCACAAGCGTGAGTGAGGGGGATTTCTAGAGGAGGAAAGGCTGACAGAAACACGGGGGCAGAAGGGATGCACAAGGAAAAGGAGAGAAACAGTGGATGGGCAGGATTCCCATTTAGACTTTATCTATACAAGAAGTTTTAACTGTAGCAGCAGGGTAAACACAGAAAATTTCCCTCTAGCATTCACACTGGTATAAATAGGCTTTTTACCAGTTTAACTTTATTCTCTTGTAGGCATGAAATTAAGCTACACAGGTATTAGGTACACATATACCAGTATAACTGTGCTCACAGTCTGAGGGGGGTTATACTGATTTAGCCACAGGGGGTGGCTGAACACCATAAAAGAAAAACAATAAAGTTTAGAGGAATTAGTAATTCACAGAAGAAAAACCTACTGCTATGAAAGACCCCAATAACAGAAAAATTAGATTTCTTGTGCAGATCTCATTAAGTGCAGAATGGATGGGGCCATGTGGAAAGGCATAGGTCTGGATGTCCAAAGGGCTGTGGGAAGCAGATGGGCAGATTTGGGTAGAGCACAGGTGTGTGGGGCAGATAGAAAGATAGATGTGTGATACATTTGTGGAGGAATGGTTGAACATGGAGGTGACAGAAATATGCAGTTGTGTGGCTGGGCTGACAGGCAGGGAGGATGCTTTGGAAGTTCAGAAAACCTCTGGTTCAGGTCTTTGTTCTGCCATCACCTTTTAGGTGTCCCTGGGTAAATCACTTGGTCTCTCATACACTGGAGATAAGAGGAGTGCCATGTCTCATTGGCAGCAGTGGGGAGTAATTCTTCAGAGACTGAGAGATGCTCGCATTCTGCAATAACGGCTCAGACAGGTGACTTGGAGAGGACACAGACATGGTCCTTGGCCAGGATACCCTGCTGAGATTCCTCGCAGTAACTTGCATTCCTCTCCAAGTCTGCTACCCCACACCTCGTCCTGGTGATCCTGCACCAAGCCATGTTTCAAACGAGCTCTCCCCGTGTGATTATGTGTCCTCATGTTTTGCAAGCTTCAGACCTGCTATTACCCTTATCGCTTTGGTTCTGTAAAGGTGGTTTAAAAATTTTGCTAGGGTAGTTGGTCAGATACTGGTATTTTAGATTGAACAAGAGAAGTCCAAAGATAACGCATCTCTTGACTGCTTTATCTGGATGGAGTCTCTAGACAAGCTCCCCACACCTGTGTCAGAGTGAATGCGTCTCTGCAGAGAACCAGTGGGATGAATAGCAAACTATCTGCACTTTCACTCACTAATGGTCAAAATGATTCTAGGAGAATTCAGCATGTCTTTTAGTCTACAGAGATTGATAAACGTTTTCAATTTCAGTCTGCCGACAAAGCGCAGGTTTAGCTGTATCTCTCAGTGGCATCTGGACTATGAGCAGAGCCATAAAAACAGGGCGTTTGAATGATCTTGCAGGAACATCCTGCTGGTTCAGCAAAGCTCCATGGAATTTTCTCAAGCGACACCACTCCCAGTTGGAGTATATTTATGTTATTGTGGAAAAGACTTCTGCTCCTGATAATTACCATGGTTGATTCTGAAACAAGGTTGCAGAGAGTCTTTTAGAGAATGCTGCAGTAAGTGTATCATGAACACCAAAGACAGAGTAGATCAAAAACTACTAGTGATGGGCATGGGCTTGGACCCTCTGAATTCAGTGCAACTATTCTCTATAAGGTGTGGTTGTTGGTTTTTTTTCTGGTGAATCTGTGTGGCACCACTTATCTTGGATCTTTGGTAGCTGGATGGGAAATGGGGAACCTCTTATTGCCAGGGATTTCCATTTGGGATGTCCAATGTGTCTGGTGGTCATGTGTAGTGCTTGAGAGACAGGGACTTCCAGATAGGAGGGATGTTCATCCAAAGCCTCCAGTGATATCTTGTTCATGTGCACACTGACTGACTCCTTCTGGCTCTGTCAGCCTACATGAGGATACTGTCTTCCAGGTCCAGTCTGAAG